>NC_143583.1:218607588-219807588 GCF_048544385.1 Mastigoproctus giganteus
GCATGAAGTCGTGCCTGCAAAACCTTTTTATGTTTTGCCTCACCCCCTGATCCATTGGCTGGATCAGACTTGTGACGTTAGCTGGAAGATAACACATGAAAATGTTGCCAATGACTAGCTCTTCAGCAGAAGGATGTGCATGACAGTTATCCAAGAGCAACAAAACTTTATTCTCTGGTAATCCTTTCTGTCATAAATTTTCTTTAACATTAGGGACAAACGAATAATGAAACCACTTGGTAAAGATTCCTGTGTCCATCCAACTGTAATCCTTAGTCATAATTATGAGAGCTTACTTGGATTCAGGGGAGGTCTCCATGGACTGGAGGTGTGAAAATGTACCACCAATTCACAAAGGGGGGTTTAAAAGGTGATACAAGTAACTATAGACCTTAAGTAATGGAATCACTGGTTAAAGAAGCATTGCAGGATCATCCAGATAAGCCTGCAGTAATAGTTAAGACAGAGCATGGGTTTGTTGAAGGGATGATTTGTCTGACAAATTTGATTGGATACTATGATGTGGTCACAAAGAAACTGAATGCCAAAAATAATTTTGATATCATATACTTGGATTTCAGGAAAGCTTTTGATACTATTGCACGTGGACGACTGCTGTACAAATTGGAGGGGCATGGCATTAAGGGTAAGTTGCTACAATAAATAAAGGGATGGTTGAGTGGGAGATGACACAGAAAGGCAATCAATGGACACTGCACTTCGTGGACTAATGCTATTAGTGGAGTTGCCCAGGGTTCGGTGTTGGGCCCATTGTTGTTTTGTATATTTCTCAATGATACTGATGAAAGTATATCAAGTTTAATGTCCAAGTTTGCAGATGATACAAAGGTTGGCAGGGTTGTTAATGACAGTATGCTACTCCAACTGGATGTAAAGTTGGGCAAATGGGTTGAGAAGTGGAAACTGAAGTTTAACAATGACAAATGCAAAGTACTGCATAATCCAAGAGAGACGTTCTAACAGTGTGGTACTATACTCAGGGAAGTGGAAAGTGAAAAAAACCTGGGGGTAATTGTGCAGCCAAATATGAAATTCGCTGAGCAGTGCAGATGGGCTGCCAGGGTAGGTCATGGAGTCTTGTCAATGACATATAAGCATTTTTCTAGCAGGGACAGGGAGGTGATAATACCATTATACAAGGCGATGGTCAGGCCACACCTAGAGTACTGTGTACAGGTCTGGAGGCCTCATTTTAGGAAGGATGCTAGAATGAGTAAGAAGGGCAACAAGATTGATGAGGGGAACAAAGGGGTGCTCTTACCAAGAAAGGCTTAAGTTCTGAAAATTGCAGAGCATGGAGAGAAGGCACCTGCGACGTGATCTGATTGAGGTATATAAGGCATTGACTCGGTAAAGCAAGCTGAATGCTGATGAGATTCTTGTTCTTGCTCACAGGAAGAATCGCACTCACTCCAAATATCTGTCTAGTTCTGCCTTGAATCTACTTAAGCTATCAACTTCTACGAAAGATGGAAGTTTGTTCTATCAATCAACCACCCCTTGGCTAAAGGGAAACTTCCGCACATCTATCCTACAACTGTCTTTTCTCAATTTTAATTTATGCCCTCTCAGGCAGTTATTCTGAGCAAGAGGAAGAATCCCATCAACACTGAGCATGCCCAAACCATTCAAGGCTTTATACAGCTCAATCAGATCACCTTGCAGGTGCCTAGTCTCCAGACACTGTAATTTGAACAATTTAAGCCTTTTTTCAGAAGTGCAACCCTTTGTTCCATTCACTAATCTTGTTGCCCTTCGCTGTACTCGTTCCAGCAGCTCTACATCCTTCTTAAATGAAGCATCCAGACCCATCTACACAGTACTGAAGGTGCAGCCTGATCATTGCCTTATACAAGGGGATAATCACGTTGTCCCCCAGGTCCTTTTCATTCTCTACAACTGTCAGTGTGGTACCACACAGTTAGCATTAGCATTAGTAGAGGCATATGACGCAAGAAAGCAGCATCAGCCATTAGTACAGGCATATGATACAAGCTTACGCAGCATCAGCCAAAAAAAAAACCCCACTTCTACTTCACCCCTCCGTTAATTCGAAATACCTGTCCAGCTGAGCCTTAAATTTATTTAGGCAATTAACTTCCACAACAAGGGATGGCAGTCTGTTCCACCAACGAACTACCCGCTGGCTAAAGGCAAATTTCCGCACATCTAAATTTCCTACATATGTCTTTCCTCAATTTGAATTTATGCCCTCTCAGGTGATTATTCTAAGCAAGAGGAAGAATCCCATCAGCATTGAACATGCTCAAACCATTCAAAGCTTTATACACCTCTACAAGATCACCTCGCCGGTGCCTAATCTCCAGACACTGTAATTTGCAAAACTTAAGCCTTTCTTCGTAAGAGCAACCCTTTGTTCCATTTACTAATCTTGTTGCCCTTCTTTGTAGTCGTTCCAGAAGCTCTACATCCTTCTTGAAATGAGGCCTCCGGACCTGTATACAGTACTCAAGGTTTAGCCTGACCATTGCCTTATACAAGGGAATAATCACCTCCTTATCCCTGCTAAAACAATTCCTGTATATCATTGACAAAACACCATGAGATACTCTTGCAACCCGTCTGCACTGCTCGGAGGACTTCATATCTGCCTGCACAATTACTGCCAGGTCCTTCTCATTCTTTACCACTGTCAGCGTAGTACCACAGAGTTGATACGTTGCTCTGGGGTTGCTGTTTCCCCTATGTAGTACTTTACTTTTGTCAATGTTAAACTTCATTTGCCACCTCTCAGCCCATCTGCTCAACCTTTCCAGATCCTGTTGCAGCAGCATAGCGTCAGTAGAGTCCTTAAAAACCCTGCCAACCTTTGTATCATCTGGAAACTTGGACATTAAGCTTGATATACCATCATCAATATCATTTATAAATACAGAAAACAATAATGGACCCAATACTTAATCCTGAGCGACTCCACTAATAACATTAGGCCACGATGAGCAGTGTCCATTGATTACCACTCTCTGTCTTCTCCCCCCTCAACCACCCCTTTATCCATAGCAGCAATTTGCCTCCAAGGCCACACTGCTCCAATTTGTGCAGCAGTCTTCCATGTGCAACAGTATCAAAAGCCTTTCTAATATCCAAGTATATAATATCAAAGTTATTCCCTGCATCCAGCTCTTTTGTGACTGCATCATAGTATCCAATCAAATTGGTCAGGCAAGACTTCCCTTTAACAAAACCATGCTGTGTCCAAGCTATAACTGAAGTCTTGTCTAGATGTTCCTGCAGTGCTTCTTTAACCAGTGCCTCCATTAATTTTCCTAGAACATAAATTAAACTCACAGGTCTATAATTACTTGTGTCAACCTTTGATCCTTTGTGAATTGGGGTCACATTTGCACATCTCTAGTCTGTAGGTACCTCACCGGAGTCCAAGGAAGCACTCATAATTATGACTAAGGGTTTGCTTACTTCCTTTGCTGCCTCCTTTAATATAACTGGATAGATCCCATCCACCCCAGGTGCCTTTCTTGTGCTTATCTTCAACAATTTCTCCTCCACTTTACTCTCAGTTATTACAAGATTCTCTAGCTTACTGCCAGTGTTGAATACACCTCTGGCATTCCCCTCGCTGAATAACTCCTCATGTGTGAATGTCGATGCAAAATATTCATTTAGTTTGTTTGCTTCCTGAGCAGGATCATCAACAGTTGAACCATTGATATCAAGTGGACCAATCTAATTCATCCCCTTCCTTCTAGAGTTTACATAAGTAAAGAACTCCTTGCTGTTTTCCTTTGCATCCCTTGCCAAGGATTTCTCGTAATCTGCCTTCGCCTGCCTAACCTCCTTTGTAACTTGGTTGCATATCAACTTGTATCTATCATAGGCTTCTGTGTCATGTGTTAATTTGTAAGTATCCCATGCATTTTTCTTCTCTGCTATGTGTCTCATTAGTTCATCTGACATCGATTTAGGCCTAAACCTTGAACAATATTTCTTAGTTGGTATGTAAAGCCTAATAGCTTCCAAGATAAGTTCTTTGAATGCTTGCCATTTTGAGTTTGCTGTTGGTAACATCATCAGTTGGCACCACTGTATAGAATTTAAATACTGTCTCAGGCCATCGTAGTCACCTTCCCTTTGCTAATAACCATTCCCTTTACCCCTGATGGTAGTTACCTCTTTGAGTAAATCCCACTTCAGCTCACTGTGATCACTGCCACCTAGTGGTTCCGTTATCTGCAAATTCTTAATGCATGAAGAATCACTATTGATGATCAAATCAAGGGTATTACTCCCTCTAGTTGTCTCCCGAACATGCTGATGTAGAAAACAGTCATCCAATAAATCCACAAAAGCCTTGCTAGTGTGTGAGTGACCAACCCACAAATTCCAGTCAATATCTCGGAAATTAAAATCCCCCATTATAAGACTCTCTGATTTACTGGCCCACTATATTTCCCTGTACATTTTCTTATTATACTCATCAGAGTCATTAGGCCTATAACACACTCCTACTCTCAATTTTGATCTCCCAATGCTTATGTCACACCAAACTGACTCAACACTGCACTGGCCAGCGGTTTCGAGTGGCTTCACTTCCTTACATTTTATGTATTTCTTAACTAATAGCATAACCCCTCCTCCCTTCCTATCCTTTCTGTAGACGTTTTACTCCCAAAATTCCAGTTCTGCAGTACTTAAATCTGTGTGACACCACGTCTCTGATATCCCAACAATATCCACTTTTGATGCTTTGAGCAATACCTCAAATTCATCAAATTTATTTACCAAACTCCTAGCATTGGTGTATACAGGTGCATGTTCCTACCCTAACACAACCCACGTGTTTACTTGTACTGCAATGACTCCCAGCAGTCTCTGAAACATCCTGCACCTTGTTTTCCAGGCTTCTGCTCATTCCAATAGAAGCAGTGCAAGAATCACTTTCACCTCTGCAAAAGGCTATTGTTAATCTATTAGTCCTTGTATCCCCCCCCAAGCTAGCAGTTTTCCGACCCACCTAACACTGCCTCGATAGCATCAGCAAATATTCTTGTACCCTTTCTATTTAAGTGTGTCCCATCCCTGTAGAAGCAGTCTCTCCTGTTAACAAGCGATAACAGTTGATACGTTACCCTGGGGTTAATGCTTACCATATGCAGTACTTTGAATTTGTCAATGTTAAACTTCAGTTGCCACCTCTCAGTCCATTTGCTCAAATTTTCTAGATCCTGTACGATGCATAGTTTGTTCAACTTCGCCTCGTATCTCTAAGAACAGTATCACTACAAATGGGCCAGATATGTGTGTGATGTTGGTTTGTGTGTGTTATGTGTGTGTTCTGTTGTTCTGTTCTGGCTGCTTGAAAACTCAGAAGCATCAGTCACCTGGACAGATGATTCTGGGTACTTGTTCACACCACGGGAATGTGGGCCAGTTCATGTAAAGCCCATACTATCTCAAGAGAGACTCTGACCCACCTGATGTTGCCAGGATCCTCTGGGGGCCCATTCCAGAGGGGAAAAAAAAACGATCACCCATGGTGCTGGATAAGGAACCAAAATGAATAAAAATAAAGCAGAAGAAAATAAAATATGTATAATAAAAAAATAAATAAATTAAAAAATAATAATATTAATAAAAAATAAATAAAATAAAATAGAATAAATCAATAAATAAATAAAAAAAATAATAAAAATAATAATAATAAATAAATAAAATTAAGTAAAATGGAAGAAGGTAGTGGTGCTGCTAAAAAAAAAACCAAAAAAATTAGTAAACACAACAAAAAAAGTGATACTTTTTTAATATATTAAATTAAAAAAAAATAATAATAAAAATAAAAAAAATAATTTAATAAATAAACAAATAAAAGAAAGTAGTGGTGCTCCTAAAAAAAAAAAAAAACAAGAGAAAGAAAGCACTTAATTTTCGTTGCAGGCCGAGCAAAAATTTCTCTTCATGAGGATTTGAGTTTATACAGTGAATTCTGGTTATTTGGGTCACCGGTTAATCGGGGCAGCCGTTTATTTGGGGCAAATTTTAAAAAACGGAAACCAATCGAGAAAATAGCCAGGGTTTACTTCGCTTAATTGGGACAGCATGCCTGTTAATCGGGGCAGGAGATGGCAGCACTGGAGAATACTCTATGATTGTCTCCGATTGTACCCCGTGGTTCGGTCAAAATTCTGGTGGTGACAACCATAAAACAATAAAAACAATTAGCAGCCACCTGTTTATTGGGATTTTCTGTTAGTGAAAGTTATCATAAACGGACAGTAAACTCGATCTTACTGAATTTGCGATAATACCGACAGCTGGAATTCTGTGGGTTATTATAATGAAATGTGTTTACACTTCCATGAAATCTTCAATCATATAAAAAAAATAAATTTTCAGATCTTGTCTTCATTCCTATTTTTAAAGCTTTGTAACCCGTTACTCCGTTCTCACTTGCACGTATTATGTTACTTGCAATTTGTGTGTGCCGTGTTCTTTGTTATTGATTGCTTATCTTTTTACTGTTTTAAATTTTAACCCCGAACCACAAATGTCAGTGAACAGAAATGTCAACTAGTTAGTATGTACATATTACAGTATATATTAATTATTTCGATTATCATGTATATTCTTCCAATTTTCGCGTATCATTTAATTTTTTAATTGATAAGGTAATAAACGGTAAATTTGGGGTTAATATATCTTTACTTTTATAGCCTGCGGATAATATTCCTCCTATTTTCTCTAATTAGAATCACTGTTTAATAGAATTAAAATTTTATTCACAAACGTGGTCACAATGACCGGTGCTTACTACACATCGTATAGTGATCGGTACTTTAGTACGGTGAGTCCGTCGTAATGTGATTTGATTGTACAGTGAACCAACGGTAAAAAGGGGGGGGGGGGATACATTGTATTTTTAACTATTTACGTGAAACTTTGAATAATTGGGGCAGTCGCTTAATCGGGCCAAAATGCACTAGTCCTGATATGTCCCAAATAACCGGAATGGACAGTATATTATTAAAGGGGATCTAACCAGCTATGCATCAGCAGGACCATTGTGCTGCATTCTGTTGAGATCTGTCAACCCTGTCTGCCTTCGAAGAAATATGCCTAGAGCGAAAGCCTGAAGAATCGGATATGACTCCGAGCTTTGAAGCAGAGACGACTCCTGTCCTGGTTGAAAATTAGTAAGTGCATGAAGAGGAAGTCTGAAATTGCCATACAGGGAGCAATGAAACAAGATGTGATCCCAACTCTCTGGTGATCCACACGAAAAGAGGTCTGTTTGTGATAAATTGAACCTAAAAAGACCCTAGTTCATCGATCCATGTCCTGTCAACAGGTAGGACGTGAATATGTCCATGCAGAACCACAATCGAACATGTTTATCAAGGAGAAATGAAACTTGTGGTATAAATTTTCTCTTTGTTGCACCAATGGGAGCTGTATCCCATCGAGACTGCCAGATGTTAACTAACTCGTTCCACAGTCTCCTTCTTTCTCTTTTAGTATCACCTTGAAGGTTGATGGTTATTCCAAGAAATTCGGTCTCAATCTGGTTTTTCAGTTTGTATAAAAATCCTCTGAGTAACTTGCAAGTCTAAAGGTAATGTTCCAGCTAGTACTTGTGGAACTTGTGTCAAGACTGTCCTGCATGCCTTAATTAAACACCGCAAGATGGTTCTCTGCAATGTGGCGAGTTTTGTTTTGAAGTGTTTGAACCGTGCCCTGTGAAACCATGCACTGGCAGCACATGTGACCAGAGGGAGGAAAACGGCATTGTAATAGATCCTTAAAAGTTTTTCTGGAGAACCCCCATTTAACATGGGACACCCTAACAATTGCATCAGTAAATCTACATATTTTAGATGATAAGTTTATCAAGTGAGGAATAAAATTGAGACTGGAATCAATTACCACTCCTAGAACCTTGTACTCTTTAACTATGGGGAGACAAAAGTTGTTGATCTTGACCAACGGAAGACGAGAGCTATCCAACTTTGATCCAAGAATCATCATCTCTGTTTTTGACAAGTTGATTTTAAGCTTATTGGCCACAGTCCAATCGTAGTGATCACGGAGAACAAAATTTGTGGTAATTTCAAGATCAGTCCTAGAGTTATCATTTATCAAGATGGTGAGATAATCTGCATAGGCTATTATTTTGACGTTATCAAAAGATCGGGAGAGCCACTGGTGCAGCACCATGTTCCATGTAAAAGGACCCAATATAGAGCCCTGTGAGCACCCTCTAGATACTGATCTTGATACTTGGCTATGTTTAGCTTTGACTATTATGGTTCTAATGACAAAGTAATTATGGATTAAAAGGTAAAGGTCGTTGGAGTACCTAGCCGATCGCAGACGCTCCAGGACACTCTCCCAACAAAGGGAGTCGAAGGCGCCCTCGAAGTCGATGAAAACGGCCAGGGTATATTTATGTACCGAGTTTTGAACTGAAGAGACAAAGCCCACAAGAGCATCCTCGCAGGAACGTCGAGGACAGAACCCATATTTACTCCTTGAAAGCAGACCTGTTCTAACAGTAGGTGGCCGACCGGGCTAACCGAAAGGTAAAGTACCTGCCCGGCAACCCAAAGGCAGCGGGTTCGATTCCCGCCTCGGGCTTGGATCAAAGTACTGCAAAAACCTTGGGAGGTGCAATATGGCCACAGAAACCGATGCGCCAACAACTACCAAATCAAATCAATCTAACAGTAGGTTATTCAATCTAATGGCCACTGTCGCTCTAGCAATTTACCCAACTTAGGCAGCAGAGCGATCAGCCTGTATGATCTAGCTGCTCCAGAAGTCTTATCCGGCATTTCTGATCAACTTAACTAGAGCGACCTTCCATATTTCCGGAAAAGTTTCTTCCTGAAGGCATCTGTTGAATACGTTTAGAAGAACATAAGGTTTTAATTTTAAGACTCTGATAATAAAAATGTTTTCTAAAAGATCTAGTCCTGGGCACTTCTGAACATTAACTTTATGCGAGACAGCTTGCAGTTCATCCAAAGTAAAATGTTCGGTAGTTGTTGAAGGCAATAAGATTCATTGTCTGATCAGATTTTAGAACGAACAGCTAAGTCTGAGGTAGGATCATCAAATGGAAAATTGATGAATTTGAGGTATTGCTCAAAACATCAAAGGCAGATATTGTTGGGATATCAGAGACGTGGTGTCACCCAGATATAAGGAATGCAGAACTGGAATTTGAGGAGTACAACGTTTACATAAAGGATAGACTGGATAGGAAGGGAGGAGGGGTTATGCTATTAGTTAAGAAATACATAAAATCCAAGGAAGTGAAGCCAGTGGACATCGCTGGACAGTGCAGTGTCGAGTCAGTTTGGTGTGACATAAGCATTGGGAGATCAAAATTGAGAGTAGGAGTGTGCTATAGGCCTAATGACTCTGATGAGTATAATAAGAAGCTATACAGGGAAATAGAGTGGACCAGTAAATCAGAGAGTCTTATAATGGGGAATTTCAATTTCCCAGATATTGACTGGAATTTGGTGGCTGGTCACGCACACACTAGCAAGGCTTTTATGGATTTATTGGATGATTGTTTTCTATATCAGCATGTTCGGGAGGCAACTAGAGGGAGGAATACTCTTGATTTCATTATCAGCAGTGATTCTTCATGCATTAAGAATCTGCAGATAAATGAACCACTAGGTGGCAGTGATCACAGTGCGCTGAAGTGGGATTTACTCAAAGAGGTAACTACCATTAGGGGTAAAGGGAAGGGTTATTGCTTTCGTAAAGGGGACTACGATGGACTGAGACAGTATTTAAATTCTATACAGTGGGACCAACTGATGATGTTACCAACAGCAAATGCAAAATGGGAAGCATTCAAAGAACTTATCTTGGAAGCTACTAAGCTTTACATACCAACTAAGAAATATTGTTCAAGGTTTAGGCCTAAATGGATGTCAGATGAACTAAAGAGGCATATGGCAGAGAAGAAACATGCATGGGATACATACAAATTAACACATGACACAAAAGAGTATGATAGATACAAGTTGATCTGTAACCAAGTTACAAAGGAGGTTAGGCAGGCGAAGGCAGATTGCGAGAAATCTTTGGCAAGGGATGCAAAGAAAAACAGCAAAGAGTTCTTTACTTATGTAAACTCTAGAAGGAAGGGGATGAATCAGATTGGTCTACTTGATATCGATGGGTCATCTGTTGATGATCCTGCTCAGGTAGCTAACAAACTAAATGAATATTTTGCATCGACATTCACACATGAGGAGATATTTAGCGAGGCGAATGCCAGAGGTGTATTCAACTCTAGCAGTAAGCTAGAGAATCTTGTAATAACTGAGAGTAAAGTGGAGGAGAAATTGTTGAAGATAAACACAAGAGAGGCACCCGGGGTGGATGGGATCTATCCAGTTATATTAAAGGAGGCAGCAGAGGAAGTAAGCAAACCCTTAGCCATAATTATGAGAGCTTCCTTGGACTCAGGGGAGGTACGCACAGACTGGAGATGTGCAAATGTGACAACAATTCACAAAGGTGGATCAAAGGCTGACACAAGTAATTATAGACCTGTGAGCTTAACTTCTGTTCCAGGAAAATTAATGGAGGCACTAGTTAAAGAAGCACTACAGGATCATTTAGACAAGATTTCAGTTACAGCTCGGACACAGCATGGTTTTGTTAAGGGGAAGTCTTGCCTGACCAATTTGATTGGATACTATGATGCAGTCACAAAAGAACTGGATGCAGGGAATAACTTTGATATTATATACTTGGATCTTAGAAAGGCTTTTGATACTGTTGCACATGGAAGACTGCTGCACAAATTAATGTAGTGTGGCATTGGAGGCAAATTGCTACTATGGATAAAGGGGTGGTTGAGGGGGAGAAGACAGAGAGTGGTAATCAATGGACACTGCTCATCGTGGACTAATGTTATTAGTGGAGTCCCTCAGGGTTCAGTATTGGGTCCATTATTGTTTTCTGTATTTATAAATGATATTGATGATGGTATATCAAGCTTAATGTCCAAGTTTGCAGACGATACAACGGTTGGCAGGGCATACTGACACTATGCTGCTGGAACAGGATCTGGAAAGGTTGAGCAGATGGGCTGAGAGGTGGCAAATGAAGTTTAACATTGACAAATGTAAAGTACTACATATGGGAAACAGCAACCCCAGAGCAACGTATCAATTGTGTGGTACTACACTGACAGTGGTAGAGAATGAAAGGGACCTGGGGATGGTTGTGCAGGCAGATATGAAGTTCTCTGAGCAGTGCAGAGGGGCTGCAAGAGTAGCTCATGGTGTATTGTCAATGATATATAGGAAGTTTTCTAGCAGGGATCATGAGGTGAATATTCCCTTGTATAAGGCAATGGTCAGTCCACACCTAGAGTACTGTATACAGGTCTGGAGGACTCATTTCAAGAAGGATGTAGAGCTGCTGGAACGAGTACAGAGAAGGGCAACAAGATTAGTGAATGGAACAAAGGGGTGCTCTTACGAAGAAAGGCTTAAGTTTTGCAAATTACAGTGTCTGGAGACTAGGCTCTAGCGAGGTGATCTGATAGAGGTGTATAAAGCCTTGAATGGTTTGAGCATGCTGAATGCTGATGGGATTCTTCCTCTCGCTCAGAATAATCACCTGAGAGGGCATAAATTCAAATTGAGGAAAGACAGATATAGGATAGACGTGCGGAAATTTGCCTTTAGCCAGCGGGTGGTTGGTTGGTGGAACAGACTTTCATCCCTTGTCGTGGAAGTTGATAGCTTAAATAAGTTTAAGGCTCAGCTGGACAGGTATTTCGAACGAACAGAGGAGTGAAGTGGAAGTGGTTATTTTTTATTTATTTATTTATTTTATTTTTTTGGCTCATGCTGCATAAGCTTGCTTTCTTGCATCAAATGCCTCTACTAATGCTAATGCTAAAAAAGAGCATCTAAGATTGCATTTCAGTGTTTCCATGGAGTCCGCCACAGATGACCCAAATATGTTAGAACCAGAGGTCTTTCCTCTTACAATCTTGTATAAAAGACCCCAAGTGTTAGTATTTCCAGAGGTGTGAACGAAATTCATCCACGCTTCATGCTTTCGAGAGGCAATGGACTTCACGTAGCTTTTCCTCAATGAAGAATACTGCTGGTAAAAATTATTAACGTCGGCTTGAGGCTAGTCTCTATGCCTTTGGTAATATCTACGGGCTCGATGAACTTTCCTTCTAACTGGGATAACTCCTGTATCCACCATGAACATGTCTTCTGATTAACCCTCTTTTTCCTAGAAGACTTACATGACGCTTTTATTATAGCATTTTTATTATAGCATTATAGCACTTGATGAGAAATAGGTGAGGTTTCAAAAGAAGCAAGTTTCTGTTCGTCAAGGTCCAGAAGAATGGAAGAGTCAAAAGCATTCCAGTCAATATTTCTGATGGAAAATCTTATTAATTCTGGCTGTGAGAAAGTGTGTGAAGATGGAATGGCAGAATCAGGGGAAAGCATATAATTAATGACTTTATGTCCAGTGGTCACCAGTCCGTATACACAGTACACTCAGTAAGCCGCAAATCGAAGTGAGAATTTGTCATTGTTATATCTATATTACATTCTCCTACATAACTTGAAAAAGTATGAGGGTGATTAGGCTTGTTCTGAATTGAAAAACAGTGATTAATTATGAACTCCAAGAGAAGGTCACGTGCATCTGTAGAAGAGCTGTGGCAAAAGTTTCATTTTGCATTGACATCCGATGAGATCAATATTTTGCTATTCGGTCCCAAAGTATTTATCACAGTCTCAATGTAAGCTAGAGAGTGATTCAAGTCCACCGATGGAGGGCAGTAGAGAGTAATTAAATAAAAATTCATTATGGAGTGGGTGACAAGAATGCAGATAGAGAACTGAGTGCAAAATCCATGAATAACTGTGATGTCTAAAGAGACATTAAGAATTAATATACAAAATTTGGGATTCTGGTCAACAGGTTGTATTATTCTCATGTTTAACAAGTAAATCAGGATTTTAGACTGTGGTCCAGACTGGACACGTGCAAAATAAGGCTCTTGTATAGAAACAATGTCAATACAATTTGTCTTGGCAGAAAGCCTAATCTCATCAGCTACTGCCCGAGATCGCTGCCCGTTTATCTGCATAATCCTCATATGGCCTGTCTCCCTCACAGACAAAACTGGTGTAGAACCATTTAGAGAGGTAATGTTGTTTACATTATGTACAGAGTGATGAGCCAAATTACTCATACGTGGTCCTTATTCTTGTGGCTTCTAATGCAGCAGTGTACTGTCATTAGTGTCATTAACAATCCTGCTGAATTTCGTATCATCTGTAAACTTGGACATTAAAACTGATGTACCATCATCAACAGTGTTTGACTGGTCAGAGTGTCTGCTTGCTCAATGGCAAATGGGCCCCCTTGAAACAGCATTAGACAATACGTTAAAAATGTTAATGACCTTTTAGTAGCTTGAAAATATAATTGTTGTGGGTGGGCTCCCTTTGTCTCCTGGCAACGAATATTTTTAGACCCAATCCGCCACTTCATGTGTTTCTTAACTAACAGCATAACTCCTCGTCCCTTTTTATCCTATCTGTCCTTCCCGAACACATTGTACTCCCAAAATTCCATTTTTCATTCCTTAAATCTGGGTGACACCAAATCTCTGATATCCCAACAATACCTGCCTTAGATGTTTTCACCAACACCTCAAATTCATTAAATTTATTTACCAAAATCCTAGCATTCGTGTATACTCAAGTATACATACACCTGTTCCTATTCTTTGCTACCCTAACACAGCTCATGTATTGACTTGTTCCACAATGAATCCCAGCAATCTCTGAAATCCCCTGCACCTTGTTTTCCAGGCTTCTGCTTATTCGAATAGAAGCAATGCAAGAATAACTTTCGCCTGTACCAGCGGCTACTGTTAATTATTATTCCGTGTGTCCTCCCTCCAAACTAGCAGTATTCCGACTCATTGAGGCAGTTAACACTGCCTCAATAGCATCAGCAAATATTCTTGCACCATTTTTCCTAAGCGTATCCCACCCCTGTAGAAGCAGTCTCTCCTGTTAATAAGCATATGTGTGTGAGTACATGTACATACACAGATAAAAAGTTACTATTTATTAGAAAATTATAATTTCAAATAATAAAAAATAAATATTAATTAAAATTATACCAAAAAAAAAAGTAATTTAAATTTCTTACCGCATGGTCAACAGCACGTTGCGTAATTTTTTCAGCATCAGTAGGAACTGTAGCCATTGCATTCAGTCGTTTTTCAGTCTGTTCTAACCATTCGGTGAGAGGAGCTACTTTCTCCTGGAAGTCGTGGGCTACAGGAATGGTTCTCTCTAAAGCATCCATACGTTCATGGGCACCAGTAATGAGTTCATCAAATCGTTGCACAAGATCATTAAGTTGAGTTCCAATCAGAGTACGCTCTGACGGCTCCAAATTGTCCATTATTTCTGATCCCATATTCATCAAAGAAGACATACTACTTTGACGATCCAAAAGCAATTTGTTTAAAAACTGAAATTTGAAAATCAAATTGAGCTGATTAGAATATAAATATCAGTAATATTTTTGGTGACATGAAAGGCAGTTAGAAAATAAGATTAAAACAGTTAAATTTGGAAAGTATTCAGATATTAATAAAGGTGCCAAATCATTTTTTAAGTTTAATTCAGTTATTTTAGCATTAGCATTAGTAGAGGCATATGATGCAAGAAAGCAAGCTTATGCAGCATCAGCCAGAAAAAAAAAAAAAAAAAAACTTTTCACTTCATCCCTCCATTCATTGGAAATACCTGTCCAGCTGAGCCTTAAATTTATTTAGGCTATCAACTTCCACAACAAGGGATGGAAGTCTGTTCCACCAACCAAATACCCGCTGGCTAAAGGCAAATTTCCGTACATCTATCCTACATCTGTCTTTCCTCAATTTGAATTTATGCCCTCTAAGGTGATTACTCTGAGCAAGAGATTTGATTCAACTACTGCTCATCTCAGATGCCCAAATTATTTGCTGTATGATTCCTTTCGCCTCAAAGGTGGTACTTGTGCATATGTCCGTTCTGATATTACCTGTCAGAGACTTGGCAATTTGGAATCTCATCTCTTTGATCTTCTCTGGCTTAAAATCTCTCTACCTCATTGTGTCAAATTCATCTGTTGTCTCTACCGTTCTCCCAACACCACCAATCACTTGGAGCTCTTTGACTACCTCTCGTTGCAACTTGATTTTCTCCAGTCCAACTTTCCTAACAGTGAGGTAATTTTCCTTGGTGATTTTAATGTTCACAACTCCAGCTGGCTTCCGTTCTCTAGTCACACCGACCCAGCAGGTCGATATGCTGAGACTTTGGCAATTACTAATGACCTAGCACAGATTGTTCATTTACCTACAAGAATACCAGACAATTCTAATCATACAGCCAATACGCTTGATCTTTTTCTCACAAACAACCCTTCTAAGTACACGGTTGAAGTGAGAGGTCCTTTAGGCACTTCAGATCGCAACTTGGTGATTGTCTCTTCTCCAATGGAACCTTTATCTCATGGCTATTCCCAACCTCGTGTTGTTTGGCATTACAAGAATGCAAAATGGGATGACCTGCGAAACTTCTTTTCCTTGGTCGGATTACTGTTTCAAAACTTCTGATGTCAACGTTTGCTCAGATCGTGTCAGTGAAATTATTCTTGCAGGAATGGAATCCTTTATCCCACACTCCACTTTAAAATCTCGTCCTTTATCTAAACCTTGGCAGTTATTAATCAGTTCAAACTAGAGTTTGAACAGGCTAAGAGTAGAAAACTTGCTTCTTGCCCAAACGGTAGCCGAGCATTCTGGTCTCTTGCCAAAGCTATTGGCCGCAACTTTTGCCCATCTCTGCCCAAACCAGATGGTTCTGTTGTCACTTCAGCCAAGGTTAAAGCTGCCCTGCTAGCATCCCATTTTTCTTCCAGCTCATGTATTAATGATCATGGTAAAACAACACACCACCATTCCCAACACGCTCCATTCAATGCCTCCTGTGGTCTTCCGTCAAAAGGATATCAAAAGGATTTTGATGAATCTTGATGCTAAGAAAGCTCCAGGTCCTGATGATATTTCTCCACTTGTTCTCAAAACCTGTGCTCCTGAACTTACTCCTATTCTTTGCCGCCTTTTTTCACTTTCTTATTCCAAAGGTGTTTTTCCTTCTGCTTGGAAATTTGCTCATATCCAGCCAGTTCCTAAAAAGGGTGACAAATCCCTCCCATCCAATTATCGTCCCATTGCAATTACTTCTACTCTTTCTAAAGTAATGGAGAAATCAATTAAACTACCTAGAAACCTTCCGTCTGATCAACGATCACCAGTATGGATTCCGTCAGTGTCGATCCACTGGAGATATTCTGGCTTATGTTACCCATTTATGGACTAATTCAATGGAAAGGTTCGGTGAAACACAAGTAGTTGCTCTTGACATCTCAAAGGCTTTTGATCATGTTTGGTATAAAGGTCTTCCAAACAAGCTTCCATCTTATGGTTTGCCAACTGTTTTTAGTAATTGGTTATCCAGTTTTCTCTCTGATCGCTCACTGAGGGTGATGGTAAATGGCTCTCTGTCTTCTCACTTCTCCACTAATGCCGGTGTCCCCAAAGGTTCAGTTCTTTCCCCCACTCTTTTCCTCTTGTATATTAATGACCTTCTTCCATTGACTGGAAATCCTATCCATAGTTTTCACGATGATAGCACATTGCATTCCACTTTCCATTTTGAGAAACCTTGTCCTGCTCAATCAGCTTCAACTTCTCGAAAATCTGCTACCAATTCCTTAAATGCCGATCTTCAGGTAATTCTCCAGTGGGGCAGAAACAACTTAGTTGATTTCAACCCTTCTAAAACTCAGTCTTGTCTTATATCTCGCAAAAAGGATTCTACTGCTCCTATGCTTATCTTTAGTGACACTCCGATTTCTAGGCAAAATGATATATCTCTTTTGGGGATTACTCTGACTTCTAATCTCTCTTGGCACAAGCACAATACAAATATTGCTTCCTCTGCATCTAATAAACTTGGTTTTCTCTTTCGCTCTCAGCGTTACTTTTCTTCCAAACAGCTGCTCACTCTGTATAAATCGCAAATCCGCCCTGCCATGGAATATTGTTCCCACATCTGGGGTGGTGCCCCCAAAACCTCTCTCAGGCTTCTTGATTCCATTCAGAAGAGGGCAGTTAGGTTAATTAATGATTCATCTCTAACACTCACTTTCTCATAGACTTACTGTTTCTGCTGCATGCCTCTTCTACAGATACTTCCATGGGCACTGTTCTTCTGAATTGGCTTCTATAATTCCCACTCTCTCTTTCAAAACAGTCCGAACACGTGCTGCCACCAGCCAACATCCATTTACTGTCCAACTTCAAACCCACAGAACCAACTTTTCATCTTTCACATTTATTCATTCAACTGCCGTTTTCTGGAACAACCTTCCTTCATATGTATTTCCTGAAAATTACAATCTACAGAAGTTCTAGTCCAATGTCAACAAATATCTTCTTTCGTCTTCTCAACCTCCAACCCAAGCACGGTACTAAGTACTATAGGTTCTAATATCTCTCGTGTTTGGGGTTCACATAAAAAAAAAAAAAAAAAAAAAGAGGCAGTATCCCATCAGCATTGAGCATGCTCAAACCATTCGAGGCTTTGTACACCTCTATGAGATCACCTCGACGGTGCATAGTCTCTAGACACTGTAATTTGCAAAACTTAAGCCTTTCTTCGTAAGAGTAATCCCTCGCTCCGTTCGTCCCTTGTTGAACAATCCCTTGTTGCCTTGAAGAGCAATCCC
Organism: Mastigoproctus giganteus; assembly: GCF_048544385.1. Taxonomy (NCBI): domain Eukaryota; kingdom Metazoa; phylum Arthropoda; class Arachnida; order Uropygi; family Thelyphonidae; genus Mastigoproctus; species Mastigoproctus giganteus. The sequence goes on from NC_143583.1 coordinate 218,625,460, forward strand.
GTGTTGCCCTTCTCTGTACTTGTTCCAGCAGCTCTACATCCTTCTTGAAATGAGGCCTCCAAACCTGTATACAGTACTCAAGGTGCAGCCTGACCATTGGCTTATACAAGGGAATAATCACCCCCCTATCCCTGCTAGAAAAATTCCTGTATATCATTGATAAGACACCATGAGCTACTCTTGCAGCCCGTCTGCACTGCTCAGAGAACTTCATATCTGCCTGCACAATTACCCCCGGGTCCTTTTCATTCTCTACCACTGTCAGTGTAGTACCACAGAGTTGCTCTGGGTTTGCTGTTTCCCATATGTAGTAATTCATATTTGTCAATGTTAAACTTCATTTGCCACCTCTCAGCTCATCTGCTCAACCTTTCCAGATCCTGTTGCAGCATAGCGTCAGTAGCATCCTTAGCAACCCTGCCAACCTTTGTATCGTCTGCAAACTTGGACATTAAGCTTGATATACCATCATCAATATTATTTATAAATACAGAAAACAACAATGGACCCAACACTGAACCCTGCGGGACTCCACTAATAACATTAGTCCATGATGAGCAGTGTCCATTAATTACCACTCTCTGTCTTCTGCCACTCAACCATCCCTTTATCCATAGCAATAATTTGCCTTAATTCATGAAGAATCACTACTGGTAATCAAATCAAGAGTATTGCTCCCTCTAGTTGCTTCTCGAACATGCTGATTTAGAAAACAATCATCCAATAAATCCCCAAAAGCCTTGCTAGTTGTGTGAGTGACCAACCCACAAATTCCAGTCAATATCTGGGAAAATTAAAATCACTCATTATAACTCTGATTTACTGGCCCACTCTATTTCCTTGTACAGTTTCTTATTATACTCATTAGAGTTATTAGGCCTATAGCACACTCCTACTCTCAATTTTGATTTCCCTATACTTATGTCACACCAAACTGCTTCAACACTGTACTGTCCAGCGATGTCGACTGGCTTCACTTCCTTGGATTTTATGTATTTCTTAACTAATAGCATAACCCCTCCTCCCTTCCTATCCTGTCTATCCTTTCTGTAGACATTGCACTCCCCAAATTCCAGTTCTGCATTCCTTATATCTGTGTAACATCACGTCTCTGATATCCCAACAATATCCACCTTTGATGCTTTGAGCAATACCTCAAATTCATCAAATTTATTTACCAAACTCCTAGCATTCGTGTACACGCAAGTATACATGCACCTGTTCTTTTTCTTAGCTACCCTAACACAACCTATGTGTTTACTTGTACGCCAATGACTCCCAGCAGTCTCTGAAATATCCTGCATCTTATTTTCCAAGCTGCCGCTCATTCCAATAGAAGCAGTGCAAGAATCACTTTCACCTCTGCCAGTGACTACTGTTAATCTATTAGTTCTTTGTATCCCCCCAATCTAGCAGTTTTCCGACCCACCTAACACTGCCTCGATAACATCAGCAAACATTCTTGCACCCTTTCTATTTAAGTGTATCCCATCCCTGTAGAAGCAGTCTCTCCTGTTAACAAGTACAGACCAGGCTGAAAAAAAATTCTACCCCTTGAGCCTTGCACAGTCTTTCCAGTGTCTAATTGATCGACAGGGCTCTCATCATATACTCCCTCCTATTGTGTCTGGGCAGAATTGCAGACACTTTTATTTCAACCCTAATTCACGGCGTTTTTTTCAACACTGACCTGTACTTGTTAAGTAATTCCGCCGTCTCCTAATCATTAGCGCCAACGTGTACAACTATATCATCTGTTGTGCCCTTTTTCTGATATTTATCTTTCATTTGTACATAATTTGTACGGTCTGCTGATGAGGCTAGTGGGAGTCAGAAGTGTTCAAAGCTGCTAATTGGATTTTCTTATTTACTGATTTGAAATTATTGTTTTTCTAAAACTTTTGATTTAAATTTAGTAGTATAGCATTATTTTGTGATTTTCTGATTATCTGGTGTATTTATTCTTTACTCGGCCTTGTAATTGCATAAAAGTATCGGTAAGGGTATCAAATCCACGTTACAAGTTGCCGCTCTGCTGAACGAGAAGTTTTTTAGCCATATTTAGCTGCTTTATTGACCAATTGTTACATCGAATTATTTTCTATAAGTAGCTTATAGACCTAGTCAGGATTCTTAGTTTATTCTGAATTGAGACAGAGAGATTTGAAAGTGAATTAATATTTAAGTGTCTGTAGATTTACCATTCGTAACTTGCCGCCATTGTTATACGACACAACGTTATATCTCGAACTAGATAGCGTAAGCTTATTATAGTATATAATATTGTCAATTAATCAGTAAAATCTATTAATCTTGTTAAACTTCATTGTCAATTAAATCGACAATGAAGTTTAATATATAACGTTGTGTCGTATAACTTGAAATGGAAGTTATATAAACGGAACTCGTATATAATACTTGATACTGAAAAATATATATAGGATTATAACTGTGTTGGGATAAAAGTTTAGGGTTATAACTTTGTACTGAAATTGAAATTAAATCAAAATCATGACTCAGACCAGAGCAGCAAAGCAATAGGCTCAAGCTGATTGGAGTGCTGTGGTTCAGGGGTGTACTGAGGGGGGGGCAGTTTCCCTCTGAATTGCAGCCTTTTAAAATGCACTGCTTGCATGATCTTTGTGGAGCATCAGGTACGGGACATGATATTGCCATGGGGGATGCCTTTGTGTGTGAGCAATGTAAGGAGTGTAAAGAAATCAGGTGACAACTCAGTGTTGTTATGGGCCTATATGAGAGCTTGAAGGACAGGGTGGATGCCCTCGTAGGATAAAAATTGATGGGCCCATCAATTTTGATCATTCGAGCAGCTTGCACATGGTCATCACACAACACAGCGGCAACCCACAAGGCAGAATGCGCTGGTCCCACAGGAACTAGTAGTTGTTGGTGACTCTACTGTCAGGGAAATCGGGAACATGCTTTGTAAAAAGGATAGGTGGAACAGGACCAGGGTATGTCTGCCAGGGGCAAAGGTTGATGTTGTAGAACGGATATCATCTTTTAAGGGCACAAAAGGTGATATAGTTGTACACATTGCACTAATGATATTAAGAGTAGGAGAAAGGCAGAATTACTTAACAAGTACAGGTCACTGTTAAAAAAAAAGCCGTGAATTAGGGTTAAATTTGAAAGTGTCTGCAATTCTGCCCAGACACGAGAGGAGGAAGTATATGATGAGAGCGTTATCGATCAATTCGGCCCGGGAAAGACTGTGCAAGGCTCAAGGGGTAGAATTTTTTTCAGCCCGGTCTGTACTTGTTAACAGGATAGACTGCTTCTACAGGGATGGGATCCACTTAAATAGAAAGGGTGCAAGAATATTTGCTGATGCTATCGAGGCAGTTTTAGGTAGGTCAGAAAACTAGCTTGAGGGGGATACAAGGACTAATAGATTAACAGTAGCCACTGGCAGAGGTGAAAGTGATTCTTGCACTGCTTCTATTGGAATGAGCAGCAGCTTGCAAAACAAGATGCAGGATATTTCAGAGACTGCTGGGAGTCATTGCGGTAGAAGTAAACACATGGGTTGTGTTAGGGTAGCTAAGAATAGGAACAGGTGCATCTATACTTGCTTGTACACTAATGCTAGGAGTTTGATAAATAAATTTGATGAAATTGAGGTATTGCTCAAAACATCAAAGGCAGATATTGTTGGGATATCAGAGACGTGGCGTCACACAGATATAAGGAATGCAGAACTGGAATTTGGGGAGTACAATGTGTACAGAAAGGATAGACAGGATAGGAAGGGAGGAGGGGTTAGGCTATTAGTTAAGAAACACATAAAATTCAAGGAAGTGAAGCCAGTCGACATCACCGGATAGTGCAGTGTCGAGTCAGTTTGGTGTGACACAAGCACTGGAAGATCAAGATTGAGGGCAGGAGTGTGACTAATGATTCTGATGGGTATAATAAGAAACGTACAGGGAAATAGAGTGGGCCAGTAAATCAGAGAGTCTTATAATGGGTTGGTCACTCACACACTAGCAAGGCTTTTGTGGATTTATCGGATGATTGTTTTCTACATCAGCATGTTCGGGCAACTAGAGGGAGTAATACTCTTGATCTGATTATCATTAGTGATTTTTCATGCATTAAGAACCTGCAGATAAAGGAACCACTAGGTGGATCACGGTATGCTGAACTGGGATTTACTCAAAGAGGTAACTACCATCAGGGGTAAAGGGAAGGGTTTTTGCTGTCGTAAAGGTGACTATGATGGTCTGAGACGGTATTTAAATTCTATACACTGAGACCAACTGATGATGTTATTATCTTAGAAGCTACTAGGCTTTACATACCAACTAAGAAATATTGTTCAAGGTTCAGGCCTAAATGGATGTTAAATTAACTAATGAGACATATGGCAGAGAAGAAAAATGCATGGGATACATATAAATTAACATGTGACCCAGAATAGATATAAGCTGGTCTGTAACCAAGTTACAAAGGAGGTTAGGTAGGAGAAGGCAGATTTCGTGAAATCTTTGACAAAGGATGCAAAGGAAAACAGCAAAGGGTTCTTTACTTATGTAAACTCTAGAAGGAAGGGGATGAATCAGATTGGTCCACTTGATATCGATGGTTCAACTGTTGATATTCCTGCTCAGGTAGCTAACAAACTAAATGAATATTTTGCATTGACATTCACACATGAGGAGTTATTCAGCGAGGGGAATGCCAGAGGTGTATTCAACTCTGGCAGTAAGCTAGATAATCTTGTAATAACTGAGAGTAAAGTGGAGGAGAAATTGTTGAAGATAAACACGAGAAAGGCATCTGGGGTGGATGGGATCTATCCAGTTATATTAAAGGAGGCAGCAAAGGAAGTAAGCAAACCCTTAGCCATAATTATGAGAGCTTCCTTGGACTCAGGGAGGTACCCATAGAGGTAGTTGGTTGGTGGAACAGACTTCCATCCCTTGTTGTGGAGGTTGATAGCCTAAATAAATTTAAGGATCAGCTGGACAGGTATTTCGAACGAACGGAGGGGTGAAATGGAAGTTTTTTTTTTCCCCCTTTGGCAGATGCTGCATAAGCTTGCTTTCTTGCATCATATGCCTCTACTAATACTAATGCTTATAATCTACAAGAGGCATGACTAAATTTCATTGCAATGGTTAACAACAAATCAGAACTGGCTGTACAACAACAGACTTATAGAAAAGCAAATCTGTTGATATCTAAGTCTGGAGTTAAGTCTGGGTATGAGTGCATCAAGTCTGTATGTGCCTGAACACATGCATGCATGCATGCATACATATGTGTGCACACGCAAGCACAAACGCACGCACACCTGGTGGTAATCGTACATTTGTGTATTTGTTCTTCATTATAACTATGAAAATATTAATACATACCACTTAGACAGATGTATCCAAATAATTAAGGAAATACAGGTAGTTCTCGACTTTACGAGGTAATTTGTTCCTGGTGCATGCTTGTAAAGTGAAAACTCGTAAAGTGCGAATTTATTTCCCATCGACATAAGGTTAAAAATATGGGTTACGTTCTCAACAATGAAATTAGTTGGCTAATTGGTTTATGTTTGAACAATGATTGATTTATCACGAAATCAAGCCTGTAAAATCAAGCAAATTATAAGAATAGAGAAGTTATTTACGACTTACAAATGTTAAAGAATGTTTATTCTTCATCATCATCGACTAAATGCACACTCATTGATCACTCATTATTGGCTTGGCACTCATTGGTTTGTTGCACAAGGAGTCATCTTCTTCAGAAATATTTCAAGAGGTGTTTGTTTCCAAGAAAATATTTTCTTTTCTTGATAAATTTCATGACTGCATGCTTAAGCATTTTTTACCGGCGCACACAAATTGCAACTAACACGATTCGTGTGGAGTAACAAGTTTACAAAGCTTAAAACAAAAGGAATGAAGAGAAGATTCAGAATTTTTTTTTTTTTTTTAATATGATTGAAGAATTCAGTAAAGGTCAACCACATTTCACCATAACTTAAGCCCAATAAACCGGAAATTGCAAATTGTTTTTATTGTTTTATGGTCGTGGCTTCCAGAAATGTGCTTTAGAAAAATATCACAAAGCCATTCAAAATTGGTTCTTATAACGGGAACATATGATAACGATGAAAGTGTAGTGCATTTTATTGATTTGAATTGGTAACTAATACAATTTACCAACCACACTCATGACTTTTTAGATGGCCTTAAGGTCATGCTCGTGACCTTAAAAATGACATTTTAGAGAGATAAATCCAAGCCAATAGCTTAGTTATACAGCAAAAATTTTAACTTCCGAGATCTTGAAACAAATTAGCAAAAAACAATGTGTTAGTGGTTCACATTACGATATTTTAACGATACGATGGTGTCTCTGGAATGGATTAATATCGTAAAGCGGGGTACACTGTATTGTATAGCTATATACGTGGTTTGGAATGCAGTATTTATGAATGTTTAACATTCAATTTTTGAAATCAAAGTTCATATTTTCGAATTTGTTGATAGTAGGGAAAAAAAAAAAACGTGTAATCCCAGGAACTGGTAAAGCAAAAACTTGTAAAGCGAGAACTGCCTGTATTTCATTTTAAGGCTGCCTTGATGTTCAGAACATAGTAATAAGCAATACTTTCTTAGTTGTAAATTTATAATTTTTAGTTTATTATTAAACCAAAAATGTATTTTCTAAAACGTTACATAATTTTACTTCAATACGTAAGCATAAACTAATAACGAGAACACTGGGGTAACAAAGAAATTTTATGAGTGGGCCTCATAAAATGTTTCAGTGCACCACCTGATGACACTCGTGCCAAGAATTAGCAATGCCTGGTTTATTCCAACCTCTGAGAAATGTGTTACTGTGTTATACTTGGATTTTAGGAAAGCTTTTGATACTGTGGCACATGGAAGACTACTGTACAAATTGGAGCAGTATGGCATCAAGTACAAGTTGTTACAATGGATAAAAGGATGGTTGAGTGGAAGAAGACAGAGTGGTTATCAATTGGACACTGCTCTTCAAGGTCTAATGTTATTAGTGGAGTGCCCCAGGTGTTGGGCCAATTGTTGTTTTCAATATTTATCAATATCATTGATAAATACTGAAAACAATTGAAGGTGTATCAGGGTTAATGTCTAAGTTTGCAGACGATACGAAGGTTGGCAGGGTTGTTAATGACAGTAAGGATAGTACGCTATTGCAGCGGGATCTGGAAAAGTTGAGCAGATGGGCTGAGCGGTGGCAACTGAAGTTTAACATTGACAAAAGTAAAGTACTGGTACTACACTCAGGGTAGTTGGAGAATGAAAAGGACCTGAGGGTAATTGTGCAGTCATATATGAAGTTTTCTGAGCAGTGCAAAAAGGTTGCAAGAGTAGCTCATGGTGTCTTTCAATGATATACATAAATTTTTCTAGCAGGGTAAGGTTTGTTTGTTATTTGGTTTTTAGGAGCATTAGCAACTAAGGCCATATTGCTCAGAGATATGCGGTGGTCATTCCCTGACCTTTCCGCATCCTCCGTATTTGGTGGTGACGGGATCGAACCCCGTTTTAATCATGAAGCGTGTGCTACGCACTGCTGCTCCTTCCCACCTGGCTACGGAGGTGCCTAGCAGGGTAAGGAGGTGATTGTCCCTTTGTATGAGAAATAGTCAGGCCACACCTTGAGTACTGTATACAGGTCTGAAGGTCTTGTTTTAGGAAAGGTGTAGAGCTGCTGGAATGAGTACCTGAGAAGGGCAATGATATTGGTGAGGGGAACGTTTGTTGTAGTGGAGATCAGCAACTTAAATAAGTTCAAGGCAAAACTAGACAAATATTTGGAGTGAATTGGATGAGTGAAATGGGAAGAGTGTTTTTTGTATTTATTTATTTTTTTTTGGCTGATGCTATATAAGCTGGCTTTCTTGCATCATATGCCCTACTAATGCTAATGCTATTTCTCCGGCAGACTACAAATTTTTATTGTTGAGACTCAGCATATAGGGATAAACTTAGTGTACAGACTTATGGCATTACGCAATGTTTCAAGCAAGACATTAGTAAAAGGCACCTTGGAAGGTGAGGGCACAGTTACTGGATAAAAAAAAAAAATGGATATCAAATATAGGAGAACCACCTTGATTACAAATCAGCAACATTAAAAAACCAAGGAACACATTTTTGAATGGTACTTTTACATACATTTCTATTTCATCATTGTTTGTAGCATGTTACGAAGATAACATCTAATGATAGCAAATGCAAAGCTATTGCTATTTGACTCAATGAAAATTATTATTTCTAGAGTAAAGTTTGGTGGGGTTGAATGTTCTGACTTTGCTGTTAGCACCAAATTTCTTGCTATGGTAGTGACTACAGCATCACAATCTTCTATTATTTGTGCAGAAGATTTATCACAATCTTTAAGTGTTTCAGATATATTTTGCCAATTCAGAAGCCCTTGTTGCTTTGTTGCAACTTTGTTTACAATAAACCAAGTTGCCATCACAGAATAAAATAGATTATGTCATAATGTTTTTTCTTCATTACTCAAGTGTCAGTAATAATATGTTTATTACAGTAATTTAGAGCATCTCTACAAATGCACTGCCTGCTTTTATAAAAAAAATTCACATTTATAAAGTGATTTTTTTTATTTTTACAAAAAAATGTAATTCTGTTAATATAAAATTGGTTGCCATCTTTGTATAATTTACTTTTTACCCAAATGTGACACCATAAGACTGAGGCGCCAACTAGTTGAACATGAATTCCTGTAAATATGGGTTTCACTCTTTTCATCCACTCAGTGAACAGCCACTGAATTCAAATAGACTTATGCCCGACACAATCGGGTTTGTAATATTGCTGCATAGCTTAACATGTAAATGGATGTGCTTTTGTTGCATCCTTTAATTGGAGGGGCAAATTTTGCTGTGGGAGCAATGACACTACTGGTTAAATACAAAATTTGGTAATGGGACCATTATGGTACAGAGGAGTATACAGATAAATGCAAGATGGCATTTGGACAGTGGTTTATTTGGGAATCAACTGGGATGGTGATTAAAGGTTCAGCATTAACCCCTACATAATAGGCTTGCCATTATGGAGTGCAGACCTTTCCCTAGTTTTTAATGGAGAGGTTCATTATGGTAAATGAGGATGCAGAGGTTGGTGGACTACCTTGGTGACTGGAAAAAATTGTCTGCGTAATAATAAGGTATGTGAGTAGCTTGTGGAAGAATATTAAAGGGATGACCAGCAGTTGTGATGGTTTGATAGAAATTTTCCCATTGTGGCTCAATATAAGGTGCTATAAGCTTATAAGCTTTTCTCCTTAAATCTGGATCTATAGGGAAAAGGAAAATATATAATAGAAATGATATGTGCTATAAATTCTTTTTAATCTAAATTAATATTATGAAAGAAGAAGATTCAAAAAAGCAATCTCGCAAAATATTTCCTCAAATGAAATAAAATTAAAGATGAAGTTATAGTTAAAGAGGAAGGACACTTTAATGCAAATCAATTTATCAACGAAATTTAAACAATGTGTATAGAATTCTAAAAGAGACTTCAACAGTTCACAAGTATTTAACCAACGGCAATTTTGATTCTGAACTCTTTCAGCATAATGATCTTCATTGAAATAGCTAGGACTTTTGAACAGATCTACATCTTTCTTCAAATTCAAGATAAGATGAAATTATTTAACTCAAACTCTTATTTTTTTTTAATGAAAATAATCAAAAATAAATATACTACACAACTAACTGCTTATTTAGACAATTCTTTGTGATCACCCATTTCCTCAAAAACTCCGGTTTTGAAGCAATGAAAAAAGACACAGGAATTTTAATGCTGTATCAAAGGTTTAAACTGGAATTCTGTTCATTTTTACTTTACAGATTTTTATGATTGTTGTTTTTATTAATAAAATTATAAAAGAGTGTTTAATTTGATATATAAATATAAAACAGACAAACAGACGAGTACATTTGTTGAATTATTTTGTATTTTGAAAAATTGTAAAATGTAAATAAAATAAATTCCATAATCTTTAAGATGTACCCGTGTCTCCTGTTTATTTCAGAAGTGTAAATGCCTCTTTATATGCAAAAACTTTACTCAACACTACTTGAGAATAAGAAGTCAAAGTTAATGTTCTTTATTGGATATACAACAGCTTCTAAAGAATTCAATACAGCACTGACTAAAGCGCTACTGTATTGAATTCTACACTATATTTTAGAAAGATAAGAGTCACAGACCTTAATTATGATTAATGGCATTCTTCAGAAAGTCATAGGTGCCTCCGTAGCCAGGTGAGAAGGAGCAGCAGTGCGTAGCACATGCTTCTTGATTAGACCGGGGTTCCAGCCCGTCACCACCAAATACGGAGGATGCGGAAAGGTCAGGGAATATCCCCGCATATCCCCGGAGCAATATGGCCTTAGTTGCTAATGCTCCTATAAACCAAAATAACAACAACATAACATAACATCAGAAAGCCATAAATCATTAAAATCATACTGTGCTTTCTAAGGTTAAGTCTTAAGGAATGGCTTTCTTTCTTTCTTCAGGGGAATAAAAGAAGTTTTTTTGTAAAAATTCTAGAATTCTTAACAATCATTGTCTCTTAAAAACCAGTATATGCAGTTATTAAATTAAACTGCCAAAAAATAAATAAATTACCTTTTGTTCTTGAAGTTGGGCCTTAACTACTTTGTAATCTGCAGAAGGGGGTTTCTGATTTGCCACCATATCCTCTGTATCTTCCAACCATTTTTGAACACCTTCCAATGCTTCCTGAAATTTGCCAGATTGAAGCAATGCAACATCTAGTCGTCTATCCCTATCGCTCAGCTTTTAAAATGATAAAAAAAATAAAATAAAATAAAAAATATTAAAAAAAATGTAATATGAAGTAATTTTCAGATAAAAGCAAAGATTTTTCTAAAATAATTTTCAATTAAAAATGTTCGTTTTGCATAAATTTTAATTTTCAGCTTTTACTATTATTTTTTCCATATTTGCATATTTTCTGATAAGTTAATGCCAATAAAAACCTCACTCTATACTTCATATTAAGGAGTTTCATAATGATAATAATTTTACACTCAGAGCAATGTGAAAATTACATGCATTGGCAAGCAGAGTATATTTAATTAGATGAAGAAATTCAGCCGCTCCCAGACTTACGTAAGGGTTACGTTCCACAGAACTCTATGTAAGTCAGATTTCTGAAAGGCAAGCATTTTGTGTCTTCCACAACAATGCTTGCAGAGCCACAAAAGAAGCAATTCAAAGTCTTTTGAAAAATGGCTTGTAAGAAGCATTTAATGTGTAGGTACAATGGTGGTGAAAGTGTGTAAAGTTCAAGGGAGAGTATTTCGAGGAGAAATCCACAGAAGATTCAGAAGATGACAATTAAGATAAGATCTTGCACCAGTCCACAAATTAAATGATCACCCCTCATAGTTAAATAAACAAATGTACAACAAAATGCAAATTTGTACACTGACTCTGCCAAATGACAGGTCTAAAACAAACACAAATATGAAAATTAACCTTGAAAATTAAACCATAATAAGTAAAATTAATTATAATAGAATTCACTAAGGTAAGCTAAACATAAGTTAAAACGTAATGGAAAAAATGAGAGGGTGGTGATAAGCATTCAAACAAAAAAAAAAAAGCACCAGATAGGAGAAGCATATAAATCAAAGAAAATGGAAGGGAACACCCCTGACCTAGGGGTGTTCCCTTCCTTCAAGATGCGATGAGAGAATCGCACCTTTCCAAGTACAATTCATAACTGTTGAGTTATACTTGTTTTGTGGTATTATTAGAGTTCGCCTTTTTTATTTTCACATTAGTCTACAGGTTTCATTGCTTTTGAAAAATTCTGATGGCATTTTCCACCCTATGGTAATCATTCTTGAAATATACAAGCATAAAAAATTATAATTTTGAAAGACAAAGATATGAATAAATCATAAATAGGAACATACTTGTTCTTTGAGATTATTCCATTTGTCATTGAGTAAATCTAAATCTCGTTCCAATATTTCAGTATTCACACCAGGTGAGGCTGACTGAATAAGACCTTGCCCCACTTTGTTTATCTCTTTAACTTGCTTGCTTAAAGGAACAATATGGTTTCTGTGGAAGGCCTGTGATAAATATAAAAAAAAAAAAGGAATAGATTTGTAAGTAGCTAAACAAAAATTCATGGCAATATTACAATTTTATACATTAACAAATTTTTAGGGAGAGAGAGAGAGTGTCAGTAAGTGAGTGTTCATAGCAGTGGCATAGCCAGTATTTTTGTCAGCAGGTACACTCAGAAAAAAAGGCATCAATTGCAATATATAAAAAAGGTGCCATTTGTTTCTAAAAAAAGTGCCACATTACCAGATTTCAACATTTGGGAGAGGGGTACAATGTACCTGCTGACCCTACCCTGGCTATACCACTAGTTCATAGTTGCTAAAGTAAAGTGAAAATACAAGTTTGAAGCATCAGATAAAAAAAAATATATATATATCGTATCCTTTTCACATAACCCTTAAATATTTTTTTCTAAATCCTTCTTTAAATTTATTCAAATCATCCACTTCCAATGTAGGTGGAAGTTTATTCCAACAATGTACTCTTCGGTGGAAAGCAAATCTACATGCATCTACACTGCAGCCATCCTTTTCCAATTTAAATTTAAGTCCTACAAAAAAATTTACTGCTCACAGGAGCTTCCAAATGAAAAAATATAAAAATTTTTGTATAGATTTCACAATTTATTTTTTATTTTTTTTTTTATAAAGCTGAATTGGATGCATATTATGGTCTAAATCTTCTACCCTATATTTATAAATCATCAAAAACACAAAAATCATTTAAAATATTTTATGGGCAGTTTGAGAAGGGCAACTACTTAAAACATAATTCTTGAAACACACTAACTCTTATTTATTTGGAATTGTTTTAAGGACAATCACTTAAAACACAATTCTCAAATAAGAATCAGTGTATTTTTTCCTAAGAGAATCTGTGTTTTCTGTTTGGATAGTTCTTACAGGAGGTGCTGACACTGGTGTGTCGGCAGTCCTATCTATAGTCTGTTGTTTTGAGGTGTAGAAGATGACAAAGATCCAGGCTATTCAGAAAGGAGATGCATGGCAGAACTGAGGTATCAGTATGAACTGATATTGAATGAAATCTCTGGGAGGCTTCAGCATACAGATGCCTTGACATGGGTTGTAAATGTCTTCTTGCTTCTGGATATGAGACTTTCTTTTCTAACTTGTATTTCTTTTACTTGTATTTTTTTTTCTTGTACAGGAACTCCCCGACTTACAGAAATTCGACTTTACGTAAGTTTTTGCTGGCGGGTGCAAACTCTAAAAATCGTGGAAATGTATTTTGCATCCCATAGGAATAAATGGAGGTAATGTGATTCCAATAACACATTTTTTTTTTTTTTTTTTTTGTAATTCGTTTAAAGTCCTTGGAAGTTGAAAATTTCACTATATTACTAAGCCATTTATCTCTCTCTCTCTAAAAGGTAATTTTTATAATGGAAATTGCACTACAGTTTCATTGTTATCATATGTTCCTGTTATAAGAATCAATTTTGAATGCCTTTGTGATATTTTTCTAAAGCACATTCCTGGAGGTTATGAACATAAAATAATAAAAACAATTTGCACTTTCCAGTTTATTGGGCTTTTCTTTTAGTGCAACTAATTATAAATGGGTAGTAAACTCGATCTTATTGCATTTGCGATAATACCAATAACTGCAATTGTGTGGCTTTTTAAGCTATTATGGTGAAATGTGTTCCCCTGGCTTATGTTACAAAATATTCTGGCTTATGTTACATTGAATTAGTCCATGTATGGACTAATTCAAAGGATAGTGCACATATCAAAGAACATGTCAAAGGGTCAACGCACTTAAGATCAACAGTGATCACAGTTTTCAGGTGCTATATTTAAGGTGGAACAGCTGTTAATAATATGGAAAATCAGATTCAGAAGTGAGTGCCCTGAGTCTAATGGCCATTGAAGCAAAATAAACAAGTTTGTTTGTTATTTGGTTTTTTAAGAGCATTAGCAACCAAGGCCATATTGCTCCGGGGATATGCAGTGGTCATTCCTCCATATTTGGTGGTCATGGGCTCAAACCCCAGTCTAATCAAGAAGCGTGTGCTACACTGCTGCTCCTGCCCACCTGGCTACGGAGGCGTCTCAAAGCAACAAGTATTTATAAAGACAATAAGGATAAGTACAGTGAACCCCAACCCAAATTCATGGCAAGCAATGGGTGGTTTAATAAGTTCAAGCATCACACTGGTTTCCACAATGTTAAAGTATGCGGTGAAGTTGCCAGTGCCGATTCTGTGGCTGCAGAGAAATTTTGTGATGTGTTGAAAAAAAATTATTGTTGAAGGTGGCTATTCAATGCATCAAATTTTTAATTTGACGAGACTACTCTGTATTGGAAAAAAATGCTGGATCGAACATATATTGCCAAAGAGGAAAATACAATGCCAGGCTTCAAGGCATCAAAAATAGTACCACGCTCTTGCTTGGGGCTAATGCAGTGGGAGATTACAGATTAAAACCACTGCTTGTGTACTTTTCTGGAAATCCTAGTGCATTTAAGGGCATCAATCAAGCCAACCTCCCTGTGCATTTCTGATTGAACCAGAGAGCATGGATAACAATATCTCTCTATGAGGTTTGGTTTAAATGCTGCTTTATTCCCGATGTTGAAAAATATTGTAAAGACAACAACCTTCCTTTCAAGATTTTGCTTCTATTAGATAATGATCCTGGACATCCCACACATCTAGATGATTTCAATTCAGACGTGAGAGTCATATTTCTACTACCAAACACGACTTCACTGATCCAACTTTTGGATCAGGGTATTATTTCGAATTTAAAATCATACTATTTATACACAACATTTGCTCAGGCATTGTCTGCAGCAGACAATGAGAAAAATTTTATGCTAAGAGACTTTTGGAAATCTTACAATATTTACCACACCATCTTAAACATTAATAAGGCCTGGGCGGAAATTATTAAAAGTTGTTAAAATGGCGTATGGCCGAAAATATGCCCACGGCTCGTAACAGGCTTTGAAGGATTAGAAAAATATGAATCGTATGGAGAGATTACACAAAAGATTGCAGAGCTACTTCAGTTGGAGGTTGATGCCAAAGACGTGGAGGAGTTAATAGAGGAAGAAGAACTTACTGACTTGCAGGCAGCGATAGTGAAAGAAGAAAATGCTGTTGAAGCTCAAGATGAACCAAATGAGGAGCTGAGATGCTTCATCACCAGAGAGAAGGCAATGACATTTAGTGAAATTGCATCAGCAATGAGGTTTGAGAAGATGGATCCTGACAGCGAACAATTCTTAAAAGTTAACAGAGGGGTGAATAATATGCTTGCCTGCTACAAATAAACCTATGATGAAAAGAAAAAAGCCACTGTCCAGTCATCCATTAATATGTTCTTTCGTAAGGTTGAGTGGCCAACCCCTTCTAAATCTCCACAGCCCTTAACCTCAGCAGCGACGTACTTATCAGCTCAAGACTTCGATTCTGGCAATGATTCTTGAGAGGTAAAACTTACTGACATTACTCTCTTTTTTTTTTGTAATTTTATAATTTTCAATTTTTTTTAAATTGCATGCTTTACGCAGCCCTTACGTTCCTGTATTTTAGCTCCTCACAAGTTTTAGAGAAAGTTCAATGATTGCCTTTGTAATTTTCATTAAAATTAACTTCTTGCAACTGAGGCATTACAGTAGCTTGGACATGCTCCCTGGATCCATATTTTGGCCATGCTGAGTTATCTTGACAGACTGTTTTGAACTATTGAAATTTCTGACACTTATAACTGGATTCCAAATATATAGATGAAAGTGACAGTTCAAATGACTTTCATTGAGAAAGGAAGATTTGGTGGACTAAAAGTTAGTATGATGCTGGGAGTTGGAATAAAATCTTTCTTCAGCCTGTGATTAAGATCCTTACTGCCTGTGTTACCTTCTGTTCTTTCAGGTCTTGGACAATTTCGTCCTCTGAGACATTCAGAGGACGAAATTCCCATTCTGATATTACACCTTTGGAAGTATTGAATATGACATGCAGGGACACAACACCTGAAATGGAACTCCACCAAAATGAAGCAAGTTTGAGAACAGACTCAGCATGTTTGTGGCTGGTGGTCTCAAACTAGAAGGCTGCCAAATTTAAGTTTTTGTATCATTATCAATATTATTGGGGAAGCAGCTAGGCTTTCAAGACATTTCTGTACAAGAATTGGTGACAGAAAGCCTACACACTAATTTGTTAAGGAATGCAGAATCCAGAAATATGGATGTTCTACTCAAGGGAGCAGCCACATTCAGTCCTGACAACATTGGCGTTGCTTAGGTCATCAGGGAATCCACGGAAGTTGAATCATCCACGGAAGTTGAATTTGCAGACTTAATCAGTGGAAAGTTCATCATGTAGTGGAAAGTACATGGATTTTTACATCCTTCCATGTCAAGATCCTTCTGACATTAGCATTAGTAGTGGCATATGATGTAAGAAAGCAAGTTTATACAGCATTAGTCAAAAAAAACCCACTTCCCATTCACCTCTCCATCCGCTCCAAATTACGCTGGGGGGTGCGATTGTGTCCGGCTGTTTGCATGATGTGCTCCATAAACCTTTCTTTATTTGTGTGCTTTTAATAGCAGTATTAAGTTTCTATTAGTGTTTCCACATAAAGATAGGCCCTTTGATTTGCCAAATGCAAGTGCTGTGTTATTAGAGCAGACAACAGTTAAGTATTAAATGAATTTGTTCCTTCTTGCTCTGCTTCTTTATACACATGCAATCAGCCATTATCTTGTAGTTCAACTTTACATGTGTCCAACAGACACTTGAACTTGCTCGTCATTAGAGTTCTGCTTAGCCACTCTGCTCTCCCCTCCCTACTTCACACCCCCTGCTTTCTGTGGATTTCACTACATTTGTTGGACAACTAAGGCGACTGTCTAGTCACTCTGTCAATTGTTTACAAAACCACAACTGATGGCAATATTGATATTTTTAAGTAACGCTACAGCTTCTGAACTGTTATTCACTCAAAATGTCCAGCTGTATTGGACTGCCTCTTCTGGGATTTGCCTAAGAAAATCACAAATACAAAAGAAAAAAAAAAAAAGTAAATAAAAAATAATAATAATATTGTCAACAACATATAGTATGAGTAATGAGTATACAGTTCAATCAGTTAATTTAATATGACTAATACTACCTTCTGTGAAAATTTTAGGGTCTGCACCATCTGTGGAACAGCTCTGACCCCATTATCCAATGTATTGATTGTAAGCAACTAATATGCAATGACTGTACACAATCTGATCTGAAAAAATTAAAAGTCATCAGAAGTTGTGACAGATGTCAACTCAGCAATTTGCAGAAAAGCCCTATAATTGTTTCAACTAAAAACAGCATGGAGCCTGAGGCATCTCCCTCCTCTTCCACTAGCAATGTTAAAATGTCTCACTCTGAGTCAAATATCATGCTGATAACTGGAAATACTAACTCTGAATTTTTCATTGAAGAAGCCCTCAATCTCTCCTTTTTGTCTCCATTTAGATGCATCAACTCAAACACACATGTCTCTACTCTCAGAAGATCTCAATGCTAACTCCCTCTCTACTGAAACTCAGAATCCTACCTTTTCTATTCTACAATCACATAAATTCCAGGAACTATTTTTTAATACTATGAAGAAAATCCTCCATCAAATTCAGCAAATCAGACTTCCTCATACTGCAAAGGCTGATATTTCCCTGGATTCTAATACACACGATAAAGGAAATTATGAGCTATCCACAGAGATTCGCAGCATAAAAGCAATATTAACTAATCAACATGCTGAAATTTTGGACATCAATGTGGAAGTTTGAAACTCAGGTCAGTTATTACACATCCCACTTAAGTGAAGCTAAAAAGAATTCTGAACCTAATCTTGAAACAAATGCTCTCTACAGGAATAAGAATTCTCCATTACCTGATGACATCCTTGCTATGGATACCAGATCTTCATCTTCCACTGGCTCCAATTCTCCAAATGTTGCAAATATTAATTTACTTGTTACTTGTTAACATTCACAACTCAAATCCTTCAACAGGGCAAATTACTGCCAAACAGACTCTGTCAGATGACTCCACTGATGTAAATCACACCATTCTACCGCCTACCCTCCTCTCCGGGATACTCCTGCCTGTACCTCTACATTACTAGATCAGAGTCACCAAGTGGAATCTTCAACATCAGTTCAGGCAACATATGCAAATACAGGGTGTCTCAAAAATATTGATACAAACGTTTGGGGGGGGGGGGGTAGGTAACATCTAAAGGAATGTGAATCGCATAGGAATCCATAACCAGAAATGTCACAGTAAGTCGGTAGACGGTGCTGTTCATCAGTTCGCGAGAGGGAAAATTTCTGGTTTACTCATTCAAGCAGCAGTCGCCACATGAAGAGCATGCATCAATATACGAACTGTAAGCTGGCAGACATGCACCTAGTGTATGTCTGCCAGCTCACAGACATGCATCTAGTGTATGGATTAGCAGAGGGCAATGGATGAGCTGCTCAACGAATTTAGGAAGAACGCTTCCCAGACAGACATGTACTGGACCACCGTTTGTTTGCGCATGTGCATCAAAACTTGTGCGATTTTGGGTCATTTAGAGGTAACAGAAGTAGTGCAGGCAGACCACATTCAACGCAAATTCCCGCCATGGAAGAAAGTGTGTTGAATGCCGTCTAGAATAATCCTACTACCAGCACACGTGCCGTTGCCTCTGCCTTAGGAGTGTCTCGTTGCAGTATACAGCGTGCCTGGCAACCACGACTCCTTACACCCCTTTCATCTCCAAAGGGTTCAATTACTGCTCCTCCAAGGTCATCCTGCACGTGTGGTTTTGTGCAGTAGTTTCTCCAAGAAAGTGTTCAAGACTTGAATTTTCCAGCCTATGTTTTGTTCACGGATGAGGTTATTTCACTCTGGAAGGCTTATTCAATCAGCACAATGCTCATGTGTGGGCTCACGACACCACACGGTGTGCGCCCCCATGCGGCACAACATCACTTCACAGTAAATGTGTGGGCAGGTATGGTCGGTGACTGCTTAGTCGGCCCATACCTGTTACCATAGGCGCCTCTGTAGCCAGGTGGGAAGGAGCAGCAGTGTGTAGCACACACTTCATGATTAGACCGAGGTTCGAGCCCATCACCACCAAATATGGAGGTTGTGGAAAGACCAGGGAATTACCACCACATATCCCGGAGCAATATGGCCTTAGTTACTAATGCTCCTAAAAACCAAATAACAACAACAACCTGTTACCATCCGGCAGCATGAACTCCGCTAAATATCGGATCTTTCTTGAACAAGTGCTACCAGTGTTACTTGACGATGTTCCAGCAAATGTGAGACGCAACATTTGGTTTCAACATGATGGGGCGCCTGCCCATTATGGAAGGTGTGCTCGTGACCATTTGAATAGGCATTTTGGGCGTCGATGGATTAGCTGTGGTGGACCCGTTGCCTGCCCCCCCCCATGCTCACCTGATTTATTGAGCCTTAATTTCTTTCTGTGGGGGCCCTCAAATCTATCATGTATGAATCACCTGTGGAGACGGAAATGGATCTTCTGGCGAGACTCGTCTGCACTGCTGCTACTGTCAAAGAAACTCCAGGTGTGTTCGACCGTGTCCGCCAATCCATGCTGCATCGGTGTCACGCATGCATTGCATCTCATGATGGAACCTTCGAGCATCTGTTGTAACGTCATGAAATGCATCCATCTCGTTCTCCATTGTTAATATTATGTCAAATAAATGTTTGCCACTAATTACTGTCTTGTGCCATTTCTGCTTCTTGTGCCTCTGCTACTACTTTCCCGTGACGTTTCCGGTTATGTGCGATTCCTATGCGATTAACATTCCTTTAGATGTTACCTACCTCCCTAAACGTTTGTACCAAAATTTTTGAGACACCCTGTATAACTGCTGCCTCTTCTAATGAGATTTACAAACCTCTCTATAGGGCTGCCACCACAGCAAATTAACCTGTTTCTGATTGCCAGTCTCAAAAGTTGTACCCAAGATCAAAACAGAACAAACCTTCAGAAAACGCTAAAGCCACTACATCTCAAGCTACTATCTCCAAGTTTTCAGCCAAAAGTCATCAAACACAGATGCAGATAAATGTTACTAATGCAGATAAATCAGAGTTAATCAAACAAAAGTATAAGGGTACTAGGAAAGTTTTGCAATATGATGCAACAATGAATCACAGGAAGCTGCTTGTTGCTGCATGTTGAGACATGTTCATAAGTGCATAGTACCCGCCGTGCCAAGTCGATGGGCTCAGTTATTCATTAGTAGTGAGAGTGTAAAGTGCTTGCGATGGCATCGTGGTCACGAAATGAGATAAGGACAGTTTTGCGGTATAATTTCGTGCGTGGTTTAACCATAGACCAGTGTTTAGAAGAAATGACTCTTGCACTAGATGATGATTGTCCACATCATACAACGATATTCAGGTGGTATAGAGAATTCCAAAGGGGAAATTTCACTCTGGAGGATTCTGAGAGGCCGGGAAGGCCACGAACGTCAGTTACAGAGGAAAGCGTTACTTCTGTGAGGAAAATGCTTGACGAAAACAAGCGAGTGACCTACCAACAGATAGAGGATACTTTAGGCCTAAATGCACCAGCAATTCGTTCGATTCTGCAAGATCATTTTCACGTGAAGAAACTTTGTTCTCTCTGGGTGCCGCATCAACTGACTGAAGAGCAGATGACACGACGTGTGACTTGGTGCCGGGAGATGTTAAAAAAGTTTGATAAGGTACAATCTCGGTACGTGAACAACATCGTGACAGGTGACGAGACTTGGCTGTACTATTACGATCTGCCGACCAAGGCTCAAAACAAAGTATGGGTCTTTGATGATGACGACACACCCGTAATTGTCAGAAAATCCCGATCTGTAAAGAAGAAAATGATAGCTGTATTTTTCAAATCGAGTGGAATTGTGGAACGTGTCGTTTTGGACACGCAGAAGACAGTCACAGCTAAGTGGTATACTGAACAATGCCCGCCTAAAGTCATTGGATCTATGAAGAACCTGCGGCCAAAGTCAAGAATGGACACCTGGTACCTCCATCACGAAAATGCTCCAGCTCACCGCGCCAAAGCCTGCACCGAATATTTGACCACGACAGGACTGAAACTTCTCGAGCACCCTCCCTACAGTCCAGACCTTGCTCCCTGCGACTTTGCACTGTTCCCGCATGTGAAAATGAAGCTAAAAGGGAGGCGGTTTTCGAGTGATGAGGACCTTCTACGGGCTTGGAACAACGAGTGTGCTTTACTCCCTAGTGAAACTTGGCAGAACTGGTTTAAAGATTGGTTTCGGAGGATGGAGAGGTGTATTGAATGTAGAGGAAATTACTTTGAAAAAATTAAATAAACAAAGCTGTATTGCAAAACTTTCCTAGTACCCTTTGTATAACAATTATTCCCACTAAAGTCCGTATTTTCATTTCTAGGCTTGGTCCTGTCACAATGTGGATGTCTGTTCTTTGAAGACATGGACCTAGTCAAACGATTCATGGAAAGACTGCCAAGGGAATCCAAAATCACTTCTTAAAATGCATAGAAATCAGTGTCACTGCTATCTACACATACTATGCTCTCTTCTCATCATAGAATCCCTAGATCTTGGCTGTTCAATGTTTAACTTCAGAACTGCAGGTTGTTGTTTGTTTGGTTTTTAGGAGCGTTAGCAACTACGGCCATATTGCTCCGGAATGTGCGGTGGTCATTCCCTGACCTTTCTGCATCCTCCGTATTTGGTGGTGACGGGCTTGAACCCCGGTCTAATCAAGAAGCGTGTGCTACGCACTGCAGCTCCTTCCCACCTGGCTACGGAGGCACCTCAGAACCGCAGGAGTATAGTTAGTAACCTAAATCAATTTGAGCAATCCAAGACTCACATATTTATGACATATATCTGCTCACTGAAACCTGGCTTTCCACTGATATTGATGACTAGGAGGTTATAGATGGGCAATATAATCCATAGAAAAGAGAGAGGATCTCATAGAGGTGAAGTAGCTATGTAGCTACAGAGTATGTAGCAAACCACATACTCTGTGAAATTGCATCAAATTTCACAAAGATTGAATCACTATATTGCCTTCTCCACCCTGGAAACTTAAAGGTTTTATTAGCATTAGTAGAGGCATATGATGCAAGATAGCAAGCTTATTCAGCATCAGCCAAAAAAAAAACACACACACACACACACACACACACACACACACACACACACACACACACACACACACACACACACACACACACACACACACACACACACACACACACCACTCCCATTTCACCCCTCCGTTCGTTCGAAATACCTGTCCAGTTGAGCTTTAAATTTGTTTAGGCTATCAACTTCAACAACAAGTGATGGAAGTCGGTTCCACCAACCAACCACCCGCTGGCCAAAGGTAAATTTCCGCACATCTATCCGACATCCGTCCTTCCTCAATTTGAATTTATGCCCTCTGAGGTGATTATTCTGAGCAAGATGAAGAATCCCATTGGCATTGAGCATGCTCAAACCATTCAAAGCCTTATACACCTCTATCAGACCACCTCGCCGGTGCCTAGTCTCCAGACTCTGTAATTTGCAAAACTTAAGCCTTTCGTCGTAAGAGCAACCCTTTGTTCCATTCACTAATCTTGTTGTCCTTCTCTGTACCCGTTCCAGCAGCTCTACATCCTTCTTGAAATGAGGCCTCCAGACCTGTATACAGTACTCAAGATGTGGCCTAACCATTGCCTTATACAAGGGAATAATCACCTCCTTATCCCTGCTACAAAAATTCCTGTATATCATTGAGAAGACACCATTAGCTACTCTTGCAGCTCGTCTGCACTACTCAGAGAACTTCATATCTGCCTGCACAATTACCCCCAGGTCCTTTTCATTCTCCACCACTGTCAGTGTAGTACCGCAGAGTTGATACGTTGCTCTGGGGTTACAGTTTCCCATATGTAGTACTTTACATTTGTTAATGTTAAACTTCATTTGCCACCTCTCAGCCTATCTGTTCAACCTTTCCAGATCCTGTTGCAGCAGCATAGCGTCAGTAGTGTCCTTAACAACTCTGCCAACCTTTGTATCATCTGCAAACTTGGACATTAAACTTGATATCCCATCATCAATATCATTCATAAACACCGAAAACAACAACGGACCCAACACTGAACCC
Organism: Mastigoproctus giganteus; assembly: GCF_048544385.1. Classification (NCBI taxonomy): domain Eukaryota; kingdom Metazoa; phylum Arthropoda; class Arachnida; order Uropygi; family Thelyphonidae; genus Mastigoproctus; species Mastigoproctus giganteus. The sequence goes on from NC_143583.1 coordinate 218,648,839, forward strand.
TGAGGAACTCCACTAATAACATTAGTCCACGTTGAGCAGTGTCCATTGATTACCACTCTCTGTCTTCTGCCACTCAACCATCCCCTTATCCATAGCAGCAATTTGCCTCCAATGCCACACTGCTCCAATTTGTGCAGCAGTCTTCCATGTGCAACAGTATCAAAAGCCTTTCTAAGATCCAAATATATAATATCAAAGTTATTCCCTGCATCCAGTTCTTTTGTGACTATATCATAGTATCCAATCAAATTGGTCAGGCAAGACCTGCCCTTAACAAAACCATGCTGCGTCTGAGCTATAACTGAATTCTTGTCTAGATGATCCTGCAGTGCTTCTTTAACCAGTGCCTCCATTAATTTATCTGGAACAGAAGCTAAACTAACAGGTCTATAATTACTTGTGTCAGCCTTTGATCGTACTTTGTGAATTGGGGTTACATTTGCACATCTCCAGTCTATGGGTACTTCCCCTGAGTCCAAAGAAGCTCTCATAATTATGGCTAGGGGTTTGCTTACTTCCTTTACTGCCTCCTTTAATATAACTGGATAGATCCCATCCACCCCAGGTGCCTTTTTTATGTTTATCCTCAACAATCTCTCCTCCACTTTCCTCTCAGTTATTACAAAATCATCCAACTTACTGCCAATGTTTACTTTACCTACATCATTCTCCTTCCTGAATAACTCCTCATGCGTGAATGTAGATGCAAAATACTCGTTTAGATTGTTAGGCACCTGAGCAGGATCCTCAACTGTTGAACCATCAATATCCAGTGGACCAATCTGATTCATCCCTTTCCTTCTTGAGTTTAAATATGTAAAGAACTCTTTTCTGTTTTTCTTTGCATCCTTTGTCAAGGATTTTTCGTAGTCTGCCTTTGCCTGCCTAATCTCCTTTGTGACTTGGTTACAGACCAACTTATATCTATCATAGGCTTCCATGTCACCCATTAATTTGTATGTATCCCATGCATTTTTCTTCTCTGCCACATGTCTCATTAGTTCATCTGACAACCATTTAGGCCTAAACCTTGAACAATATTTCTTAGTTGGTATGTAAAGCCTGGTAGCGTCCAATATTAGTTCCTTGAACGCTTCCCATTTTGAGTTCGCTGTTGGCAACGTCATCAGTCGGTCCCACTGTACAGAATTTAAATACTGTCTCAGTCCATCATAGTCGCCTTTACGAAGACAAAAACCCTTCCCTTTACCTCTGATGGTAGTTACCTCCTTGAGTAAATCCCACTTCAACACACTGTGATCACTGCCGCCTAGTGGTTCATTTATCTGCACATTCTTAATGCATGAAGAATCACTACTGATAATCAGATCAAGAGTATTGCTCCCTCTTTTTGCCTCACGGACATGCTGATGTAGAAACCAATCATCCAATAAATCCACAAAAGCCTTGCTAGTGTGCGAGTGACCAACCCACAAATTCCAGTCAATATCTGGGAAATTAAAATCCCCCATTATAAGACTCTCTGATTTACTGGCCCACTCTATTTCCCTGTACAATATCTTATTATACTCATCAGAGTCATTAGGCCTATAGCACACTCCTACGCTCAATTTTGATTTCCCTATGCTTATGTCACACCAAACTGACTCGACACTGCCTTGTCCATCGATGTCGACTGGCTTCACTTCCTTGGACTTTATGTGTTTCTTAATTAATAGCATAACCCCTCCTCCCCTCCTGTCCTGTCTATCCTTTCTATACACATTGTATTCCCCAAATTCCAGTTCTGCGTTACTTATATCTGTGTGACACCCCGTCTCTGATATCCCAACAATATCTGCCTTTTATGTTTTGAGCAATACCTCAAATTCATCAAATTTATTTACCAAACTCCTAGCATTGGTGTACACGCAGGTATACATGCACCTGTTTCTATTCTTAGCTACCCTAATACAACCCATGTGTTTACTTGTACCGCAATGACTCCCAGCAGTCTCTGAAATATCCTGCATCTTGTTTTTCAGGCTTCTGCTCATTTCAATAGAAGCAGTGCAAGAATCACTTCCAAATCTGCCAGTGGCTACTGTTAATCTATTAGTCCTTGTATCCCCCCCATTACTTTATTTAGCACCTTCCTTAACTAACAGTGACCTTCCGTATTTAGAAAACTTGCTGGAATCTATTCTCTCACTTATTCAATCTGCTGACATAGCAATAGCTTTGGGTGATTTGAACTTTCAACTGGGCAATTTAGGATCTTCCTCTCCATTACTGCAAACGAGGGCTCTCTTTAATATACTTCACAGTTATGGTGTTGAACAAGTTGCAAATTTAAAATTAGAGAAAATGCCTACTTTGATCCTATATTATAGTCTACTTAGATAGGCTCGCAAAGACAGTCCTATATTCCACTTGGATCATTCACCAATCACTTTTGATCTCACTGTGATTTCTCATAGCTTCAAATGCTGCTCCCATTCTCCACAGTTAAATTTCAGAATGGTTGACAGGCCACCACTAAACCTAGCTCTGCAATAAGGACAAGCAGCTCTTTGATTCTGTTGATGATATCGATGTGCTCACCAATAACCTGATTGATCAACTGTGTCCACTCGGTTATATCCGACATTGTTCCTCAATCCCATCTGTGATCACTGCCATGTAGTGATTCTTTTATCGGTAGATTCTTAATGCATGAATAATTAATACTGCTGTAGTAAAAAAAAGTTGTTGTTGAATTAAAAAAAAAAAAAAAAAAAAAAAAAAAAAGACATCCAGTAAATCCACAAAAGTGAATTTACTGTAAAGTTAAAATCCCTCATTACATGACATTCTGATTTACTGGCCCTCTCAATTTATACAACGAACAATGTATAGTTGTTTGTTGTACTCATCAGAGTCATTAGACCTATAACACATTCTTAGTCTCATTTTTTTTTTCTCAGTGCTTATTGTCACACCGAACTGACTCAATATTGCATTGGTCACCCATGTCAACTGGATACACTTCCTTAGATTTCATGTGTTTCCTAACTAACATAGAGTCACTGACAATAACTAGTTCCTGTGGGACAAGTGCATTCTGCCTTGGAGATTGCCACTGTGATACCTGATGATTGTTTGTTTGTTATTTGGTTTTTAGGAGCATTAGCAACTAAGGCCATATTGCTCCGGGGATATGTGGTGGTCATTCCTTGACCTTTCTGCATTCTCCATATTTGGGGGGTCACAGGCTCGAACCCCGGTCTAATCAAGAAGAATGTGCTACGCACTGCTGCTCCTGCCCACCTGGCAACGGCACCGTTGCCTGATGATCAAGCTTGATGTGCTTGGTAATAGCTTGTCCCATTCCTGATAGTCCACAACTATCAAACAAGTAGTACATTTTAAAAGGCTGATTCAGAGGATGACCACCCTCCTCAGCTCTCACCTGAGCCACAGCACTTCCACTATCTAGTCTGGGCCGAGAAATGTCAATTGAAGTCTAACATTGACAAATGCAAACTACAGGGGTTTTCCCAGTATCTGAGTATTCATTATCCGAGTCCGAGGAGTTACGAGGATTTAAAAATTAAAGAATTAAAGGAAGTTTGACAAAATTGACCAAGCATTTGAATATTTTTTGTGAGAATGACTCTCTTCATGATCATGCAGTAAAAGTTAAGTGCGAAGTTAAAGACATAACTAAATGCTAGGAAACAATTTTATCTGAAAAAAAAAAAAAAAAAACACAAACTCTGGATTCATTCTTTATTCATAAAACTGAAAAACAGTGTAACTTTAATAAACTTTACTTAACCTTACATTGTTCAACTTATTATAATGAAAATGTCTAATAAAATAATTGTCATATTTTTCAGTTCCCTCAATCCATTTTTTACTATGTATAAGTACATAGTAAAAAATACATGTTACAAAAAATTTGGTCCCTGTTTTAAGTGGAATTTTCAGAAACCAATTATCCTTGGACAACCAGGGACCCACCTCTACTGATATGGGTAGCAGTAACCCCAGATTAACATACTAACTGAGTACTACACTCAAGGTAGTGGAGAAAGAAAAAGACCATGGGTAATTGAGCAGTTAGGTAGGAAGTTCTCTGAGCAGTGAAGATAAGCTGCCAGGACAACTCATTGAGTTCTGTCAATGATATATAGGAATTTGAGGGAAAAGGTTAGTGATCTTAGACAGTTTATATAGTTATAAACAGCTGGAACATGGTCATTGCAGATATCATTCGCAATGACTGTCTAAGATCACTGTAGTAATAACCTTTATGAAAGTAAAAACCCTACCCTTTACTTCTGATGGTAAACGATTGAGGTGTTTAATGCTTTGAATCGAATGGGGAAGCTCAATGCTAATGGGATTCTTTCTGTTGCTCATATTGCACACGAGAGGGTAAATTCAAATTGAGGAGGGATAGTTGCAGAATAGATGTGTGGAAGTTTTCCTTTAGCCTGCATGTGGTGATTGTGGGAGCAAACTTCCATCTGTTGGATTGGATTGCTTCAATAAATTCAAGGAAGGACTAAACAAACTACTGGAGGGAATACATAGGTGAAATGGGAAGTTTTTTTTTTTTTTTTTTGGCTGATGATGTATAATCATGCTTTCTTGCATCTTTTGTCACCACTAATACAAATACTAAATGCTCAGTAGCAATGCAGATGGCTTAACTGTGAACCAGGTCTAACACTTGGGACTGATAATCTTTACCATGTCTGTCTGTCAATCTATCCATCTACATCTAATTTAGATTTAATTTGTATCGGACAAATGCATAATAAAGATGGAATAAAATGCAGTGTTCTTCTTTACAATTATTGGACGAGATGGCACATAATAGGTTCAGTCCTGTTGTGATGCAGTAAAAAGATAAGTGGTAAAAATGTCAGCTCATCATCGAATACAAGCTCCAAGAATTTTGTCTCAAATGCTACTGGAATGATGTTTTGTCCGAGCTTGCGTTCTAGTTTAGGGTGAAGGTTCCGTTTTCGACAAAATGAATGCAGACATTCTTCAAGGTTGAGAACCTGAAACCATTAGCCACTGCCCCAGAGTTGACATGGTTAATGTGGTCAAATTTTCTTTCGATAAACCTCATATTGCATGACTGTGAAAAGATGCTAAAGACATCAATGAAGATGGCATTATTTATGGTTGGAGAAAGTTGTCCAGTCATTCAGAAACTGTTCAGTAATAGAATTAACTCTTACAACTGAACCTGGGAAATTCCTCCTCTAATAAAAAGGGCAAGAAGTAGTGCACCTCACCCAAACTTGGAATAAAGAGTTTAATAAAAGGGTTAGAGGACCCCTAAGAAAAAGACTATAGATATCTTTTAAAATTCCAAATCTCTAAGCAGTCATATGCTTTTGCCATATCAAAGTAAATCAACACCAGGTGTTTATTTTCTTTGAAATTAAACCACAACACGTTGGTGTTGAAAAAAAAATCAACACCAACCTTTGGAGAAAGCATCTAGATAGATGTCTCCAGTCTTATTAAATGGTTGAGTATTGGACCTTTTCTTCAGAAGCAACGTACTTTGCAAAGGAGATAATTTTTTGGAAAGGAGATTAGAAAAGGACCTGAGGGTAATTGTGCAGTCAGATATGAAGTTTTCAGAGCAGTGCAGACAGGCTGCCAAAGCAGCTCATGGGGTCTTGTCATTAATATATGGGAATTTTGCTAGCAGGGATAAGGAGATGATTATCCCCTTGTATAAGCCAAGCCAGGCCACACCTTGAGTACTGCATACAGGTGAGGCTTCATTGTAAGAAGGATGTAGAGCTACTGGAGCAAGTACAGAGAAGGACAACAAGATTGGTGAGGGGAACGAAGGATTGCTCTTACGAAGAACAACTTAAATTCTGCAAATTTCAACATCTGGAGACTAGGCACCTACGAGGTGATCTGATTGAAGAGTATAAAGCCTTGAATGGTTTGAGCATGCTCAATGCAGTTGGGACTCTTTCTCTTGTTCAGACTGTACACCTGAGGAGGCATAAATTCAAATTGAGGAAAGCCAGTTGTTGAACAGATGTGTGGAAATTTGACTTTAGCCAGAGGGTGGCTGATTGCTGTAACAAACTTCCATCTGTCGTTGTAGAAGTTGATAGCTTATATAAATTCAAGGAAGAACTGGACAAACTTTTGGAATCACTTTTTGCTTCTAAATACCACAAGCTAATTTTCTTATAAATACGACTGGAGGCTTCCACTGACCATCCTTTCCAGGGTCTTCCACAAGCAGCTTGTCAGAGCTATTATACTGTTATTTTGGTTTTTAGGAGCATTAGGAACTAAGGCCATATTGCTCTGGGGATATGCGGTGGTCATTCCCTGACCTTTCTGCATCCTCCGTATTTGGTGGTCACGGGTTCGAACCGCGGTCTAATCAAGAAGCGTATGCTACGCACTGCTGTTCCTGCCCACCTGGCTATGGAGGCACCCTTGTCAGAGCAATTGATTGCAATTTTTGGATCCTTTTCTGGCCTGGGGAAAGCATTAGCAGTGGCAAATGCTAATGCCTATATATTTATTTAAGCTATCAACTTCCACAACAACAGATGAAAGCCTGTTCCAGTAATTACTCACCACCCTGGCTAACTTCAACAAAACTATTCTGCAACGATCCTTCCTTGATTTGAATTTGTGTCCCCTTTTGTGTAGTCTGAGCAAGGGGCAGAATCCTGTCAGCACTGAGCTTGTCCAATCCATTCAAAGCCTTAAAAACCCCAATCAGATCACTTTGCAGATGTGTAGTCTCCAGTTGCTGCAATTTGCAACTTCTGGAGACTACAGCATCTACAAACCTTGCATGAAAATTTGTTGGATCTGCTTGAAAAAAAAAAAAAAAATTAAAAATGTTCACTTGACTTGACAAATCTTGTTTTTTTTTTTTAAAAGAAAACCCCAAACAGAAGAGGTATTCGAACTTATAGTACTTGGTTGGAAGTTGAAAAGATGAAAGTTTTCGATCTGCTGTCAACAATTTTGGGACTCATCATACTGAACCTTTTCCACGAGAACCTCTGTTATTATGTGGTACACATGATCAAACAAGATGCCCAAAGCGCTGGAAATGACTGAACTGTAAATAGTCGAACACACGCATGAACAGATCATGCAAACTGTCGACAACTTCTGCATGATGGACATTGTAGAATGGGTCATCTTCCAGATGCAAGCTCCCTAGTTTAAATTCTGCTGTTGTTGTTGGAGTAGGGTTTAATGGTGCAAGGGCTACTATGGCCAAATTGCGCCTGTTACTTTGGTCTAGAAGTGACTGTATACGTTATAGGAAATAGGTCTAAAAGTGACTGTAGACATTAATCGTTTTCAGGTACGTAAAAAGTTCTGAGAAATTGCTATCATCCCCAAGTATTTGGGACAGTTGTAGAGGTTTTTGTAAATTTAGCTGTGATTTGAAACATGCAATTCTAACTGAATGATAATGTGCACACTCAATTAGGATGTGCTTAACGGTAAGTAGGCAGTTACAGTGTAAGCAAAGTGGAGGATCTTTTGCTAGCAGTAAAAACAGGTGCATTAGATGTATATGGCCAATTCGTGCTCTTGCAAGCACGACCTCTTCATGCCTGTTTAGTCTGAAACTGAATCTCCACAACTGTGGATTCTGTTTTATCTCAAGAAGTTTGTTTCCAGTCTGGGTATGCCACATTTCAGTCCACATCTCAGTACATATCCGTTGTATGATTTGCTTGAAATCAGAGTGAGGAACTGAGATGGAGTCAAAACAAGCAGGGTGCTTTGCAGCTTCATCTGCATGCTCATTTCCTGGAATTCCTACGTGGCTGGGTATCCAGCAGAATTTTATAGTCAGCTTCTTTTCGTCAAGGTTACATAACAGTGATCTGATTTGTGTGAGAAGTGGATGGGAATGTAGTAGTTTATTTTGTAAGGCACTCACTGCACTTAAAGAGTCTGTATATATTATGACCTGGGTATTTAATAGGTTGTTAAGGAGATTCAAAGCCATTTTTATTGCGTACAGTTCAGCTGTAAAAACACTACATTCAATTGGTAACTGGACAGAGATAGTGGATATAGGAAGGACCACTGCAGCTCCTACGGACATTTCAGTTTTTGAGCCATCTGTATATACATGAAGGCTGTGAGCATTGGCCAATGCATGAGCATCATGTAACTGTCTAAGATTTTGATTTGAGAGGGAGTATTTTTTCCACTGAAGAAAGGAGTTATCACATAGAGGTATATATATATTGCCCATGGTGCTTGTGCTGCATCTGAGGCATGAGATATATTTCCAAAATAGATGTTCCAGCATTGCATTAGCTCCTGTAGCCGAATGCCAGCAGGTTTGTTTTCATTGGGTTTATTTTTATAGAGGTTTGCCCATTGAGGTTCAAAGAGATATGTCCAGATGGGGTGATAACGGATGCTACGTAATTTGGCTGTATAGCTGAGAAGCAATACTTTCCTCCTAAGATGTAGTGGAGGTTCATTGGCATCTATATACAGACTTTGCACTGGGAATGTCTTAAAGACTCTTAAAGCAATCCTGAGAGCACTATGTTGCGCTGAATTGAGCCAGGCCAATGCGGTCTTCTGTGCAGAATCATAAACTGGGGCTCCATAGTCTAGACAAGATCTTATCAATGTTTGATACAGGTGTAAAAGTGTGAAGCGATCAGCTCCCCATGCCATAGAAGAGATAACTTTGAGGATATTCATTTTTTTCATGCATTGAGCTCGCACTTGCATTATATGAGCCTGAAAGTTAAGTTTAGTGTCAAGTACTAGGCCCAAGAACCAGATATTTTTGCTAACAGTTATTGGTTGAGTCCTAACCTCAGCTCAGGATCTGGATGATCCTGATGAGCTGACGTTTTTTACAAAAGTGAATAGCAGTTGTTTTTGTTGCAGAGAGGCGATAGCCATTGTGGGATGCCCATGATTCTATTTTATTTACTGAGAGCTGCAATTGACGCTCGATGGAGCACATATTTTGTGAGTGGCAGGATATTGTAAGGTCATCTGCATATAGATAGGTATCGACATTAGCTGGAATATTGTCTGTAACGTTGTTTAGCCTTACCGCAAAGAGTTTTGCATTAAGAATTGATCCTTGTGGGACCCCTTCTTGAACGAATGTTCGAGATAGGGAATTACAGTAACGCACCTGAAAGGTTCTGTTTTGGAGAAAGCTCTGAATGATTAGTGGTAGCTGACCTTGAAGTCCTGTGGTATACAGATTTTGAAGTATGCCGTAGCGCCAGGTGGTATCGAAGGCTTTTTCGATATCCAGGCAGATCATGACAAGATGTTCTTTACGGATAAAAGCATTCCATATGTTGGATTCTGCCTTGATCATAAGGTCTAGACATGATCGATTTTTCCTAAAGCCGTACTGGTTCTTGTTCATTATCGAATGAGATTCTAGGTACCACACTAATCGAGCATGAATAATTTTTTAAATGTCTTACCAAGGCAACTGCTAAGAGATATTGGCCGATAGTTTCGTGGATCTGATTGATCCTTTCCAGGTTTAGGAAAGGCAAGGACTATTGAGTGCCACCAAGAAAGAGGATAGTAGCCTTCTGAGAAAATTCGGTTAAAAAGGGTTCTTTTATTTAGATGTTTCAGCATCAAATAGTTTATCCCATCAGGCCCTGGTGGACTATTAGTTGATCTATTTAAGGAGCTCTCTAGTTCAAAAAGAGTAAACGGTTCATTATATGGAAGAGATGCTCTTGTATTAAACTTCAATTTATATTTTTCTGCATTGGCTTTTATTTGTTTAAAGGTTGGTTCATATGCAGATGCGGCAGAGGTTTCAGAGAAGCATTCTGATAGGGCATTTGCGACTTCCACTGGGGAGGAGAAGTCCTTACTTTTCCAACTTATGATGGGTGTTGATTTCGGGAGGGATTTACCATTTAGTTTTTTGATTTTGTCCCAAATTTTCTTACTGTCTGTATTTTTAGTGATGGTGGAAGCAAATCGGATCCAGGAATCTTTTTTTCGCCTTTTTTCTGCACGTAACAGGCCTTAGCTTTAAAGTTTCTTGAAGTTAATCAGATTTTTAGTTATTGGGTACTTATGAAACAGATTCCAAGCTTTATTCTGTTCTTTTTTGGCACACGGCATGCATCATTCCACCAGATATTGACATGTCTGTGAGTACCACCTCTGGTTTTGGGTATAGCACAGGTTGCAGCTGTTATTATCTGTGTAGTAATGTGGTCAGTAACATCATCTATAGGCTGGCTTTTAATGATTTGGTCATCAAAGGAAGCTGCATCGGTGAACTTGTTCCAATCTGCTTTGTTAAATTTCCATTTTATGTGACTGGCTATATGTGAGGTTGCGTGTGTTTGCAGTCTGCAAATAATCGGATAATGGTCACTGTTCAGTGGGTTATTTGTAACTAACCACTGAATGACTGGGAACAGTTTTGGGGAGCATATTGATAGATCTATAGCAGTTGATGTTCCAGTGGGAAAGTGGATATGAGAGTCAGCACCAGTGTTTAACAAGGTGAGATTCTGGTTGTCAAGAACTGTTTCAATGATTTTTCCTCGTTTATCAGCCTAGGGAGAACCCCACATAGAATGATGCGCATTGAAATCTTCAAGCAGAATGAAAGGAGATGGAAGCTGTTTTATGAGATCCTCCAGTTCTTTTACTGTGAAATCTTTGTTTGGGGAAAGGTACACTGAAACTATGGTTAGCATAAAAATCAAAACAATACATACTGCTACAGCCTCTAATGTGATCTGCAGATGGATCTGTTTTGTAGGAACTTTGTTGTTGATAAGTATGGCTACGCCTCCTCGTGTTGAGTTGATATTTTTTCTATATTGCTGATAGACATTATAGTTTTTAATCGTTGGTGTAACCTGTGGGGTAAGATTGGTTTCCTGCAGGCAGAAACTTATTGGACTGTACTGTTTGATTAGATCATAGACATCGAAAATGTTGCTTCGTAGACACCTCTACAGTTCCATTGCAAAATGTTTTGCATTATTTAGATTTAGCAGTTTAGTATGGTTCTGTCTGTTTTTTGTATCCAGCCTGTTTGGATCGATTTATTTTCAACCTCTCTTTTTTTGAAAAGGTAGGGTGTCCAATGTTCATGTCATCTTCTGCATGTAAATTTAAGATAGGCTCATCCTGTGGGATATCAGCATCGGTATCCATATTTGTTGGGCATGGTTTCTCTCTTCAATGTTTGCAGCTGATGCTTTTAGTTTTACAGTTTCTCGCTGAGTATCAGGAGCAGTTGGTGGGACTGTTAGAGGAGTACTGCTAGCGCAAGTTACTTTGCGTTGTTCTGTAGGTGATTTCTGTGGGGATGATAACACCAATCGAGACCAGTCGGCTATTGAAATGGATGAGGGCATTGTGATTGCCATTTGTGTTCCTACTGATTGGTAATTCTGGGTTGCCGCAGCATAAGTAACTTTTGGCATGGTGAGCACAACTTGCTTCCTAGCTTCCTGGTAAGTAAACTTATGCTTAACTTTGTATTTTTGAATCTTTTTTCCCACCCTCCAGTGTTCGCATGCTTTTGAATATGTTGGATGTTGGCCTTTACAGTTTGGGCATTGTGGCATTTCTGCGGTGCAATCTGTTTGCGTGTAGGTTTTTGATCCGCAATTCGGGCAGACAGTGTCTCCTCGACATACCGTTTACGAATGTCCAAATTTTTGGCATTTGAAGCATCTGATTGGGTTGGGAATGTAAGGTCGCAGACGGCAATTCAGGTATCCGGCTTTGACACATGATGGTAAGGTTGGTGTGCTAAATGTCAGAATAATGCTTCTAGTGGGAACAAGTTCACCATCTTTTTTAATCATTATTCGTTTTGCCTGGACGACTTTTTGCTCTTTTAGTTCTTCAACAAGCTCATCTTCAGTGATATTCATTAGGTCCCATTCGGAGATTACTCCTTTCGAACTATTTAAAGTAGCATGAGGAGTGACCTGTATAGGTATTCCGCCAAAAGTTGATATTTTCAATAGGGCCTGAGAATGCTGGTGCTTAGCTGTTTCAACTAGCAGATCTCCAGATTGGAATCTTTTCACCATTTTCGGTGAACCAGCCACACTTTTTAAACATTTCTGAATTAGAAATGGGGAAAGTGCACTCATAGGTTTGGTTATAAGAGAATGAAGTACAAGGAATGTTGAAGTTCCTCCAGATTCTCATTCTTACGTAGTCTCTTTGATTGGGATACATCACGATCGGATTCATTCAAGTCATGAGATGAGCGTCTAGGCTCAAGAGCTGGGTAATTGTCAGTATCCACAATTGCGCCTTTTAGTCCCAGAGTTTTTCCCCCAGGTTACCGGCCCCGCCACGTGGAGGCGGGAGCGGTGCCATCAGTGACCAAGTGATAAAAGTTAGTGGTTAGTGTGTTATGTAGATTAGTTCTATATACAAAAAGAAGAAAGGTACCTTTCCTTTTTTTTGGAGAGCTAGCTTCTTTATTTAGAAGAGCAGAAAAGAAATAATATTTGAAAATAAAGACTTGAAGATTCTTAGTAATCTGCTGATTCTAGAGACAACGCTTTCTAAATCACTTTGATCAATCGGAGCCTTACATTCTGCTACTCACATCGTAACCATGGAATAGGAACGGCCACCCGCTCTCAATGTTGCAGCTATATCCTAATGAATTGAATCAAAATCATGGCTCAGACCAGAAGAGCAAACAAAAGGCTCAAACTATTGGGAGTGCTGTGGCTCAGGGGAGAACTGAGGGGGTGGTTATCCTCTGAATCACAGCCTTTTGAAATGCACTGATTGTTTGATGTTTGTGGAGCAATCAGGAATGGAACATGGTATTGCCAAGTGGAATGTCTTTGTGTGTGTGTGTGCGATGTAAGGAGGGTGAGAAAATTAGGTGCTAACTCAGTGTTGTAATTGGCCTATATGAAAACTTGAGGAACAGGGTGGATGCTCTTGAAGGTTTTAAATTGAAGGGCACATCAATGCACTTGAACTTCACACAACACAGCAGCATCCTGTAAAGCAGAATGCGCGGGTCCAAAAGGAACTAGTTGTTGTCAGTGACTCTATTGTCAGGGAAATGGGGAACATATTGTGCAAACAGGAGGGTGGAACAGGACAGGATATGCCAGGGGCAAAGGGTGATAACACTGCGGAGCAGATATCATCTTTTAAGAGCACAAAGGTGATATCATTGCATATGTTGGCATTAATGATATTAAGAGGAGGAGACTGGCGGAATTACTTGACAAGTACAGGTCAATGTTGAAAAAAAGCTATGAGTTAGGATTGAATTTAAAAGTGTCTGCAATTCTGCCCAGACACGATAGGAGGGAGTATATGGTGAGAGCCTTATAAATCAATTCAACCCTGGAGAGATTGTGCAAGGCTCAAGGGATAGAATTTTTCTCAGCCTGGTCTGTGCTTGTTAACAGGAGAGACTGCTTCTACAGGGACGTGATAAAATTAAATAGAAAGGATGCAAGAACATTAGCTGATGGTATCGAAGCAGTGTTAAGGGGAGTGGAAATCTGCTAGCTTAGGGGATTACATGGACTAACAGATTAACAGCAGCCACTGGCAGAGGTGAAAGTGATTAGCATTAGTAGAGGTATATGTGATGCAAGAAAGCAAGCTTATGCAGCATCAGCCAAAAAAAAACCCTTCAACTTCACCCCTCTGTTCATTTGAAATACCAGTCCAGCTGAGCCTTAAATTTATTTAGGCTATCAACTTCCACAACAAGGAATGGAAGTCTGTTCCACCAACCAACTACCCGCTGGCTAAAGGCATATTCCCGCACATCTATCCTACATCTGTCTTTCCTCAATTTGAATTTATGCCCTCTCAGGTGATTATTCTAAGCAAGAGGCAGTATCCCATCAGCATTGAGCATGCTCAAACCACTCAAGGCTTTGTACACCTCTACCAGATCACCTTGCCGGTGCCTAGTCTCCAGACACTGTAATTTGCAAAACTAAAGCCTTTCTTCTTAAGAGCAACCCTTCGTTCCGTTCACTAACCATGTTGTCCTTCTCTGTATTCGTTCCAGCAGCTCTACATCCTTCTTGAAATGAGGCCTCCAGACCTGTATACAGTACTCAAGGTGTGGCCTGATCATTGGCTTATACAAGGGAATAATCACCTCCTTATCCCTGCTAGAAAAATTCCTGTATATAATTGACAAGACACCATGAGCTACTCTTGCAGCCCATCTGCACTGCTCAGAGAATTTGATATCTGCCTGCACAATTACCCCTAGGTCCTTTTCATTCTCTACCACTGTCAGTGTCAGGTTAGGTGGAAGGGTTTTTCCTTTCGTAAAGGTGACTACAGTGGTCTGAGACAGTATTTAAATTCTATACGGTGGGACCAACTGATGATGCTACCAAAAGCAAAGTCAAAATGGGAAACATTCAAAGAATTAATCTTGCAAGTTACTAAGCTTTTCATATCAAACAAGAAATATTGTTCGAGGTTTAGGCCTAAATGGATGTCAGATGAACTAATTGACATGTGGCAGAGAAGAAAAATGCATGCGATATATATAAATCAACAGGTGACTCGGAAGCCTATGATAGATATAAGCTGGTCTGTATTTGTTTGTTTGTTATTTGGTTTTTAGGAGCATTAGCAACTAAGGACATATTACTCTGGGATATGCTGTGGTCATTCCCTAACCTTTCCGCATCCTCCGTATTTGGTGGTGACTTGCTCGAACCCCGGTCTAATCAAGAAGCATGTGCTATGCACTGCTGCTCCTTCCCACCTGGCTACGGAGTCGCCTGCTGGTCTGTGACCAAGTCACAAAGAAGGTTAGGCAGGCAAAGGTCGATTACGAGAAATCTTTGGCAAAGGATGCAAAGAAAAACAGCAAGGAGTTCTTTATGTATGTAAATTCTAGAAGGAAGGGATGAATCAGATTGGTCCACTTGATATCGATGGTTCAGCTGTTGATGATCCTGCTCAGGTAGCTAACAAGTTGAATGAGTATTTTTGATCTACATTCACACATGAGGAGTTATTCACGGAGGTTTTGATTTTGTTTTTTTTTTTTTTTTTTTTAGGAGCATTAGCAACTAAGGCTATATTGCTCTGGGATATGCGGTGGTCGTTCCCTGACTTTTCCGCATCCTCCGTATTCGGTGGTGGTGGGCTCGAACCCCGGTCTAATCAGGAAGTGTGTGCTACGCACTGCTGCTCCTTCCCACCTGGCAACGGAGGCACCTTCATGGAGGTGAATTAAACTCTGGCAGTGAGCTAGATAATCTTGTAATAACTGAGAGTAAAGTGGAGGAGAAATTATTGAAGATAAACGCAAGAAAGGCACTTGGGATGGATGGAATCTATCCAGTTATATTAAAGTAGGAGGCAAAAGAAGTAAGCGAACCCTTAGCCATAATTATGAGAGCTTCCCTGGACTCTGGGAGAGGTACTCATGGACTGGAGATTAGCATTAGCATTAGCATTAGTAGAGGCATTTGATGCAAGAAAGCAAGCTTATGCAGCATCAGCCAAAAAAAAAAAAAAAAAAAAAAGTAACATAAATAAATAAAAATAACCACTTCCACTTCACCCCTCTGTTCGTTTGAAATACCTGTCCAGCTGAGCCTTAAACTTATTTAGGCTATCGACTTCCACGACAAGGGATGGAAGTCTGTTCCACCCACCAACCACCCGCTGGCTAAAGGCAAATTTCCGCACATCTATCCTACATCTGTCTTTCCTCAATTTGAATTTATGCCCTCTCAGGTGATTTTTCTGAGCTAGAGGAAGAATCCCATCAGCATTGAGCATGCTCAAACCATTCAAGGCTTTGTACACCTCTATCAGATCACCCCGCTGGTGCCTAGTTTCCAGACACTGTAATTTGCAAAACTTAAGCCTTTCTTCGTAAGAGAACCCCTTTGTCCCATTCACCAATCTAGTTGCCCTTCTCTGTACTCGTTCCAGCAGCTCTACATCCTTCCTGAAATGAGGCCTCCAGGCCTGTATACAGTACTCTAGGTGTGGCCTGACCATTGCCTTATACAAGGGAATAATCACCTCCTTATCCCTGCTAGAAAAATTCCTATATAGAGAGATGTGCAAATGTTACCCCAATCCACAAAGGAGGATCAAAGGGAGACACAGGTAATTACAGATCTGTTAGTTTAACTTCTGTTCCAGGGAAATTAATGGAGGCACTGGTTAATGAAGCATTGTAGGATTATCTATACAAGACTTCAGTTTTAGCTCGAACACAACATGGGTTTGTTAAGGGGGAAGTCTTCTCTGACCAATTTGATTAGATACTATGATGTGGTCACAAAGGAACTGAATGCAAAGAATAATTTTGATATGATATATTTGGATCTTAGAAAGACTTTTGATACTGTTGGACATGGAAGACTGCTGCACAAATTGGAGCTGTGTGACATTAGAGGAAAATTGCTGCTATGGATAAAGGGATGGTTGAGTGGGAGAAGACAGAGAGTGGTAATCAATGGACACTGCTCATCGTGGACTAATGTCATTAGTGGAGTCCCTCAGGGTTGATGATGGTATAGCAAGCTTAATATCCAAGTTTGCCGATGATACAAAGGTCGGCAGGGTTGTCAATGACACTAATGAAAGTACGCAGCTGCAACAGGATCGAGAAAAGTTGAGCAGGTGGGCTGAGAGGTGGCAAATGAAGTTTAACATTGACAAATATAAAGTACTGCATATGGGAGGCAGTAACCCCAGAGTAATGTCAACTGTGTGGTACTACAATGATAGTGGTAGAGAATGAAAAGGAGCTGGGGGTAATTGTGGAGGCAGATATGAAGTTTTCTGAGCAGTGCAGACAGTCTGCAAAAGTAGCTCATGGTGTCTTGTCAAATTTACCTTTAGTCAGCATTTGGTACATTGCTGGTACAAACTTCCGTCTGTCATGGTAGAAGTTGATAGCCTAAACAGATTCAAGGCAGAGCTAGACAGACATTTGGAAGGAGTAGGTGGCTGAAATGAGAAGAGTGGTTTTTTTTTTTTTTTTTTGGCTGATGCTATATAAGCTTGCAACCCAAAACCCAGTTCCAAACATAGATTTCAAAATAGAAATCTGAAACAAAGCCAATTTAATTTAGTTACTAAAGAAGAGTGTCTTGGTCAAAGTTATCTATTTCATTCAAATAAATTAATATTTCATATGGTTCAAGTGTCTTTTATCAAACTTTCTCACTTAGTACTACCTCAATGCAATGTCCTTGTCCAGTTAATCAATGAAATTATATAGAAAAAAATAGTTTAGCATTAAACATGAGCCATTATAATAGAGAAAACAAAATAAGTAGGCTATGTTTAATATATAAAATAATATGAAAGGCATTTTAATATGAGAAAAATAAACGAAACCTTAAATTCTGCCTGCTGGGAACGAATACTTTCTGCTTCTCCAGCAACAATTTTAAAAAAATGTTCTTCATTAACAGCATCATTTAAATCTCTGGCAGTAGAACTATAATCTTCATAAAAATGTTCAATGCGTAGTAACATATTTTCTAACTTGCAGTCTCTATTTTTAGCCCTCTCTTCTAGTCGAATTAATTGACGATGAAGATTATCCAACTGCAAAAAAAAAAAAATAATAATAAAAATAAAATAAAATATATATATATATATATATAAAATGTAAAAATATATATTAAGTATTCCTAGACTCTTTGAAGGAAAAATGGCAAATAATTTTTTTTTTTCATAAATTGAACATAATTGCCATTATTTTAAAATTAAAGACTGGCAAATAATTCTATAGCATTCAGAATATTTAATTGATAGCTATACCACTTTTTATTTCATTTATATTTTACTTTACAGTTCACTCACGTCCTATTGGCTTTGTAATTCAGCTTTAATTTTCTTAATTCATCATAACTTTTAGGATATTAACATTCTTTCACCTTTTATATATCTACTATACTTCTTTTTCTACTATCCTTACCCTTCTAGTCACTGGCACTTTGTGTAATTTTCACCTCCATCTATGCATACTTCTAATACATCTATTCATACATATTTATATACAGATTACTATATATATATACAGTAAACCCCCACTATTTGTGGTATCTGTATTCGCGGTTTCGCGTATTCACGATCGGTGATTTAATATAAAATGAAACTTTAAAAAATGTGAATTTTAAAGCGCTGTGAATATTTTCCGCCATAAAAAAACATGGGCGTGACTAAAATTATCTTTCCCGGTCAAAACAGCGTTCAGTGAGTGGGGGGAGAGGGGTGACAAAAACGCGAGCGTGGATGTTTCTCTCTAATCCTTGTTCAGTATGTGTTATACGCTTGTCATGGAAGGTTTGGTCGTTTGCTTTTAATTTATATGCTTATAAATATACCGTTTTGCTGTAAAACAGACTTTTTCGAGTGTGTTAACGGAAGAAAGTGCCTTTATTGTGGACAAGTTCTGTTTTACCTGTACAAAAATATGGCTACGAATAACAAGGGAAATGTGAAAATATCAAAGAAGGTGATGACATTAACAAATAAAATTGAGTTATTAGACAAAATTTCTAATGGTGAAAGTGTCTCCTCAGTGGCAAAACATTATAAAATCAATGAGTCAATGGTACGATCAATCAAAAAATCGGAAGAAAAAATCCGCCGTAGTGTCCATGAAAATGCACTAATTGCTTCAAAAATTTGCTCTGTAACTCATGATGTTAAATTAGAAAAAAATGGAAAAAGCTTTAAATCTGTGCATAAAAGACCGAACTCAAAATGAAATTCCGTTAAGTTCACTCATCATTCGTGAAAAGGCAAAACTCCTTTATCAACACTATAGCGAAACTGGTGATGCAATGGCGTGATATGTTTTTTTGCTAGCAAAGGCGCTGGTTTGAAAGATTTGTTTGAAATTTCTAATAAATATTACATTTAATATTAAATTGTTTCTTATTTTCATTTCAATACCTTATGCTTGCATTTCACTATGTACTTCATAATAGTCTTATTATGAAGGTACATATAATACATACGTAGACAAAATTTTAGACTAGTTTTTCTTATATATTTCATACTTTGGAAAGGAACCCCTTTATTACTATGGGAGCCCTAACTCAGTATTCGCGTTTTCGGTATTTGCGACATTTCTCAGGAACGTAACCCCCGCGAATAGCAGAGGTTTACTGTATATATATATATATACAGTGGAACTTCTCTATTACGAACTTCTATTTAACGAATTTCTCTATATTACGAATTTTTTCGCAAAACATTGCACCTTGAAACGAAATTACATGTAAAATTAACACCATATAGCGAAGTGTTAGTCTCTCTATAACGAATTTTTAAAAATATACGACCTCCTACCTTCCGAAATTACGCATTAGCATCTGGAATTAATCATTCTTTTAGTGAATACTTGTGGTCATTGACGCCCGTAGGAAGGTCTTTGTTTCATTTTTGTTACAGTTATAAAACCAAATGGGTTTTCTTAAAAGTGGTCATAAACTTTACAATAAATAGGATAGATTTGTAAATTGATGTTGGCTCAGGGGAAAACGAAATTCGCTGCGGTAAGCCTTTAGCGTGCTGCGGCGGCAATACATAGAATGATGCCATAGTCGATTTTTAGTAACGAACGCCTACTGAGTGACATTCACTTCTCACCTCAACCGTACCACGTGACCTTCCTGTCAATCATTATGTGATATGTCCGTTCTCATCTAACTGGACTCCTAGTAGATGGTTTTTATGAAAAAAAATTTTTTTTTATTTAGTTCTTTTAGAACAATTTGTCATCAATCACATAGGCTATATGCTCTTGTATTTTTTTTTTTTTTTTTTTGAAAAGTAACATACAGCATACATTAACCGTAAATTTTATATATGAATGAAAGTCGTATATTTCTTCAAAGTGATTGATAGGAAAAGTCACGTGATACTGTTGAATTGGCAAGCAAATGTCATTGAGTAGGCGGTACCTGTACTAACAATTTACTATATGGCCAGCGCAGCGAAGTTTGCGGTGTATGTATCGGCAAGAGCTACAGTCCAGTGATTTTTACATTTGGGAAAAAAATGTCGAAGAGAAAATGTTTAAGTATTAATGATAAAGTAAAGATTCTTCATGATATTGACCAGGGTTTTAAGAAAAAAGATATTGCGGAGAAATATGGCATACCTGCAAGCAGCTTATCTACGATTTTAAAAAATCGAGAATCAATTTTAAATGCAATTGAAGGAGCAGCAGACAAGAAGCGAATTAAGTTGTGTATATACGAAGATGTTGATAAAGCTGTTCTAAAATGGGTGCAAATGATACATGAAAAGAATATACCAATATCGGGTCCAATAATTAAGCAACAAGCTCTGAAATTTGCACAGTCCCTGGGACATACAGAATTTAATGCGAGCACTGGGTGGCTAGATAAATTTAAGAAGCGCCACAGAATTGTGGAAAAGGTTATCTGTGGAGAAAGTGTTAATGTAAGTGAAGAAGATTGCAACAGTTGGAGGAACAATACCTTAAAGAAGATTTTGGAAAAATATGAACCTAAGGATGTTTTTAATGCTGACGAAATGGGTTTATTCTTTAAATGTTTACCGAATAGAACTCTTGCTTTTAAAGATGATAAATGTTTTGGCGGAAAACAAAGCAAAGAAAGAATCACTGTGCTAGTTGGAGCAAATATGACAGGAAGTGAAAAATTAAGACTTTTAGTAATCGGAAAATCAAAAAACCCAAGATGTTTTAGAGGCACAAAATCTTTGGAAGTTGACTACACCTTTAATAAAAAAGCATGGATGACCAGTGATATCTTTGAAGACTGGATGTTAAAACTAGACAAGCGTATAACAAAAGAAAAAAGGAAAATCGTGTTGGTAACTGACAACTGTCCAGCACATCCTGCCAGTATTTCTGCCAAACTTAAAAGTGTGAAGTTATTGTTTTTACCACCAAACGTGACGTCAAAACTCCAGCCAATGGAACAAGGCATAATTAAAAATTTTAAATTTCATTATCGAAAGAGAATAATAATGAAGATTGTCAATGCGTTATCAGAAAATAGAAACTTGGAAGTTACAATTAACCTTAGAGATTGCATCTCTGAACTGGCAAAAGTTTGGACAAACGATGTCACTGAATACACTATTCAAAATTGTTTTTCGAAAGCGGGATTTGCATTGAATGCAGAAGTCGAACATCAACTGGATGAACAAGATGAACTGCCCCTTTCACAAATGAAAAACTTTTGGAAAATATTAGAATCGTCCGGAAACATCGAAAATGAAATAACACTGGATAGTTATGTTTATGTAGATCAAGACCTGACTACAACAGAACATCCAAATGAAGATGAAATACTGCTGAACAGTGTTAGACACGACCACGATCACGAAGAAATTAACGATGACGCTGAAGACACATCAGAACAACCCGTAGAAAAGCCAACTCATGAAGAAATGATTAACGCTTTTAAAACGGTTCGTATGGGTCTACAGTTTTGTGAAAATGTTCCTGATAATGTTTTTAATGCTCTGAACAAATGTGAGGTTTTCTTTGAGAATCAGACATTTTTTAATTGTACTGTGCAAACGAAAATTACGGATTTTTTTTAATGTTTTTAATGCTCTGAACAAATGTGAGGTTTTCTTTGAGAATCAGACATTTTTTAATTGTACTGTGCAAACGAAAATTACGGATTTTTTTTAATTTGTGATACTTACTGGCGAAAATTGTGTAAGCGTAATTTAAATAAGTGTTTTTGAAATAAAATACATTAAAAATAAATGTAGATTCATTTTCATTTTCTAATTAAATAACAATTTCTAATAAAAAAGATATTCTCTGTATAACGAAATTTCTCTATAACGAATTTTTTCGCTGGATTTATAGAATTCGTTATAGGGAAGTTCGACTGTACATATATAATAAATTTTGAGTTAATCAATTTCATTTTACTTTACTTTTCAGGTCACTCTTCCTTAATTGGCTGTATAATTCAGCTCATAAATTTACTTAATTCATCACATCATATAGGATATTCACATTCTTTTTCACTCATACATTTTCTCATATTTCTGCAATCATTTTCAATTTGGCCCTGGAGAGATTGTGCAAGCTGACGAAGGTAGAATATTTTTCACCACGGTCTGTGCTTGGTAACAGGAGAGACTGCTTCTACAGGGATGGGATGCACTTAAATAGAAAGGGTGCAAGATTATTTGCTGATGCTAATGAGGCAGTGTTAGGTGGATCACAAAACTGCTAGCTTTGGGGAATTCACAGACTAAAAGATTGACAATAGCCGCCGCAGGCAGAGGCGAAATTGATTCTTGCAATGCTTCTATAGTAATGAGCAGCAGCAGGCTAGACAGCAAGTCGCTGGAGACTTCAAGAGCTGCTGGGAGTCATCGTGGAACAAGTAAATACATGGGCAGTGTTAGGATAACTAAGGGTAAAAACAGGTGATGTATACTTTCATGTAAACCAATGCTAGAAGTATAGTAAATAAATTTGAATAAATAATATCAGATGAAAAAGCAGTGCAGAATTGGAATTTGGGGAGTACAATGTACACAGAAAGGATAGACAGGATAGGAAAGAAGGAGGGGTTACGCTGTTAGATAAGAAACACACAAAGTCTAAGGAAGTGCATCCAGTTGAAATGGATGGACAGTGTGTGCAATGTTAAGTCTGTTAGGTGTGACATAAATACTGGGAAAGGGAAAATGAGAGTAAGAGTGTGTTATAGGTCTAATGACTCTGATGAGTACAATGAACAGTTGTGCAGATAAATAGAATGGATCAGTAAATTAGAATGTCTTGTATTGGGGGATTTTAACTTTCCAGATATTGACTGGAACTTGTTGATTGGTCACTCGCACACTAACAAGACTTTTGTGGATTTACTGGAGGACTGTTTTCAACAGCAACATGTTCAAGGGACAACCAGTCGAAGTAATACTCTTGATCTGATTATCAGCAGTGATTATTTGATTTAAGAATTTGCAGATAAAGGAACCAAAACGGGACAGTGACCACAGTGTACTGATGTGGCATTTATTTAAAGATGCAACTATCATCAAAGGTAAAGGGAAGGGTTTCTGCTTTTGTAAAGGTGACTACAGTGGTCTCAATTGATGATGTTACTAACATGTTCAGGGACTTAATCTTGGAGGTTACGAGGCTTTCCATACCAACTAAGAAAGCTCAGGGATGTCAGATGAATTTTTTTTTTTTTTTTTAATGAAAACCCCAAACAAGAGACATATAACAACTTATAGTACTTAGTATAATGAATGGATTGAGGGTTGAGAAGATGAAAGAAGATATTTGTTGACAGTAGACTTGAACTTCAGTGGACTGTAATTTTCAGGAAATTTGTATGAAGGAAGGTTGATCCAGAAAACGGCAGTTGAATGAATAAACGAGGAAGATGAAAAG
The DNA here is from genome assembly GCF_048544385.1 of Mastigoproctus giganteus. NCBI lineage: Eukaryota > Metazoa > Arthropoda > Arachnida > Uropygi > Thelyphonidae > Mastigoproctus > Mastigoproctus giganteus. The sequence goes on from NC_143583.1 coordinate 218,672,231, forward strand.
TTGGTTCAGTGAATTTGAAGTTGGAGAGTAAATGGATGTTGGCTGGTGGAGGCATGTGTTCGGACTGTTTTGAAACAGAGAGAGAGAATTAAAGAAGCCAATTCAGAAGAACAGTGTCCATGGAAGTATCTGTAGAAAAGGCATGCAGCAGAAACAATACGTCTATGAGACAAAGAGTGGAGAAACTCTGTTAGAGATGAATCATTAATTAACCTAACTGCTCTCTTCTGAATGGAATCTAGAAGCCTGAGAGAGGTTTTGGGTGCACTGCCGCAGATGTGGGAACAATATTCCATGGTAGGGCGGATTTGCAATTTGTTAACAGCTGTTTGGAAGAAAAGAAATGCCGAGAGTGAAAAAGAAAACCAAGTTTTTAGATGCAGAGGAAGCAATATTTGTAATGTGCTTGTGCAAAGAGAGATTAGAAGTCAGGGTAATCCCCAAAAGAGATATATCATCTTGCCTAGAAATTGGAGTGTTACCAAAGATAAGCATAGGAGCAGAGAAATCCTTTTTGTGAGATATAAGACAGAACTGAGTTTTAGAAGGATTTAGTCTTTGCCCCACTGCAGAATTACCTGGAAATCAGCATTTAAGGAATTGGTAGTGGATATTCAAGAAGTCGAAGCTGATTGAGCAGAGCTAGGTTTCTTAAACTAGAAATTCGAATGCAATGTGCTATCATCAAGAAAATCAGGTTCTGGTCAATCGAAGAAGGTCATTAAGGTACAAGAAAAAAAGTGTGGGGGAAAGAACTGAATCTTGGAAGACACTAGCATTAGGGGAGAAGTTTGAAGAGAGAGAGCCATGTACCATTATCCTCAGTGTGTAGTCAGAGAGAAAACTGGATCACCAATTATAAAAAATATTTGACAAACTATAAAATGAAAGCTTGTTTAGAAGACCTTTAGGCCAAACACGATCAAAAGCTTTTGAGATGCCAGGAGCAACTGCTTGTGTTTCACCCAACTTTTCCATTGAATTTGTCCATAAATGGATAATGTATATCACCAGCGGATTGATAAGCCAGAATATCACCAGTGGATCGATACTGACGGAATCAATACTGGTGATCGTTGATCAGATATAAGGTTTCTAGATAGTTTAAGAGTTGACAGTTAATTGATTTTTCTCCATTTCTTTAGAAAGAGTAGAAGTAATTGCAATGGGACGATAATCGGATGGAAGGGATTTGTCACCCTTTTTATGAACTGGCTGGATATGAGCAAATTTCCAAGCAGAAGGAAAAACACGTTTGGAATAAGAAAGTGAAAAGAGGCGGCAGAGAACAGAAGTTCAGAAGCACAGATTTTAAGAACAAGTGGAGAAATATCATCAGGATCTAGAGCTTTCTTAGCATGAAGGATCATCAAAATCATTCTGACATCCTTTTTATGGAAGGAGGTATTGAATGGAGCATGCTGGGAATGGCAGAAGGTGTTTTCCCAAGATCATTAATATATAAGTTGGAAGGAAAATAGGATGCTAGCAGGTGGGCATTATCCTTGATTGAAGTGACAATAGAACCACCTGGATTTGACAGAAGTGCGTGCAGAAATGGGCAAAAGTTGTGCCAATAGCTTTGGCGAGAGACCATAATGCTCAGCTACCATTAGGGGAAGAAGCAAGTTTTCTACTCTTAGCCTGTTCAAAATCTAGTTTCGACTGATACAACTGCTTTACAATTGTTACAAACTTTGGTGTAGGCAGAAAATGAAACTGAAGAATTGAAACAAGCCAACGTTGCATTTCATTATTCAAGAGAACAATGATATGCAACATTGTTCTCTTGAACAGCCTTAGCACATTTATTGGAAAACCAACGTTTAGAGAAAGAACGAGATTTTAAGGTGGAGTGAGGAATAAAGGATTCCATTCCTACAAGAATCCGACCAAGGAAAAGAAGAAAGGAAATCTCACAGGCCATCACATTTTGCCTTCATGTAATGCCAAAACAACACGAAGTTGGGAAAAGCCATGAGAAAAAGGTTTCATCAGAAAAAGGACAATCACCAAGTTGTGATCTCAGGTGCCTAAAGGACCACCCACTTCGACCATGTATTTAGGAGGGCTGTTTGTGAGAAAAAGATCAAGCATGTTGGCTGTATGGTTAGGATTATTATTAGTATTAGCAGCCATATGGTACAAGGAAGCCTGAGGCTTATGCTCCACCACGAAAAAAAAAAAAGAGTTCCCGAGTTACCCTGAGAGAGAGAGAGAGAGAGAGAGAGAGAGAGAGAGAGAGAGAGAGAGAGTCAAAAGTAGAATAGAATCACCAAGAAAGAGAAGAATGATGATATCCAGCTCAGGACCCTGGGTGTGCTAAGCCCATACTCACCGGATGTGAGCCCATGGGATTGTCTGATATCCTGGTAGGTAAATGAATGTGAGGTCATTAGTAATTGCAAAATGCCTCAGCATTTCGACCAGCAGGGTTTGTGTGACTAGAAAATGGAAGCCAGTTGGAATTGTGAACATTAAAATCCCCAAGGAAAATTACATCACTGTTAGGAAAGTTCGACTGGAGAAAGTCAAGTTGCAAAGATAGGAAGTCAAAGGGTTACAAGCATTCAGTGGCACTGGGAGAACGGTAGAGACAACATGTTGAATTTGACAGAATGAGGTAGGGAGATTTTATGCCTGAGAAGATCAAAAAGAGGAGATTCCAAATTACCAAGTCTCCAATACGGAATATCAGAATGGACATATCCAAAAGTAACACTTTTGAGGCGAAAGAAATCATACAGCGAATAATATGGGCAACTGAGATGAGCAGTGGTTGAATCAACCGATAACTGAGATTCTGTCAGAAAAGGAACATTGGGTTTGGCAGACTGCCAGTGGAAATGGACATCGTTGAGATTAGAATTGAGACCAAGTATATTTGTGAAATGAACTAGACTAAGAAGTGTTTGGGAGGTTTAGATCTTTTCACAGATAAGTTAGTTAGTTAGTTGTTTGGTTTTTAGGAGCATTAGCAACTAAGGCCATATTGCTCCCGGATATGCAGTGGTCATTCTCTGACCTTTCTGCATCCTCATTTGGTGGTGACGGGCATTTGAACTCCGGTATAATTTTGCAGATAAGTTTGCTGTACAATTTTTTTTTTTTTTTTGTATTAGTTTGACAATTCATGATGTATTCAATAGGAAAAAAAAGGTGGGGAGGGAGACATGATGTATGAAGTAATGAAATCTATGGATAGGGCACACACATGGTAAGAATATATCCAGATCCTTGACATAATGTAGTCTTGAAAATGCCCTCCGCATATACACTACTCAGACTCTCTCTCCAGTCACTATCTGGCAGAGTAGTAGTAGTAGTAGTAGTAGTAGTAGTGGCATGTGATGCAAGAAAGCAAATGTATGAGCTTATGCAGCATCAGCCAAAAAAAAAAAAAAATATATATCACACCATTCCCTCCAAATGCCTGTCCAGTTCCTCCTTAAAATTTTGAAAGTGTCTGCAATTCTGCCCAGACACGATAGGAGGGAGTATATGACGAGAGCCTTGTCGATCAATTCGGCCCTGGAAAGATTGGGCAAGGCTCAAGGGGTAGAATTTTTCTCAGCCTATTCTGTGCTTTTTAACAGGAGAGATTGCCTCTACAGGGATGGGATACACTTAAATAGAAAGGGTGCAAGAATGTTTGCTGATGCTATCGAGGCAGTGTTAGGTGGGTTGGAAAACTGCTAGCTTGGGGGGAGACAAAGACCAATAGATTGACAGTAGCCACTGGCAGAGGTGAAAGAGATTCTTGCACTGCTTCTATTAGAATGAGCAGAAGCCTGAAAAACAAGATGCATGATGTTCGAGACTGCTGGGAGCCATTGCGGTACAAGGAAACACATGGGTTGTGTTAGGGTAGCTAAGAATAGAAACAGGTGCAGGTATACTTGGTGCACACCAATGCTAGGAGTTTAGTAAATAAATTTGATGAATTTGAGGTATTGCTCAAAACATCAAAAGCAGATATTGTTGCGATATCAGAGACGTGGTGTCACACAGATATAAGGGATGCAGAACTGGAATTTGGGGAGTACAACGTCTACAGAAAGGATAGATAGGATAGGAACGGGGGAGGGGTTATGCTATTAGTTAAGAAACACATAAAAACCAAGGAAGTGAAGCCAGTCGACATCGCTGGACAGTGCAGTGTTGAGTCAGTTTGGTGTGACATAAGCGTTGGGAGATCAAAATTGAGAGTAGGAGTGTGCTATAGGCCTAATGACTCTGATGAGTATAATAAGAAACTGTACAGGGAAATAAGAGTGGGCCAGTAAATCAGAGAGTCTTATAATGGGAGATTTTAATTTCCCAGATATTGACTGGAATTTGGGGGCTGGTCACTCACACACTAGCAGGGCTTTTGTGGATTTATTGCATGATTGTTTTCTACATCAGCATGTTCGGGAGGCAACTAGAGGGAGTAATACTCTTGATTTGATTATCAGCAGTGATTCTTCATGCATTAAGAATCTGTAGATAAATGAACCACTAGGTGGCAGTGATCACAGTGTGCTGAAGTGGGATTTACTCAAAGAGGTAACTACCATTAGGGGTAAAGGGAAGGGTTATTGCTTCCGTAAAGGCGACTACGATGGACTGAGACAGTATTTAAATGCTATACAGTGGGACCAACTGATGATGTTACCAACAGCAAATTCAAAATGGGAAGCATTCAAAGAACTTATCTTGGAAGCTACTAGGTTTTACATATCAACTAAGAAATATTGTTCAAGGTTTAGGCCTAAATGGATGTCAGATGAACTAATGAGGCATATGGCAGAGAAGAAAAATGCATGGGATACTTACAAATTAACACATGACACAGAAGCCTATGATACATACAAGTTGATCTGTAACCAAGTTACAAAGGAGGTTAGGCAGGCGAAGGCAGATTACGAGAAATCCTTGGCAAGGGATGCAAAGAAAAACAGCAAAGAGTTCTTTACTTATGTAAACTCTAGAAGGAAGGGGATGAATCAGATTGATCCACTTGATATTGATGGGTCAACTGTTGATGATCCTGCTCAGGTAGCTAACAAACTAAATGAATATTTTGCATCGACATTCACACATGAGGAGTTATTCAGCGAGGGGAATGCCAGAGGTGTATTCAACTCTAGCAGTAAGCTACAGAATCTTGAAATAACTGGGAGTAAAGTGGAGGAGAAACTGTTGAAGATAAATACAAGAAAGGCACCCAGGGTGGATGGGATCTATCCAGTTATATTAAAGGAGGCAGCAAAGGAAATAAGCAAACCCTTAGCCATAATTATGAGAGCTTCCTTGGACTCAGGGGAGGTACCCATAGACTGGAAATGTGCAGATGTGACCCCAATTCACAAAGGAGGATCAAAGGCTGACACAAGTAATTATAGACCTGTGAGCTTAACTTCTGTTCCAGGAAAATTAATGGAGGCACTGGTTAAAGAAGCACTGCAGGATCATTTAGACAAGACTTCAGTTATAGCTCAGACACAGCATGGTTTTGTTAAGGGGAAGTCTTGCCTGACCAATTTGATTGGATACTATGATGCAGTCACAAAAGAACTGGATGCAGGGAATAGCTTTGATATTATATACTTGGATCTTAGAAAGGCTTTTGATACTGTTGCACATGGAAGACTGCTATACAAATTGGAGCAGTGTGACATTGGCGACAAATTGCTGCTATGGATAAAGGGGTGGTTGAGGGGGAGAAGACAGAGTGGTAATCAATAGACACTGCTCATCGTGGACTAATGTTATTAGTGGAGTCCCTCAGGGCTCAGTGTTGGGTCCATTATTGTTTTCTGTATTTATAAATGATATTGATGATGGTATGTCAAGCTTAATGTCCAAGTTTGCAGATGATACAAAGGTTGGCAGGGTTGTCAAGGACACTACTGACACTATGCTGCTGCAACAGGATCTGGAAAGGTTGAGCAGATGGGCTGAGAGGTGGCAAATGAAGTTTAACATTGACAAATGTAAAGTACTACACATGGGAAACAGCAACCCCAGAGCAATGTATCAACTCTGTGGTACTACACTGACAGTGGTAGAGAATGAAAGGGACTTGGGGGTGGTTGTGCAGGCAGATATGAAGTTCTCTGAGCAGTGCAGACGAGCTGCAAGAGTAGCTCATGGAGTATTGTCAATGATATACAGGAATTTTTCCAGCAGGGATAAGGAGGTGATTATTCCCTTGTATAAGGCAATGGTCAGGCCACACCTAGAGTACTGTATACAGGTCTGGAGGCCTCTTTTCAAGAAGGATGTAGAGCTGCTGGAACGAAGCTCTACATCCTTCGTAGAGAAGGGCAACAAGATTAGTGAATGGAACAAAGGGGTCCTCTTACGAAGAAAGGCTTAAGTTTTGCAAATTACAGTGTCTGGAGACTAGGCACCAGCGAAGTGATCTGATAGAGGTGTATAAAGCCTTGAATGGTTTGAGCATGCTCAATGCTGATGGGATTCTTCCTCTAGCTCAGAATAATCACCTGAGAGGGCATAAATTCAAATTGAGGAAAGACAGATGTAGGATAGACGTGCGGAAATTTGCCTTGAGCCAGCGGGTGGTTGGTTGGTGGAACAGACTTCCATCCCTTGTAGTGGAGGTTGATAGCCTAAAAAAGTTTAAGGCTCAGCTGGACAGGTATTTTGAACGAACAGAGGGGTGAAGTGGAAGTGGGTTTTTTTTTTGGCTGATGCTGCATAAGCTTGCTTTCTTGCATCAAATGCCTCTACTAATGCTAATGCTATTCAACCTATCAACTTCCACAACGACAAATGGAAGTTTGTTCCAGCAATTAACCACCCACTGGCTAAAGGCAAATTTCCGCACATCTATTCTACATCTGTCCTTTTGTAATTTGAATTTATGCCGCCTTAGGTTCGTAATCTGAACAAGTGGAAGGATCTCATCAGAATTCAGCGTGCTGATCCCATTCAAGGCCTTATACACCTCAATCAGATCACTGTGCAGGTGCCTAGTCTCCAGCCACTGCAATTTGCAGAACTTAAGCCTCTCTTGATAAGAGGATCCCTTCATTCCCCTCACCAATCTTGTTGCCCTTCTCTGTACACGCTCAAGTAAATCTACATCCTTCCTAAAACGAGGCCTCCAGACCTGTACGCAGTACTCAAGGCGTGGCCTGACCATTGCCTTATTCAGAGGGATAATCACCTCCTTTTCCCTGCTAGCAAAATTCCTATATATCATTGACAAAACCCCATGACCTGCCCTGGCAGCCTGTCTGCATTGCTCAGAAAACTTCATATCTGCCTGCACAATTACTCCCAGGTCTTTTTCATTTTCTACAACCTTAAGTGTAGTAGTACCACACAGTTGGTACGTTTCTCTGGGGTTACTTCTACCCATATGCAGTACTTTGCATTTGTCAAGGTTAAACTTCAGTTGCCACTTCTTTTGTCAACAGTATCACACAGTACCCTCAAAATGGTATGATTAATAGCTGATTAATTCAGAAATTGCATAATCTTTCAGGTTAATTCAGAGATTACATAATCATACGAATAGTGGTCAAGGCAATATCTTGGTCAGTGGAATCCAATGTGTATGTGTGTTTACCATAGTGATTTTTGTTTTTAATAATGTAAGTTTGTATTCTAGTGAAATTTTTAAGTCTCTATACATTGAAATTCATGCTGAACTCCATATTCTGGTTACTCTTGTCTGGGCATTGTCGTAGAAAGGAGTGACTGTTCAGTCCAGTTCTGTTATTGGATGATTATTGTGAAAACATTTGTTTCCGATTGTTTTGTGTCATCGAGGAGGGGGGTTGCTTAGCTAAGGTAGGGTGTTTATCCCCCCATCCCGCTGTTTTAAAATCAGAAAGAGAATTCCCGTGGAAGGATAAACACCATAGGCATGCCAACCTAAGAGGGCAAGGGGAGGGGGAAAGCAATGAATGGCACTTGCCACTCATTCCTTCACCCTGACTTTTAGTCAAAGTACGGAGGGGTAACCAGATTCTGGAGTTTTACCAAAATTTGTATCCCAATCAGATTTATTTGTCACGTTCTCAAAAACACTGACATTAGCATTAGTAAGGACATGTGATGCAAGAAAGCAAAGCTTACACACCATCAGTCTAAAAAAAAAAAAAAAAAAAAAAAAAGATAATCCTGCACCTCGGCGTCATGAGTCACAGAAAGCCCACAAGTCCCCGCCAGCCCCAATCTGTCGCGAATCGCACTCCGACAGGTAGCTCGAACTTGCCGAGCACGCGCAACACTCACTCTATCTGCCAGTCTATGTGCTGGAAATTGTCACGGAGCATGTGCGACACTCTCCGTATCTGCTGGTACACATGTTCTGATGGAGCAGTTCCAACTTGATTGAGCATGCATGACACTCATTATATCTGCTGGTCTGTGTGTTGGGAATTTTCACAGAGCATGTGCAATACTCACTGTATCTGCCGCTCTGTACACTGGCACTGTACTATGTACTCGCAGTAATTTTTAGAATAAAAAACAAATTTCCTGACCACACAAGAACTTGATCACAAAAACAAAAGCAGACAGCTATAAAAACGATAATGGAAACAGGTTATTACTATTAATTTTTAATTATTACTTTCAGGCAATATACCCTGCATTGCCCGAAAACAACAATATGAGTATATTTTGTGATTATTCATATATATTTGTAAAAATTTTGACCCACTACACCCGTGAAAAGGTGAATTAAATAAAAGTTGAGGTAGTAAGATAATACACTAGCTGATCCGGAAGCCTAGAGAGAGTTACCAATAGGTTCGCTCATGTGTACTAACCATTTTACAGCTGTACCCTTGAAATGTAAGGAAATTTGGATCTCGCCATGGTGTTCATGATAATCTCAAAAGACATCAATCATACTGCATGATGGAAGGGATGGGGCAAGATTGACTGGAAGTTAATTAATGAAGCTTGTGGCAGAGAAGCAAAATGAATGGGATGCATATAAATTATCAGGTGACACAGAAGCCTATGGCAGATATAAGCTAGTCCAGTGGTTTTCAACCGGGGTGCGGGGGCACCTTGGGATGCCGCAACAACATTCCAGGGGTACCACGTAATTTGGGTTTAAGTTACTTAAACTTACTTTTTTAAAAATGTATATGTTTATTTCATTATAAAGAGGTGTACAGTATCTTTTTAATTTTGTGGTGATCTATAATTGATGTTTACTTAGTACCTCTATATAAAGAATAAAATTATTATATAATGTATATATATAATTTCTATTATGAAATGTAATTATGTTAATAATTATTATGTTAATAACTATCATATAACACATATTTTTTAATATTAGATATATACGAGTATATATATATATACACTAGTGTTACACACACACACACACACACACACACACACACACACACACACACACACACACACACACACACACACACACACACACACACACACACACACAGAGGGAGAGAATCAGATCTAACAGGCAGAAAATTGAGTAGGGGTGCAGCAAAATAAAATAAATTACTTAGGGGTGCTGTTATTAAAAAAAATGGTTGAAAACCACTTAGCTAGTCTGTAATCAAGTCACAAAGGAGGTTAGGCAAGCAAAGGCAGATTACGAGAAATCTTTGCAAAGGATGCAAACAAAAACATCAAAGAGTTCTTTACTTATGTTAACTCTAGAATGAAGGGGATGAAACAGACTGGTCCACTTAACATAGATGGTTTGACTATAGATGTACATTCTCAAGTAGCTGATAAACTGAATGAGTATTTTTAATCTACATTGACACACGAGGAGTTATTCAAAGAGGGGAGAATGCCAGAAGTTTATCAAACTCTAACAGGGAGCTAATTGATTTTGTAATAACTGAAAACAAAGGGGAGGAGAACTGTTGAAGTTAAAAATAAAAAAAAGGCACCTGGGGTGGATGGAATCTATCCAGTTATATTAAAAAAGGCAGCAAAAGAAGTTAGCAAACGTTTGGCTATAATTATATTAGCTTCTTTGGACTCAGAGGAGGTCCCCATGGACTGGAGATGTGCAAATATATTCCCAATTCATAAAGGGGGTGCAGTAAAGGGTGTGACACAAATAATCTTGTGTGTCGAATCTGTGTGCGGGAGTACATGTGAACAGGCAAAGTTTTTACGGCTCCAGCAAATAAAGACATTTTTGCTTTTTTATTGACTTAAATTGGCATATTAATTTATTTTTTAGAGTTGCTTTATATTTGTAGTAACAATACTTTACTTTAAATTGAATTTAGATAGAGATCTTGTAGGTTATTACTTACAAGGGTATCAAATCCAAGTATGGACAGGTTTCGCAGCTCCCGCAAACGATAAGTTTTTAATTATACTTAGCCGCTTCACTGATTTAATTGTTAGATTAAATTATTTTCTATAAGTACCTTATAGACCTAGTCAAGCTCTGTGGTTTATTTTAAATTTAGACGGCGCAATTTGGAAAGTAAATAATACCTCCTGTCCGTAGATTAACCGTTCGTAACTTGCCGCGATTGTTAAAAGATAGATGTGCTAGCGTAAGGTTTAACGGAAAACTAGATAGCGAGTATAGTATAGTATCAATTAATAAGTAAAATTTATTAATCTCATTAAATTTCATAGTCAATTGAATTGAACTTTTTTAACTAAATAAATATAGCGACTTAGATATTACAAACGTAACATCATAAATAAATACATATAAGTTGACAGGGGATAAGAAAGTCATATAGTAACTCAATGATAATATTTGATAACGAAATAAATATATATAGTGTTATAACTGCATTGGGATATAGGTTTAGGATTATATTTTGTGTTGGAATTTTTTTGAACTTGACTAGAAATCATGACTCAGACCAGAACAGCAAAGCATATAGCTCAAACTAGTGGAAGTGCTGCGGCTCAGGGAAGAACTGAGGGGGCGGTTGTCCTCTGAATCACAGTCTATTAAAATGCACTGCTTGTTTGATATTTGTGGAGCAATCAGGAACGGGACATGATATTGCCAAGGGGAATGTACTAGCATTAGTAGAGGCATATGATGCAAGAAAGCAAGCTTATTCAGAATAAGCCAAAAAATATAAATAAATAAAAAAAAAAAAAAACGTCCGTTTCACCACTCCATTCGTTCGAAATACCGGAACAGCTGAGCCTCAAATTTATTTAGTCTATCAACTTCCACAACAGGGGATGGAAGTCTGTTCCACTGACCAACTACCCGCTGGCTAAAGGCAAACTTCTGCACATCTATCTTACATCTGTCTTTCCTCAGTCTGAATTCTGCAATCTCAGGTGATTATTCTGAGCAAGAGGAACAATCCCATCAGCATTGAGCATGCTCAAACCATTCAAGGCTTTATAGACCTCTATCAGATCACCTTGCCGGTGCCTAGTCTCCAGACACTGTAATTTGCAAAAACTTAAGCCTTTCTTCATAAGAGTAACCCTTTGTTCCATTCACTAATCTGGTTGCCCTTCTCTGTACTCGTTCCAGCAACTCTACATCCTTCTTGAAATGAGGTCTCCAGACCTGTATGCAGTACTCAAGGTGTAGCATGACCATTGCCTTAGACAAGGGAATAATCACCTCCTTATCCCTGCTGGAAATATTCCTGTATATCATTGACAAGGCACCATGAGCTACTCTTGCAGCCCGTCTGCACTGCTCAGAAAACTTTATATCTGCCTGCACATTTATCCCCAAGGTCCTTTTCATTCTCTACCACTGTCAGTGTAGTACCACACAGTTGATACATTGCTCTGGCATTGCTGTTTCCCATATGTAGTACTTTACATTTGTCAATGTTAAACTTAATTTGCCACCTCTCAGCCCATCTGCTCAACCTTTCCAAATCCTGTTGCAGCAGGATTTGGAATCCCTGCCAACTTTTGTATCATCTGCAAACTTGGACATTAAGCTTGATATACCATCATCAATATCATTTATAAATACAGAAAATAATAATGGACCGAACACTGAACCCTGAGGGATTCCACTAATAACATTAGTCAACGATGAGCAGTGTCCATTGATCACCACACTCTGTCTTCTCTCCCTCAACCATCCCTTTATCCATAACAGTAATTTTCCTCAAATGCCACACTGCTCCAATTTGTGCAGAAGTCTTCCATATGCAATAGTATCAAAAGCCTTTCTAAGATCCAAATAAATAATTTCAAAGTTATTCCCTGCATCCAGTTCTGTTATTGTTGTTGTTGTTTGGTTTTTAGGAGCATTAGCAACTAAGGCCATATTGCTCCCTATATGGTGGTCAATTTCTGAACTTTCCGCATCCTCCGTATTTGGTGGTGACGGACTCGAACCTCGGTCTAATCTAGAAGCGTGTGCTACGCACTGTTGCTACTTCCCACCTGGCTACGGAGGTCCCCATCCAATTCTTCTGTGACTGCATCATAGTATCCAATCAAATTGGTCAGGCAAGACTTTCCCTTAACAAAACCATGCTGTGTCCAAGCTATAACTGAAGTCTTGTCTAGATGATGCTGCAGTGCTTCTTTAATCAGTGCCTCCATTAATTTTCCTCGAACAGAAGTTAAACTCACAGGTCTATAATTACTTATGTCAGCCTTTGATCCTCCTTTGTGAATTGGGGTCACATTTGCCCATCTCCAGTCTATGGGTACCTCTCCTGAGTCCAAGGAAGCTCTCATAATTATGACTACGGGTTTGATTACTTCCTTTGCTGCCTCCTTTAATATAACTGGATAGATCCCATCCACCCCAGATGCCTTTCTCGTGTTTATCTTCAACAATTTCTCCTCCACTTTACTCTCAGTTATTACAAGATTATCTAGCTTACTGCCAGAATTAAATACACATCTCACATTCCCCTCGCTGAATAACTCCTCATGTGAGAATGTCAATGCAAAATATTCATTTAGTTTGTTAGCTACCTGAGCAGGATCATCAACATTTGAACCATCAATATCAAGGGGACCAATCTGATTCAACCCCTTCCTTCTAGAGTTTACAAAAGTAAAGAACTCTTTGCTGTTTTTCTTTGCATCCTTGTGGGTTCATGATGTAAGGAGTGCGAGGAAGTCAGGCTCCATCTCGGCATTGTTATGGGCTTATATGAGAGCTTGAAGGATTTAAATTGAGAGGCCCATCAAGCTGTCAGCTGCCCACATCAATGCCAGAGCTTGCACTTGAACATCGCACAAAACAGCAGCAACCCCCAAGGCAGAATGCGTTGGTCTCAATGCAACTACTTCTTGTAGGTGATCCTTTTGTCAGGGAAACGTGGAACATATTGTGCAAAAACTATAGATGGAACAGGACGAGGATAGGTCTGCCAGGGACAAGTTGATGACGTTTTAGGTTAGATATCATCCTTTAAAAGCACAAAGGGTGATATGGTTGTACACGCTGGCACTAATGATATAAAGAGTAGGAGACCGGCAGAATTACTTAACAAGTCTAAGACAATGCTGAAAAAAAGCCGTGAGTTAGGGTTGAATTTGGAAGATACGATAGGAGGGAGTATATGATGAGAGCCTTGTCGATCAATTCGGCCATGGAGAGATTGTTCAAGGCTCAAGAGGTAGAATTTTTCTGAGCTCCTGGTCTGTGCTTGTTAACAGGAGAGAATGCTTCTACAGGGATGGGATACACTTAAATAGAAGGGTGCAAGAATATTTACTAATGCTATTGAGGCAGAGTTAGGTGGGTCGGAAAACAGCTAGCTTGGGGGGGATACACGGACTAATAGATTAACAGTAGCCACTGGCAAAGGTAAAAGTGACTCGTGCACTACTTCTATTGAGCAGCAGCCTGGAAAGCAAGGTAAAAGGAATTTACAGGACTGCTGGGAGTCACAGTGGAACAAGTAAGTACATGGTTAAGGTAACTAAGAGTAGAAACAAGTGCATATACACCACTGAGAGGAGTATAGTTAATAAATTCAATGAGCTTGAAGTGCTAATCAAGACATCAAAGGCAGATATTGTTGGGATATCAGACACATGGGGTCACACAGACATAAGCAGTGCAGAACTGGAATTTGGGGAGTACAATGTGTACAGAAAGGATAGACAGGACAGGAAGTGAGGAGGGGTTAGGCTGTTAGTTAAGAAACACATAAAATCTAAGGAAGTGCATCCAGTTGATGTGGGTGGACAATGCAATTTTGAGTCTTTTGGTGTGACATAAGCACTGGGAAAGGCAAAATGAGAGTAGGTGTGTGTGTTATAGGCCTAATGAATGTGATGAGTATAATGAGAAATTGTGCAGAGAAATAGAGTTGGTCAGTAAATTAGAGTGTCTTATAATGGTGGATTTTAATTTCCAAGATACTGACCGGAATTTGTGGGTTGATCACTCTCACACTAGCAAGGCTTTTGTGGATTTATTGGATGATTGTTTTCAACAGCTGCATATTTCGGAGGCAACTAGAGGGAGTAATACTCTTGATCTGATTATCAGTAGTAATTCGTAATGCACCAAGAATCTGGAGATAAAGAAACCACTAGGTGGCAGTGATCACTTTGTACTAAAGTGGGATTTACTCAAAGAGGTAACTACCATCAAGAGTAAAGGGAAGGGTTTTTGCTTTCGTAAAGGTGACTACGGTGGTAATTACTGTCTCACTACGGTGTGACAGTAATTAAATTCTATTCGGTGGAACCAACTGATGATGTTACCAACAGCAAATTCAAAATGGTAAGCATTCAAAGAATTAACCTTGGAAGGTACTAGGCTTTTCATACCAACAAAGAAATATAGTTCAAGATTTAGGCCTAAATGGATGTCAGATGAACTAATTAGACATGTGACAGAGAAGAAAAATGCATGGGATACATATAAATTAACACGTGACACAGAAGCTTATGATAGATGCTGGTCTGTAACGAAGTTACAAAGGAGGTTAGGCAGGCAAAAGCAGATTACGAGAAATCTTTGGCAAAGGATGCAAAGAAAAATAGCAAAGAGTTCTTTATTTATGTAAACTCTAGAAGGAAGGGGATGAAGCAGATTGGTCAACTTGATATCGAAGAATCGACTGTTGATGATCCTGCTCAGGTAGCTAACAAACTAAATGAATATTCTGCATTGACATTCACACAGGAGGAGTTATTCAGGGAGGGGACTGCCAGAGGTGTATTCAACTCTGGCAGTAAGCTAGATAATCTTGTAATAACTGAGAGTAAAGTGGAGGAGAAATTGTTGAAGATAAACACAAGAAAGGCACATGGGGTGGATGGGATCTATCCAGTTATATTAAAGGAAGCAGCAAAGGAAGTATGCAAAACCATTAGCCATAATTATGAGAGCTTCCCTGGACTCAGGGGGAGGTACCGATGAACTGGAGTTGTGCAAATGTCACCCCAATCCACAAAGGAGAATCAAAGGGAGACACGGTTAATTACAGATCTGTTAGTTTAACTTCTGTTCCAGGGAAATTGATGGAGGCACTGTTTAAAGAAGCATTGCAGGATCATCTAGAGAAGACTTCAGTAATAGCTCGGACACAGCACGGGTTTGTTAAGGGGAAGTCTTGTCTGATTAATTTGATTAAATACTATAATGTGGTCACAAAGGAACTGGATGCAAAGAATTACTTTGACATCATATATTTGGATCTTAGAAAAGCCTTTGATACTGTTGCACATGGAAGACTATTGCACAAATTGGAGCAGTGTGGCATTGGAGGCAAATTGCTGTTATGGATAAAGGGATAGTTGAGTGGGAGAAGACAGAGAGTAGTAATCAATGGACACTGCTCTTTGTGGACTAATTTTATTAATGGAATCCCTCAGGGTTCAGTTTTGGGTCCATTTTGGTTTTCTGTATTTATCAATGATATTGATGATGATATATCAGGCTTAATGTCCAAATTTGCAGACGATACGAAGGTTGGTAGGGTTGTTAATGACACTAATGACAGTACACTGCTGCAACAGGATCTAGAAAAGTTGAGCAGATGGGCTGAGAGGTGACAAATGAAGTTTAACATTGACAAATGTAAAATACTACATATGAGAAGCAGTAATCACAGAGTAACGTATCAACCCTGTGGTACCACACTGACAGTGGCAGAAAATGAAAAGGACCTGGGGGTAATAGTGCAGGCAGATATGAAGTTCTCTGAGCAGTGCAGACGAGCTGCAAGAGTAGCTCATGGTGTCTTGTCAATGATATACAGGAATTTTTCTAGCAGGGATAAGGAGGGGATTATCGTCTTGTATAAGGAGTCAGGCCACACCTTGAGTACTGTATACAAGTCTGGAGGCTTCATTTTAAGAAGGATGTAGAGGTGTTCGAACGAGTACAGAGAAGTGCAATCAGATTAGTGAATGGAACAACGGGTTGCTCTTACAAAGAAAGGGTTAAGTTTTGCAAATTACAGTGTCTGGAGACTAGGCACTTGTCAGGAGATCTCAATGAGGTGTATAAAGCCTTGAATAGGTTGAGCACGTTCATTGCGGATGGGATTCTTCCTCTTGCTCAGAATAATCACCCGGGAGGGCATAAATTTAAATTGAGGAAAGACGGTTTAGGATAGATGTGTGGAAGTTTGCCTTTAGTCAGCGGGTGGTTGATTGCTGGAACAAACTTCCATCTGTCGTTGTAGAGGTTGATAGCTTAAATAGATTCAAGGCAGAACTTGACAAACATTTGGAGCGAGTGCATGGGTGAAATAAGGGTTTTTTTTTTTTTTTTTGGCTGTTGCTATATAAGCTTGCTTTCTTGCATCATGTGCCTTTGCTAATGCTAATGCAAATGCTAATTATAGACCTGTTAGTTGAAACTTCTGTTCTAGGGAAAATAATGGAGGCACTGGTTAAAGAGGTGATACAGGATCACCTAGACAAGTCTGCAGTAAAAGTTCAGGCAGAGAATGGGTTTGTTAAGGAGAAATCTTGTCTGACTAATTTGATTGGATACTACGATGTGGTCACAAAGGAACTGGATGCAAAAAATAATTCTGATATCATATATTTGAATCTTAGAAAGGCTTCTGATACTGTTGCACACGGAAGACTTCTGTACAAATTGGAGCAGTGTGGCATTGGAGGCAAATTGGTGCTATGGATAAAGGGATGGTTGAGTGGGAGAAGACAGAGAGTGATAATCAATGGACACTGCTCTTCTTGAACTAATGTTATTAGTAGAGTCCCTCAGGGTTTAATGTTGGATCCATTGTTGTTTTCTGTATTTATTAATGATATTGATGATGGTATATGAGACTTAATGTCCAAGTTTGCAGAAGATATGAAGGTTGGCATTGTTTTAATAACACTAATGACTATACACTGCTGCAACATGATCTAGAAAAGTTTAGCAGATGTGCTGAGAGGTGGGGATTGAAATTTAACAATGACAAATGTAAAGTATTGGATATGGAAGCAGTAACCACAGAGTAATGTATCAACTGTGTGGTACTACACTAACAGTAGTAGAGAATGAAAAGGACATGGGGTAATTGTGCAGGCAGACATGCAGTTTTCTGAGAGTGCAGACAGTCTGCAAGAGTAGCTCATGGTGTCTTGTCAATCATCTGCAGGAATTTTTCTAGCAGGGAATAGGAGGTGATTATCCCCTTGTATAAGGCAATGGTCAGGGCACACCTTGAGTACTGCATACAGGTCTGGAGGACTCATTTCAGGAAGGATGTAGACCTGCTGGAGAGAGTGCAGAGAAGGGCAACAAGATTATTGAGAACAAAGAGTTGCTCTTATGAAGAAAGGCTTAAGTTTTGCAAATTCCAGTGTCTGGAGACTAGGCACCTGTGAGGTGATCTGATTGAGTTGTATAAAGCCTTGAATGGTTTGAGCATGCTCAATGGTGATAGGATTCTTCCTCTTTCTGAGAATAATCACCTGAGAGGGCATAAATTCAAATTGAGGAAAGACTGTTATAGAACAGATGTGTGGTAGTTTGCCTTTAGCCAGCGGATGGGTGATTGCTGGAACAAACTTCCATCTACCGTTGTAGAAGTTGATAGCTTAAATAGATTCAAGTCAGAACTTGACAACCATTTGGAGCGAATGAGTGGGTGAAATAAGGGTTTTTTTTTTTTTTTGGCTGATGCTATATAAGCTTGCTTTCTTGCATCATGTGCCTTTATTAATGGTTATGCTAATACTGCAAATGGGTAGCAGTAACCCAAGAGAAAAATATCAACTGTGTGGTGCTACACTCAGGGAAGTGGAAAATGAAAAAGACCTGATGTAGCATTAGTAGAGGTAGAGGCATTTGATGCAAGAAAGCAGGCTTATGCAGCATCAGGCAAAAAAAAAAAAAAAAAACCACTTCCACTTCACCCCTCTCTTCATTTAAAATACCTGTCCGGCTGAGCCTTAAACTTACTTAGGCTATCAACTTCCACGACAAGGGATGGAAGTCTGTTCCACCAACCAACCACCTGCTGGCTAAAGGCAAATTTCCACACGTCTATCCTACATCTGTCTTTCCTCAATTTGAATTTATGCCCTCTCAGGTGATTATTCTGAGCGAGAGGAAGAATCCCATCAGCATTGAGCATGCTCAAACCATTGAAGGCTTTATACACTTCTATCAGATCACCTCGCTGGTGCCTAGTCTCCAGACACTGTAATTTGCAAAACTTAAGACTTTCTTCGTAAGAGCACCCCTTTGTTCCATTCACTAATCTTGTTGCCCTTCTCTGTACTCATTCCAGCAGCTCTACATCCTTCTTGAAATGAGGCCTCCAGGCCTGTATACAGTACTCTAGGTGTGGCCTGACCATTGCCTTATACAAGGGAATAATCACCTCCTTATCCCTGCTAGAAAAATTCCAATATATCATTGACGGTACACCATGAGTTACTCTTGCAGCCCGTCTGCACTGCTCAGAGAACTTCATATCTGCCTGCACAACCACCCCCAAGTCCCTTTCATTCTCTACCACTGTCAGTGTAGTACCCCAGAGTTGATACGTTGCTCTGGGGTTGCTGTTTCCCATGTGTAGTACTTTAGATTTGTCAATGTTAAACTTCATTTGCCACCTCTCAGCCCATCTGCTCAACCTTTCTAGATCCTGTTGCAGCAGCATAGTGTCAGTAGTGTCCTTGAAAACTCTGCCAACCTTTGTATCGTCTGCAAACTTGGACATTAAGCTTGATATACCATCATCAATATCATTTATAAATACAGAAAACAATAATGGACCCAACACTGAGCCCTGAGGGACTCCACTAATAACATTAGTCCACGACGAACAGTGGCCATTGATTACCACTCTGTCTTCTCCCCGTCAGCCGCCCCTTTATCCACAGCAGCAATTTGCCTCCAATGCCACACTGCTCCAATTTGTGCAGCAGTCTTCCATGTGCAACAGTATCAAAAGTCTTTCTAAGATTCAAGTTTAGATATGAAGTTCTCTGAGTAGTGCAGATGGCTGCCAGAGCAGGTCATGTAGTTTTGTCAATAATAAATAGGAATTTTGCTAGTAGAGACAAGGAGGTGATTATCCTTTGTATAAGGGAGTGGTCATCCGACACATTGAGTACTGCGTACTGGTCTGGAGTCGTCATTTTAAGAAGTATGTAGAGTTGCTAAAACGACCACAGAGAAGGGCAACAAGATTGGTGAGAGGAACAAAGGGGTGTGCTTACGAAGAAAGGCTTAAGTTCTCCAAGTTGCAGTATTTGGAGACTAGGCACCTCCGAGGTGGTGTGATTGAAGTGTATCAGGCCTTGAATGGTTTGAACAGGTTCAATGCTGATGTGATACTTCTGCTTACTCTGACTGAGAACCTGGGGGGGGGGCGCATAGATTGAAATTTAGGAAAGACAGTAGTATAATAGATGTGCAGAAATTTGCTTTTAGCCAGTAGGTAGTTGATTGCTGGAACAGACTTCCAACTCTACATCCTTCCTAAAATGAGGCCTCCAGACCAGTATGCAGTACTCAATGTGTCGGCTGATCATTCCCTTATACAAAGGGATAATCACCTCCTTGTGTAGCCTTAATTGTAATGCGACTGTGAGGAATTCCCTCAACTCCACTTCAAACAGTGAAATGAATACAAACTCTGTAAAGGCGTAATCCACACAAACTCTGTTAGTGTGGGTTACATTGGTTGTTTTGTTCATCTGGCTGCTTAGCCTTAGCTTGCATTTTCACACCGAAACATCTAGTTTACTGTCCAAAGCCACGAACTGGCAGGCCAGGCAGTAGGGTATATGAAGCACTGGCTTCATACTTCGTACTTCCCGTCCCACCACTGGTTATTCTCCCAATTGTCAAAAAACCCTGTCAGCTTCAGGAATGAATATCGTTTTTGCAAAATTTACGTTAAACTTTTTAAAATTTTTTATTTATTTTTAATTGATTTTTATTACTGTAATCATTTTTCTTTAATTTTATCTTCATTTTAATTTCTGGAGAGTGTCATACGGAAGTGTTCTACATACCACATTGAGGTAAATTTCTCTTATTCTTCTACAAATATTGAAATAAATGTAGAACGTATTGAGTATGTAACTCTGTTTTATACTATCAGTTTCAAAAAATTCAATTTTATCCTTATTTTCCACTATCCTTTTTCCATTTTAGCTGCCTCCATTTCATACCATCATTCACTTTCTTATTTTCCAGTTAGTCATTATGCACTGTACACACAATTTCCTAGTAATTCAGACGTGTTCAGGGTTGCTATGATATTGCTTGAGAGCATTGTAATTATTAGTCTTTTCTTTAAATAATTAACTTTAATTGAAGCTGTCATAACTCTGCTAGGGAGGGGAAAAAACCCTGATAAACCTCCACACTACCACACGAGAATGAGAAACTAACCATTAAAATCTTGGTTACAGTGGTTACATTTTTCACTTCTAACTGAAAATGTTTTAGTTATCAAAAAATCCTGCTGCTGTTCAATTCTTTCATGCTCCACTTCACTTCACTTTCATTCTGCAGATAAAGCTTCCATATATAACTCCAGGGGCTCACACCTGGTGAGTATGGGATTGGAACACCCAGGGTCCTGAGCTGGATATCATCATTCTTCTCTTTCTTGGTGAGTCTCTTCGACTTCTGACTCTTGTTTTCTCTCTCGGGGTAATTCAGAATTATTTTTTTTTTTGGCTGGTGCAGCATAAGCCTCAGGCCCCCTTGCACCATATGGCTAATAATAATAATAATATTCACCAGGGAACTGATGGTCAATATCTCCAAGTTAAGCAATAGCTAATTTTGAGATTTCTCTAAAATTTCTTATTTACATTTTTCAGTGGGAGTTGCAAACAACAAAAATATTTCAAAAACTGATCATATGTTATGATTTTCTTTTTAGTAATAGAAGGAGGTGATTATCCCATTGTATAAGGCAATGGTCAGGTCACACCTTGGGTACTGTATACAGGTCTGGAGGCCTCATTTTTGGAAGGATGTAGAACTGCTGGAACGAGTACAGAGAAGTGAAACAAGATTAGTGAATGAAACAAAGGTTGCTCTTAAAAATAAAGGATTAAGATTTGCAAATTACAGTGTCTTGTGACTAGGCACTTGTGAGGTGATCTGATTGAGGTGTATAAGGTCAATGCTGTTGGGATTCTTCCTCTTGCCCAGATTAATCACCTGAGGGGACATAAATTCAAACTGGGAGAAAGACAGTTGTATAATAGATGTGCAGAAGTTTGCTTTTAGGCAGTGGGTGGTTGATTGCTGGAACAAACTTCCATCTGTTGTTGTAGTTGACAGCTTAAATAAATTCAAGGCAGAACTAGACAAACATTTTCAGCAAAGAGATGGGTGAAGTGGAAAGGGTTTTTCTTTGTCTTTTTTTTTTTTTTTGGCTGATATTTTAAAATTTTTTATGATTTCATCTTTTAAAATAATTTCATTCTAATGTTTGGCAATCATGATGTCAAAATAAGAAAAGTGCCAGAATTTCACTGAATTTAGAATATTAATTTTTGTCTGAAATCCTATTTTCCAATGTCATTTCTTTCTATTTTATTTTTAGACTTCTGAACAAATTTTAAAGTTGAATCTGAAGCAGTGGCAAGAATAAGCACATTATATAGTTAAATTGAAAATTTCAAGCGTTTATCCAATTGATTAATAATTTGAAATTTATTAGTAAGTGCTTTTTTATTCATATATAAATGCTAGCTAGCTACTTGCTTTTTTATTCATCACACTATAAATTTTTAAAAATCATTCTTTCAAATAATGAATGCACTATTGGCCAAGCAGGGTTTATTATAAGCAACATGACATTATCATCACTGCACCAGAATTTGGCTTTTTATTTATTTATTTTTTGTACAGTTTTGATGTATGAGAAGGTGCCTGCATTGATGCAACCCAAGGATAAGCTTATGCTTATTTTATACCTACTTTAATCTTATTTATATTGGCAGACACTGCAAGTGTAAGCTATTTCACATCATGTAAGAGTAAGATATTTCATGTTTCAGAAATTTTTCTGAGTGAAAAGAAAGAAGATACAGCAATAAACCTTATCAGCATATTGCAAAATTGACTTAAAAATGAAAAACAAAGGGAAAAAAGAGCATTCTTTATAAAGAAAAATTCCAAACTAGGATTTAGACCTTTCACTTGGCCTTTAGATACAAATTAGATAAACTCATAAAGAGAAAGAAGCCCAGAAATTTCTGCCATTTTATGTTAGGAAGAAGCAGGAAGGGAATATGCTCATAATTTTTTCAGCTTGCTGCAAAAGAATTTTCTAACCTTTTTTGCAAAAAGCTGAAACTCATGGACATGTGAATGACAACTTTTATTTCATTACTCGTATATATCAAATGATTCATACCTGATTTCTACATCCTTTAGGATCATTAGTATACCTCTGGGTTACTATAACTTGGCACTGTTTTTCAGTTTCTTCAAAGTCTTCTCTGCCCTTTTTCAAACGATCCATGAATCCCTACAATATGCAACAACAAGTGAAAATTACATTTCAGGATAGAGTAATCATGTAATTTACAATTAAAATTGATAATTAATGATATTCAGAAGTACACAACACTATACTACATTAGTGATTAGTTCTTTAATGGTGTGTTCAGGATTACACTTGCATCTTTCTTGAGAATAGTTATGCATGAGCTCAAATTGTCATATGGAAAAAAGAAACAACAAACAAGGGATAATAGATAATATGCTAGCAGGGGAGGGACACGGAGAAAAATACTGTATTTTTTAAATAACTGTAAGGGATGTATCAGGGAACTAATAAAATAAAAAAATTTAGTCTCTCTATATATAAGTAAATGCCAGGAGTGTTTTGAACAAAATAAAAAAATATATATTTAAAATCTGAAATGGTTAACCAATAATAGCCAATTTAGATAGGATGCCATCCCTGGATAGTGGATTAGAAATTTTGCTATAGTGAATACAATGGGTACAGAGAAGATCCATCCATCTTTCAAAAATTTGCTCCACTCTCTGTCTCATAAAAGTTCAGTTGTGGTACTACACTCAGGAAAGTAGAGAATAAAAAAGACCTGGGGTTAGTAACTGTGCAGTCGGATATGAAGTTCTCTGAGCAGTGCGGATGGGCTGCCACAGCAGGTCATGGAGTTTCATCAATCACTTGCACTTTCCGTTGGTTGCTTTCCCTTCATCATTGCAATAAGTAAATAGGAATGAAGAGAAGATTCTGAAAATTTTTTTATGCCTTTTTATATGATTGAAGATTTCAGTGAAGGGGAAACACATTTTTCCATAATAACGTAAAAACCCACACGATCCAGTTGATAGTATTATAGCAAATGCAATAAGATCAAGTTTATTGCCCATTAATAAGAGATTTCACTAACAGAAACTGGAAAGTGCAAATTGTTTTATGGTCATGACCTCCAGAAAAATATCACAAATGCGTTCAAAATTGATTCTTATAAGTGAACATATGATAATGATGAAAGTGTAGTGTGTTCTCTGGCCATACCATGGAGCCCTTCCTCTCAGCCAATAATAGCATTTGTGTTGGCTGCATGTTTTGTTTTTGCATCCATTAGTTAAAAGTGACTTTTGTGTTGTGCTTATTTGACATAAATTTATATAAAACTAATACAATTTACATTATAAAAATGACCTTTTAGAGAGTTAAATAGCTTAGTTATATAGCAAAAATTTCAATTTCTGAGGTCTTGGCATGAATTAACAAAAAAAAAAAATTAGTGTTATTGGGTTCACATTATATTTTCACAATATAAGTAGTTCCTGACTTTACGAGTTAATTTGTTCTAGTGCGCGCTCATAAAGCAGGAATTTATTTCCCATAGGCATAATGTTAAACATGGGGGTTAAGTTCTCAACAATGAAATTAGTTAGCTAAATAGTTTCTGTTTAAACAATGATTGATTTACCCAAAGAAATGAAAATGACGCCTGTAAAATCAAGCAAATTATAAAAATAAAGAAATTATTTATGACTTACAAATGTTAAAGACTGTTTATCCTTCACTATCATCATCGACTAAATGCACACTCATTGATTACTCATTATTGGTTCGGCACTCATTAGTTTGTTGCACAAGGAGTCGTCGTCTTCAGAAATGCTTCAAGAGGCATTTATTTCCAAGATAATCTCTTTTCTTTATTAATTCCAATAGCATGCATAAGCATTTTTTAACGTAACGCATGGAGTAACAAGTTTAGGAAGCTTAAAAAAAAAAAAGGAATGAAGAGAAGATTCAGAAAATTTATTTGTTTTTTATACGATTGGAGATTTCAGTAAAGGGGAAACACATTTCACCACAATAAAGTAAAAAACCACACAATTCCAGCTATCAGTATTTTCGCAAATGAAATAGCATCGAATTTACTACATGTTTATAATTGCTTGCAGTAACAGAAAAGCCCAACAAACTGGAAAGTGCAAATTGTTTTTATTGTTTTATGGTTGTGAACTCCAGAAATATGCTTTAGAAAAATAACAAAGCAGTTCAAAATTGGTTATTATAATGGAACACATGATAACGATGAAAGTGTAGTGCATTTTAATGATTTGAATTAGTAACTAATAAATTTACACTTAAAAAAGGACTCTTTAGAGAGTATTATATTTAGAGGTCGTGGCGCAAATTACCAAAAAACAATGTGTTATTCACATTACAATATATTCATGATACGATGGTGTATCTGGAATGGATTAATATTGTAAAGCAGGGTGCACTGTATTGTACAGTAAAGTGCGTGGTTTGAAATGCGATATTTATGATTTAACATTCATTTTTTGCAATTAATGTTCATATTGTCGATTTTGTTGATAGTTGAAAAAAAAAAAAAAAAAAAAAAAACTCGTAAACCCGGGAACTCGTAAAGCAGGAACTGCCTGTACCTCCATTTATTCCTACAGGATGCAAAATACATTTCCATATTTTTTTCAGTTTGCACTGGCTGGCAAAAACTTATATAATACTCGACTTACGTAAATTCGAGTTTACGTAAGTCGGGAGTGCCTGTACTTTTATATCAGGAAAGCTTTAAATAAAATCTTTCCTAATATGTGTTTCTGTATTGTTTATTTTTTTGGCTGATGCTATATATGCTTCCATCATATGCCTCTACTAATACTAATGCTATTACCACAAGAGTTGCAAAGTGCACTGAGGTGGGTGGTGCGATTTCTGAACATTTATTGTGAACTATAAACAAAATTGTCATTTATTTGTGTTTTGTAACATTCAAAAAGTCAATAAATAGAAAACAATAAGTTATAATATATCATTATTTAATACCTCTCATAATGGCTTTGTGCATGCCAGTTTCAAACAGCTGTATCTACTTCTCCATGGAGAAAATTGGACAAATGTTTATATGATCATTTTTATTCAAAATAATCAATACTACAACCTCCCAAAATATTTACTATTCCTCCTGAATCACCCTCTATATATTTAACCCAGTGGGGCTTCCATCTGGTGAGTATGGGCTTGGCACACCCAGGGTCCTGAGCTGGATATGATCATTCTTCTCTTTCTTGGTGATTCCATTCAACTTCTGACACACACACACACACACACACTCTCTCTCTTTCTCTCTCAGGGTAATTCAGAATTTTTTTTTTTTTTTGGCTGGAGCAGCACAAGCCTCAGGCTTCCTTGCACCATAATAATAATAACACTGGGCCATCGCACCCCACAGAGAAGGGGCACGATCGCCCAGTGGTTAAGAAACTGGACTACCAGCCTGATGGACCCAGGTTCGAATCCTGTATTGGTGGAAGCGAACGCGGCTCTATTACGTTGGGAGACCGATATAATAATATTAAAAGATTTAAAAAAAAAAAAAAAAAAAAAATCGCAAAAGTTACCACATTGCACTTACCTTCCCCAAGGTAGTAGCGATGGCTGATGCAGATAGTGGCACCATCTGGTGTCACTCATGAGAACTAAATAAATAAATAAACCATTGGACATAAGCCAAAGCTAAACAAGTCCACCTACATAGATGGATGATGTCACAGAAAAATATTATTCATACTGCATTGAGTGTGGCGCAGGATAGTCACTCTCACTCAGGCCTTAGGCAGAGGGGTCAGCTCGAAAAGTTGGAGACAGTCTCCCGAGCAAGACAGTGGAGCAAGTGGCGCTGTCCCAAGTAAGGCTACCAAAAGAGAAGAACAAGACCATCCAGCCCACCAACTGGAAGTGTTTCCTGTGCAACTGCACTAGTGGCCACCCAGGAAGGAAGAAAACGCCAACGCATGAAGTGGGGCATTGAAATGAATATACACATTGCGCGAGCATACTATGAAATAACCAAGCTAGAGACCGATATGACAGTGTACAGATCGCGACTACATACCAAGTAGTTGGAACGATACCCGGATATTCAGGTCACCGAACAGCGACTAGCAGACCAAAGAAGAACCATCGTCATGAAGAACCTAACAGCTCCTGCCATCTTCGAAAAAATCAAGCAGGATGTCAGTGATCTGCTACAAACCACACAAAGAACATGGTCAATATGGAACCAGAGCAGCAACAGCATACCATGGAACCAGAGGAGGAACAGCAAGAAGAAATACAACCCAGAGTAGCTGAAGTGGAAAGAGACGAAGTCATGCTATCCAGAATAGAAGACAAGTGGAAGAAGGCCCTAACAGAATTCGAAGGAATTGACCCCACAAGAACCCACGTGATACCTAAGCAGAGGCCAAATAATGCCATATTACCTTGACAACGATGGTGCAACACTGGAGGCTATCCACACAGCCGTATACTGTGCTGCCATAGCAGCCAATAGGATTAATGGAAAAGAAACAAGAGACCAGCAGCAGAAAAACCGAAAACAGAAGGAACCGCCAGCTTGGGAAAGAAGGCTTCAGCAGAAGATAGAAGTATTAAGAGCCAAGATAGGTCAGTTGAACGAGTACCAACAGGGTAATAGAAGTAAGAAATTGATTGGAAACGTGAAGAGCATCCTCAAGAGAGACAGCATCCACAGCAAACATGAGACTAGAAATCAGAGAATACTTGGACACACTGAAGCAGAATCTCCTCACACTCAGCAAGAGATTACACTGATACAAAGAGAGCTCCACAGCGGAAAATAAACAATCGAATCTTCAATGAGGACCAAAGAGCCTTCCACAGGAAACTGGGTGAACATGAGAGAGCAGGAAACGGACCACTCGAGAATAAGACGATCGAAGAGTTCTGGGGAAATATCTGGAGCAGTGAAGTAGTAGTAGTGGCATGTGATGCAAGAAAGGAAGCGTATGAGCTTATGCAGCATCCGTCAAAAAAAAAAAAAAAAAAATTACAAAACAATCCCCTCTAAATATTTGTCCAGTTCCTCCTTAAATTTATTTAACCTATCAACTTCCACAACGACAGATGGAAGTTCGTTCCAGCAATTAACAATCCGCTTTAGCCAGCAATCCGCTGGCTAAAGGCAAATTTCCACATATCTATTCTACATTTGTCCTTCCTCGATTTCAATTTATGCCCACTTGGGTTCGTAGTCTGAACAAGTGGAAGAATCCCATCAGAATTCAGTGTGCTCAACATATTCAAGTAAGACATAACAGCACAGCACCCTGGACAGAAGTAGAAGGGAAGAAAATGGAGGCCATACAAGAGATGAGAGAGTGGGAGATTCAAGAAATAAAAGAGTCGATCAGGAACACCCAAAACTGGCGAATCTCGGGAATTGATAACATCCACAACTACTGGTACAAGAAGCTCACCTGCACACAAAAGCACCGAGCAGAGCAGTTCACTCGAATGATAAGGCACCTGGAGACAATCCAGAAGTTTCTCATTGAGTGAAGCCAGTCGACATCGCTTGACAGTGCAGTGTCGAGTCAGTTCAGTGTGACATAAGCACTGGGAGATCAAAATTGAGAGTAGGAGTGTACTATAGGCCTAATGACTCTGATGAGTATAATAAGAAACTGTACAGGGAAATAGAGTGGACCAGTACATCAGAGAGTCTTATAATGGGGGATTTTAATTTCCCAGATATTGACTGGAATTTGTGGGTTGGTCACTCACACACTAGCAAGGCTTTTGTGCATTTATTGGATGATTGTTTTCTACATCAGCATGTTTGGGAGGCAACTAGAGGGAGTAATACTCTTGATTTGATTATCAGTAGTGATTCTTCAGCTCTCATTTTCAGCTCTCTCTGCTAGTGATTTCTTATACTCAGCTTTCACTTGTCTTAGCTGCTTACCTTTCCCCATCAGTGGTTTTGTTATGTCTATGCTTATAATACTCATAAAGCGATATCTCACAATAGTCTGTAACCATCTCATGCTTTATTCTTCTTTTTCTCAACTAAACCCTTAACCTCTCTTCGTCCACTTGGGCATCGTTCTTTTGCAGAACTTCTCCACTGGACAAATGCATTTATTCCTTCCAGGATAAATCCCTTAAAATTTTATATTCAACACTGTATATTTCTCTGTTGTTAATAGAGTCCAATAAACACTTCAATCCATGATAATTACCTCCATTGAAATTGAAGGCTCTCTCCTTTTCCTTTTCCAACAGAAATCTCTTTAGGCACTACCCACATGACAAAAAGTCATAAAATTACTTTTTGTCATGTCACGCTATTGGTTCCTGAACTGTCAAGTTTTGGATGCAGTTTGTATCCTTCATGAGAGTCAAGTAAGGATATTAGGGTTCCCTTGTACTTTCTCTGTGTTGTAATAAATGATTTATTTATTTGATTCAATCATGTATCAATAACAATTTGTTATCTTATTCAGTCATGCGAAAGAAAGTAAGAATATGTAATATTTCAAGCTCTTTAGTTGTTAAGATGCTTTTAAATTATTAAACAAACATATTTACTATGTGACCGAAAATCTGCTTATTTTTAATAATAAACATTTCTTTAATTTTATACTTCTCATGCTAATCTAATTTCTATAAAAGAACTGTTATTAAATATTCTGCTTTTCATTACAAAAATCGTAAGTTTAGATCACAGTGTCTAATCATCATTTTAGAATAATATACAAGTTTTAAATAAAATTTTGAAATAAGAAAGTTTATTCATTTTGAGATCAATAAACTTTCTGTCTTATTTTGTGGCAGACCTTACTAATGAACGTAAAAAAAAAAAAAAAAAAGAGTTATTCTTACAATTATACTAAAGTTTTATCTGCCAAAAACTTTGGAAATGTCATTCACTCAAGTAATAATGGAATATTTTTATATGTAAAATGAACTTTTTCTTGAAGTTCTATTTAATGTTTGTCACAAGAGAAGTGTATACTTTATAAAATATGTTTTATACAGATTATTATTTTAAAATCATCTGTAACCATCTAATTATTTTGTGAAAGATAAATAAAAAATTATATATTAACTAATTAACATTTTTAATTATAGTTAAGTTTTACTTGTATACTGAAATTCTGGCTGTTTAAGGTTATATGAAGTAACTTTTATTTGAACTTTTTATTTTCTTTGGAATAAGGATAACAGTATGAATTTATTGGTTTTTCAAGAACTCCAAACAAGTGATTCTCCATATTTGTAAACATACCTCCACACTCTGCAAAGCTTTTAGCCAAAGCATAGCTTTTTTGAAAATTTCTTAATTGGGATATCCATGACAACGCACCCTTGCATGTAGCTTGTGGTTATAGTGACTACCCTTACACAAGGCTTGACTCTGATTCCTATCAATCACATTAGAAATTTTTTTGGGCTTTTTTCAGGATATGGCCGAGTTAATCAATCTTGTGGTTTTTTCCCTCCCAGAAACTAGGGTTTTTCATTCAACAAATTAACCAAAGAATATGCATAATTTGAAGACACAATATACTGACACCTTATAACCTTAGCTGTTTTGGTGTTTAACATGCACGCCTAAATAATGCAGTTCTACCAAAACTGATGTTATTTTATTGCATAGAATCTTCCACTTTTGGCAAAACAGTCCCTGGCAGGGGCTGGTTTGCCAAAATGTTTATTTCAAAGCCCCTGTTTATTTTGAAGAAATTTCTCCAAAATAAAAACAAATCAAACAAATTTTTCATAGTTATCATTATAAGTACCTACAATTTACTCTTTTAATGAGTGCCATAAATACTCTATATGCCTCTGTAGCCGAGTAGTCAGGAGCGGGAGTGCAGTAGCACACACTCTTTGAGTAGACCGGGGTTCAAGCCCCTGACTGCTAAATATGGTTGATCTGCCAACCCGAACTGGACCAGCGTGGCAGATTATGGTCCATTTTCCCTCAACTTGAATTGTTGAGGAGGCTTCCATCCTGCAGTGGGCTGATAATGGCTGCAGTTTACCTTTTTTTTTTTTTTTTATTATTTCTATGTATTACATTATCAGAATCAACAAGTATGTAATACTGTTTTGAACTCATAAGTTTCATATAACTTATTATAGCCCCACCGTCCATCAGTCATAATAACTGTTCTTGGCACAACTACATGATTAACAATATCAAACATAGCATCTTGATCATGCTTCAACTATTTGAACGTAATAATTTTTTGATTCATGTTCAATTAAACTGAAAACCCCATATACTTTCTGAAGCAAGCACACCTCCAAGATGATATTCACATGTAAAAAGATGAATTTCCCAATATATATTCCCTTCTCCTCCAAGCCTAATATTAATGCCACTCATAAAAGAATTACATTTTATCCCATAACCCACAAGCACTTTGGATATTGTTTTAATATCATGGTTTTAATCCCTGTGTACCAATTAATTTTCTTCTTCTCTACAAAGCAACCAATTAAATAAAGATGTAATGAAATGTTTTTGTGATACAAAAAGTATCGATAAATTTGCAATAAGAGATTCATAAATCTCTTATTACAATAGAATACATATAAATCTTACAATTTTTTTCTTTCTTTGTATAGTCAGTAATCCATACTTAAAGTGCCAGTTTTAAAACGATGCCTTTCATTTTAAAACTGGTACTTGTGCATGTTGTCTGCTCTGATATTCTGTCAGAGACTTAGTAATTTGAAATCTCCTCTTTTCAATCTTCTGTGGCTTAAAATCTCTCTATCTCATTCTTTCAAATGCATCTGTTGCCTCTATTGTTCTCCCAATTCTACTAATCACTTGGAATTCTTTTGACTTCCTCTATAAAACTTAACTTTTTCCAGTTCAACTTTCCTTATGGTGTGGTCATTTTCCTTGGTGATTTTCATGTTCTCCAGCTGGCTTCCACTTTCTAGCCACATAGACCCAGCTGATAGAGATGCTGAGGCTTTTGCAGTTGCTAAAGATTTCACACATTGTTCTACCTATCAGAATACAAGACAATCCGAACCACACAACCAATACTCATAAACAACTCTTCCAAGCACATGGCCTACATTCTCTAGGCTCCTCAGATCACAACTTGATGATCGTCTCTTCTGTAATGGAGCCTCTCTCTCTGATGGCTATTCTCAGCCTCGCATTGTTTGGCATTACAAGAATTCAAAATGGAATGATCTGCACAATTTGTATTCTTCATTTTCTTGGATGGATTACTGTTTGAAGTCTTCTGTTGTCAATGTTTACTCAGATTTCCCTTCTGCTTGGTTCATTTTCTGCCTACACCAAAGCTTACAACAATTGTAAAGCAGCTATTAATCAGTCCAGACTAAGTTTTGAACAGGATAAGAGAAGAAAACTTGTTTCTTGTCCAAATGGTAGTCAAGCATGCTGGTCTATTGGTCGCAACTTTTGCCCATTTCTGTTCCCACCTCTGTCAAAACCTGACTGTTCCATTGCCACCTTAGCTAAAGATAAAGCTGACTGATAGCATCCTATTTTTCTTCTAACTTAAGTATTCACGATCTTGGTAAACCACCTCCTATCATTCTGAGTACATTCCATTCAATGTGCTCCTGTGGTCTTCCATCAAAAGGATGTCAGAAGAAGTTTGAACAGTCTTGATGCCAAGAAAGTGCCAGGTCTTGATGATATTTCTTTACTTGTTCTCAAAACCTGAGTTCCTAGGCTTACTCCTGTTCTGTGTTGCCTTTTTACACTTTCTTATTCTGCCAATGTTTTCTCTTCTGCTTGGAAATTTGCTCATATCCAGTTAGTTCCAAAAAAGTGTGACAAATCCCTTTCACCTGATTGTCATCCCATTGCATTTCTACTCTTTCTAGAGTAATGGAGAAATCTATTAACCGCAAACTCAAACTATCTAGAAACCTTTCATCTGATCAGTATGGATACCATCAGTATTGATCCATTGGTGTTATACTGGCTTATGTTACCCATCTATGGACAAATTCAATGGAAAAGTTTGGTGAAACTCACACAGTTCAAAGGCTTTTGATCGTGTTTAACATAAAGGTCTTCTAAATAAACTTCCAACTTTGGTTTTTCAACTGTTTTTGTAATTGGATGTGCAGTTTTCTTTGTGTTGATTGATGGCTTTCTGTATTCTAATTTTACCTTTTGTATATTAATGTACTTCCACTGACCATAAATTGTATCCATAGTTTTGCTGATGATAGCACATTGCATTCCACCTTCCCGTTTGAGAAATCTTGCCCTGTAAAACAGCTACAGCTTCTCGAATATCCACTACCAATTCCTTAAATGCTAATTTCCAGGTAATTCTCCAGTGGGACAAAGATAACTTAGTTGATTACAATTCTTCTAAAACTAAGTCCTGCCTTATATCCTATAAAAAGAATTATTCTGCTCCTATGCTTACCTTTGAAGACACTCTGATTTCTGCACAAAATCACATATCTCTATTAGGGATTACCCCAACTTTTAATCTCTCGTGGCATAAGCACATCACAAATATTGCTTTCTCTGCATCTAAAAACCTGAGTTTTCTCTTGCGCTTTTGGCGCTACATTTTTTCCAAACTGCTACTCACTCTGTACAAATCTCAAATCCACCCTACCATTGACCCAAAACCTCAGGTTTCTAGACTCCATTCAAAAGTGGGCAGTTCGGTTAATTAATGACCAATCTCTAACAAAGTCTCTCCACTCTCTGTCTCTTAGATGTTGTTTCTGCTGCATGCCTTTTCTATAGATAATTCCATGGGCATTGTTCTGAGTTGGCTTCTATAATTTCCGCTGTCTCTTCCAAAACAGGTCCAAACACATTGAGCAATTAGTCAGCATCCCTCTACTGTCCAACTTCAAACTCACAGCCAACTTTTCTTCTTCCTCATTTATTTTTTCACTTACATTTCCTGGAACAATCTCCCTTCATTCACATTTGTGGCTGTCCCCTTGTATAAGGCAATGGTCAGGCCACACCTTGAGGCATACAGGTATGGAAGCTTCATTTTAAGAAGAATGTAGAGCTGCTGGAATGGGTACAGAGAAGGGCAATGAGATTGGTGGGTGGAACAAAGGTTGCTCTTACCAAGAAAGACTTAAGTTCTGAAAATTGCAGCATCTGGAGACTAGGCACCTGCGAGATAATCTAATTGTTGAGGTGTATAAGGCCTTGAATGGTTTGAGCAAGCTCAATGCTGATGGGATTCTTCCTCTTGCTCAAATTACTTACCTGAGGGGACATTTATTCAAATTGAAGAATGACATTTGTAGACTAGACGTGCAGAATAAACTTCCATCTGTTGTTGTAGAAGTTGACAGCTTAAATAAATTCAAGGCAGAACTAGAGAAACATTTGAAGTGAATGGATGGGTGAAATGGGAAGATGATTTTTTTTTTTTTTTTTTTTTTTTTGGCTGACGATGCAAGAAAGCTTGCTTTCTTGCATCACATGCCTCTACTGATGCAAATAATTTATCACTTGGTGGGATCAAAAGAAACACTGCAGAGAAAGAAAGGGATTTGGAAGTTATGCTGCCAGACGTGAAGTTCTCCGAGCAGCACAAATGGTAGCAAGGAAGACCAATGTTTCAATAATCAATATACAATTATTTTTAGAGATAGGAAGGTCATAATCCCACTGTATAAGGCAATTGTAAGACCACATTTAATACTGTGTTCAAGTATGGACACAACACTTAAAAAAAGAAGCTTCTTGAAAGGGTCCAAACACAGGCAATTCACTTGAAGAGATCAGCAACAGTGTCCATATGGAGAAAAAATTGAGATATGTTGGCTAAAGAGTCAGAAACTACATACGAGGGGTGGGTAACAAAAAGTTCTACTCTTACCCAGAAATAATAGCCCTAGAAAGGTGAAACTTCACAGGAACTTTAATCCTTTTATCTGTATTCTTCATGTATAGTTATAGATTTCTACCTTCTATGGATCAGTTGTTTAATGCCTTGATCATAGAAGTTCACACTTTTTGCCTGAAACCACGATTCCACCTCATTGATGACATCCCGAGACAAATCAAAGCAGCATCCACACAATGGTTTTTTCATTTCTCAAAACAAAAAATCTGATGGTGCTAGGTCAGGTGAATAGGGTGGGTGGGTGCTGCAGTAGTTCAAAGCTGCACTGGGCAACAAAGTTGGTGGTGGCAATGGCTTCTGCAAAGGTGCAGCAATCTTGGAACCCCTCATGCGGAGACCTTAGACATGCACAGATGGTCATGTAAAATGCTGTGGGCGGACCCATAACTAATTCCCACTGCATTTACAATGAAATGAATTGTCACATGTCTGTCACTCAGCACCAGCTGCTCAATATTTGCAGCCATCTCGCTGTCTCCAGATGTTGATGGTCTTCCTTCTCTTGGCTCGCCAAACACGCTTGTATAACTGCACTGGAACTCCGTGTGGCACTTTTTTGCAGTGTCATAGGATGGACAATTCTGCCCATACACAACTTGCATTTCTTCATCAATTTCCTGAGCTTTCTTGCCCTGCAAATGCAGGAACTTGATCACTGCTTGATACTCCTTAGATTTCCTTAGATTCCGGGCTCCACCTCTGATGTATCCTACAGGAATGATATTTCACATGCTAGTTACTGAATATGTAGATAACTTATATTAAAAATGGCATCTTCCTACTGATGATCTAGGTAAGGGTATGAACTTTTTGATACCCCCCTCGTACCTTAGAGGTGACTATATTGAAGTGTTTAAAGCTGTGAGAGGTGAAAATGAAATTTTTGCTGTTATATATAATTACAGAAATAGAGTTTGACTACAAATTACGGGGGAGAAAGTTTTCTTTTAGTGAGCAAGCTGGTAATTACTGGAATAAGTTACCTACATGGGTGGCGGAGGCTGATGGCTTGGGGAAATTCAAAGGACAAATGGGCAAACACAAATGAGGAGGAAAGCAAATAGGTAGCTTATTTTTATTATTTATCTTATTTTAATTATTTTATTATATTTTTTTAAAAATTATGATGATGCATATTATCATTATCATGTTTAAACTTTTTCTCCTTTTATGGGATTTTTTTTTTGCCCCATGATGGGTACTGGTACCAAGTGCACGGCATGGTTGGTTGTGTCCGGTTACTAATATTATTATTGTTACTGTTGGTTGAGAAACTCTCTTACAGGTTCTCTCTCTCTCTCTCTCTCTCTCTCTCTCTCTCTACAGGGAATGCGAGTTTTTGGAGTTGCATATGTCTTCTCTAGGAGGCCTATTCCTACTAAGTTATTATGGAGGCTCTTTGGCACCATGCAGGTAGTTAACACGTGACCCCTATAGTCATTACTTTTTTCCATATGCCACATATCTTTGACTTCCTGTTTTAGATCTGAGTATGTCCAGATCTTTTCCTCATATGTTTTTCTGGAGGTTGCTGGTGTTGGGCACTGCTATGTCAATCGGGAAAGTAACCATTTCCTTCTTGTCAATGAGGGTTATGTCTGGTCTGTTGTGCAGGTTCATCTTGTCTGTTATGATGGCACAGTCTCAGTACGGCCTGTGAGTAGAGGTCTCTATAATATGGCCTGAGGCTCATACTTGTAACATCTTTGATCAGCTGGTATTTTTGCACCAGCTCCTGATGTATTTTCCTGGCCACCTGGTTGTGTCTGTGAGTGTACTCCACCTGGGTGATCATCCTGCAACCTGAGGTGATGTTTTGGATTGTTTCTGGGAGGAGCAGGTAGCATCACCAACATGTGTTATCTGTCACTCTGCAGTCCTTGGCAATGTATTTCCTGTAGCTCCTGGTGTTGATTATTTGGTCTTGGATGGCAAGCATGAATTCTCCGGTCTCAGGGAAGAGCCTCCAGTTTATGAGTTCATTGGAAGCCACCTTATCTATGTAGTCTTGGTGGAGGTGATTGTAGTGTCTATAATGGAGTCTCTTCTGTCCTTTCCTTCTGTTTGTGCGAATGTGGTCCCCTTGTTGAGGCTGAGTATAGTGTGTGCCATTTGTCTATCTTTCTTATTGGTTGGAAGATTGATTTTCCTGGAAGTAATCCCTCAGGTTCTTAATCACCGTCTTCTCTTGTTCAATGAGATAAGTCAGTCCCCTTACTCCTTTAGGCTATGGTCAGTCCCTTGATGGCTGACTTTGGATGGTATTGGCAACTCTTGGTCATTATCCTGAATGATCTCATAATCTCCTCCAGCTTGGTGTTGGTCCAATCTACAATCATGAAGGAACATGCTAGTACTGGGACTGCATAAATGTTTATGGCTGTGAACACGTTCCTGCCATTTAGCTTTGATTTTAGCAGGCTTCTCAGTCTCTGATGGTATTTCTCAGTGAGGCAAGTGTTCATCTCCTTCTGTTCTAACTGGTGGGGCTGCATCATCCCCAGATATCTGTATGTCTCTCCCTCCGTAATGGCGTCAATCTCTTCACCGGTCTTCAGCTGGTAATTTCATCCAATTGGATGTCCTTAAAGAAATCTATGGGTCTTGCATTTGTCTAAGTCAAATTGCATCCTGATGTCAGTGTCGAACTCTATGGCAATCCAAAGTAGCTGTTGGTTGATTCTCGGTTGAGGCATAGAGTTTGATATCATCTATGTAACATCAGTTGAAAGAGGGTGTTAGGTCATTCCTTCTCCCTTCTTTTTCATTATTATTATTTAGAAACAAGAATAAACATTGTTTTTTTCAGTTTTTTTTTTTTTTTTAGATTCTTTATATGAAGTGTAAATAGATGGCAGTTCAATAATTGTACCAGCTAAAAGGGAAAATAAATTTCATAATTGATAACTGGTGGTCATGGTGGATGCAATATAAGACCATAAAGGATTAAATATATTGATATTTCAGCTCAAACACAATATTCACAATAAAAGAAAATGTAAAAATATACATATAAAAAAAGAGAATATTATACAGCATGTTCAAGAATGTAAAATAATACTAATGTTGTGGAATTGAAAAAAAAAAAAAAAATAGATAAAATCATTTAGAGCAAAAGAGGATCAAGTAAAATATCCTTTATATAATTTATTTTGTAAAGAGGAACCAACTTACTTTTATTTCATCTAACTGGCTATTAAGATTATCTAGATCTCTAGCTATTGGAGACATGTTGTCTAATTCTTCTTCCAAATAATTTAAATCATGGTGAGCTGCTTTCATTCTTCCCTGCAAAAGAAAATAAAGAAATAATTAATAACAGCAATAAAGGGAATGTAATTAGCTCAGTGGTTACAATGCAGGACCAGCAAGCTCAAGGACCCAAGTTCAAATCCTGAAGCAAAAAAAAATAAAAATAAATAAATAAAAAAAAATAAATATCATTAGGGAAAAAGAAAAAAATCATGAAAGACACTTCATTGGACCTACCTCAGTCAAAGTGATGGCTGAGGCAGAGAGAGTGGCACCATCTGGTGTAGTACAGGATAAAGTGACTTGCCTGGACGCAGAGGGGTCAGTTTGAAAATTCGAAGAGAGGGTCACCTAAGAAAGACATCGGAGCAAATGGCAGTGTGACTTGTATGGCTACCCTAAGGGTAGGGCAAGACCATCCAGCACAACCAACTGGAAGCAATTCCAGCTCAGCTGTGGTAGTGACCAGGAAGGAAGGAAAAGCCAATGCATGAGTGGAGCATCGAAATAAATATGGAGTGGAGCATCGAAATAAATATGTTCATCATGCAAGCATACTATGAAGTCCCGAGGCTAGAAAACGACATGACAATGTACAGAATGAAACTATATACCAAGTGTCGAAACAGTTCCTGACTGTTCGGGTCACTGAAGAATAGCAGATCATAGAAAGACCATTATCACAAAGAACTTGATAGCTCCTTCAATCCTAGAAAAACTCAAAGAATGAAGTATATGAGCACAAGCCGGAGTAGCCACAGTGGAAACAGACAAGGCTGTGATATCCAGAATAGAAGAAGAGTGGAAGAAGGCCCTAGAAAGACCCACCACCATATGAAGCTTGTTTGTTATTTGGTTTTAAGGAGCATTAGCAACTAAGGCTATATTGCTCCGGGGATATGCGGTGGTCATTCCTTGACCTTTCCGCATCCTCCGTATTTGGTGGTCACCATATGAAGCAGAGACGTATTTGGTGGTCACCATATGAAGCAGAGACCCAACAGAATCCTGTGGCAAGTCACAGACCACCTCAATCAGCAAATAATACCAAATTACCTCAACAACAACAGAGTTGTTTTCAGGTAATTTGGTATTTGGGAACCATTAGATACCATTGGCAATGCAATTTACTGTGCCAGTGTTACAACCACTGGAACAAACGAGAAACTGGAGACCAGCAGAAAATAAAATGCAAAGTATAAGGAGATTTGTAGAGGAATGTATTTGCAAGGGATTTGTGAATCAATGAGTATGGATATCCCTCCATGATTATTATTTGTAACAGGTCTGTCTTGCAAAACAGAATAAATTTTTTATTGAGGGAGATACCCGAGATGTCAAATATGTCACTTGTAAGCAGATTCCAACTAGATGATCATGATTCTTAATTATCTGGCAATATTATCAATATTGTTTCAAAAGCCTTTGCAATACCATTGGATGATGTTTTTCATTGTTTGAATTTAAATGAAGTTGACTGTGTCTGTTTTTTGGAAGTCTGTTTGAGGCAGTCAATTTTCATTTTATCTCTCTTTGGAAAAACAGATCATGTGTCTATTTCATTTGGATGAAGATCCAAAATGGTTTTCATTTCTTCGTGACTGGAAGTTTTATTATTATTATTAGCTATATGGTGCAAGGAAGCATGAGGCTTATGTTGCACCAGCCAAAAAAAAAAAAAAAAAAAAAATTCTGAATTACCCTGAGAGAGAGAGAGAGAAAACAGGAGTCAGAAGTAGAAGGGAATCACCAAGAAGGAGAAGAATGATGATATCCAGCTAAGGATCCTGGGTG
Source organism: Mastigoproctus giganteus (assembly GCF_048544385.1). Classification (NCBI taxonomy): domain Eukaryota; kingdom Metazoa; phylum Arthropoda; class Arachnida; order Uropygi; family Thelyphonidae; genus Mastigoproctus; species Mastigoproctus giganteus. Next base: position 218,711,865 of record NC_143583.1, read on the forward strand.
TGCCAAGCCCATACTCACGAGATGTAAGCCCCAAGTTTCACTGATATCAATAATGATGAGTCAGTGTGCTGACTCGTCATTATTATTTGCTAACAGGATCTGAGTTCTCTGTTTGGACAGGGTTTACAGGAGTTGTATGGACACAGATGGTGTTGTGACATGTGTTAGCTCTATTTGAAGTCTGTTACTTTGAGGATTGAGGTACAGAAGAGAGCAAAGATCAAGCCCATTCAGGAATAGAGATGATTGGTGGAATTGATGTATCCATCTGAACTGATATTGAATGAAATCTTTGAGAGGCTTCAGTGCACATACATCTTCATATCTGTTCTAGTGATAGTGGTAGTGATGCAAGTCTTTAGCAGCACAAGGGAAACTAGGACAAAATAAAGCAAATTCTGGTGCCGGAATTTGCTTTATTTGAAAAATAAAGTTTGATTTGTTTAAGATAAGCAAAAAGCTCATCCAGATTGGTATCGTTTGCCCAATTGGTGGGTTAGATAAAGGTTCTTGCATTTTTTGTGTGTATGTGTGAGAGAGAGAGAGAGAGAGAGAGAGAGAGGTAATATTTCTGATGTGGGAATAATATGAATAGCCAAGGAGGATAAGTCAAACTGTAAGTTGTGATGAACAATGTATGTATAGTGGAGGATCGTAGTCTGTGGGCAGAAAGGGGTGTTCAGATGTGCGTGTCCTATGTGTAATCTTGCTAGGATATTTCTTAATGCCTGTTTTGCCTGAAGCTGGATTCCATAGTTGTGTTTCATGTTTAATTTCAAATAATTTATTGTTAGTATGCGTCTTTCAAATGTTTAACCACTGGTCTCTACAGATATGTCGGATATGTTTTAGGAAATCTATATAGGGTATTTGGAAAGATAGAGGTGCACTGCTGTTTCGTTACCTGTGATGCCGGCATGCCCTGGAATCCAACAAAGCTTACAGTATGATTCCTATACTGCAAATGATTTAGATGAGACTGGATTTCTTTTACCATGGAATGTGTTGAAAGGAATTTATTACCTATTGTGAACAGTGCACTCATGGAGTCCATATATATTAAACTATTAGCATTGAGACAGATATTGATATTATCTATAGTTAGTTGGATTGCATACTGTTCTAAAGTACAACTGCTACATTCAGCCGGGAGAGATACAGATACTGTATATGAGGGGTTGTTGTTGTTGTTTTTTTTTTTTTTTTTTTTTTGGAGCATTAGCAACTAAGGCCATATTGCTCCGGGATATGCGTTGGTCATTCCCTGACCTTTCCACATCCTCCGTATTTGGTGGTGATGGGCTCGAACCCCGGTCTAATCAAGAAGCAGGTGCTACGCACTGCTGCTCCTTCTCACCTGGCTACGGAGGCACCTCAGATACTGTATATGAGGGGAAAGACTGCTGCAGCACTTATGGCAGTGCCTGATTTTGAGCCATCAGTATATATTATCCAGCTGTGTGTGCATTGCTAGAAGCATGCCTTTTGTGAAGTTGTTTGATATTACAGTTTTCCCGAGACTTTTTCTCCATTGTTGGAAATAGAGTCACAGTAAGGTGGGTTTATGGACCAGGGGATCAGGTGTTTTGGTTTCTTTAAGTGTTTTCAAAATGTACATACCAGTGCATTAACTCTTGTAGTCTAATACCAGTGGGTTTATTTTAAGTAGGTTTATTGTTATAGAATATTATCCATTCAGGATTGCAGAGTCACGATTGATTGGGATGATCTGGAGGGATTTTAAGTCTGGATGCACGGTGAGGAGTAACATTTTCCTTCTGAAGTGGAGCGGAGTGGAGGTTTTGACTCTGGATAGGGGATGTTCGAAATAACTGTGTGAAGAGCACTGTGCTGTATAGTATTTAGTCTTGTAAGTACAGTTTTCCTAGCTGAGTCACAGACGATTGCATCATAGTCTAGATGTGACAAGATGAGAGAATGATACAAATGGAGGAGAGTGTATCTATCTGCACCCTATCCCATGGTACAGATGGCTCTGAGTATATTGAGTTTTTCAAGCAGAGGGTTCTAATATAAGTTATATGCATGGCAAAATTCAGTTTTGTACCTATTGTTAAACTTAAAAAATCGATATTGCTAACAAGAGGGATTGGGTAACCAGAGCCTGAACTTAATTTAAGTTCAGGCTCTGGATGTAATTTGCATTTTTTACTGAAATGAATCGCAATCATCATTTGTTCTGACAAACCATATTGTAGAGTCCATGTCTCTAATTTATTTATGGAAAGTTGTAATTGTCTCTCAATTGTATTAATATTTGGTGAATGGCATGATATGGCAAGATCGTCAGCATACAAATATATTTCTATGGATATTCTGGGTCATGGTGTTTAGCCTAATTGCAAAGAGGGTGACACTAAGTATGGACCCTTGGGGCACCCCTTCCTCTTGGATAAAATATTGTGAGAGTACATTTTGGTGATGGACTTGAAAAGTTCTGTGCTTAAGAAAATTCTGAATGAATTGTGGTAAGTGTCCTTTCAACACTAGGGAATAGAGCTCTAGAAGAATGCCTTTTTATCATCTAGACTGACCATTACTAGATGCTCATTTTTAACGTATGCATTGCGAATATTGGTTTCAGCTCTTATCATAAGGTCCAAGCACGATCTATTTTGTCGGAAACTGTATTGGTTGTTATTTAACAGAATTTTACTTTCAAGGATCCATTTTACTCTGCTGTGTATCATTTTTTCTAGTGTTTTACCAAGACAGATAGTGAGAGAAACTGGCTGGTAGTTTTGTGGAAGTGACTGGTCCTTTCCTGATTTTGGAAAAGCAAGAATTACAGAGTGATGTCATGAGGGGGATACACATTCAAGAAATATCTGATTATAGAATACTAATAGTAGGTTTGGGGCTGTATTATTTAGTTGCTTGAACATTATATAGTAGGTTCCATCCAGTCCTGCTGCATTGTTTGCTTCTTTTCAGGGCGTCTTTGAGTTGAGTTCAGCTAAGATGAAAGGATGATTAAAACGAAAAGATCGGGTGGTATTAAAATTAAATTTATATTTTTCTGCCAAGATTTTGATTTTCAGGAAAGAATCGTCATATGCAGATGCTGCTATTTGACTGAAAGTCTCTGCAAGGAAATTGCCTATTTCCTTAGGTAAGGACAGTTCTTGTCCATTTTTAATCAAGATTGGAGCAGAAAAAGGAATGCATTTATTATTTAATTGTTGGATTTTCCTCCATATTAACCAACTGCTGGGGTTCATAAGTGTTCTTTCTAACAGTACTGGAAAATCTTTCCAGGAGTCTTTTTTGGCTTGTCTTCTGATTTGTCATGCTCTTTCCTTTTGTTTTTTATATAATATGAGGTTGGCATTTGTGGGAAACCTACAAAATAGATTCCAGGCTTTATTTCTTTTCCTTTTTGGCACTGTTACGTCTCATTTCTTTGCATGTCTGTGTTGGTCCACAGAGGACTGGGAGATTGCTTCAGACATTGCTGCCAAAATTTGTGTGGTATGTGCTCATTGATGTCATTTATCAGTAGTGTTTTAATAAATTAATCATCAAAAGAGACACAGACTAAGTATTTTTTGCCCAATTTGCTTGTGAGAACTTCCATTTTACTCAGTAATTTGGATAGTGAGATTGTTTCATTTGAATTTTACATATAATTGGAAAATGATTGCTGTTGTGCAGATCATGCACAACAGCAATCAGATTGTCCACTCCATACTGGGAAACAGAATTGGAGAACAGATGGACATATCAATTGTTGAGGTGGATCCTGCAGGAAGATGTAAATAAGTGTGATGGTCAGCATTTAGTAAGTCTGTTGGTTCAGTAAGGTCTCAATCAGTTGTCCTCTTTAATTCATGTCGGAACATTCCCATAATGGGTGATGTCCATTGAAATCACCAAAGAGTGTTGGCATTTATGCTATAAGATTTCTAGTTCTTTTAGCATGATGGTACTATTTGGTGGAAGGTATATTGAAACGAGAGTTAGGGTTATTCCAAGTGCAACACTCACAGCAATGGCTTCTAAGACAGTCTGCACAGAGATATGTCGAGCAGGGATTTTAGGGTTAACTAATATTGCTGTATTAATAATGTGTGAAGTTTGCAGTATTCCTATCTTACCTGTATACTGTGTAGTTTTTAATTGAGAGAATTACTTGTGGTAACTCCTATACTCAAGTCCTATACTTGGCTTTAGGAGTTTTGTTTTGATCTGTCTGTTTTTTTTTTTTTTTTTTGGAGCAGTTTGTTTGTAATGATGGGATACACTTAAATAGAAAGGGTGCAAGAATGTTTGCTGATGCTATCAAGGCAATGTCAGGTGGGTCAGAAAACTGCTATATTGTGGGGGGGGATACAAGGACTAATAGATTAAAGGTAGCTACTGGCAGAGGTTAAAGTGATTCTTGCACGGCTTCTACAGGAATGAGCAGCAGCCTGGAAAACAAGATGCAGGGTACTTCAGAGACTGTTGGGAGTCATAGCGGTACAAGTAAACACATTGGTTATGTTAGGGTTGCTAAGAATAGGAACAGGTGCATGTATACTTGCGTGTACACCAATGCTAGGAGTTTAGTAAATAAATTTGATGAATTTGAGGTATTGCTCAAAACATCAAAGGCAGATATTGTTGGGATTTCAGACACGTGGTGTCACACAGATATAAGGAATGCAGAACTGGAATTTTGGGAGTACAATGTCTACAGAAAGGACAGACAGGATAGGAAGGGAGGAGGGGTTATGCTATTAGTTAAGAAATACATAAAATCCAAGGAAGTGAAGCCAGTCGACGTCGCTGGACAGTGTAGTGTCGAGTCAGTTTGATGTGACATAAACATTGGGAGATCAAAATTGAGAGTAGGAGTGTGCTGTAGGCCTAATGACTGTGATGAGTATAATAAGAAACTGTACAAGGAAATAGAGTGGGCCAGTAAATCAGAGAGTCTTATAATGGGGGATTTTAATTTCCCAGATATTGACTGGAATTTTGGGGCTGGTCACTCATACACTAGCAAGGCCTTTGAGGATTTATTGGATGATTGTTTTCTACATCAGCATGTTTGGGAGGCAACTAGAGGGAGTAATACTCTTGATTTGATTATCAGTAGTGATTCTTCATGCATTAAGAATCTGCAGATAAATGAACCACTAGGTGGCAGTGATCACAGAGTGCTGAAGTGGGATTTACTCAAAGAGGTAACTACCATTAGGGGTAAAGGAAAGGGTTATTGCTTTCGTATAAAGGCGACTACGATGGACTGAGACAGTATTTAAATTCTATACAGTGGGACCAACTGATGATGTTACGAACAGCAAATTCAAAATGGGAAGCATTCAAAGAACTTATCTTGGAAGCTACTAGGCTTTACACACCAACTAAGAAATATTGTTCAAGGTTTAGGACTAAATGGATGTCAGATGAACTAATGAGACATAAGACACAGAAGAAAAATGCATGGGATACATACAAATTAACACGTGACACAGAAGCCTATGATAGATACAAGTTGATCTGTAACCAAGTTACAAAGGAGGTTAGGCAGGCGAAGGCAGATTAAGAGAAATCTTTGGCAAGGGATGCAAAAAAAAAAAAAAAAAAAAAGAAAAAAAAAAAAAAGAGTTCTTTACTTATGTAAACTCTATAAGGAAGGGAATGAATCACATTGGTCCACTTGATATCGATGGGTCAACTGTTGATGATCCTGCTCAGGTAGCTAACAAACTAAATGAATATTTTGCATCGGCATTCACACATGAGGAGTTATTCAGCGAGGGAAATGCCAGAGGTGCATTCAACTCTGGCAGTAACCGAGAGAATCTTGTAATAACTGAGAGTAAAGTGGAGGAGAAATTGTTGAAGATAAACACAAGAAAGGCATCTGAAGTGGATGGGATCTATCCAGTTATATTAAAGGAGGCAGCAAAGGAAGTAAGCAAACCCTTAGCCATAATTATTAGAGCTTCCCTGGACTCAGGGGAGGTACTCACAGACTGGAGATGTGCAAATGTGACCCCAATTCACAAAGGAGGAGGAGGATCAAAGGCCAACACAAGTAATTATAGACCTGTGAGTTTAACTTCTGTTCCCGGAAAATTAATGGAGGCACTGGTTAAAGAAGCACTACAGGATCATCTAGACAAGACTTCAGTTATAGCTCGGACACAGCATGGTTTTGTTACAGGGAAGTCTTGCCTGACCAATTTGATTGGATACTATGATGCAGTCACAAAAGAACTGGATGCAGGGAATAACTTTGATATTATATTATATACTTGGATCTTAGAAAGGCTTTTGATACTGTTGCACATGGAAGACTGCTGCACAAATTAAAGCAGTGTGGCATTGGAGGCAAATTGCTGCTATGGATAAAGGGGTGGTTGAGGGGGAGAAGACAGAGAGTGGTAATCAATGGACACTGCTCATCGTGGACTAATGTTATTAGTGGAGTCCCTCAGGGTTCAGTATTGGGTCCATTATTGTTTTCTGTATTTATAAATGATACTGATGATGGTATATCAAGCTTAATGTCCAAGTTTGCAGACGATACAAAGGTTGACAGGGCATACTGACACTATGCTGCTGCAACAGGATCTGGAAAGGTTGAGCAGATGGACTGAGAGGTGGCAAATGAAGTTTAACATGACAAATGTAAAGTACTACATATGGGAAACTGCAACCCCCAGAGCAACGTATCAACTCTGTGGTACTACACTGACAGTGGTAGAGAATGATAGGGACCTGGGGGTTGTTGTGCAGGCAGATATGAAGTTCTCTGAGCAGTGCAGACGGGCTGCAAGAGTAGCTCATGGTGTATTGTCAATGATATATAGGAATTTTTCTAGCAGGGATAAGGAGGTGATTATTCCCTTGTATAAGGCAATGGTCAGGCCACAACTAGAGTACTGTATACAGGTCTGGAGGCCTCATTTCAAGTGGTGTTGGCGCATTATAGCCTAAGTTGCTAATGCGCCAATAAAACCCAAACCCACCGACACACCTCATTTCAAGAAGGATGTAGAGCTGGAACGGGTATAGAGAACGGCAACAAGATTAGTGAATGGAACAAAGGGGTGCTCTTATGAAGAAAGGCTTAAGTTTTGCAAATTACAGTGTCTGGAGAGTAGACACCAGCGAGGTGATCTGATAGAGGTGTATAAGGCCTTGAATGGTTTGAGAATGCTGAAGGGATTCTTCCTCTTGCTCAGAATAATCACCTGAGAGGGCATAAATTCAAATTGAGGAAAGACAGATGTAGGATATAGTAAAAAAGGCCTATGTGCTCTGGATTCATTACGGAAATTTATTTTGTTTCTCAGAGCAAAAACTAAACATAATTACAAATAATAAGCTTTCGGCTGGGAGGCAGCCTTCTTCAGATTGAATACATGAATGGCAGTTGGAATAGAGATGTGCACTCCCAGGATGGTGCGTGAGGCACGTGATTAATTGTTTGTTGATGTTTGTGGCTGCGACATGTGGTGGTGCCATGCCAGCGTTTGTGTATGGATAGAATTACTGCGTCTGTGATGGGGTTAACTTGGAAACCACTGTTCCTGTTCAAAGAAGCATCTGAGCATTTTATATTTAACATTCCAACCAGGTGCGCTTTAGGTAATGGTGGGACCTGTCCACAACCACGACATCGCAGTGTGGGTCGATGTCGTGGCGGCTTGTCCAGACATGCTCAGCGATAGCTGAGTGTTCTACATCTGCCAAACGGATCGCCCTTTTGACAGATGTAGTGATGCGTGAAATGGGAAGGATTTTTTTTGGCTGATGCTGTATAAGCTTGCTTGCATCATATGGCTTGACTAAGACAACTTGACTCAAACACTAGATACAGAAGCTATACCAGAAAAAATTTGTCAGATGAAGTAGAAGATGCTATGAAATCAATGAAAAAAAACCAAGCAGCAGGGTCTGATAAAGTCACTGTTGAAATGCTGAAAGCTGGAGGCCAGCCTGCATATATAAAGTTCTGGCCAAACATTTTACAAAATGCCTTCTACCTAACAAAGTTCCTGTAGATTGGAAAAATGCAGAAGCCATCCTACTACACAAAAAAGATGACAAAGCAGATTTTAAAAAAATTCTGACTGATAAACCTACTGCCAGTTTACTACAAGGTGTTCACAAAAACACTTTCAAGTAAAATAGAACAATTCTTGATGCAACAACAAGCAAGTTTCAGAAGCAGCTTCAGTACAATAGATCACATTCAAACAGTGCAGCAAGTATATAGATTAGGGCAATAATCAATGCCCTAATCAACTAACGTGCAGACAGAGCTTACATTAACATTCTACAATCAATACATGAAAAGGTGACTGCACCATTATGGTTCAACAAATCAAAATAAAAAAAGGTATCCGACAAGGAGATACAATCTCCCTAAAACTAATTTCTGCCTGTTTAGAAAATTTTTGCAAGCTAAATTGAAATAATAAAGGACTTAAGATAAATGGCGATTACTTGAATTACTTATGATATGCAAATGACATCACTCTTTTGCCAATGATCCAGAAGAATTGCAGAAAAACACTGAAGAACTCAACATGAAAGCAAGAAGTTCAGTTTGAAGATGAATATCAAGAAAACACAGGTTATGCTCAAGAAATATACCAGGCCAAAGAAGATAATCATGGCTGAAGGAAAAGAATGTAAAGAAGTGGAAAGGGCTAAGGTAAAGAAAGGCAACATGAGAACGACGAGAAACATTGGACAACTTATGCAGAAAATTAGTTTCTCAACACGGGACTCTAGTGCTACTGTCGGTAAACAGACAGTAGGTGTTATCGGTCTGGAGCCAAAATCGAGAAGGATATATTGATTGACAAGTAGGCGTGGCAAACAATGAAATGATTGGTGGTGGGTGCGACAGAGGACAAGCTACTGTGTAGTCATTGGTTGGCATTATAATGTGTATTTATGAGTAAAGAACAGTGCATAATAGTTTTGTAATGAACGGTAAACAGGTAATAGTAGTGATGAATCTTTTAAAGCTGGAAGAAATTTGTAAGGAAAATAAAACATTGGTTAATTTTTTGAAAACTAAATTAATAAAAGTTTCGTTCTGTTCATTTTTATTTCTTCATTATGTTTTTTTCTCATTATTAAAAACAGATTTTTTGGAATTCATGAGTGTTTTTACTATACTGTTGATTTAGGTTTGGTTTGGTTACGAAAAAAGGAAAAGGTTTCTTTATTTTCAGTTATATTTCGTAACTGGTTTTTTCCTTATATTTAGTAATCTAAATATAAAAATAATATAAAAATGACCTAAATATAAAAAAAAAAAAAAATCATTAGGTTAAGAAATAATATATATATATATATATATATATATACAGGAATACCTCGGTTAACGTTACCTCTGATAACGAAGCTTCGATATAACGAAGTCCGCAATTTCAAGCCCCATTTAACATAAAAAAAATATTCCAGTTTAATCACCTGAAATCTAAACAAACTGAAGAAATTACGGAAACCTTTTGGGCTTCTCGTGGTTGGTTCGAGAAATTTAAAAAACGGGCCAGGATTCATAGTGTAAAATTAACAGAAGCTGCAAATAAGTTTCCAGAAAAACTAAAGGAAATAATTGAACGTGAAAATTTTCCACCAAATTTGGTGTTCAGTGTTGACGAAAGCGGTTTGTTCTGGAAACGGCTACCAACAAAAAGCTTCATTTCTATTGAAGAAAAATCAGCTGCTGGGTTCAAAGCAGCCAAAGACCGTTTAACGTTACTCTTTGGATCAAATGCCTCTGGCGATTATAAATTAAAATTGTTATTAGTTTACCATTCAGAAAATCCGAGGGCGTTAAAAGGTAACATAAAAATGAATTTACCTGTAATATGGAAAGCAAATAGAAAAGCGTGGGTTACCAAGGAGTTATTTACTGATTGGTTTGTTAACTGCTTTTGTCCTGAAGTAAAACGGTATTGTCAAAAAAACAACTTTGAAGAAAAAGCTCTTTTGTTGTTAGATGCTCCGGGACATCCTACTGATCTTAACACGTTGGACACATGCATTCCTGTCAAAGTTGTGTTTCTTCCAGCAAACACAACTTCCCTGATTCAACCATTGGATCAGGGAGTAATAGCATCATTTAAAGCTTATTATCTGCGTCGAACATTAAGCAGTTTAACTGAACTAGAGGATAAAGAGGAAATGACAGTTAAAACTTTTTGGAAAAACTACACCATTAAAAACGCAATTGAAAACATTGATAGTTCTTGGAAAGAAGTCACTAAGAAATGCTTAAATGGAGTTTAGCACAAAATATGGCCAGAAGTTGTACTAGAAGAAGAAAATAACATACAAGAAATTAGAAAAGAAGTTATCCAGATGGCTCAATCAATAGGTTTCGAAAATGTCGATGAAGAGGATGTTAGAAATTTATTGAATGCAGAAGATGATGGTTTTTCAGTGGAAGATTTAGAAAACCTTGTTAGCAACGAAGACAAAGATAATGAAGACGAAGTTAAAGAAGTTCCTGCCGAAAAAGTGTTAACAACCAAAGATTTAAAAAGGTGCTTAAATGACATTGAAAACGTTTTAAATTTGTTTAGTGAAAATGATCCTGATTTAGGAAGAAGTTTTATTGTTAAGCGATCAGTGTTAAATGCAATAACTCCATATAGGCAATTGTTAAATGAAAGAGAAAAAAAGCATAAGCAATCAACTTTAGACTCATATTTTAAAATGTGATTTCACTTTGTATGTAAGTTGACTGTTTATTTAATAAAACGTTTCTTTGTTCGAAAAAAAGCTTTTCATTTTATTTACGTAGGAACGTATCCCTATTCTGGCCATAGTATTTTTACCTCTGAAAACGAAGTTTCGCTTAACGAAGTAATTTCGTGGAACGCATCCTATTCGTTATTCGAGGTATGCTTGTATAGTGATAGCTGTTGAGGTGTTGCTTGACATTATGATACGTGTGTATCCGCATGAGTGTCTTTAAAAATAAAAGTACAGTAATAAAAAAATAATATTTTGTTAATAAACAATTTATGTGCTAATCCACATGATTCTAAAGAAAAAAGGTTAGGTTATCCCCTCCATTTCGGGAGGAGTTCAAGCTCCCATGGATTCAAGTGGAGGTAAGCTGATCTTTTTTCACCATTAGGGCATATTATTGAACAAGCATTTAACACAAGAAAAGTAGAACAAGCATTAAGGGAAAACAGAGGATTTAAATCAGCAACCATGAGAAGTAATACAGAAAGACAAATGATACTGAAACTGAAGAATAGCGATGGTGTACTTATAAACAGCAGAGAAGGCATAATTCAAATAGCAGAAGACTACTATAGAGAATTATACAAGGAGCAGGGGAATGATGCCAGCAGTGGGGAAGATGGATTGCAAAGTAGCAACACATACGACATACCCAATATTCTTCCTGATGAGGTAGAACATGCATTGAAGAAAATGAAGAATCAGAAAGCCCCGGGGTGAGATGAAGTTACTGTAGAGTTGTTAAAATTGGGAGGAAGAGACATAACACAAAAACTAGCAAGGCTCTTCACAAAGTGCATTAGAAAAGGTGTGACGCCTAAGCAGTGGAATAATGCAATCATAGTTTTGCTGCATAAGAAAGGAGATAAATCAGAATTTGGAAATTACAGACCAATTAGCTTGTTATCCCATATCTTCAAGTTGTTCACAAGGGTCATTACTAACAGATTAGAAAGAATACTTGATGAGAATCAACAGAAAGAGCAAGCTGGCTTTAGGACAGGATTCTCAACTATGGATCACCTTCACGTAATATTACAGCTAATGGAGAAAGCAAATGAATATAAAACACCATTATGCCTGGCATTTGTGGATTATTAAAAGGCATTTAACTCCATACAGCATAAGGCAATGTTTCAGGCACTGGAAAGACAAGGCATTGATACCCCATATATTATGATTTTGAAGAAAATATATGAGAGTGCTACCTCCTTTATTAGACTAGACAAAGACAGTAGGAAATTTAAAATCGAGAAAGGAGTTCGACAAGGAGACACAATATCTTCGAAGCTGTTTTCTGCTGCCCTTGAGGAAGCTTTCAGAAGATTAGACTAGTCGCAGAAAGGAGTCAATGTGAATGGAGAGTACCTAAACCATTTACAATTTGCAGTTGACATTGTGGTCATAAGCCACGATCCCAAAGAATTAGAGGAAAATCTTAATCAGTTATGCACAGTTAGTAAGGATTTTGGACTAAAGATGAATATGGCTAAAACAAAAGTAATGATGAACAAGTATGCCACAGAAAGGAAAATAATGATTGAAGGAGCAGTAATTGAAAAGGTGGAGTCATATACTTATCTGGGACAAGTTATTAGCTGTAATAATGATAAATGACTAGAAGTCAAGAGAAGAATAAATTTTGGACGGATAGCATTCAGGAAATATAGTCACATACTGAAGAGCAATATCCCAGTTTGTCTGAAACGTAAAATAATGAACCAATGTATACTCCCCACTATGACTTATGGAAGTGAAACTTGGGCACTCACCAAAAGAACGGAAGAGAAGCTGAGAACTACACAGCGAAGAATGGAATGAATTATATTGGGAATCAAACTGTTAGATAAGAAGAGAAACACATGGATTAGGCGGAAACTCAAGTAAAGGACATTCATATCAAAACTAAAGAACTGAAATGGTCTTGGGCAGGACGCATAGCTCGAAGACATGATGTCAGATGGACTAAGAAAATAACAGAATGGTATCCAAGAGGAGCTAGAAGAAAACCTGGAAGACAAAGTCGGAGATGGATAGATGAAATTGATGAGTTTGTGGGTAGTAAATGGATGGCCAGTGCTCAAAACAGAAGGAACTGGAAAGTTGCTGAAGAGGCCTTCATCCGGCAGTGGATTGAAAATGGCTGATGATGATGATGATGATGATGATTGAACAAGAAAATAAAAATACAGTCATAAAAAAATTTATTTTTTTATGAATGTATTTCTAAATGTGACTGTGATTCTAAAGAAAAAAGGTTAGGTTACCCCCTCCACTTCCGGAGGGGTTCAAGCTCCCATGAGATTCAATTGGAGGTAACCTGACCTTTTTTCACAATTATGGAAAGGGCTCATTAGCAGGAGCGGATTAAGGTCGGTTGAGGCCCCGGGCGCAGAAGAAAATATTGGGCCCCTTAAAAAAAAGAGAGAGACAGAGAAAATAAAAATACATGTTAACCATTTTTTTAAATAAATAAAAAATATTATGTACTATTAATGTTTTATTTCCAATAAAATTTGAATATAATATATGTATAATATAATTAATAATAGCATAATAATAGCATAATAATAATCACAAACTTTTGAACTAATAGTTGAACATATTAGTTCAACTATTAGTTGAACTAATATGTTCAACTAATTTGTTGGGGTTTTGCGTGGGCCCTTCAGAAGTCGGGGCCCAGGGCACGCGCCCGGTGCGCCCGCCGTTAAATCCGCCTCTGCTCATTAGGGCAAGTTACCATCAGTGCTACTAAAATGATACTAACCCGATGTTATCGTGTGTTGTGTTCACACACCAATTGGCACATCATTTGCCACGCCTACCTGTCAATCAATATATCGTTCTCGACTTTGCTCCAGACCGATAACACATACAGAGTGAGCAGCACTAAAGTGCTGTATCAGGAAACTAATTTTCCGCGTAAGTTATTCGACATTTCTTGTCGTTCTCGTGTTGGCTTTCTTTATCTTCGCCGTGAAAAGATATGTTAAACTTTAACAAGAAATTCAACAGATGGAAACATCATGATAGAAATCAAACAGTGCATAACACTGAGATGGCAAGCTTTTGGAAAGCTTATTACAGTCTTCAAGACAAACTTGCAACTCTGGTGATTGGTTTTTTGTCTCAGTTTTCAATCAAATTATTCTCACTATTCTAATATGAAACAAGAACACTGAATGCAAAAGCTATACAAAGACTGAGGATCACATAGAAAAGAATGGAGTGCTGAATTTTCAACATAACCAAGGTCTATGACAACACTGAAAGAACAAAGCATTAAAATAGAAATCGGCAGGCCACATATCAAGAAGAAATGATGATAGATAGGCCAAACAAATTTTGGCATGGATACCACTTGACATAAAACGTCCAAAAAACAGACCAAAGGCGAGAAGATGGATAGATGAAATTGAGTAATTCTCTGGCTCAATGTCAACAGAAAGCACAAGATTTCTGTTGCTGAAAGCTTGTTCAGGAGGCCTGCATCCTGCAATGAATCGACATCCGTTGAAGAATAAAAAGATGATGATCATATATATATATATATACGTATAAAAATAAAATAAGTTAAACTAGTTAAAAATGAAAAGGTATTGTGTGTGTGTGTGTGTGTGTGTGTGTGTGTGTGTGCGCGTGTGTGCGCGTGTATACTCAAAAATATTGGTACAAACGTTTAGGGGAGGTAGGTAACATCTAAAGGAATGCGAATCGCATAGGAACCCATAACCAGAAACATCATGGGAAAGTAGGAGCAGAGGCACAAGAAGCAGAAATGACACAAGACAGTAATTAGTGTAAAACATTTATTGGACATAATATTAACAATGGAGTACGAGATGGATGCATTTCATGATGTTACAACAGATGCTAAGGTTCCGCCACGAGACGCGATGCATGCGTGACACCGACGCAGCATGGATTGGCGAACACGGTCGAACACACCTGGAGTTTCTTTGACAGTAGCAGCAGCGCAGACTAGTCTCGCCACGAGATCTATTTCCGTCTCCACAGGCGATTCATACATGATCGATTTGAGGGCCCTCATAGAAAGAAATCAAGGCTTGATAAATCAGGTGAGCATGGGGGCCAGGCCAGGCAATGGGTCCACCACGGCCAATCCATCAACGCCCAAAACGCCTGTTCAAATGGTCACAAACACATCTTCCATAATGGGCACGTGCCCCATCATATTGAAACAAAATGTTGCGTCTCACATTTGCTGGATCATCGTCAAGTAACCCTGGTAGAACTTGTTCAAGAAAGATCCGATATTTAGCGGTGTTCGTGCGGGATGGTAACAGGTATGGGCTGACTAAGCAGTCACCGACCATACCTGCCCACACATTCATTGCGAAGCGATGTTGTGCCGCATGGGGGGCGCACACCGCGTGGGTTGTTGTGAGCCCCACACATGAGCATTGTGCTGATTGAATAAGCCTTCCCGAGTGAAATAAGCCTCATCCGTGAACAAAATAGGCTGGAAAATTCAAGTCTTGAACACTTTCTTGGAGAAACCACTGTGCAAAAGCCACACGTGAAGGATGATCTTGGGGGAGCACTAACTGAACCCTTTGGAGATGAAAGGGGTGTAGGGAATCATCGTGCCAGACACGCTGTCCACTGCAACGAGACTCTCCTAAGGCAGAGGCAACGGCACGTGTGCTGGTAGTAGGATTATTCTGGACGGCATTCAACACACTTTCTTCCATGGTGGGAGTGCACGTCGAACGTGGTCTGCCCGCACTACTCCTGTTACCTCTAAATGACCCATAATCGCACAAATTTTGATGCACACACGCAAACAAACAGTGGTCCGGTACAGGTCTGTTTGGGAAGTGTTCTCCATAAATTCGTTGAGCAGCTCGTCCATTGCCCTCTGCTAATCCATACCCTAGGTGCATGTCTGCCAGCTCACAGTTCGTATATCGATGCATGCTCTTCATGCGGCGACTACTTGAATGAGTAAACCACAAATTTTCCCTCTCGCGAACTGATGAACAGCGGCGTGTACCAACTTACGGTGACTTTTCCGGTTATGGATTCCTATGCGATTCACATTCCTTTAGATGTTACCTACCTCCCCTAAACATTTGTACCAATATTTTTGAGACACCCTGTATATACACAGGGTGTTTCAAAAGTGATGGTCAATAACTTAAAGGTGAACTGTACAGACTACAACATGCATAAAAAGCCTAGTAAACATGGGTCCTTAAGTGAATCATTTTCGAGATATTGCCACTTGTAGTTGGGATCCACCACTGACTTGTTTGTTTAGGTTAGGTTATGCTCATTCTCGCCCTTTCCCCTCTCTCAATGCTCTTAGACGTAGCAGGCATACTAGTACTTGACAAAGGATAGTCAACATGGAAAGAAGTTACAGCAATAAAGATTATGCGGATATCCACTTCTTGTATGGTAAAGCCAACGGCAGTGCACTCGAGGCTGCACGTTTGTACCAAGAAGGATTTCCCCGCTAAGGCAGCCCAACAGGTGCACATTCATCAGGGTACATCAACGCTTTAGAGAACATGGTGCTTTGCACATGGAGTACGAGCAGGTAGGCCCAGAAACATAACACCTGAAGTTGAGGAAAGGGTGTTATAAAGAACATCCTGTAACATGTAACGTCTGTAAAACCTGTGGTGTTGAAACCAAAAATTAAAAATGTATTATCTTATGTTTAATGAAACCACCCTTAGCAAGGATTCACAGCTTTTAGCTAAACTAGTGCTCCCATAGACAGTGGCGGATCTTAACAAAAAATGTGCATTATCTCGAAAATGGTTCATATGCATACATATATATATATATATATATATATATATATACACAAAATAAGTAAATTAGAGGCAATATGGAAAGAGTGCAGAGAAAAGAACAAAGCAATAAATAAACAAGGACAAAAGTAGAAAAAGGAGGAATATGTTTATCTAAAATATATCTAAAATTTTTTGAAAATATTAAATATAAGGTGAATGTAGCCAAATTACTATAAAACAATAAATAATAAGTTTAGATCAGTGCCAGCTGACAGCACCGAGGCCATAAAGGTGTGAAATATCACAATTATGATACGGTAAACCAATCACAAAAGAAAAATAGAAATAGGAGAAATTGTTTGTCCTATTTCTATTTTTGAATCATATTTGTGATATTTTACCCTTTTTGGTCTTAGCACTGTCAGGTGGTGCTCGTCTAAATTTATTATTCGTTGGTTTATAACTTTGGCTGCATTCACCTTATATTTAATATATTCAAAATTTTTTTAGAAACATATTCCTTGAAATCAAAACCAATTTGGTTTCGATTTCCCTTCCTCTCAACAAGCCTATGGCATTAACACCCATTTTTACTAATGCTTGCTTATACCAGGACCCTTTCTTTAAGATTGGGCCTTACACACCCAGTAAGTTCAGTATTTTTAATGACTTTTTCTACACTTTTTATCTTTATACTGTCTTTTTCTATTTTTTTTTCCCATTCATAGAACTATTAGTGTAATACGAGGGTGATATGAACGCTCCATCTATCCTCAATTCTATCACTATTTTCACCTTCTTTTGATTATCTTTTTCTTCCCTTCCCCTCCCCAAGAATTTTACCATTCCCTATACCATTTGTTCGTCCACCCTTTTTCGTTCAAATTTCTCTGCTATATATTTGAATTTTAATTTTCAACCACGTTAATTTAATTACCTTTCACCCATTCCGCACTTCACATTTGTATTACATTTCACATTACACTTTTGTAAATTTGTATTTATTTTAATTTATATTATTAACTTTATTTGTACACTGCGTAGGGACTATCTTGTCTAGTAGTATTACGAGAAAGGCCGCATATTTGCTTCCCCCCTTTTTCTAATACTACAGAAAAGTTTAGAAACGCAGTACCTGATACATGGTCAGGAGTAGTCCACTGATGAATTTCCTGACGTCATATTTTCATCTATTATATATTCAGATTTTGCATATTTGCCATCTTATTTGGCATAATATATATATATATATATATATATATATATATATACATATATATATATATATACAACTGTTAAGAAGCAAAATAAGCAGAAAAAGGAAAATAACAAAAGTTACCGCATGTCTAATGCTCGAAAACACGCGGCACAGCAGTAAAGGAAGCAGTAAAGGAAAAGGATATAAATAATGTGTGGCTTGTAAAATAGATAAAGTGTCTGTGAAAACATGGAAATGAAAAGTACACATGGCGCCAGAACTAGAGAAGTTTAAAGGACAGTCGAAAGTGGAAGTGAAGTAATGGTTAAACAGGTGAAAGAATTTGAAAAACCTAGTACAAAAATGAACTGGGACTGAGGAAGCAAAAAATAATAATAATAAATAAATACATAACACTTATTCAGATATGGGATGTTATTTGGTTTTTAGGAGCATTAGCAACTAAGGCCATATTGCTCCGGGGATATGCGGTGGTCATTCCCTGACCTTTCCGCATCCTCCGTATTTGGTGGGCACAGGCTCGAGCCCCGGCCTAATCAAGAAGCGTGTGTTATGCACTGTTGTTCCTGCCCACCTGGCTACGGAGGCACCCAGATATGTGAGGGCAATTTTTAGCAAGATGTCGAATCAGGGAATGGCAAATATGTAAAACCTGAATATAGTAGATGAAGAAATGATACATAGTCAGGAAATTCAACAGGGGGACTACTCCTGACTATGTACTGGGTTTCCAAATTTGTCTATAGTATTAGAAAAAGGGGTGAGCTGGTCTAATAGACTACCTGGTCTATTAATATTAATAGACCAGGTAGTCCCTACGCAGTGTAAAAATAAAGTTAATCATGTAAATTAAAATAAATACAAATTTACAAAAGTGTGAATTGAAATATAATAAAATTGTGATGTGTGGAAAGGGTGACAGGTTGTTAAGTTAATGTGGTAGAAAATTAAAATTCAGAGAAATCTGAACGAAAATGTTTAGACAAGCCAATGGTATAGGGAATGATAAAATTTTTGGGGAGGGGAAGGGAGGAAAAGATGGTCAAAAGAAGGTGAAAATAGCGATAGGATTGGGATAGACGGAGCATTCGTATCACACTCGTATTACACTAATAGTTCTATGAACGGGAAAAAATAGCAAAAGTAAAAAGATAAAAAGTGTAGAAAAAGTAATTAAAAGTACTGAATTTACTGGGTGTGTAAGGCCCAACCTTAAAGAAAGGGTTCTGGTATAAGCAAGCATTAGTAAAAATGGGTGTTAATACCACAGGCTTATAGAGAGGAAGGGAATTCAACACCAAAACTAAAAGTGGGAGTTACCTGGGGTCATTAAGTCGAGCAGAGGAGAGACGTACACAGCCAGGAAGCAAAGGGGAAGACAATGACAAGTCACCAATTTATATAGTT
Organism: Mastigoproctus giganteus; assembly: GCF_048544385.1. NCBI lineage: Eukaryota > Metazoa > Arthropoda > Arachnida > Uropygi > Thelyphonidae > Mastigoproctus > Mastigoproctus giganteus. Next base: position 218,731,002 of record NC_143583.1, read on the forward strand.
TTAGAGAAATGGATAGGAATGACCTCCATCGTTGAGAGAAAAAAAAAAAAAAAAAACCCTGAGAAAGGTGGCTTAAAAACATGAAACACCAGACAAAAGGCCGTAGATATACCAATATGAGAAGGAATATGTGAGACCAAAAGTAGAACAGGAATAATTCCGAACTACAGGAGATAAATTCTGGGAAAATTTACATGATCAAGGCTTCAAACTTCCAAGCTGACAAACCACAGAAGAAAGAGAAAAATCAGTTTTTGGCACAACAGAGGTTGATTGAAGAAAAGGCCTGGTTAAATGAGGCAAGTCTACAATACAGATAGTAGATCTGAGACCGGTGTCAAAGAAGCAAAGTGTCAAACGGTTGTAATCAGGGAAAAAACATACTTAATAAATCCAGGAATGAAATACCAAATTTACAAGAATTCAAAAAGTAGAAAGGACGAATTAAAACCAAAACATGTGAAAAACTTAGAGAGTAAAGCAGCAGTAAAAATACATTCTGAGAAAGAACCTTAAACAGAAGTCACGAACAGTGATTACTAACCAAGTAGTGGAAATCCCATCAAATAATATACAATTGTACAATATCTTTAACACGGACAGGTGCCAAGTAAATCGAAATCGAATTTATTTTTAATTGTAGAAGAAACTATACTGAAACAGTATTTAATGAAATAGGGAGGTATATTATTATTTAACAGCTTGTTATAAAAAACTTTTATAGTTTGCTGAAAAGGATATGGTTGCTGCATGTGTTGGCTAATCTGATAGCTTGAATACAAATAGTATTTTCTGAATTCTATTGGAAATATTAGATTGCCAATTTGTGAGGTAAATGACCTCAAAGGTAAAATAGTTTCTTTTGTCATAAATGTCAATAAGATGACTTTCCTGACTATGTATCATTTCTTGATCTACTATATTCAGATTTTGCATATTTGCCATCTCCTGATTCGACCTCTTGTTAAAAATTGCCCTCCCATATCTGAATAAATAACAAATAGTGTTATTTATTTGTTATTTATTATTATTATTTTTTGTTTCTTCAGTTCCAGTTCATTTTTGTACTAGGTTTTTCAAATTCTTTCACCTGTTTAACCAGTACTTCATTTCCATTTTCGACTATCCCTTAAACTTCTTTTAGTTCAGGCACATTTTCCCATCAGAATATTTATCTATTTTACAAACCACACATTATTTGTGTGTGTGTGTGTGTGTGTGTGTGTGTGTGTGTGTGTGTGTGTGTGTGTGTGTGTGTGTGTGTGTGTGTGTGTGTGTACATATACAGGGTTGTTAAAATTAAAGTATCCTTATGTTGAGGGCTGCGGGGCAAGTTATTATTATTAACTATATGGTGCAAAGAAGACCGAGGCTTATACTACGCCAGACAAAAAAAAAAAAATTCCTGAGCTCCTCTGTGTGTGTGTGTGTGTGTGAGAGAGAGAGAGAGAGAGAGAGAGAGAGAGAGAGAGAGAGAGAGAGAGTCAAAAGCAGAAGGGAATCACCAAGAAGAGAAGAATGATGATATCCAGCCCAGGACCCTGGGTGTGCCAAGCCCATACTCACCAGATGTGAGCCCGAGTTCTCAGGCTCGTACTGAAGAGAAATTTGGACAACAGGTACAATAAAGAATGCACTCACCATTTATTGGGAAAAAAATTAGTTACAAAATTTTTCCCTGTATGGTGTGTAACTATCTTAGTTACAATTATGCAAATAATGTAAGTTATTTGCATAATCGTAAGTTATTGCCAATCGTAAGTTATTGCTACTATACTGTATCAAAGCAAAGCTGTCTCTTCAAAATCATACAGCAGATGTTTGCTTGGACTACAGCAACAATGCCAACAATGTTGCAGGAAAAGGCATTATTAATGAACCTGTACTATCAGAACTGTCACTTGTCATGATGAACTGAAGACGACAAATGAAAAGCAAGAAAAACACTGACAGGGAGAAAATTGAGTATACTGAGTTATGCAAAGCCATTAGAAAGAGACTCAGAGAGGACATAAGAAGATTTAACACAAGAAAAGTAGAACAAGCATTAAGGGAAAACAAAGGATTTAAATCAGTAGCCATGAGCAGTAATACAGAAAGACAAATGATACTGAAACTGAAGAATAGCGATGGTGTACTTATAAACAGCAGAGAAGGCATAATTCAAATAGCAGAAGACTACTATAGAGAATTATACAAGGAGCAGAGGAATGATGCCAGCAGTGGGGAAGATGGATTGCAAAGTAGCAACACATATGACATACCCAATATTCTTCCTGATGAGGTAGAACATGCATGGAAGAAAATGAAGAATCAGAAAGCCCCGGGGGGAAGATGAAGTTACTGTAGAGTTGTTAAAATTGGGAGGAAGAGACGTAACACAAAAACTGGTAAGCTCTTCACAAAGTGCATTAGAAAAGGTGTGACGCCTAAGCATGGAATAATGCAATCATAGTTTTGCTGCATAAGAAAGGAGATAAATCAGAATTTGGAAATTACAGACCAATTAGCTTGTTATCCCATATCTTCAAGTTGTTCACAAGGGTCATTACTAACAGATTACTAACTTGAAGAGAATCAACAGAAAGAGCAAGCTGGCTTTAGGACAGGATTCTCAACTATGGATCACCTTCACGTAATATCACAGCTAATGGAGAAAGCAAATGAATATAAAACACCATTATGCCTGGCATTTGTGGATTATGAAAAGGCATTTGACCCCATACAGCATAAGACAATGTTTCGGGCACTGGAAAGACAAGGCATTGATACCCCATATATTATGATTTTGAAGAAAATATATGAGAGTGCTACCTCCTTTATTAGACTAGACAAAGACAGTAGGAAATTTAAAATCGAGAAAGGAGTTCGACAAGGAGACACAATTTATTGGAAAAAAAAAATTAGTTACAAAATTTGTCACTGTATGGTACGTAACTATCTTAGTTACAATTATGCAAATACCATAAGTTATTTGCATAATCGTAAGTTATTGCCACAGCACCACTACTCAGCTCTACTGTACTGTATAAAAGCCACTCCAGACTTATTTTATTTATTTAATTTTTTTTTAATTTTTTATTTTTTATTTTTTTTATTTATTATTATTTTTGTTTTATTGTTTTTTTTATCATTATTATTATTTTTTCGATAACCTGCACCATGGGTGTTTTTTTTTTTTTTTCTCTATTTTGTCTGTCCCTTTGGAATAGGTCCCCCAGAGGATCCTGGCTCACCTGCTGGCAACATCAGGTGGGTCACAGTCTCTTTTGAGACAGTACGCGTATTACTGGGACTGGCCCACCTTCCCGTGGTGTGGACGAGTACCCAGAATCATCTCTCCAGGTGACTGATGCTTCTGGGTAGCCAAGCACCCAGACACGACAACAGAACACACACATAATACATACAAACCTATGTCACACACACACATATCTGGCCCATTTGTAGTGATACTGTTCTTCACAGAGATATGAGGCAGAGTTGAACAAACATTCTAGGTGCTGCCCTCAACAAAAACACATGTCCACATGTTCAACCAGGTAGAGGTCAAAAATTAGTGGACTCCACTCATGTTGAAGATGTGGCTATGGCTGTCATGGATTTATCAAGGTGCCAGCTGTTTCTCGTGAAGTGGACATGCCATATTCCACTGTAAGGCTAGTAATGCGGCACTATCTTTACAGTGCTGCAGTACTATCTTTACGCGATGCACATGCTACAGCAGCTAAAGCATGGTGATGCAGATATTAGCATTAGTAGAGGCATTTGATGCAAGAAAGCAGGCTTAAAAAAAATATATATATATAAATACCTGTCCAGCTGAGCATTTCATTTCACATAAGCACTTCATTTTCTGGCGCGGATGACAGTGGATATCACTTGGCCATAGAATATCCTTTGGAGTAATGAAGCCTACTTCTGCTTTAATGAACAAGTGGATACGCACAATTGTCACATTTGGGCAACAGAAACCCCTCGAGTTATCCAAGAGGTCCCATTGCATTCTCCAAAAGTGACAGTGTGTGGTGTGGATTTATGGCAACATTCATTATTGAGCCATATTTTTTTGAACAGGTAACACTGCTGTAGAAAATGCTGTTCTTCGAATGGAAACTGTTGTTGACCAAAATGGAGGACACATTGAACAATTGTAGTGCTATTCAAGTGATTTTTTTTTATTAGTATTATTATAATTAGGTGCAAGGAAGCCTGAGGCTCTTGCTGCACCAACCAAAAAAAAAAAAAAAAAATTCTGAGTTACCCCTGAGAGAGAGAGAGAGAGAGAGAGAGAGAGAGAGAGAGAGAGAGAGAGAGAGAGAGAGAGAGAGAGAGAATCACCAAGAGAAGAATGATGATATCCAGCTCAGGACCCTGGATGCGCCAAGCCCATACTCACCAGATGTGAGCCCCTGGGGGTAATTTGCATTGCCACAGCGCCATATAGTGACACATTTTGTAACTCTATATATATTTTTTCCAATAAATGGCAAGCACATTCTTTATTGTACCTGTTGTACAAATTTCTCTTTAGCCTTAGAACTTGCTCCACAGCCCTCTACATAGGGATACTTTAATTTTAACAACCATGTGTGTGTATATATATATATATATATATATATATATATATATGAGAACCACAATCTGGTTTAAACTGCACAAGTGCACAATACAAGAGAAATAACATGCAACAATCTGCATCCCAATTGGTGTATAGCAAGGGACATCTCATGCACTTTGTATTAAGATGAATTAACAACACAATACAGCTGGCTTTTTATCAATAAAGCTGCAAGAAATTTTATTTCAGGTACTGCTGGATTCAGGGCTTCAGTTCTAATTCAGGGTGAAGGTTGTTCTGCTTGTAAAAAAATATGCCAATGGTCTTCTGGGATGAGAATTTGTAACTACTAGCCATTGTCCAGGATCTGAGTTAGTGGGCAGCTTTTTGCAATTTGCCTTTTCATAACTCTCATGTTGCATGGCTGCAAAAAATGCTGAGCTTAATTTGAAAAAACCCCAAATGTTTGACAGAAGATCAGAAAATCAACTTCACAGCTTTATGAAAATCTTTGTAAATCCTTCTCCTTCTGCCAAACTTCCAACCATTTAATAAATTCTTTATACTGTAAATTTGGATACAACAGTTGTAGCTCCAGCATCTCATAGTCAAAAAATTAGAACATTTTGAAATTGGTTACAATATTCATTTTATTTTTGATCATACTGAGTAATTCTTTATTTTAATATATTTTTATAACAGTTGTTAAAAAAAAGCAAAGTAAATTATCAGAAAATTATGAAAAAAAATATATAATACTGCATTGAGAAAAGAAACCAAGGTTACTACAAGGTGTAACCCCTCCCTAGGTATCGATCTTCTCATGTGAGTATATTTCCGTCGTACTATATCAAAGGTAATGGGTGAGGATTTCTAATATTTTGGCTGGTTAGTGTATATTATTATTCTCGACAACAGAGCAACCAATTGAGATTTTTAATTAATGTTTAGTGTTTAATATTAGTAAATCCATGAATACTTACTCACTAACACTATAATACTCATAAATGCTATCTCACTTCATGGTAAATTTTCAATATGTTGTTTCATCATTTAAAGCACCTTATTAAACCTAGTAAACTGTAATGCAATAAAATCCTCCAAACTTTGTGGCTTGAAATTCATCACATTTGGGCAAAGATCATCTCAAAAAAAAAAAAAAATAAATAAATAAAAAAAATAAATAATAATAAAATAATATATATATATATACAGTGGGGCTTCAGCTTATTTTGACATCGGCATCCGATATTCTCAGGAACCGATATAGCTTCCACACGATCTCTTATTTTAAGGACTGATGATATTTTCAGGTACCGATGGCTTTCTGATATAGCTGGAATGATACATGGGTGGAAATTTTCAGATGCATGGTGCATGGAACATCACTCTTACGATTGTTCTCAACCAATTAGTTGTCTTTTTCATTGTTCAACATGTGGCGTGCAGAACATCACTTGTACAATTATTTCAGATCTATGACAATCTGAAACTTAAAGCTCCATCAACCAGTGGCAGTGCTGCGTGCTTTGAAGAATTTAAAGCCAGCAGAGACTGGTTCGAGTGCTTCAAAAAAGGGCCAATATCAAAAGTGTTGAAAGGCATGGGGAGGCATTCAGTGCTGATAAAAAAGCAGCTGAGACATTTAAAATTGAATTCTGAGAGTTTGTTGATCAGGAGGATCATCTTCCCCAGCAGGTTTTTAATGCTGACAAAACTGGCCTCTTCTGGGAGAAAATCCCGAGGAAAACATAATTAAGGATGAGGCTGGTTTATCTGGGTATAAGCCTATGAAAGATAAGCTTACTCTCTTGTTGGGTGCCAATGCCTCTTGAAATTTTAAGCTAAAGAATTCACTAGAACACCCCCAGAGTATTTAAACAACAAAAGCATGCTGGGGGAGTATTTTGGTGCAGTAACACCAAAACACTTCAATGTCTTCAATGAATGGAGCTTGAAATTTCCTGTCCTTTAGTGAAGAGTTGTCTTGAGAAAAATAAGCTTCCTGTGAAGGCACTGCTCCTGCTGCATAATGCATCAGGCCATGATCCCAACCTTGTTCAATTTCTTGAGGCACAATTTCAATTTGTTCAAGTCAAATTTTTGCCACCTAACACCACTCCTCTTCTTCAACCAATGTACCAGCAAGTGATTGCAAACTTAAAGAAAATCTACACCATGAAAATGTTTGCAAGTTGCTTTGCAGCGACCTCAGATGAAAATGCTGTCACCCTCAAAGATTTTTGGAGGTTGAAGTTCAACATGCTGGACTGTGTGAGGCTGATTGTAAGTTCTTGGAATGATGTTTCCACCAGGTGCTTAAATTCAGCCTGGAAAAACATCTGCCATTTAATTATCCATAACGATGGATTTGAAACTGAAACTGAAGAATAGCGATGGTGTACTTATAAACAGCAGAGAAGGCATAATTCAAATAGCAGAAGACTACTATAGAGAATTATACAAGGAGCGAGGGAATGATACCAGCAATGGGGAACATGGATTGCAAAGTAGCAACACATACAACATACCCGATATTCTTCCTGATGAGGTAGAACATGCATTGAAGAAAATGAAGAATCGGAAAGCCCCCGGGGGAAGATGAAGTTACTGAAGAGTTGTTAAAATTGGGAGGAAGAGGCATAACACAAAAACTGGCAAGGCTCTTCACAAAGTGCATTAGAAAAGGTGTGATGCCTAAGCAGTGGAATAATGCAATCATAGTTTTGCTGCATAAGAAAGGAGATAAATCAGAAATTGGAAATTATAGACCAATTAGCTTGTTATCCCATATCTACAAGTTGTTCACAAGGGTCATTACTAACAAATTAGAAAGAATACTTGATGAGAATCAACCGAAAGAGCAAGCTGGCTTTAGGACAGGATTCTCAACTATGGATCACCTTCACGTAATATCACAGCTAATGGAGAAAGCAAATGAATATAAAACACCATTATGCCTGGCATTTGTGGATTATGAAAAGGCATTTGACTCCATACAGCATAAGGCAATGTTTCGGGCACTGGAAAGACAAGGCATAGATACTCCATATATTATGATTTTGAAGAAAATATATGAGAGTGCTACATCCTTTATTAGACTAGACAAAGACAGTAGCAAATTTAAAATCGAGAAAGGAGTTCGACAAGGAGACACAATATCTCCGAAGCTGTTTACTGCTGCCCTTGAGGAAGCTTTCAGAAGATTAGACTGGTCGCAGAAAGGAGTCAATGTGAACGGAGAGTACCTAAACCATTTACGATTTGCAGATGACATTGTGGTCATAAGCCACGATCCCAAAGAATTAGAGGAAAATCTTAATCAGTTATGCACAGTTAGTAAGGATTTTGGACTAAAGATGAATATGGCTAAAACAAAAGTAATGATGAACAAGTATGCCACAGAAAGGGAAATAATGATTGAAGGAGCAGTAATCAAAAAAGGTGGAGTCATATACTTATCTGGGACAAGTTATTAGCTGTAATAATGATAAATGGCTGGAAGTCAAGAGAAGAATAAATTTTGGATGGATAGCATTCAGGAAATATAGTCACATACTGAAGAGCAATATCCCAGTTTGTCTGAAACGTAAAATAATGAACCAATGTATACTCCCCACCATGACTTATGGAAGTGAAACTTGGGCACTCACCAAAAGAATGGAAGAGAAGCTAAGAACTACACAGCGAAGAATGGATGAATTATATTGGGAATCAGACTGTTAGATAAGAAGAGAAACACATGGATTAGGCAGCAAACTCAAGTAAAGGACATTCTTATCAAAAATAAAGAACTAAAATGGTCTTGGGCAGGACACATAGCTCAAAGACTGAGGACAGATAGACTAAGAAAATAACAGAATGCTACCCAAGAGGAGCTAGAAGAAAACCTGGAAGACAAAGGCGGAGATGGATAGATGAAATTCATGAGTTTTTGAGTAGTAAATGGATGGCAGTGCTTAAAACAGAAGGAACTGGAAAGTTGCTGGAGAGGCCTTCATCCTGCAGTGGATTGAAAATGGCTGATGATGATGATGATGAACGATGGATTTGAAGATGATGGTGCTTTGGCAAATGATATTGGCACCTTCGAAAATCAATGGGTCTGAATGTTGGCAAAGAGGATGTGGAGGACCTTATTGATGCTCATGGGAGTAAGCTAACAACAGAGAAGCCACAAGAGTTGGAGAAAATTATGAAGAGTGACACTAGAGAGGAAGAGGAAGAATAAGACACCCAAAAAGTGTCAGCTGAAGAATTGAAGACCATCATTTCTTGTTGGGAGCATTTAAGAGAAGTGGTAAAAAGCACCCCAACATTGAAAACACTGACCTCATGATGGTCAAAATGGAAAACGAAGTTTATTTCTTACTTCAGGAAGCTACAAAAAAGTCGTCAAAAACAGTCCAAAGTGGACTGTTTTTGATGACTAAAGCAAAAGACAAAAGATTGAAAAGACAACTGATGCTTGATATAGTCCCACCACCACCACTATGCCACCATTGATTTCATCAGCTGTGCACTTCACGTCTAAGGTAAATGCTAATTTATTGTTTGTTCTTTATTTTAAGATGTTTTGTGACTATTAAATAATCTTCATAAAACACTATTTTTAATGTAAAAATGAAGTATAACATGTAAGAAATACCTATTTTATATGTTGTTGGGGAACAAATTACAGGAAATCAATGTATTATTGTTTTCAACTTACAATATTTTCGACATACAATGGGTTTTGTGGAATGAATTACTATCGGACGTTGGGGCCCACTGTACATACATATACACACTCAGAAGGTTACAAAGAACAGTTACTTTTTTTCCCTTCATTTCTTGAAAATTTATTCCTGAATTTTTCTTGACGATATAGAAAGCATGACTAGAAAGTACAGGAATGATTATGAATTTAAACTTGCCAATTATTTTCTGTTTGCTGAACTTCCTCCAAGGATCTAAAATTTCTAATATTTTGGCTGGGTAGTGTATATTATTATTCTCAACAACAGAACTACCAAATGAGATTCTTAACCAATGTTAAGTGTTTAATATTAGTAAATCCATGTACAACCTAGTGAACTGTAATGCAATAAAATCCTCCAAACTTTGCGGCTTGAAATTTATCACATTTAGGCAAGAATATCTCAATATATACATATATATATATATATATATATATATATATATATATATATACATACACTCAGAAGGTTACAAAGAACAACTACTTTTTTTACTCATTTCTTGAAAATTTATTCTTGACTTTTTTTTGATGATATAGAAAGCATGACTAGAAAGTTACAGGAATGATTATAAATAAATAATGATCATAAATTTAAACCTGCCAATTATTTTCTGTATGCTGAACTTCCTCCAAGGACCTAAAATTGTCCCTTTTAGAAAACTTTTAATACTTGGGGACAGCACAATATCAGAGATTAATCAAAGAGGAAGGAAATTCCATGTGAAGAATCTGTTTTACCACCAGAAATTGTCTGATAAAGACAATAGACTGATAAAGCAGTCTATGGTAATGAAAGTATATAGCACTGTTATGATATAACGCCTACTTGCCTGCAACAATACTACAACACTTTTTCCCTGAAATACTTCAGAACTTGAATGAAAGATGTCCCTTTGACAGTCTGTCCTTGGGGAACAATGAGCAGACAATACCCTTCCCCTTTATTATTAATCATAGAAAATGAGGAGCAAGTCTTGAACTTTGATTTGTTCACCCTCATTTGTTTCATATATCTTCTTCATTTCAATCAGATTGTTAAGATTTCTTGAACACTCTGTGTTCCTTTCAACTGTTGTACTTTCAGCATGGTCATTCATCAATTGGTATAAAAAACATTTTCAATGTTGGAAATCATCATGGTAACAAACCATTGTGAACCATTGGAAAGCCTCATTACTTTGGGACTACAGACTTCCCATAAGCTTCTTGTAAAAATTTCTGAAACAAACAAACAAAAAAAAAACAAAACCCTTTTAATTAAATATAATATTGTGAAACTCTCTCTCTCTCTCTCTCTCTCTCTCTCTCTCTATCCTAATATTATGAAACATTCTCTTTAACATAATATTAGGAAACACTTTCCTGATAACCTCTACAAAGACCGATGAAGAAAGTTGATACAACATGCATTGGCATGTTATATTTCATGGCAGCATCTCACAGTGACCATTCCTGCAATTTTATAGCACATCTCACACAAAATATTTATAATGCAGAAGTAGAAGATTAATACCACTCCCCCAAAGCAAGGGAGAAAAAAAATTCTCTGAAATTGACTTACCCCAAACTGAGCAACTATTTCATATGCAGATTCAAGATAAGCACATCGTTCTTCTAGATTATTTACAAACTGCTGATGCCTCCTCTTCAAGTCTTCTACCTCACCTGATATATGTGACGTGTCAGTCCCTTGAGAGGCATCTGCGATTAACCTTGCAGCAGTATCCCTGAGGTAATCAAGCTGCCTTCCAGTGGCTTCTGCTTCAATCAACAGTGACTTAAAAAATAAATGGTATAATGATTATTTTAAAAATTAATTAATCTCATAGCTAATAATGAAATACCTCATAGACATGGAAAGATTAATTATTAATTAATTAATTAATCATATACTTCAGTAGTACAAGGTGTCCAGAAAGTCTTTTTATTTCAATGTAAATATTCTATAATTATGGTAATGAAAGTATATAGTTGAAAATAATGCAAAATATGTATATTTTATATATATTTTGGCAACATAGTACTAGTTTATAGATACTTATAAAGACGATTCACGTATCCAATGGGTCTGAGTGCAAATCACTGTTTTCACTGCATAGAATCATATTATGCTAGAGGTTTGGTGTGATATGCTCCTCACCCAACTTAGATATTAACGTATAAAAGCATTTGTTTATGGCTCATTAGTCTGTCATTGGAATCATAATGTTTTTGAGAAATATTTTCCTTTATGATTCCCCCATAATGCATTGTCCCAAGAGAGAGAGAGAGAGAGAGAGAGAGAGAGAGAGAGAGAGAGAGAGAGAGAGAGAGAGAGAGAGAGAGAGAGAGAGAGAGAGAGAGAGAGAGAGAGAGATGGAGTTCTCAGAGGCCATTTTCTGGGGCCGGCAAAGTGGACTCAACCTCTTCCAATCCAATGATCAGTTAATATTTCATTTAAATATCTTTGAACCCTCAAGGAATAGTGGGGAGACACTATTTTGCTGCAACCAAACTTTAATCAATATTCAAAGTAGAATTATATATTCTATATAATTCTATAATTTAGGAATTAGCCATGGTTTCTAACATTTGGAGATACTCTCGATTTTCCGGGATAGATGGTAAAAAAAAAAAATTCCCGGATAATCGATTTCCCGATCAATCCAAAAATACAGTAAATCCAAGACATACATAAGAGATACGTTCCAGGAATTCTTACATAGTCGAGTTTTACGTAACTTGGGAATGACAAATAAAATATTGCTACTATATCCCTGATATGCCAAATTTTTAAAAACCACATAATATCCTCAGAAGAAAAATAGTTATATATTTTTAATTAGTTCAATTAAAAAAAATTATCTGGGGACAGCAGTGAAGTAGCCAGAGTGGCTACTTCACTGCTGTCCACTGCTACTTCACATAAGAAAAGAAAACATAAAAGGAAGAAAAAAACGCATGTTATTGTACTGTAAAAACTGATATGTATTTCACAGCCCTGGATATTATAGTTGACTTCATTGGTGCCGATTGCTTCACTGCTTCTCGTATTCTGTCTTTCTCCTTTATTGTATTCACCATTGCCACTGACAAATCTGAATTCCGTGCGATAATGTTTGGCCATTTTCATACAACCTTATTATTTTAATTTTCTGATCCAAATCGATCGCTTTCCTTTTCTTTCCAATTTTTTATGATGTTGATTTTAAATCTAATAGCTTCCCTTTATTTTTCACAATGTCGCTTATGGTTTGGTCACCAACATTATAATGGTTCTTTAGATTTTTAACGGATGCACCATTTTCAAACTTTTGAATAATTTCAAGTTTTTGTTTAATTGAAAGCACAGCTCATGCGTTTGCCCATCATTTTTGCGATTTCTAAACAAAAAAATAAAAAATAAAAAATTCCCACATTCCTGACATAAAAAATGAAACAAAATTTGTCCTTCGATGCCAACGCACTAAAACAAACTAAACATTTGGTCTCTCTCTCTTTTTTTCTTTTTTTGAAGTGGCGGGTGTGAAGACAGCGGGGGTTAATAGGCACAGAAATCTCCCAATGACGACTTGTAATGCTGCTTTTTTTTTCACCCTTGTTGTTTACAGATTTGCTGCGAAATATCTGTTTATACCTATTCTAGTTATTACTTGAATTTTTTGATTTCTGGTTGATTTTTTTTTTTTTTTTTTTAATTTGGGATCTTGAAGTGTCCATGCTAATACGATCCCAGTAAATCGAGAGTCTGCTGTAATTATTTTGGTTTACTGCATCTTTAAAAAATAAGGTCCAATAATATGCTTATTATGCCAGCCAGTGCATATCATAATGTGTGGCAGTTTCAGTTTCAAATCTTTCAAGAAATGAGGATCATCCTTCAACTAGGATTTGACACTGCATGAATGAGAGCTCCAGTAATTGTATATTCACACTTAAAGATCACTATCTCATTTCGGTATGTGCTTAGCATTTCCTCACACGAGCCTCCTTTGATCCAAATCTGTATCAGACAGCTCTTGGATGAAATGAGGTGAATAGGTATACATTTTCAAGTCAGCGTTCAAAAGGGTGTGCAATGCTGACTATGGTATACCAAATTCAGCAGAATGTTTGGGGAGTAATTTGAGGGAGACCTTAAAACAGACTCCTCAACAATGCACACCAATTCTCTTGTTGAAGGTCTGCAAGTCTGGGTTTGTCTTTAACTGATCCCGTAGCAATTTCTTTACCCATCTCTGAAGAGTCATTCTGGGAGGAGGTTAACAATCAAATCTTTCTCAAAATGCTGTTACTTCTATAGGCATGCATAATCTCTATTTTTTGTGAACCCAAGTACTGGCCACAATTTGTTGTTGTAAGGAATATATGAAATTTCTGAAATTCACAAAAACAAAAATGTTGATTACAAACACACTAAAATTTTATAACATTTAAGTGTGAGAGGAGCAGCTGTGCAAATGAGGCCGATACATGAAATCAGTGATTTCAAATTTACAGATGACTATTTATTAGAAAAACGTTTGGCCTAAAGGCAAGTAAGAGAGATTAGTCCAGGAGATGGCAGCTTATACCATAATTTTGAGGGAGGCAACGAGTGAATACACTGAATTGCTAAGGCTAATTATGAGGGCATCACTGAACGCAGGAAAGATTTTTTGGATTGGAGAAGTGTCAATGCATTGCTAATACATAAAGTGCTTGTTTGTTTGTTTGTTTGTTGTTTGGTTTTTAGGAGCATTAGAAACTAAGGCCATATTGCTCCGGGATATGCGGTGGTCATTCCCTGACCTTTCCGCATCCTCCATATTTGGTGGTGACGGGCTCGAACCCCGGTCTAATCAAGAAGCGTGTGCTATGCACTGCTGCTCCTTCCCACCTGGCTACGGAGGCGCCTACATAAAGTGCACGTCTAAGAGTGAAGATGGTAACTAGAGACTGGTCAGTCTGACTTCACTGATAAGGAAAATCTTGGAATCAGTGATGCATTCAAAGGACATTTAGAATTAGCATTAGTAGAGGCATACGATGCAAGAAAGCAAGCTTATGCAGCATCAGCCAAAAAAAAAACACGCTCCCATTTCACCCCTCCATTATTTCCAAATACCTGTCCAGCTCAGCCTTAAATTTATTTAGGCTATCAACTTCCACAACAAAAGATGGAACTCCGTTCCACCAATCAACTACCCGCTGGCTAAAGGAAAACTTCCACAGATCTATCCTACAACTGGCGCCACCATAGCCGGGTGGGCAGGAGAAGCAGTGCTTCTTGATTAGACCGGGGTTCGAGCCCGTGACCACCAAATACGGAGGATGCGGAAAGGTCAGGGTGTGACCACCACATATCCCCGGAGCAATATGGCCTTAGTTGCTAATGCTCCTAAAAAAAAAAAAAAAAAAACACCAATCCTACAACTGTCTTTCCTCAATTTGAATTTATGCCCTCTCAGGTGATTATTCTGAACAAGAGGAAGAATCCCATCAGCACTGAGCATGCTCAAACCATTCAAGGCTTTATACACCTCAATCAGATCACCTCGCAGGTGTCTAGTCTCCAGACACTGTAATTTGCAAAACTTGGGATTTTTTCGTAAGAGCAACCGTTTGTTCTCTTCACTAATATTGTTGCCCTTCTCTGTACTCATTCCAACAGCTCTACATCCTTCTTAAAATCAGCCCTCCAGACCTGTATATACAGTACTCAAGGTGTGGCCTGACCATTGCCTTATACAAGGGGATAATCGCCGACCATGCTAGCCAGGTGGGTAAAGTGCCTGCCTGGTAACCCAAAGGTCATGAGTTCGAATCCTGCCTCGGGCTTGGTTCAAAGTACTGCAAAAACCTTGGGAGTTGCACTATGGCCACAGAAGCCGATGTGCCAACAACTAACAAAAAAAAAAGGGGGGGGGATAATCACCTCCTTATCCCTGCTAGAAAAATTTCTGTATATCATTGACAAGACACCACGAGTTACTCTTGCAGACCGTCTGCACTGCTCTAAAAGTTTCATATCTGCCTGCACAATTACCCCAGGTCCTTTTCATTCTCTACCACTGTCAGTGTGGTACCGCAGAGTTGATACGTTACTCTGGCATTACTGCTTCTCATATGCAGCACTTTACATTTGTCAATGTTAAACTTCACTGATAAGGAAAATGCCCATCTGCTCTAATTATCTAGATCCTGTTGCAGCAGTGTAATTAGTGTCATTAAACACTGTCGTTAGTGTCATTAACAACCCTGCTAACCTTCGTATAGTCTGCAAACTTGGACATTAAGCCTGATATACCATCAGCAATATCATTTATAAATACCGAAAACAACAATGGACCCAAAACTGAACCTTGAGTGACTCCATTAATAACATTAGTCCACGAAGAGTAGTGTCCATTGATTACCACTCTCTGTTTTCTCCCACTCAACCATCCCTTTATCCATAGCAGCAATTTGCCTCCAATGCCACACTGCTCCAATTTGTGCAGCAGTTTTCCATGTGCAACAGTATCAAAGGCCTTTCTAAGATCCAAATATATGATATCAAAATTATTCTTTGCATTCAGTTCTTTGTGATTACATCATAGTATCCAATCAAATTGGTCAGACAAGACTTCCCCTTAACAAACCCATGGGCGCCTCCGTAGCCAGGTGGGAAGGAGCAGCAGTGCGTAGCACATGCTTCTTGATTAGACCGGGGTTCGAGCCCGTCACCACCAAATACGGAGTATGCGGAAAGGTCAAGGAATGACCACCGCATATCCCGGAGCAATATGGCCTTAGTTGCTAATGCTCCTAAAAACCAAATAACGAACAATAACAAACCCATGCTGTGTCTGAGCTATAACTGAAATCTTGTCTAGATGATCCTGCAATGCTTCTTTAACCAGTGCCTCCATTAATTTCCCTGGAAGAGAAGTTAAACTAAAAGGTCTGTAATTACTTTTGTCTCCCTCTGATTCTCCTTTGTGGATTGTGGTCACATTTGCACATCTCCAGTCTGTGGGTACCTCCCCTGAGCCCAGGGAAGCTCTCATAATTACGACTAAGGGTTTGCTTACTTCCATTACTGCCTCCTTTAATATAACTGGATAGATCCCATCCACCCCTGATGCCTTTTTTATGTTTATCTTCAACAATTTCTCTTCCACTTTCCTTTCAGTTATTACAAAATCATCTAGCTTACTGGCAGAGTTTAATTCACCTCTGGCATTCCCCTCCCTGAATAACTCCTCATGTGTGAATGTAGATGCAAAATACTCATTTAGTTTTTTAACCACCTGAGCAGGATCATCAACAGTTGAACCAACAATATCCAATGGACCAATCTGATTCATCCCTTTCCTTCTAGAGTTTACATAGGTAAAGAACTCTTTGCTGTTTTTCTTTGCATCTTTTGCCAAAGATTTCTCATAATCTGCCTTTGCCTGCCTAATCTCCTTTGTGACTTGGTTACAGACCCACTTTAAATCTATCATAGGCTTCCAATGTCACCCCATTAATTTATATGTATCCCATGCATTTTTATGCCTCATTAGTTTATCTGACATCCATTTAGGCTTAAAACTAAACAATATTTCTTAGTTGGTATGTAAAGCCTAGTAGCTTCCAAGATTAATTCTTTGAATGCTCCCCATTTTGAATTTGCTGTTGGTAACACCATCAGTTTGTCCCACCGTAAAGAATTTAAATACTGTCTCAGACCACCGTAGTCGCCTTTACGAAAGCAAAAACCCTTACCTTTCCCTCTGATGGTAGTTAGCTCTTTGAGTAAATCCCACTTTAGCTCACTGCCACCTAGTGGTTCCTTTATCTGCAGATTCTTAATGCATGAAGACTCACTACTGACAATCAGATCAAGAGTATTACTCCCTCTAGTTGCATCCCGAACATGCTGATGTAGAAAACAATCATCCAATAAATCCACAAAAGCCTTGCTAGTGTGTTAGTGACCAACCCACAAATTCCAGCCAATATCTGGGAAATTAAAATCCCCCATTATAAGACTCTCTGATTTACTGGCCCACTCTATTTCCCTGTACAGTTTCTTATTATACTCATTAGAGTCATTAGGCCTATAACATACACCTACTCTCAATTTTGATCTCCCAATGCTTATGTCACACCAAACTGACTAGACACTGCAGTGTCTAGCGATGTCGACTGGCTTCACTTCCTTGGATTTTATGTGTTTCTTAACTAATAGCATAACCTCTCCTCCCTTGGCAGATATGCTTTAAGTATTTCATCTTCTGTGATAACAAACAAGATTCTAGAGTAACAGGTGGAATAATATTAACAGAAATTCCTCCAAAGATAGTTAATTTTAGCAAAGATTCATGACTTTATTGTGTGGGTTCCCTAACTCGCTGCTGTAGCTGAGGGGTTAAGACTAGTGCACAAGCAGATGTACTTTGAGTGTCTGTTGTTCATGCACATGTGACTGCTAAATATGGTACTGTTTCTTGTTTTAGCAAAGATTCATGACTTTATCGTGTGGTTCCTGCAAGTAAATTTTCTGAGTGGCTGCGGTAGCTAAGACGTCAAGTGTGAGGGTGCATAAGTTCATGAGCTTTGAAATCCTGTGGTTTAAGCATATGTGTCTGCTAAATACGGTGCCATTTCTTGTACTCTCTGTCTTTTGAACTCTTTTGTTGTTTTTTTTTTTTTTTTTATTTGAGCCATTTTACAGCCTGGTAGCATTTTCCAAACACTTTTCAAAATGCATTTTAAGAAATGGAGAAAGCTTTCTCATAGGCGGAATCATTACCAAATCTATTAAGGAATAAGTGGAAGTTTTTGCTCCCTAATATCCTTTCTCATTCACTTAGTGTAAGTGTCATGGTCAAGTGGATTAATCCAAGTGGATGAACTGGAGGGCTCTAGTTAAAGAAATCTGCCAATATTCAAGACAGCCCCTTTTGGTCCTGGAAGTCAGAA
Source organism: Mastigoproctus giganteus (assembly GCF_048544385.1). Taxonomy (NCBI): domain Eukaryota; kingdom Metazoa; phylum Arthropoda; class Arachnida; order Uropygi; family Thelyphonidae; genus Mastigoproctus; species Mastigoproctus giganteus. The sequence goes on from NC_143583.1 coordinate 218,749,217, forward strand.
CTCTTTCATGTGCAGGCAGAAGCAGTGCTACTTGTTAACTAAAAACCATCAGCTGTAGTTAAGACTAGTGGAGAAAGTTAGTTAACCTGTAATTAAGATAGTGGATTAGCAGAGTTAGCACAAAAAAAAAAAAAAAAAAAAAAAGAGGAGGAAAAAAAAAAGAGGGGAAAAAAAAAAAGGTGGACCCTTCTTACAACTTGTAATGAGCAAGACTAGCTTCAGTGTTATAAACTTAAAAGAACTGGAATTAAATACTTTATTGAAACCACAGAGATTTTCTTGGCTAAAGAAACACTAGACATCTGGAAGAAAGTACTGTTCTGACAGTTGTTTTGCGGCTTTTTGGATTTTCCCTTTCACCAGATGTTAAGTGGCTTTTATCGGTAAATAATTTATACCAACTGGTTAATTCTGTATAAAGACCAAGTGAGTAGTCAAGTGGTGTATGGAAGAAAACTACCAATTAAACGTAGGTCAAATGTTAAATGTACTGTACTTTAAATCCTATTGGACCAAGTTTGTCTTACACATAAACAAATAAAGTTTGTGGGGCTATATTCCAAAATTGGCATTGATTTCAAATGCCTGTGTTGAATTATAACCACACCAACCATTATCTGCAGAGAAAACATTAAGTCTTATAACACTGTCATGATGAAGCCTTGAGTTTCAAATACATAGAGGAGTCACCATTTTGCTGATATTATTTAAATAAAGATTAGTCTTTTTAAATACTGTCACTGGTGGGGGCCAAAGTGGCCAAGACCGAAATGTGTAAATTTTCAAATAATTTCAAAAGATGACAAGTTTTGTTAACTGTACGCTTTAAATATATTAGTTTTGAATTAATTAATTTAACTTAAAATTTTTCAACAAATAAAATTATTTTGTTTAAACTGGTTCATAATGAATGAAATTATAAGAATTAAACTACAACTTTTAACTTACTTTCATTCTTTCTAAAAGTTTTGGATCCCTAGCCCCATCTCCTAAAGAATCGAAAGACACCATTTTGTCTTCAAGCCTTTGCAGCGCATGTCGCACTTCTCTGGCTTTATCTTCATAGTTTATTAAGTGTTGGGATACATCATCAAGAGACTGTAACCTATCCAACACACCTAACCAAAATTTGATATATACTCATTAGTTCAAACTGAGAATTAAATTTAAAAAAAAATCAATTAAAACAATTTAAAAAAAAAATTACTAAGACTTTCCATGACTAAGTCATGGGTGCAGCATATTCTTTCATGTTGCTCCAGTAATCTAAAGGAGTGGATTAGAGCTTTAAGTTATAAATGCAAAGAAGGATAAATAAATACAGGGACTGTCAGGAAATTAATAGGAACTTTAGAGCCTAAATAAATCTTTGCTGATATTATTATTGTTATTAGCCATATGGTGCAAGGAAGAGAGAGAGAGAGAGAGAGAGAGTGAGAGAGCGAGTCATCAAGAAAGAGAAGAATAATGATATCCAGCTCAGGACCCTGGGTGTGTCAAGCCCATACTCACAGATGTGAGACCCCTGGGGTTAACATATTGAAATATGCACTTTCCAGTGAAAACACTATGGCCACCTATTTAATAGTGGGTATATTTTCCTCTTTTCCTCAAATTTGGCCAAATGCAGCATACTATTGTGGACTGCATATTATATACACAATGAAAGTTATGTTTTCAATCAGAATTATTACCCCCGCATACTTGTCTGCTTGTTAGATTCAATACATTTATTCAATGTTTAATGCAAGGTTGCTAATTCAGACTACCAGTTGTCTGATAAGGAATGAAATAGTTAAAAAACTAGTTTGCAACAGTGCTTTTAGCTTTTTTTAATGAATAACCCCGATGATGTTACTTGATTAATGAATAAACTTGGATTTTATTTGCTTAAAAGTTATATTGGTAACTACAGTTTGATTCATGGATAAATCTAGTAATTCCTAAATTAAGCTTTAGCTCTTTTACTGGGAGGGCCAGTAGTGTCTCTATATAGCACAGACAGGGAAACATAATGCAGTGTATCATTTAATTTTAGAGATATTCAAAAGCTGCAATAAAAATAGTTCCTACACTTCACTAATTTGAAGGATAACTTTGTTTTTGTAATTTGAGCACAATATTTCATCACTAATGCATATCAGTTAAAATTACTTCAATATCAGATGTTATTTCCATTTGTTTACTGGGTCTGACAGATATCAAAGCTTTTATATAAATATATATATGAGAATTTTTTTTTTTTTTTTTTTTGTTAGTTGTTGGCACATTGACTTCTGTGGCCATATTGCACCTCCCAAGGATTTTGCGTTTTGTACTCTGATCCAAGCCCGAGGTGGGATTCGAACCCGTGACCTTATATGAGAATTTCCCCAAAGATAAAGGGTGTATTAGAATATATAGTACTTAGTACCATGCATGGGCTGAAGGTGGTGATGATTATAATCGAGAGGTCATAATCAGTTATTTCGGTTATAGCAAATCATTTGATTACTGAAATCTTTCAATTATTACTAATCATTTGACAATGGAAACCATTCAATTATGCCCATCACTAGTTGAAGGCTGAGAAGATAGAAGATACTTGTTGACCCAAATTTCTGTAGATTGTAATTTTTAGGAAATACATGTGAAGGAAGGTTGTTCAAGCAACCAGAAGCAGAAGCAGAAAGGATAAATGAGGAATAGGAAAAGTCTTTTCTGTGGGTCTGGAGTTGGACAGTGAGAAATAGGTAAAGTTCATTCTTTGGTTTTTGAGTTGGACAATGAATAAATTGTGACCGAATACATGTTGCAACCATGAACCAGTCACGGTTGCAGCATATTCAGACTTGTTTGGAAGAAAGTGGGAAAATTACAAATGTTTCAGATTAACAGTGCCCATGGAAGTATGTATAGTAAAGGCATGCAGTAGAAACTAAACTTCTATAAGACAAAGAGTGGAGATGCTTCAAGAGACAGGTCATTAATTATCTCTTTTGAACAGAGTCTAAAAGCCTGAGAAAGGTTTTGGAGCACCATCCATGTGGAAATGATATTCCATGGCTGGGCAGATTTGCGATTTGTACAGAGTGAATAGTTCTTTATAAGAAAAGTAATGATGACAGCAAAAAAGAAAATCCAGTTATTTTTAATGGAAGAGGAAGCAATATTTTGGATGTGTTTATACTAAGAGAGATTAGAAGTCAGGGTAATCCCAGGGTAGCAGAGACGTGATCTTATCTAAAAATGAGTGACATCAAAATTGCGCACAGGAGCAATACACCCTTTTTGGGAAAAATAAGGCAGAACTGAGATTTAGAAGTATTGATATTAGCAGAGTCTGACAAATATCAATGCATAAGCACATCACAAGTGGTTTTTTTTTTTTTTTTTTTTTTTTGTTTATGCTAAAAACAACAAATAAATACATTCCTATACATTGCTATATAAGACATATTTAATTGGATTATAACATATACATAGTAAACATATAGCTTTCACTCGAGCATTACTTCAGAAAATGGAAGTTGCTACTTTGCTCATTGCAAAATAGTAAACAGATTGGACCAAATATTTAAACGATATGTCTAATTATAATTATTTGTAACAAACTGAATGATAAAGATAACTAAATAGCTCTGGTAAGGCAGAATGCTGAATTTCCTCTTAGCCATAATTTAACCTAAATATTAAGTTTCATCATATTCCTCAACATTGCTCTAAAATCATAAAATTTTTCAATTATTTCTTTACAAAAATATAAAAATTACCTTACCATATTTCAATTCTTTAATTTTGTAGAATATGGGAAACTGTAATTATAGTCAGTTTTCGCTTTACGAGTTCCCGGGTTTACGAGGTTTTTTTTTTTTTTTTCAAGTATCAACAAAATCAAAATTATGAACATTAATTGCAAAATATGAATATTAAACATTCATAAATACCTAAATTCAAACCAAGTGCATAGATATATAATACAAGTGTATCCCACTTTACGATATTAATCCATTACCATCATATTGCAAAAATATCATAATGTGAACCCAATAACACATTGTTTTTTGGTAATTCATTCCACGAGCTTGGAAGTACAAATTTTCGCTATATAACTCCCTAAAAGGTCATTTTTATAATGTAAGTTATATTAGTTACCAATTCAAATCCTTAAATGCAATACACTTTCATCGTTATCATATGTTATAAGAACCAATTTTGAACAGCTTTGTGATATTTTTCTCAAGCACATTTCTGGAAGTCACAACCATAAAACAATAAAAACAATTTGCACTTTCCGGTTTATTGGGTTTTTCTGTTACTGCAAGCAATTATAAATGGGTAGTAAACTCGATGTTATTGCATTTGTGAAAATACTGATAGCTGGAAATGTGTGGGTTTTTACGTTATTATGGTGAAATGTGTTTGCCCTTTACTGAAATCTTCAATTGCATAAAAACCATAAATAAATTTTCAGAATCTTCTCTTCATTCCTTTTTTCAAGCTTCATAAACTTGTTACTCCACACAAATCGTGTTAGCAGCAATTTGTGTGTTCTATTAAAAAATGCTTATGCATGCGATTGAAATTTATAAAGAAAAGAAAAGAAAAGATTATCTTGGAAATAAACGCCTCTTGAAGCATTTCTGAAGAAGACAACTCCTTGTGCAACAAACCAACGAGTTCCGAGCCAATAATGAGTGATCAACGAGTGTGTATCTAGTCGATGATGATGATGAAGAATAAACATTCTTTAACATTTGTAAGTTATAAATAATTTCTCTATTATTATAATTTGTATGATTTTCCAGGCTACATTTTCATTTCTTTGGATAAATCAATCATTGTTTAAACATAAACTAATTAGCTAACTAATTTCATTGTTCATAACGTAACCCCTATTTTTAACATTATGTCTATAGGAAATAAATTCTCGATTTACGAGTGCGTGCTACGAATGAATTAACTTGTAAAGTCAAGAACTACCTGTAATTTATTCAAATCTTTCTCAAACAGAAATATGAATTTTAATGTTTCATTGATATAATTATGGAAAAAAGCATCACCTTGATTCAGTTTGTCCCATCGCCTTTTTAGATGGTCTAGCTCTTCTTTTATGGCATTTTGGTCAATATCACAAGATGAAATTAGAGACTCTCCAAAATTACGTACATTTTCATACCCTTGACTGTGCTTGGAAATGTCATTCTTAAACACCTAAAAATTAATAACAGGTAGCAGTATTGAAAACCTCATGGTGGGTATATATACTGTTATATTAGGCATAGAAAAAATTACTAATAGTATAATTTACTAAGTTTTATCAAAATTATGAATGCAGATGTGGCCATCGAACAATAAGGCCATCACTGACGTGCTTGTTTTCTAAATGGCATAGTGCTGACATAATATCACTTCACTGTATTCTTTAACTATGAAGGAATTTATTAGAGAAAATATAGGTGCTAATACAGGAACTTCGAACAGAACGATACTGCAGTAAAGAAAGAACAACGGAAATGGACTATAGAAATTGCCAAAATGCCTACTGCTCTTCAAGTTTTGACAACATTGAGAATTTGCAGCTCGGTGGAACATGGAGTATCCTGACGGTGGGATTTGCTGCTTGTTTTTGAAATATTAAATGAAAGGAGTAATGCAAATTTTGCATAGGAGCAACCAAAAACTTAGATTATTTATTCTCTGACCTGTCACTTGAAAAAGAAAAGCCATACCTTTCTGAGCAAAGGACCATTGGAGGAAAGGAACAGAATACATAAGAAATTCCTGCCTGCACCAAGAAACATTGAAACAAGTTTTTATACAAATATACACTTAAAACTCCAAATAAAATCAAATAATACTGATAAAAGCATTACAATATATTAGTTTAAAGTTTTAAAAATAGACAAAATGAAGAAATATTAAAAACACAAAAGCTTTCAGCATTGATACAGAGCCTTTCAAATGAGTAGGAGGAGGAAAGGAGAGGATAAAAATCATGGACAATATCTGCTCACCTAACGTAACACCAGAGACTGAAAGATGGGATGTATAGAAGTACCTTCATTTCTATTAACAGATGGAGCATATCGACAGATTCTGACAAGCAAGAGATCTTAAAGTCTGATGCATTAATTATTGATGATTTCAGTGTCACTTAATGGGAGGTCATGTGCATCCTGCCAACAGTGCATTGCCAATCCCTCTGAACCCGGTTATTAATAGGGCTAAGGTAAAGAAAGCCAGCACGAGAACCACTGGAAAAGTTGGTTAATTTACCCAGAAAATTAGTTTCCCGATATGGTTCGCTCGGTAAACAGATGGTAGGTGTTATCGGTGTGGAATCGAGAACGGGATATATTGATTGACAAGTAGGCGTGGCAAACGATAAAATGATTGGTGGTGGGTGTGACAGATAATAAGCTACTGTGTAGTCACTTATGGCATTTAGAAGTGTATTTATGAGTAAAGAACGGTGCATAATTAGTTTTGTAATGAACAGTAAACAGGTAATAGTAGCGATGGATCTTTTAAAGATGGAAGAAATTTGTAAGGAAAATAAAACATTGCTAGATTTTTTGATGAAAACTAAATTAATAAGACCGAAATTGTACTGTTTTAAGTGCAATGGTTATTTTAAATTAATTGAATCATAAACACTTTATGTCATGTGGAAAGTTCTGATATTGTAAAAAATGTTCTGCATGAGTTTCTTTGTAAAACATAGTTTTATGGAAAATACAAAACTCCATTAAAAAAGATAATGTATATTATATACTTTTTTGTAAATGTGCATGCCAGTAACTATGACAGCATTCCATCTGGAGATTTCAAAAATAACAGCAATTAAGTTTTATAAGAAATTAAGAGATATTTGCAAATTGCAGTTGTTAAAAAACCCATTAAGTTGGGTGAATCGGAGAAAACTGTAGAAGCAGATGACACTGTATCGGTAAAACCAAAACATCACAGAGGACGAAATATAACTGCTAAGAAGAAATGGGTGTTTGGAGTATTTGAAAGAGAATCAAAATTTGTCTTCATGAAATTATTAATATATATAATATCGGTGTTTAGATACACCATAGATAACTCTTAATAAACTACAAAGTAGTTGTTGTAGGCATCATTTGCTCTTTCTCATATTGTGCTCTGCCTTCACGACGAGTTGCCATGATATTGCACTACTTCGAATAAGTAACACTTCACTAATAGAGAAGGCTATTGTTACTTATTCTCAGTTGAGTACCACCACCCAGACAGCACTGTTTCACGGCTATTGGCCGATCATCAGTGGGTGGGCAGGTACCCTGGTATTGCAGACATGACGACCCAGTTGTGAAGTTAATCACACAATATGAGAGATGCCAAGAGGTGTAGATGTCAATATTTAAAATAAATAAATGCACAAGGCATAATACTTTAAGAGTTTGGTATCTATATAATATCGGTGTTTAGATACACCATAGATAACTCTTAATAAACTACAAAGTAGTTGTTGTAGGCATCATTTGCTCTTTCTCATATTGTGCTCTGCCTTCACGACGAGTTGCCATGATATTGCACTACTTCGAATAAGTAACGCTTCACTAATAGAGAAGGCTATTGTTACTTATTCTCAGTTGAGTACCACCACCCAGACAGCACTGTTTCACGGCTATTGGCCGATCATCAGTGGGTGGGCAGGTACCCTGGTATTGCAGACATGACGACCCAGTTGTGAAGTTAATCACACAATATGAGAGATGCCAAGAGGTGTAGATGTCAATATTTAAAATAAATGATGCCTACAACAACTACTTTGTAGTTTATTAAGAGTTATCTATGGTGTATCTAAACACCGATATTATATAGATACCAAACTCTTAAAGTATTATGCCTTGTGCATTTATTTATTTTAAATATTGACATCTACACCTCTTGGCATCTCTCATATTGTGTGATTAACTTCACAACTGGGTCGTCATGTCTGCAATACCAGGGTACCTGCCCACCCACTGATGATCGGCCAATAGCCGTGAAACAGTGCTGTCTGGGTGGTGGTACTCAACTGAGAATAAGTAACAATAGCCTTCTCTATTAGTGAAGCGTTACTTATTCGAAGTAGTGCAATATCATGGCAACTCGTCGTGAAGGCAGAGCACAATATGAGAAAGAGCAAATGATGCCTACAACAACTACTTTGTAGTTTATTAAGAGTTATCTATGGTGTATCTAAACACCGATATTATATAGATACCAAACTCTTAAAGTATTATGCCTTGTGCATTTATTTATTTTAAAAAAAATGAAATTATTAAAAAATCGGAAAGCTAAAACTCTTTTACACATTATCAGAATAGTGAAGAAAAATACTGCCATCATAACAGATGAATAGCGTGGATATAGGGGTATTATGGCCTTAGAAAAAAAGAATTACAAACATTTAATGGTGACACACAAGGAACATTTTGTAGATCCACATACAGGAACACATACAAATAATATTGAAGCCCAGTGGAAGAGACTAAAAAGTGTGACTAAAAGACTAAATGGTAGCTGTAAAAATATGTTGACAGGTCACATGAATGAATATATGTGGCATCAAATTTATGGGAAAAATCATGAAGATACTTTTCAGAATATTATTACTCAAATTGCGAATAGCTATTGAGGTCCAACTGTATGATTTCTATTTGCGATTTTTTTTTTTTTTCTGAAAAAGTTCCGTTCCATTCATTTTTATGTTCTTCATTATGTTTTTTCTCATTATTAAAAGCAGATTTTTGAAGTTCATGAGTGTTTTTACTTTATTATTGATTTAGGTTTGCAGGGCTGTACCGAGCCATTTTAGTACCTGAGGCAAGGTACTAAAATGCACCCAACTGTTAATCATGGCAACATTAAACAATTGCTTATTGCAATTATTTAATCTTTCTTTTGGCGCCCCTTTTCAGCTTTTAATCTGAGGCAGGAGTCTCATTCGCCTCACCCTCGACGTGGCTCTGTAGGTTTGGTTATGAAAAAAGGAAAAGGTTTCTTTATTTTTCGTTTTATTTCATAACCTGACCTTAAATGGTAGGTTAGGAAATAACAGAAAAGGTTTCCTTATATTTAGTGACCTAACCTTAAAGATTAGGTTAGGAAATATAAGGAAAAGAAAGAAAGAAAGATTCTTTATATATAATATGTATATGTATATATATATTATGAATAACTATTGAGGTGTTGATTGAAGTTATGATATGTGTGTGTATCTGCGTGAGTGTTAAAAAATAAAAATACGGTAATAAAAAATTAGTATTTTGTTAATAAACAATTTATGCACTAATCCACCCATGATTCTAAAGAAAAAAGGTCAGATTACCCCCTCCACTTCGGGAGGGGGGTTCAAGCTACAATGGGATTCAAGTGGCAGTAATCTGACCTCTTTTCACCATTATGGAAAGAAAGTCTTCATTAGGGCAAGTGATACTAAACTGATGTTATCGTATGTTGTGTTTACACACCAATCAGCACATCGGTTGCCACGCCTACCTGTCAATCAATATATTGTTCTCGACTTCCGCTCCACACCGATGACATCTACCGTCTGTTTACTGAGCGAGCAGTGCTAGAATGCGATATCAAAACTAATTTTCCACATAAGTAAACTGATGTTTCCTGTGGTTCTTGTGTTGGCTTTTTTACCTCTGCCTTAATAGTACTGGAACTCCTACTTATGGTTCATATCACTTTTAAAACCTCTAGGAAGTAAACACTGAGTTTGTTACCAAATATACTAAGGAATGCTTACGATGCTGGCAAGAACAGGAAAATTAACGATAATCACATTTTTATATCCTATGATGATGTCTCTCTGTGTATTATTCCTATTACAGGCAAACCCCATATAACATGGTACTTCTACAACACAGTTTCGCTCTAACATGGTTTGAGAATTGCGGGAAATCTCGCATATCACAATATTTTTGAGCTTTTGTCTGGGAAACCCCTGCTATTATGTTAGATGTAATTTTCAATGTTTCTATTCCCTTTTGTGAATCCCTGCTGTTAATAAAAACAATTTGCACTTTCTGGTTTACTGGTCTTTTCAGTTAGTGTAATCAATTATAAACGAGTAGTAAACTCGATCTTCTTGCATTTGCTATAGTACCAACAGCTGGAATTGTATGGGTTGTCATGTTATTATGGTGATATGTGTTTCCCCTTCCATGAAATCTTCAATCATATAAAAAACATAAATAAATTTTCAGAAACTCATTACTCCATATCTCACTTGTGTGTATCGTATTTGTTGCAACTTGTGCGTACTATGTCCTTTGTTATTAATTGCTTATCATTTTTACTGTTTTAAATTTTACAACAAAAAATAAATAAATCAAAACAAGTGAGAACAGAAATATCAATCAGCACGCAGTTAGTACGTACATATTACAGTATGTATTAATTAAGCTATGTATATAAACTAAAATTTATTTTTATTTTGCTAACTGGAAAATATTCTTCTGATTTTCATGTATCATTTAACTTTGTTAATTGGTGGTAAGGTAATAAAGTTAAATTTGTGCTTTATATCTAAGTGGGGGTCCACTGTATTTTGTTGGGAGATTCCTAGGTTCTGTGCTATTGAACTTGTGTTTGTTTGAGACCATAAAAAATTGATTGCAAAGCGTACAGATTGTGACTTTGATTGTGACAGAGAATAGAAGGTACACAGAATCAAAAGAGATAGTTCTTAGCAGCAATGAAGAGGAAGAAAATTAAATGAACGTACATTATCTGACATATAAGTATCACTGTAAGGTAAGATGTTTGTTCAGTTATTACAACTTATAAAATTTATGACTTTATAAAAATAAAGTTAAAATATTAAGTTTTTACTACTGTAAAAATAAAATTGAAATATTAAGTTATTACTACTATAAAAATTAAGTTTCCAATAGTTATAAAAAAAAAAATTTGTTAGCTTTTGGAACATAACCCCCTTTTTGTACTGGTTCTTAGTCCTGTATAACATGGTTTCGCATTACATGAAATTTTGTAGGAACCAAACTACTGTGTCATACGAGGGTTACCTGTAATGACAAACTCAATTGTATTTCAAAAACTCAATTGTAAACTCATTCTGAAAGGGACATTACTTTCCTTCACAGAACTAAACTTACAATTTCTAGTCATCATTATGTTTACATAATTCAACTTTCTATTCAAAGACATTATGTATAAACAATATCTGGCCATGAGGTTATCAGTTCTCATGTTGTCAAACTAATCATGGAAACCTTCAACTTTGAATCCTGTCCAATTCCTCTTGCCTTATCATCCTGTGGAAAAGATGTATTGACAATATTTTCACCATTCTTTTCTTTGGGAATAAGATGACTTTCCTGCCATATCTCAATGGCTGATCGAATTTCTTATAATTCACAAAATAAATTGAAAAAGAACAGGCCTGTGACATACAGTAGAGTAAGGCATAAAAAAGTTCATCATCTACTAACAGACATAATCTTGACACTCTAAAGTGCATCATCTTCCTATTGATAACAAGAGCCTGCAGTACTGTATCTACTCCAGTCACCAGGTAATTTCTGGTATCTTGCCTATTGATCAGAAGGTGATGTACAGAGTCTATCTTACTGCTTACACAAGGGTATTCTTGCTCCGGTTGCAGGAATCATAATTGACTTGAAAATAACACCAGAAGAGGGGAAAAGGAAACCATTCATACTGCATGAGATGTGGCAGGTGAAATGGGATGTCAAAGAGAATGAGCTACTACAAGAAAATATATTCCAGCAGTGAAGAAGAAGCCTTGATTCTCCCCAGAACTCTACGCTACCTTTATCATCACTGGACATGGGTCCCTTCCAAATAATGAAGAATATCTCTCCTTGGTTGACTTGGCAACTTTTAAACGCTTTTAAAAGTTCACCTAAATGACTTCACTCTCAGACATACTACTCTATGGCCCACTCTTCAATGTACCCTGATGATATATTCTCCTCAGAATACTCAAGTAACCAAATCTTCCTTCTCAACAACTTCAGTTTTTAGTTAGAAAATCATGAGGCCCAGTGTATGATTACCCTACAGCAGGGGTGGCAAACCTATGGCACGCGTGCCCAGTGCCATGCATACAAGTTTTTTGGGGACACGGAATTCAGAGCATCCCAAAAATATTTCAAACTTCAAAATAGCATCACTCCAGGAATCCACCTTGAGTCATGACATCCATTCTCTCTGCCAGGCAGGCATGTAATGACGTCACACTATTCAGTAAATAGCTGTATTCATGCAATTATTTGTTTGAAGTTAGAGTGGTGAGATATACGGGCGAAATTCTGAAAAAACTCGGTGATTAAATGTCATGAATATTGTCTTCTGAGGGGCATGTCAGATTAGTTTTTTAAAAGATTTAGTCAATTTTGGCATGCACCCTTAAAAAACAGTTCACCACCCCTGCCCGAGAGTGTTCAGGGTTTGTAGTGATACCTCTATCCCTCAGGATGCATCACTGCAAACCCTGAACACTCTATGGTAGGATCTCCATTTCAGCAGAATGTTTTTTGCTAACCCAAAGCTCTGGGAGGGGGATCAAATGCAAACACTGGCAAATTGACCATTGTAAGATGCGACCCATGCATGGGTCTCTCTCTCTTTCTCTCTCTCAGGGAAGGCCAGCCTGATGTATCTAAGAACTTAAGAACTATGGTGTTACTCTGGCTATTCTGTGAGTTTGGTTTTTTTATGACACAAAAACAACTAGGTTATTAATGCACCCTGACAGAGTTACAATTTAAAAAAAAAAAAAGAATGATTTTGGTAGTAGTAGTAGTAGTAGTAGTAGTAGCATTTGATGCAAGAACTCAAATGTATGAGCTTATGCAGCACCAGCCAAAAAAAAAAAAAAAAAAAAAAAATCACACCATTCCCTCCAAATGCCTGTCCAGTTCCTCCTTAAATTTATTCAACCTATCAACTTCCACAACAACAGATGGAAGTTTGTTCCAGCAATTAACCACCCGCTGGCTAAAGGCAAATTTCCGCACGTCTAATCTACATCTGTCTTTTCTTAATTTGAATTTATGCCCCCTTAGGTTCGTAATCTGAACAAGTGGAAGGATCCCATCAGAATTCAGCGTGCTCAACCCATTCAAGGCCTTATAGACCTCAATCAGATCACCGCACAGGTGCCTAGTCTCCAGCCACTGCAATTTGCAGAACTTAAGCCTCTCTTGGTAAGAGGATCCCTTCATTCCCCTCACCAATCTTGTTGCCCTTCTCTGTACACGCTCAAGTAAATCTACATCCTTCCTAAAATGAAGCCTCCAGCCCTGTACGCAGTACTCAAGGCATGGCCTGACCATTGCCTTATACAGAGGGATAATCACCTCCTTTTCCCTGCTAGCAAAATTCCTATATATCATTGACAAAACCCCATGACCTGCCCTGGCAGCCTGTCTGCATTGCTCAGAAAACTTCATATCTGACTGCACAATTACTCCCAGGTCTTTTTCATTTTCTACCACCTTAAGTGTAGTACCACACAGTTGGTATGTTTCTCTGGGGTTACTTCTACCCATTTGCAGTACTTTGCATTTGTCAAGGTTAAACTTCAGTTGCCACTTCTTAGCCCATCTGCCCAAATTATCTAGATCCTGTTGCAGTAGCACACTGCCATTACTGTCATTAACAACCCTGCCAACTTTGTATCATCTGCAAAATTCGACATTAGGCCTGATATACCTTCATCAATATCATTGATAAATATACAAAACAACAGTGGACCTAACGCCAAACCCTGTGGGACTCCACTAATAACATTAGTCCAAGAAGAGCAGCACCCATTGATTACCACCCTCTGTCTTCTCCCACTTAACCATCCTTTTATCCATTGTAGCAACTTACCCTTAATACCATTCTGCTCCAATTTGTACAATAGTCTTCCATGTGCAACAGTGTCAAAAGCTTTCCTGAAATCCAAATATATGATATCAAAATTATTTTTTGCATCCAGTTCCTTTGTAACCACATCATAATATCCTATCAAATTTGTCAGACAAGACTTTCCCTTAACAAACCCATGCTGTGTCTGAATTATTGCTGCAGTCTTGTCTAGATGATCCTGCAATGCATCTTTAACCAGTGACTCCATTATTTTACCCGGAACAGAAGTTAAACTAACTGGTCTGTAATTACTCCTGTCACCCTTCGATCCCCCTTTGTGAATTGGGGATACATTTGCACATCTCCAGTCCGTGGGAACCTCCCCTGAGTCCAAGGACGCTCTCATAATTATGGCTAAGGATTTGCTGCCTCCTTTAATATAACTGGATAGATCCCATCCACCCCAGGTGCTTTTCTTATGTTTAACTTCCACAATTTCTCCTCCACTTTGCTTTCAGTTATTACAAAATCATTAAGTATCCTGCTACAATTTGATAACCTTCTGCCATTTTCAAACCTTAATAATTCCTCATGTGTGAATATAGATGCAAAATACTCATTCAGTTTGTTTGCTATCTGAGCAGGATCATCAACAGTCAAACCATCGATGTCAAGTGGACCAATCAGATTCATCCCCTTCCTTTTAGAGTTTATATAAGTAAAGAAATCCTTGCTGTTTTTCTTAGCATCTTTTGCCAAGGATTTCACGTAATCTGCCTTCGCCTGCCTAACCTCCTTTTCACCTGATTACAGACTTGCTTATATCTGCCATAGGCTTCTGAGTCACTTGATAATTTATATGCATCCCATACATTTTTCTTCTCTGTTACGAGTCTCATTAGTTCATTAGATAACCATTTTGGCCTAAACCTTGAACAATATTTCTTAATAGGTATGAAACTTTTAGTAGCATCCACGATTAATTCCTTGAATGCTTCCCACTTCGAATTTACTGTTGGTAACATTGTCAGTTGATCCCACTGTACAGAATTTAAAAACTGTCGGAGACCACTGTACTCACCTTTACGGAAGCAAAACCCTTTCCTTTACCCCTGATGGTAATTAAATCTTTAAGTAAATCCCACATCAGTACACTGTGATCACTGCCACCTAGTGGTTCCTTTATCTGCAAATTCTTAATACACAAATGATCACTGCTGATAACCAGATCAAGAGAACTACTTTTTCTGGTTGCCTCTCGAACATGCTGCTGCAGAAAACAATCATCCAATAAATCCACAAAAGTCTGACTAGTGTGTGAGTGACCAACCCACAAGTTCCAGTCAATATCTGGGAAGATAAAATCCCCCATTATAAGACATTCCGATTTACTAGCCCACTCTATTTCTCTGTACAATTGTTCATTGCACTCATTCGAGTCATTAGGCCTATAACACACACCTACTCTTATTTTTGCTTTCTCAGTGCTTATGTCACACCAAACTGACTCAACAGTGTACTGTTCATCTATATCAACTGGATGCACTTCTTTTGATTTTATGTTTTTCTTAATTAACAGCATAACACCTCCTCCCTTTCTATCCTGTCTATCCTTTCTGTACACATTGTACTCCCCAAATTCCAGTTCAGCATTCCTTATATCTGTGTGACACCACGTCTCTGCTATCCCAACAATATCCGCCTTTGATGTCTTGACCAACACTTCAAATTCATCAAATTTATTTACTATACTTCTAGCATTGGTATACATGCAAGCACACATGCTCCTACTCCTATTCTTAGATGATGTTAGTTACCCTAACACATCCCATATACCCACCTATTTCAGGATGACTGCCATCCGTCCCTGAAACCCCCAACACCCCACGCTCCAGGTCGCTACTTATTCTAATAGAAGTTGTGCAAGAATCACCTTCACCTCTGCCTACGGCTACTGTTAAACTGTTAGTCCTTGTATCCCCCAAAGTTAGCAGTTTTCAGACCCACCTAACACTGCATCGATAGCATCAGCAAATATTCTTGCACCCTTTCTATTTAAGTGTATCGCATCCCTGTAGAAGCAGTCTCTCCTGTTAACAAGTACAGTCCAGGCTGAAAAAATTCTACCCCTTGAGCCTTGCACATTCTTTCCAGGGCCAAATTGATTGACAAAACTCTCATCATATACTCCCTTCTATCGTGTCTGGGCAGAATTGCAGACATTTTCAAATTCAACCCTAATTCTCGGCTTTTGTTCAACAGTGACCTGTACTTGTTAAGTAATTCTGCCGGTCTCCTACTCCTAATATCATTAGTGCCAACGTGTACAACTATATCACCTTTTGTGCCCTTAAAAGATGATATCCGCTCTACAACGTCATCAACCTTTGCCCCTGGCAGACATACCCTGGTCCTGTTCCACCTATCCTTTTTATAAAGCATGTTTCCCGTTTCCCTCACAATAGAGTCTCCAACAACTACTAGTTCCTGAGGGACCAGCGCATTCTGCCTTGGGGGTTTCAAAGATTAGGTTACACAGTAACCTAATCTTTGAATAGGTTACTGTGTAAAAAGGTTATATATATATATATATAAATAAAATCAGTATAAGAGTAAAAAAAAATTAAAAAAATGGATATAAGTGTGTATATATATTAATTGCCTTTAAAAATTCAAATCTCATTGTCGGTTAAAATCTGACTGAGTGCATAAGGATGCAATAAGTGCATCAGTCAGTCAGATGGTAAAAAGTTGTAAAACGAGAATTTAGTACAATTGGATAAAATTTGTTTAACGGATAAAACAGTTGCTCGCACATAGGAGGGTCATCAGCTCTCAGCAGAAAAGAGTGTCAGATGACTGTGAACTATGCAGAACTTAACAAGAACAATTTCCTCTTTAAGATCACTGTGCTAGCCACAGATGGATCACAGGCTTAAACTGACATATTTTGTTTGTAGCTTGCTGATACCACAAATTTTGCCACCGCATATGTTACTTATTCCAGATTACTTGCCTGCAAGTGACTGATGATTATTCAGCAAGCTTATTCATCAGGACTGCTGATTTGGCTGCATATCAGCCAAATCCTTTAATCCTGATGTGTCTGGGGATCCAACAGAAGCTAATGTCAAATCTATGTTCATATATATGTATATATATATACATACACACTGGTGTTCAAAGAAGGTGCATCACCTAGGAATTAACCCCGGGGGGCTCACATCTGGTGAGTATGGGCTTGGCACACCCAGGGTCCTGAGCTGGATATCATCATTCTTCTCTTTCTTGGTGATTCCCTTCTACTTTTGACTCTCTCTCTCTCTCTCTCTCTCTCTCTCTCTCTCTCTCTCTCTCTCTCTCTCTCTCTCTCTCTCAGGGTTACTCGGGAACTTTTTTTTTCCTGGTGCAGCATAAGCCTTAGGCTTCCTTGCATCATATGGTTATTAATAATAATAATAATAATAATTTCACATTTCTAACCCTTTTTCACAACGATATGATATATTAATGACTAGCATCACAAAGAGAAATATAAACAAAAGATATTTATTAATAGTTAAGGCAAATGTAAGTAATATTTGACACGTGCTCTCAAAATATTCCAAAATGAACATTTGCAACCTTTATACAACAGTTTTTGGTAAACACAACAATTATGGCTGAATGTTTTCAGAAGACCTCAGTTTGCTTCAGTTTATCATTTTAAATGGAAAAGAAAATGAAAAGTTAACCAGGTGCAAAGTAATATTTAGTTGAACTGCCTCTGGGCCTGATGACAGTCAGCAGCACACCATCAAGGCATTGACAAGATCAATTTCTGAAGATAATCAACTGATAGTTCATAGTTCCAAACACGAATTATGGCTTCCTGAAATTCACGAAGGGTCATTGGTTTCTTTCTGGCAACTGCAGATTCCACACGATGCCAATGAGTGATGCCAATCATTGGATTCATTGGCCTGAATCCAATGATTGGCATCAATGGATTCAGGTTCGGATTGTTTCCTGGCCAGGAAAGAATTGTAATGGACTATTCTTCCAACCATTTTTTCACCTGTAACAAATGTAAACACATTACTGTCGAACTTCTAATGCAGAAATGAAGCTAAAGTAACTACAGAAGTGCCTAAAAACACTTTTCGCCAATGACAAGGAGCAGAGTAGTCCTGAAAGATGCAGTTACTTGCCTTCCAATATGGCATTTACAGAACCTTTTATAAACTGCAGGTGACCTACTCCGCAATACGAAATGCACCCCCATGTCATTTGGCTGGTAGAGAATTTCACTGTAGACACCATACAGTCTGGATGGTATTCTTCACCATGTCTATGGCAAATCGTTTGTCTCCCATCTGAGCCATGCAGGTTGAATTTCTTCTCATCCGAGAAAATAACTGACTTCCATTGCTCGGAGATCCATTTGACATGCTCCTTACACCAAATTAATTGGGCCTTTTTCATTTAATTTTTTGTGTGAGGAGGGGCTTCTTCTTAGGATGGCAGGCTACAAGTCCATTTTTGAAGAGGCATCTTCTGACTGTTACTGCACTTGCTACCTCCTGTATGTTCTCATTCTCTTTTCAGCTCAGACGAAGAAGCTTTATGGTTTTTAAGGCATCAGCACTTCAAAATGCAGTCTTGTTTTGGCATAGAGATTTGTTTGCATCCGGTTCCTTTTTTCCTATCAGAAGAACCAGTATTCTTGAGTTTGGAAAGAAATCTACTTGCTGTCAACTGATTACAAGACGCTCTATAAGCAATATGACGGGAAGAACATCCTTGCTCACATAAAGCAATGATAGCATTCTTCTTCGGTGGCATCAACTGCACATAACTCGCCATCCTGACACAAGCAACAAATGACTGCAACTCTTACAGAGTGCGCTTATATAGCTGAAAGTAACAGCAGATGCAAGATTATGTTATGACCTATGCATGCCAATCTTATCTGATGCAATCTGTAAGAAATATTGCCATATACTTTCATATATTTGGACGCGGACGACAATTAAAATTTTTAAGGGGTGATGCACTATGTATCTCTCTCTCTCTCTATATATATATATATATATATAGAGAGAGAGAGAGAGAGAGAGAGAGAGTATATCCTCTGCTGAATCAGGACAGGGTTGGATTAGTAGTGTGTCTCAATGCTGATAAAGCCCATAGTGCATTCAGTGCATATGCTGTCCGGATGAATCTGCTCAGATATATTATCTGAAAAAAAATAGCAGCAGATCCCACATACGATTCTGACTTCAAGCCATCTGTCCAAACTAGCAAGAAGTCCAAATGTTCTGCATGGTGCTGTGAATAGAGCTGACGGTAGACAGAAGAAGTAGACTTTGTCGCATTCTTGACTGAAAAGTCACATGCTGGTATTTGAGCAGGCCAGGGTGGAAGGAGCTGCTTCGGTGGTTGAGCACCTTGACCACCACAGTGTTAAGCTCTCTGAGTGGCTCTTGAACATGAATACCGAAACGGCAGTTGGCAGTCTGGTATGTCTTATAGAGATTTACTCAATGTGGCTCAAAAACGGATGTCCATATGGGATGATCTGGCAGAATGTTCAGCTTAAAGGCATACGGTAGAGACAACTGTTTTTGATGAAGTGAAAGGATGGGTCATTTTCTTCGACATAGATTTAGACAGGTGATGCTCTGAATGTACTAATAACAATATGGATGGCCTGACAGTGAATGGGGTTGTCACTGAAGTGACTTGACCCCATTCACTCTCAGGCCTATTTTTGCTATTTTTTGAGGATGCATATACCTGCGACTGTACAACAGCATTATACAGGTGCACTGGTCTGCACCCAAGGAGTGGAAAAGAAAGCACGGAGAATGTTTAGCCCTCTGATGCACTTTGTGTGTAGCTGATGAATATATTGGTGGAATGTCAGCTTTCTGTCAAATAAGAGTCCCAAGAATTTCATCTCTGCTACTAATGGAATGGCACTTTGTCCGAGTTGTAATTAAGGTTTGGAGTGAAGGTTATGCTTGAAATGAAAATGGATGTAAATGATCTTCTCCAGTGGGAACCTGAAACCATTGGTCATGGACCATAAGTAAAGACGGCCAATGGCTTGTTGTAATTGTCTCTCAATAACCCTCATGTTATATGATTGAGAAAATAGTCATTGAGACATTAAGACAGATCCTTGTGGTACTTCATCCTCTTGGCAAAACAACTAAGAGAGGGTGGATCCTACTTGAATTTTGAAAGAATGAAAGAATAAAAAGTTTTGAATAAAAATGGGAAGGTGATCTCTTAGACAAAGGTTATAAAGATCTTTTAAAATCCCAAATCTCCAAGCTGGGTCATAAGCCTTTTCTGTGTCAAGGAAGATGGACACCCATGCTCTCTTTTTAGGAAAGCATCTCGAATAAATGTTTCCAGTCAAATTACATGATCCAAAGTGTACCTGTTCCTTTGGAAGTTGCAGTGAAAGCAAGAGAGAGAAGGTCATTTGATTCTAAATACCATAAAAGACGACCATTACCGATTCTCTCTAACATTTTGCATAAGCAGCTAGTCTGCTCTTCAGGGAAGATTCTATTGTATAGCAAGAGCAGGTGGTCCACAGAATTTAGGGAAAAATGCTTAATCATTTCATAATGGATGGTGTCTGGTTCAATGGCACTAGCCTTCGTAAGGTGAGAGCTGTTTTCAGCTCATGGATGGTAAATAGTCCATTATATGGTTCAACACCCTTACGAAGGGTGTAGAACCATATAATTCAATGCTCCTTTTATAATTTTGTGTTTAAAGACCAGAAACTCTGGGGAGTAAGATGATGCTGCTAACACATTACAAAATGTTTTCCCAAGAGCACTGGCTATTGCAGTTGAGTCTGCAATAGTACATCCATTATATTCCGGGACTGATGAGGGATGTGCTGTGTATTTTCCCTTTGTTTTCTAGAAATTTTTCCAGACCACATTAGTGCTGGTCATCTGGGATAACAGAAGATGTAAACAGATCCATGACTCATTTTGTCTCTGAAAGTGGATAAAACACACTTTTGTGCATGCAACTCCTTTCACTTACCTGGAACGGGGAGTAAAACTCACATGTAAGCAGGTTATCACGGGCTAGTAACCACTTCCATAAGGGTTTTACTCCACTTCCCAGGTAAATGAAGGGAGTTGAGAGGGACAGCAGACAGAAAGATCAATGGCTGAAAATGTATGGGTAGGCAAGCGGAAATGAGCATATGCTCTATGACTCTTCCATTGATATCGTACCACAGAGTGTCATGTTCATTAAAATCCCCAAGTAAGAAAGGGGGAGGCAATTGCATAACAATATCATCAAAGTCTTTCTGGGGATGCCAGTCTCAGGTGGCAAATAAATGGAGCAGGCTGTTAATAAAAACCCCAGTGTAAGATGAACTCGACAGCCTCTATGTTGGTTATAAGTTGCAAAGGCTGAAATAGAATCTGGTTGCATATGAGGATAGCAATTCCTCCATGAGCAGGGCCATCCACAATTCTATCCTTATGAATAATTGAATATTTATTCTTTTTTGGGGGAGTATGAACACTGTCCTGTGTCTATTTCTGATTCCACAAAAAGTTCCAAGACTGTTTTGTCAGGTACTTCCTTGGTTTCGACTTCCGTGTTTTCTTGTACTACCATCGGTGGTTGGTTTTTCTCTGTGGTTACTTTACAGCTTTTACCACTTGGTTTTTGTACTGCTTGGGCACAAGGACATATCGATAATGAAGTGGCAGCTGACTGAGTTTTCTGTGCAGGTTTTTATGAACTCAGTAAATAGTAGGCAATAGGAGTAAATGACTCTTTTGGTGGTACAGTCATTTCTGTCTGAGTTCCAATAGAAAATTTCTTGGCAACCATTTCAGCATATGTTTCTGGCCTGGTATAAGGTGTTTAACTCTGCTTTAAGTTGTATTTCTCTTTCTTCCTTACACTATGGCATGATTGAGAGTATGCAGGGTGCTCTCCTTGCAATTAATACAGGTGGGTTTTGGAGCTTTATATGAAGTAATTTCATGGTTCTTTTAACCACTTAGGTGAGCAAACCCTTATCCGTAATTATGAGAGCATCCTTCTATTAAGGGGAGGGATTAAGCTGACAGATCTGTCAGCTTAACATCTGTTACAGGGAAATAATGGAGTTACTGTTTAAAGAAGTAATGCAAGAACAAGGCAGATATGAAGTTCTCTGAGCAGTGCAGACGGGCTGCAAGAGTAGCTCATGGAGTATTGTCAATGATATACAGGAATTTTTCCAGCAGGGATAAGGAGGTGATTATTCCATTGTATAAGGCGATGGTCAGGCCACACCTAGAGTACTGTATACAGGTCTGGAGGCCTCATTTCAAGAAGGATGTAGAGCTGCTGGAACGAGTACAGAGAAGGGCAACAAGATTAGTGAATGGAACAAAGGGGTGCTCTTACGAAGAAAGGCTTAAGTTTTGCAAATTACAGTGTCTGGAGACTAGGCACCAGCGAGGTGATCTGATAGAGGTGTATAAAGCCTTGAATGGTTTAAGCATGCTCAATGCTGATGGGATTCTTCCTCTAGCTCAGAATAATCACCTGAGAGGGCATAAATTCAAATTGAGGAAAGACAGATGTAGGATAGACGTGCGGAAATTTGCCTTTAGCCAGCGGGTGGTTGGTTGGTGGAACAGACTTCCATCCCTTGTGGTGGAGGTTGATAGCCTAAATAAGTTTAAGGCTCAGCTGGACAGGTATTTTGAACGAACAGAGGGGTGAAGTGGAAGTGGTTTTTTTTTTTTTTTTTTTTTTGGCTGATGCTGCATAAGTTTGCTTTCTTGCATCAAATGCCTCTACTAATGCTAATGCTAACAAGAAGTAATGCAAGGACAGGAATACTGTAGTCAGAGCATGAATTTTTTAAGGGGAAGTCTTGTCTGACCAATCTGATAGGTCATTATGATGCAGAGACCAAGGAACTGGATGCAAAAAATAATTTTGATATCATACCAAATCTTGATATCATATCATTTGGAATTCAGGAAGGCTTTTGATACTGTTGCACATAAAAGACTGCTGTATAAACTGATATCATGACAGCAATGTGGCATTAAGGGCAAGCTACTGCTATGGATAAAGGGATGGTTAAGTGGAAGAAGACAGACAGTAGTTATCAATGAGCACTGCTCCTTTGTGGACTAATGTTATCAGTGGAGATCCCCAGGGTTCAGTGCTGGGCCCATTCTTTTTAATATTTATTAATGATATTGATGAAGATATATCAGGCTTAATGTCAAAATTTGCAGATGATACAAAGGTTCTCAGGGTGGTTAATGACAGCAGCTACTACAACAAGGTTTTAAAAAATTAGTTCGATGGGCTGTGAAATGGCAGATGAAGTTTAACCTTTACGCATGCAAGATACTGCATATGGATAGCAATAATCTCAGAATAATTTATCAACTGTGTGGAACTACCCTCAAGGTAGTAGAAAATAAAAAAGACCTGAAGGATAATTGTGCAGTCAGATATGAAATTCTCTGAGCAGTGCAGACATGTGGCAGGACAGCACATGGGGGGGGGGGTTGTTAATGATATACAGAAACTTTGCTAGTAGGAATAAGGAGGTGATGGAGAGGTGGATAGGTCCTTCGATCGGTTCGCTTATGCGAGAATTTGTCTAGCGATTGAAATGCAGCGGTTCCATGACCATTATTGGCCAGTCAATATGGAGCATAATGGTCAGTCCATTTTTATTTTATTTTGTTATTTTGTTTTAGTAGTTTGATTAGTCTCTTTTGGTGATATTTCACGTTTCTCGGAACTGGTACCTTACTAGAGGGTGCTGCTAAATTGTTATACAATTGGTTTTAAATTTTAAAATGGATTTAAATTATATTCTAAATTATTTGGAGGCTTACAGCTACAGTTTCTGTCTTGTTACCCATTCTCTTCCCTCCCTATTATGATTAATTTTTAGGTTTATGTTCAATTTTCACTCTACAGTTTTGCCATACTACTGGAATTTTGTAATAATTTTTAATGCAATTTCAGTAATATATTAGGCATCAAGTGGAGGATGTGTATTTTACTGCCTCTAATGATGGCTTCATATTTATTTTACTTTATTTTTCTATTTTAAAATAATGTCATTACTTATACATACACACATATATATATATATATATATATATAAGACTTGGTAAAAGAATGTCAATAATGTATATAGACCTGTGTTATTCAACTCTTTCAGCAAACATTTACAGGTGTTTCAAAAATGATGGTCAATAACTTAAAGGTGAAAAGTACCTTCTTCTTCTTCAAGAGGAGTGTTTGCATTTACAATGGGTTTCCTCAGCCTACAAGTTATTTCTTGTTAGGAATTTTTTCCCGCCATAAAGTGCGGTTCAAGGTGTCTTGGTCGGTTAAGCCTCAGGCTGTCATGCACTCCCGTACTCCATCCATCCATGTCCTCCTAGGTCTTCCTCTTCTTCTTCCAGGAGGTATCCATTCCAGGATAGCCTTTGGATATCTGTACCTGTTTGTATCTGAAGTACAAACTAAATTAAGCAAAAAAGTCCCAGTGAACATCGGTGCGCAAATGAACCGTTTTCAAGATAATGCACATTTTCTGTTAAGATCCGTCACTGACTATGGCAGCACTAGTTTAGTGAATCCTTTGCTAAGGGTGGTTTTATTAAACATAAGATAATACATTTTTAATTTTTGGTTTCAACACCACAGGATTTAACAGATGTTACAGGATGTTCTTTCTAACACCCTTTCCCCCAACATCAGGTGTTATGCTTCTGGGCCTATCTGCTCATACTCCATGTGCGAAGCACCCATGTTCTCTAAGGCACTGAGGTACCCTGATGAATGTGTGCCTGTTGAGCTGCCTTTGGCGCTGAAATGCTTCCTGGTACAAACATGCAGCCTCGAGTGCACTTCTGTTGGCTTTACCATGAAGTGCATGTCTGTATACTGTTTGTTGCTGTAACCTCTTTCCATGTTGACTATCCTTTGACAGTATGCAAAAGTATGGCGGCATATATTTACTTTGCTGCAGTAAGTAGTGAGAATGACTTTCGAGACAGCATTGCACATACACACACACACACACACACACACACACACACACACACACACACACACACACACACACACAAAATGAAATGGGCATAAAAGAGTGAGATGACACAAAAGGTGACTATCATTTCTGACTTTTCCGAGCACTACATTTAAACAAATGTCAAATTCAGGTAAAAATGCATGCAACTAAAATAAATTTATTTATTTAAAACTGACTAATTAATATTTATTATATTTAATATACTAATCAATGTTTTATTATAGTTGTAGAATAGATGTGTGGAAATTTGCCTTTAGCCAGCAGATAGTTGAATGCTGGAACGGAAAGGCATTTGGAGTGAATGGACGGGTGAAATGGAAGGGTTTTTTTTTTTTTTTTTTTTTTTGGCTGATGCTGCATAAGTTTGCTTTCTTTCTTGCATCTTATGCTTCAACTAATACTAATGCTAATATCATAGTGCCATTCAAGATTGTACTCCTTACAACCAACTTGCAATTGAGTTTCTGGTTATCAGGCATAATATTTTATTCATCACTTGGATACAAAAATATTGTAGTTCCCATTTCTCTTGGAAATTATGACGTTCTTCGTCAATAGATCTTTGTTTATTCATACTGGTACTAAGATTTAACATGATGTTTATTATATTCAGCTTTAACTCTTCTTCTTCACCTTTTCCCACGTTATATGGGGTCGGCATTCAATGTTCCCAATTCACACTTTACATCCTCTTCTTCTCCTTTAGTTGAATTAACTTCTTAACCGGAACACATCTATTGGTTTTGGCATAGTTTTTACGACTGGATGCCCTTCTTGAATGTCAACCCTCACCATTTATCCGGGCTTGGAATTTAAGCTGCCAATCAACTAAACCTGCCGCAGCCATATAAATGGAGTAGCTCTTATTTAGTGATGAAGCTTCCTCGTGATGTCACAATTTAATAATTTTACGCAATTTAGGCCGAATTTCTAGTCACCACTGAAGAAGCAGGTGGCACTGCTTCTTTTACCTCCTGGAAACATCCAAATGGCTGACTCGGTAGAATTACTGTAACCTTGAAAATACCAATAATGTATAACTCAGCAACACGTGAGTATTTTAAAATACAATTTGGTATCCTGAAAACTTCTACATCAAAGCTATCAGATAGTACAACTATTCTACTAAGAATTCCCAGTGACTGATTATAGTTCCTTAAAAATTTAATTACCTTGAAATTTCCTATGTTTTCCTAGGTCCGAACATAATAATGATAGCCATTTTAAAAAAGTTCACAGGCCGAAAAATAAAACCACCTTTAGGTCCCAAATCTTAACCTATCACTCATCCACACTTATTTTATCTAAAATATGACTTCTTTTTATATTCAGCTTTAACTAAAGATAAAAAAAAAAGAAAAAAGAAAATTGACTCCAGACTGCTCAACATGGATAAAATTGTAACTTTTAAGGACTAAAAATATAGTATGCAAAAGCATGACTTAGCATATATTTACTTTGCTGCAGTAAGTAGTGAGAATGACTTTTGAGACACCATTGCACGCGCACACACACACACACACACACATGCACACACACAATGAAATGGGCATAAAAGAGTGAAATGACACAAAAGGTGGCTATCTTTTCTGCCGTTTTCCGAACGCTACATTTAAACAAATGTCAAATTCAGGTAAAAATGCATGCAACTAAAAATAAATTTATTTATTTAAAACTGACTAATTAATATTTATTATATAGAATAGTAAACATTTATTTATTTTATTTCTTGTTCTTTTTTTACTTATTTTTATTTTCAGGGGTTAGTGAATCACATGTTTGACAGGCCTGATATACGGTATACGGACATAACATATACTGCACCCTATGTGACAGGCATTAAAAAAAATAAATAATTGCCAGATGACTATTGGTCTAATTTTAATGAAATTTTCAAACCGCATAAAAATTACTCTAAAAGAGCTAAGTATAAAATTTCACAAAAAGTAATCCATTGGGTGTCGAGTTATTATACACAGATGAATGGACAAAGAAATAATAATCACCAGATTCGTATTAGTCGATTTTATTTAAATTTGAAATGGCTTGATCAATTTTTTCTAAAGGAGCCAAATATACAATTTTCCATCCAATAGGAGCTAATTACTACATGAAGATGGACATGGGGAGGATAACTGCTTTAAGCATATATGATATCTTCATAAGAATGTGTTTTTAAAAATGTCAGATTACACTGATCTAAGTGATCCTACACATCCTTAAGAATCTTTTATGCCACTATAAACTTGAAAAAATTTAACTTCAACAATACTAAAGACAAATACAGATGCATTTTTTTGTGGCTGATCATGGTATTGAATGAAATAAGGAAGACTTTTGGACGGTAGAATTGAGCAACACATTTTCCCCTGACTTTGGCCATCATTCCCAGAAAGAAAGTGCTCCTCAAGGTGGTCTCATCAGAGTGACATCTTTGGAGAGGAAGAGGTATTCATTTTCAGACATCAAAAACTTGGGTTTACAGATAGTATTCACTGTATATGGAAAACATTATTAAACACAGATGTGCCCATAATTAGTTCTTTCCTAAAAATTGAACAGCTTTTCCCATAACATTCATGCCTGTACAATTATTGTTTGTTTGGTTTTTTTTTAGGAGCATTAGCAACTAAGGCCATATGTACAATTATTGTAAGATTTTAATTATAAATAAGTGATGTTATACAGTGGTAATGAAACCAGTCAACTTCCTAATTACCTGAATTTCTTTGGCTTGCTTGTCCAGCTCAAAACGCTGAAAACTGATTGGTTTAAGTGAAAATAATTTATCTTCACTGACTGCTATCCAAGGAATGAAGACTTCTAGTACAGAATGAAATCGAAGGCAATTGTCTAAACATTTCTGCAGCCTTGTATGCCTAATTAAATAGTTTAAAAGCAAAGATATATTTAATCCTTGTGCAAAATTTTAAACACAACTTGTAATTCTTTTAAATTTATGTACAGTTATTTTCTAAATACAAATTTCAGTGTCAAATCAATACTTACATATATGAGGCTCACAAGAAAACAACACATACATCAAAACAAATAGTGAATCACAAAATGTACAAATGATATTTTTCTGTAAATATGATTTACTTCATGTAGTTGAAGCTAAATTCTGATCAGTGTTATGTTGAAATATCGAAAGCAACTCCAGAGCTAACAGTAAAGATTTTACTGAACTAATGAAATAGATGAATGGAGGATTTACTTTTGTTTGAAGCAATGTTAAGAAAACAGGTATGTGTTAGTTAAAGCTAAATGCGAAAGTATCTGGATTCTTTATCAGGCATGATATGAGGAAATACGTGATGAGAGCCTTATTAATCAATTTGGCCCTGGGAAGATTGTGCAAGGATCATGGGATACAATTTTTCTCAGAATGGCTAGTACTTGTTAACAGGAAGGATTGATTTTAAAAAGATATGCATGAATATTTGTATTTCTGGAAGTAGTCTTAGGTGAGTCAGACTGCTTGTTTATGGGGGGGGGGACACAAAAGAATAGTTTAATGGCAACCATATAGGTGATATTGTTGTACACGTTGGCACTAATGATATTAAGAGTAGGAGACCGGCAGAATTACTTAACAAGTACAGGTCACTGTTGAACAAAAGCCGAGAATTAGGGTTGAATTTGAAACTGTCTGCAATTCTGCACAGACACGATACAAGGGAGCATATGATAAGAGCCTTGTCGATCAATTTGGCGCTGGAAAGATTGTGCAAGGCTCAAGGGGTAGAATTTTTTTCAGCCTGGACTGTACTTGTTAACAGGAGAGACTGCTTCTACAGGGATGAGATACACTTAAATAGAAAGGGTGCAAGAATATTTGCTGATGCTATCGAGGCAGTGTTAGGTGGGTCGGAAAACTGATAGTTTGGGGGGATACAAGGACTAATAGATTAACAGTAGCCATAGGCAGAGGTCACGGTGATTTTTGCACAACTTCTATTAGAATAAGTAGCGACCTGGAGTGAAGGGTGCTGGAGGTTTCAGGGATGGGTGGCAGTCTTCCTGAAATAGGTGGGTATATGGGATTTGTTAGAGGGAATAGGAATAGGAGCATGTATGCTTGCATGTATACCAATGCTAGAAGTATAGTAAATAAATTTGATTAATTTGAAGTGTTGGTCAAGACATCAAAGGCGGATATTGTTGGGATAGCAGAGACGTGGTGTCACACAGATATAAGGAATGCTGTAAATTAAGAAAAACATAAAATCAAAAGAAGTATATCCAGTTGATATAGATGAACAGTGTACTGATGAGTCAGTTTGGTGTGACATAAGCACTGCAAAAGCAGAAATAAGAGTAGGAGTGTGTTATAGGCCTAATGACTTGAATGAGTACGATGAACAATTGTACAGAGAAACAGAGTGGGCTAGTAAATTGGAATGTCTTATAATGGGAGATTTTAACTTCCCAGATATAGACTGGAACTTGCGGTTTGGTCACTCACTCACACACTAGTCAGACTTTTGTGGATTTATTGGATGATTGTTTTCTGCAGCAGCATGTTTGAGAGGCAACCAGAGAAAGCAATACTCTTAATCGGGTTTTCAGCAGTGATAATTCGTGTATTAAGAATTTGCAGATAAAGGAACCACTAGGTGGCAGTGATCAGAGTGTACTGATGTGGGATTTACTTAAAGATTAAATTACCATCAGGGGTAAGGAAAGGGTTTTTGCTTCCGTAAGGGTGAGTACAGTGGCCTCCAACAGGTTTTAAATTCTGTACAGTGGGATCAACTGACGATGTTACCAACAGTAAATTCTAAGTGGGAAGCATTCAAGGAATCAATTGCGGAAGCTACTAAAAGTTTCATACCTATTAAGAAATATTGTTCAAGGTTTAAGCCAAAATGGTTATCTAATGAACTAATGAGACTCGTAACAGAGAAGAAAAATGCATGGGATGCATATTAAATTTTCAAGTGACTCAGAAGTCTATGGTAGATATAAGCTAGTCTGTAATCAGGTCCCACAAGAGGTGCAGGCGAAGGCAGATTACGAGAAATCCTTGGCAAAAGATGCTAAGAAAAACAGAAAGGATTTCTTTACTTATATAAACTCTAAAAGGAAGGGGGTGAATCTGATTGGTCCACTTGATATCGATGGTTCGACTGTTGATGATCCTGCTCAGATAGCAAACAAACTGAATGAGTATTCTGCATCTACATTCACACATGAGGAATTATTAAGGTTTGAAAATGGCAGAAGGTTATCAAATTTCAGCAGGATACTTAATGATTTCGTAATAACTGGGAGCAAAGTGGAGGAGAAATTGTTGAAGTTAAATATAAGAAAAGCAGCTGAGGTGGATGGGATCTATCCAGTTATATTAAAGGAGACAGCAAAGCAACTAAGCAAACCCTTAGCCATAATTATGAGAGGACTCAGGGGAGATTCCCACAGACTGGATACGTGCAAATGTATCCCCAATTCACAAAGGGGGATCGAAGGGCAACACGAGTAATTACAGACCTGTTAGTTTAACTGCTGTTCCAGGTAAAATAATGGACTCACCGGTTAAAGATGCATTGCAGGATCATCTAGACAAGACTGCAGCAATAATCCAGAAATAGCATGGGAAAGTTTGTTAAGGGAAAGTCTTGTCTGACAAAGTTGATAGGATATTATGATGTGGTTACAAAGGAACTGGATGGAAAAAATAATTTTGATATCATATATTTGGATTTCAGGAAAGCTTTTGACACTGTTGCGCATGGAACACTATTGTACAAATTGGGGCAGAATGGTATGAAGGGTAAGTTGCTACAATGGATAAAAGGATGGTTAAGTGGGAGAAGACAGAGGGTGGTAATCAATGGGTGCTGCTCTTCATGGACTAATGTTATTAGTGCAGTCCCACAGGGTTCGGTGTTGGGTCCACTGTTGTTTTGTATATTTATCAATGATATTGATGAAGGTATATCAGGTTTAATGTCGAAGTTTGCAGATGATACAAAGGTTGGCAGGGTTGTTAATGACAGTAATGGCAGTGTGCTACTGCAACAGGATCTAGATAATTTGGGCAGATGGGCTAAGAAGTGGCAACTGAAGTTTAACCTTGACAAATGCAAAGTACTACATATGGGTAGAAGTAACCCCAGAGAAACGTACCAACTGTGTGGTACTACACTTAAGGTGGTAGAAACTGAAAAAGACCTGAGAGTAATTGTGCAGTAAGATATGAAGTTTTCTGAGCAATGCAGACCGGCTGCCAGGGCAGGTCATGGGGTTTTGTCAATGATATATAGGAATTTTGCTAGCAGGGAGAAGCAGGTGATTGTCCCTCGGTATAAGACAATGGTCAGGCCACACCTTGAGTACAGCGTACAGGTCTGGAGACCTCATTTTAGGAAGGATGTAGATTTACTTGAGCGTGTACAGAGAAGTGCAACAAGATTGGTGAGGGGAATGAAGGGATCCTCTTACCAAGAGAGGCTTAAGTTCTGCAAATTGCAGTGGCTGGAGACTAGGCACCTGCACGGTGATCTGACTGAGGTGTATAAGGCCTTGAATGGGTTGAGCACGCTGAATTCTGATGGGATCCTTCCACTTGTTCAGATTACGAACCTAAGGGGGCATAAATTCAAATGAAGAAAGGACAGATGTAGAATAAATGTGCGGAAATTTGCCGTTAGCCAGCGGGTGGTTAATTGCTGGAACAAACTTCCATCTGTCGTTGTGGAAGTTGATGGGTTGAATAAATTTAAGGAGGAACTGGACAGGCATTTGGAGGGAATGGCGTGATTTTTTTTTTTTTTTTTTTTGGCTGATGCTGCATAAGCTCATACACTTGCTTTCTTGCATCACATGCCACTACTACTACTACTAGTATATGCAGAGGTGAAACTGATTCATGCAGTGCTTCTACTGGGATGTTTGTTGTTTGTTATTTGGTTTTTAGGAGCATTAGCAACTAAGGCCATATTGCTCCGGGAATATGCAGTGGTCATTCCCTGACTTTTCTGCACCCTCCGTATTTGGTGGTGACTGGCTCGAACCCTAGTCTAATCAAGAAGCATGTGCTATGCACTGCTGCTTCTTCCCACCTGGTTACGGAGGCGCCTCTCTACTGGGATATGCAATGTAATCTGGAAAGCAAGGTGGAGAGTATATCAAGGCCTACTGAGATCCTCATGGGACAAGCATATATTTTTTTTTTTTTAATGTTATGTAAGAAGTATTAGAACTTATAGTACTTAGCCGTGCTTGGGTTGGAGGCTGAAAAGACGAAAGAAGGTATTTGTTGACATTAGACTTGAACTTCTGTAGACTAATTTTCAGGAAATACGTATGAAGGAAGGTTGTTCCAGAAAACGGCAGTTGAATGAATAAACAAGGAAGATGAAAAGTTGGTTCTGTGAGTTTGAAGTTGGACAGTAAATGGCTGGTGGCGGCACGTTTTTGGACTGTTTTGAAAGAGAGAGAGGGAATTATAGAAGCCAATTCAGATGAACAGTGCTCATGAAAGTATCTGTAGAAGAGGCATGCAGCAGAAACAGTACGTCTATGAGAAAGTGAGTGGAGAGAGACTGTTAGAGATGAATCATTAATTACCTAACTGCCCTCTTCTGAATGGCATCAAGAAGACTGAGAGAGGTTTTGGGGGCACCAAAACCTCTCTCAATCTTCTTGATTAAGTGTGGGAACAATATTCCATGGCAGGGCGGATTTGCGATTTATACAGAGTGAGGAGCTGTTTGGAAGAAAAGTAACGCCGAGAGCGAAAGAGAAAACCAAGTTTTTTAGATGCAGAGGAAGCAATATTTGTAATGTGCTTGTGCCAAGAGAGATTAGAAGTCAGGGTAATCCCTAAAAGAGATATATCATTTTGCCTAGAAATCAGAGTGTCATTAAAGATAAGCATAGGAACAGAAGAATCCTTTTTGCGAGATATAAGACAACACTGAGTTTCAGAAGGGTTGAAATCAACTAAGTTATCTTTGCCCCACTGGAGAATTACCTGAAGATCGGCATTTAAGGAATTGGTAGCATATTTTCGAGAAGTTCGAGCTGATTGAGCAGGACAAGATTTCTCAAAATGGAAAGTGGAATGCAATGTGCTATCATCGGCAAAAGTATGGATAGGATTTCCAGTCAATGGAAGAAGGTCATTAATATACAAGAGGAAAAGAGTGGGGGAAAGAACTGAACCTTGAGGGGACACCGTCATTAGTGGAGAAGTTAGAAGACAGAGAGCCATCTACCATCACCCTCAGTGAGCGATCCGAGAGAAAACTGGATAACCAATTACTAAAAACGGTTGGCAAACCATAAGATGGAAGCTTGTTTAGAAGACCTTTATGCTAAACACGATCGAAAGCCTTTGAGATGTCAAGAGCAATTACTTGTGTTTCACCGAACCTTTCCATTGAATTAGTCCATAAATGGGTATCATAAGCCAGAACAACACCAGTGGATCGCCACTGACAGAATCCATACTGGCGATCATTGATCAGACGGAAGGTTTCCAGTTAGTTTAAGAGTTGGTGGTTAACTGATTTCTCCATCACTTCAGAAAGAGTAGAAGTAATTGCGCTGGGACGATAATTGGATGGGAAGGATTTGTAACCCTTTTTAGGAACTGGCTGGATATGAGCAAATTTCCACGCAGAAGGAAAAACACCTTTGGAATAAGAAAGTGAAAAAAGGTGGCAAAGAATAGGTAAGTTCAGGAGCACAGGTTTTGAGAACAAGTGGAGAAATACCATCGGGACCTGGAGCTTTCTTAGCATCAAGATTCGTCAAAATCCTTCTAACATCCTTTTGATGGAAGACCACAGGAGGCGTTGAATGGAGTGTTGGGAATTGTGGGAGGTGTTTTACCAAGATCATTAATACATGAGTTGGAAGAAAAATGGGATGCTAGCAGGTCAGCTTTATCCTTGGCTGAAGTGACAACAGAACCATCTGGTTTGGACAGAGGTGGAAGCAGAGATGGGCAAAAGTTGCGGCCAATAGCTTTGGCAATAGTCCAGAATGCTCGGCTACGATTAGGGCAAGAAGCAAGTTTTCTACTCTGGGTTGTGGATTGCATTGTTAGGATTACCGAAAGCATAAAGAGACACATTTTTACTTGATTATGCACACTAATGCTAAGAGGATAGTAAATAAATTTCATGAAGTATTGGCTAAGTTATCATTGCATATATTATAGGGATACTTTGGTTTGGTTTGGATTTATGGTGCATGGGCAACTAAGTCCATGGTGCGCAAAGTCGAATATTTAAATAAGACACAGGTTAAATAAACAACAATAAATCAATATTCAGAAATGGTAAAAAAGGCAAGAAAATTTAAATAAAAATAAAAATGGATAAAATAAATATACATGATGCATATTAAAAACATTTGTATATATGTACAGAGGTTTTTTAAAAAAGTTAAAAACTGCGGACGAGTGTATAAGGCTCAGTCAGTTGGTTAGAAGTGCTAAAACATAAACGGCGTGCATTTAAAAATCTAGGACAGTCAATAACTAAATTTTAATGTTATATGTGTGAGCATTGTGACACCATTTTAATGGTGTCACAATGCTCACACATATAACAGTCGTCAGCTCTCGGCAGGAAAGCATGCGTGATGACTGTGTCCTATGCAGAGCCGAGGTAGAAAACTTCCTCTTTATGGTCCCTACACAGACTAGATCCTCAATGTTCTATTACAGCTTAATATCATATAACTTATTTTCAGCCTGCCCATGCTAAGAGTGTTACCATTGGGAAACTAGTTTCTTTCATATTATTTGTCTATAATCTCTGAGGGGACTAACAGACAAGAGTTAGAATGGGTTACTGATTTGGTTGCGGAGTCCACCAAATGATTTCTCATAACATTTCCAAGCCACATTGATCCCAATGTGTCTGGAGATCAAGCAGAAGAAAATATCAAATTCCAATTCAGAAAGGAAATGTATTCTCTGCTGTACCTGAGACAGGACTGGATGAGGAGTGCACCTCAATGAATAAAGCCTGCAATGAACTGAGAGAATCAGTATATATGTTTGTTTGTTATTTGGTTTTTAGGAGCATTAGCAACTAAGGCCATATTGCTCCGGGGATATGCGGTGGTCATTCCCTGAACTTTCCGCATCCTCCGTATTTGGTGGTAGTAGTAGTAGTAGTAGTAGTAGTAGTGGCACATGATGCAAGAAAGCAAGTGCAGGAGCTTATGCAGCATCAGCCAAAAAAAAAAAAAAAAAATCATCACACCATTCCCTCCAAATGGTCACTGGTTCGAACCCCGGTCTAATCAAGAAGCGTGTGCTATGCACTGCTGCTCCTGCTCACCTGACTACGGAGGCACCCTCATTATATATATGATGCATTTTTAGTGGTAGTGTGTTTGTATGTGATCCAAGGCTAGCTCAATTGTGCATAGCTCAGCAGTGAAAATGCTGCATTCTGCTCAGATATTGTAGCATCTGGGAACACAGCTGCAGCATCTGGGAACACAACAGCACTTTTCACTTCGAACCATCTCTGAAGACTGGCAAAAAGTTAGAATACTCAGATCACTGTGCTCAGAAGAGCTGCAGGTAGGTGGCAGATGGAGTACTATCCTTCCCCCAGTTGGTAAGAGAGAAATTGCAGGTGGGAATGAGCTTGCCAGGGTGGAAGGGATTGCCTAGGTAATGGGGCAATATTTGTCTACTGTGATGTCCAAATTTCTGAATAGACCTTGGATACGAATACCAAATGGGTGATTGGCCATCTCATGAGTGTTGTACAGATTTTCCCATCGTGGTTCAAAAACAATTGTCCACTTGGGATGGCCTGGCAGGGATTTAAGCTTGACAGCATATAGCAGACAGTTGGTTTCGGCAAAGGGACAAAGATGGTTCTTGGCTTCAACATAAAGATTTTGGACAGGAGATGTTTTAAAAACTCCAATAGCAATATGGATAGCGTGATGGTGAATGAGATCAAGCCACCGAATGATGCTTTTTCTGGCAAATGCATATACTTGAGACTGATAATCTAATTTTGATCGAACAAGTGCATGATACAGATGGCGTAAAGTGCATTGGTCTCCACCCCGAGAAGTAGAAGAGAGAGCACAAAAAAATTTCAACTCTTATACACTTGGTGTGTAGTTGGCGAATATGCCAGATTATTTGAGCAGAAAAAGATGGCATGGAAAAGTTAGAGAGCAATAGTACTGAAGTCTATAACATCTACAAATTAATCATTAATAATGCCACTGAAAAGGTTAGGCTGGCAAAGGCAGATTATAAGAAATCGTTGGGAAAGAGAGCAAAGAGCGGAGGGGGGGATAAGGAATTCTTCACATATATAAATGCAAAGAAGAGAAGGACAAACCAGATCGGACCCTTATGTAATGGACTTGGGATAGTATTAGATACCCCAGCTGAAGTTGCAGATGAAATCAACAGTTACTTTGCAACCATTTACATCAATGGGAAATTATGAGAAATTATTGAAGTCGAAAAAAATGTAATTAATAATATTGAAATTTAACATGTTTATTTAATGAAAAAACTTTTGAGCCTACAGGCCAGTAAGGCTCCTGAAGTTGATGGCATTTGCCCTATAATCTTAAGGAAGGCAGCAAGTGAGTATGTTGAACCATTGAGGCTAATTATAAGGGCATCACTGGACTCAGGAGCAATTCCATTGAATTGGAAAAGTGCCAATGTATCTCCAATACATAAGAGTGGTTTTAAAAGTAAAGTGGAAAATTATTGGTGGGTTAGCCTAACTTCAGTAGTAGGGAAATTCATGAAGACTATGATCAAGGGTTGAATTCAGGATCACTTACATAGAAATGGAATTCTGAAGGATACTCAGCATGGTTTTGTAAAGAGAAAATTATTAATTATTTTTTAAAAATTTTCTACTTATTATTAATTTGTTTTTATTCTTATTATTTTATTTTATTTTTTTTGTTATTTTTTATTATTATTTTTTTTATCATTTATTATTTTTTTTATTTTCTTTTTTATTTAAAAAAAAAATTTTTTTTTTTTTGCTTGTGCAGCATAAGCCATAGGTTTCCTTGCACCACGTGGCCATTACTAATACGACAGAGGAATGTCAACTTTTTATCGAATATGAGACACAAGAATTTTGTCTCCACTACTACAGGAATGGTGCTTTGTCCAAGTCTTAATTAAGCTTGCAGCAAAATGGATGCAAATGGTCTTTTCTGCAGAGTATCTGAAGCTATTTGCCGATCCCCAGGAGTTAGTCTATCAATGGCTTGTTGCAGCTGTCTCTCAGTAACCCTCATGTTGCACGACTAGGAAAATATACTGAAGCCATCAACATAAAGGGCACTATCTTGGAGAAAGTTGTTCTGTAATGGAGTACAATTTGATGGCAAAAAGCGTAACACTTAAAACAGATCCTTGTGGTATGCCCTTCTCTTGGAAAAAGGATTGTGAGAAGGTGGATCCTACTCTAACATGGAAGAGGCGATGGGTTAAAGAGTTTTTTATAAAAACAGGAAGGTGACCCGTTAGAATGAGTTTGGAAAGGTCTCTTAAAATACCAAATTTCCAAGTTGTGTCGTACACTTTCTCCATGTCAAAAAATATGGACACCAGGTGTTCTCTTTTTAGGAAAGCATCTTGAATAAATATTTCCAGTCTAATTAAGTGGTCCAAAGTGGACCTGTTCCATCAGAAACCACACTGAACGAGGAAAAGAAAGTCATTCGAATCCAAGTACTTTTATACAGTACTTGGATATTTTCTGTATTTATAAATGATATCGATGATGGTATATCAAGCTTAATGTCCAAGTTTGCCGACGATACGAAGGTTGGCAGGGTTGTGAAGGACACTACTGACACTATGCTACTGCAACAGGATCTGGAAAGGTTGAGCAGATGGGCTTCGAGGTGGCAAATGAAGTTGAACATTGACAAATGTAAAGTACTACATATGGGAAACAGCAACCCCAACTCTGTGGTACTACACTGACAGTGGTAGAGAATGAAAGGGACCTGGGGGTCGTTGTGCAGGCAGATATAAAGTTTTCTGAGCAGTGCAGATGGGCTGCAAGAGTAGCTCATGGTGTATTGTTGATGATATATAAGAATTTTTCTAGCAGGGATAAGGAGGTGATTATTCCATTGTATAAGGCAATGGTCAGACCACACCTAGAGTACTGTATACAGGTCTGGAGGACTCATTTCAAGAAGGATGTAGAAATGCTGGAACGAGTACAGAGAAGGGCAACAAGATTAGTGAATGGAACAAAGGGGTGCTCTTACGAAGAAAGGCTTAAGTTTTGCAAATTACAGTGTCTGGAGACTAGGCACCGGCGAGGTGATCTGATAGAGGTGTATAAAGCCTTGAATGGTTTGAGCATGCTCAATGCTGATGGGATTCTTCCTCTTGCTCAGAATAATCACCTGAGAGGGCATAAATTCAAATTGAGAAAAAACAGATGTAGGATAGACGTGAGGAAATTTGCCTTTAGCCAGCGGGTGGTTGGTTGGTGGAATAAACTTCCATCCCTTGTAGTGGAAGTTGATAGTCTAAATGGGTTTAAGGCTCAGCTGGACAGGTATTTCGAACGAACAGAGGGGTGAAGTGGAAGTGGCTATTTTTTATTTATTTATTATTATTTTTTTTTATTTATTTATTTATTTTTATTTTTTTTTTGGCTGATGCTGCATAAGCTTGCTTTCTTGTATCAAATGCCTCTACTAATGCTAATAGGGATATAAATATATATTATATATTAATATATACTTATCTGTATTAATATATACTTATCTGTAATATATACTGGAGTAATTATTATATGTTATACTCATAAGTATAACATATAATTACTTTCCCCCTCCCTGTTGATTTAATTTTTTATGTTAAATTTTTTGCTCTACAGTTTTGCCATGCTACTGGCATACGTATTAATTTGATTTTTATTTTTATATTAATTATCTGTTATGTACTGGGCATCATGTGGAGGATGTGCATTTTGCTGCCTCTAATGGTAGCTTTATATTTATTTATTTTCTTATTTCATTTTAATTTATTCTAACTTTTTAAAGCCATTATTCAAATATAAATTGGGTGAAAGTAGTGGATTTGACGTGCTAAAGCTGCGCCTATACCAGCATCTATATTTTATTTTCCTTTTTCTGTCTATATAAGCTGGTTAAGCTTACATTATGTCAGTGGTGTGGCTATGCTCTGGAGTGCTGGTCTATTGTATAGTTTATTTCTTGCTGCTTAAGGACCACTGCTATGCAAATCCTCTGCATTTGTGGATTGATTGGAGGATGAAGGGCTGGTTTAGTCCATCGATCGGTTTGCCTTTGGGACGATTTGTCTAGCAATTGAAATGCAGTGATTCCATGACCATTATTCCGTTGATATGGGGCATAATGGTCAGTCTAGTATTTTGTTACTTTGTTTTATTTTAGTAGTTTTAGTCCCGTTTTGGTGATATTTCTCGTCTCTCGGGACAGGTACCTTACTTGGGGGGGTGCCATTAAATTATTATATAATTGGCTTTATATATATTAAATTTAAAATTGATTTATTATTTACTGGATTTAATTGAACTTCTAAATTATTTGGAGACTTTCGGCTACAGTTTCAGTCTTGTTACCTTTACTTTTCCCCTCCCTGTTGATTTAATTTTTATGTTAAATTTTCGCTCTACAGTTTTGCAAAGCTACTGGCATATGTATTAATTTGATTTTTATTTTTATATTAATTATCTGTTATATATTAAGTATATATATTATATACACTGAGTTATGGCCACCTACCTAATACTCCATAGATCCTCCTTTTACCCTCAGTACAGCAGCTATCCAATGTTACATTGATTTAACAAGATGTCGGAAGGTTTTGGGAGGTATAGCCAACAAAGCTGTGTGTAATGCAGTCAGCAATGCAGGTATGGAGGTGATTGGTGTATCCAGACACCTGATATGCCTTTCCATCATTGTGTTCCACAAGTGCTCTATGGGATTGACATGGGGGGGGGGGGGGGGTTGGAGGCCAATCAATATGCTGGACGTCAAAACTGTGTTCATCAAACCATTCCTGCACAACAAGTGTCTGATGGCTTGGCGCATTGTCATCTTGGAAGACACCATCACCATTCGGCAAAAAGCCTCATGTTGTTGATGCCAAATCTGTTACACAACCATTTATGCTGAGGAGTAAATAACGTGACTCATCTGACCAGCACACCTTCCAGTCTTCTAACATCCAACTTGCATACTCTTTGCACCAGGCAAGTCTTTTACCCCTCCCCCCATGAACCTTAGTTAGGAGGCCAATCAATATGCTGGACGTCAAAACTGTGTTCATCAAACCATTCCTGCACAACAAGTGTCTGATGGCTTGGCGCATTGTCATCTTGGAAGACACCATCACCATTCGGCAAAAAGCCTCATGTTGTTGATGCCAAATCTGTTACACAACCATTTATGCTGAGGAGTAAATAACGTGACTCATCTGACCAGCACACCTTCCAGTCTTCTAACATCCAACTTGCATACTCTTTGCACCAGGCAAGTCTTTTACCCCTCCCCCCATGAACCTTAGTTAGGAGAGAATGCCATAGCAGTTGTCTGCTGGTATAGCCCATACATACATGTGTGCGATGCATGGTCATGTCAGATATTGTTCTGGGTTGGCCCATGTTGTGTTGGGTAGTCAATTCTTCAACAGTGCTGCGCCTGTTTGCCTGTATGAGTCGTCGGACCCGGCGCTCACTTATAACATCAACCTTTCGCTGACCTTTGCAGTTTTGCCATCACCTCATTGTTTCATCATTTTGATGCCAGTCCTGGTATGCTTTAACTACGTTGGCTCTCAAACACCCCACCAGTTCAGCCTTTTGGGAAATCGAGGAACCAGCTCATCAAGCACCCACAATCTGTCTTTTATCAAAGTCCAATAAATCCTTCCTTTTATAGATCACGCTTGGAATTTTACTACCGATTGAACCACTGATACCTTATCTATGCTAAATAGGTCAATTAACTCTGCGCTCTCATACCTTCAGTTTTCATAGGGGTGGTCATAATTCAGTGATCGCTCAGTGTATATATATATATATATATATATATATATATATATATATATATTATAAGTAAGTATACATGTTTTATGTTATGTTTGGTGCATTTCTAAATGTATGTTGTATCTTTCTTGCTGAGGAAGGGGATCATCACCCTGAAACCTACTTGTCGTATTAAATCTTATTCAATTTATTTTAGTTACTGCTTCCACTGGCTCTGCTGTATTCTCTTCTCCTAAACCATGGAAACCAGAGCCACAGGCCCATTCTCTTATATATATATATATACAGGGTGATTCACTACCAGTGCGACAAACTTGCAGGAGGTGTAGGGGGCACAAAGAAGAATCGGAATCACATAGCATTGCAGGGTCCGAAATGCCTTCATCATGTGGTAGAGGATGTGAACGGGAGGTCGCGTGAACAGCGCTCCCGCTGGAAGTTAGCATTTGCAAACCGTTCCTGTTGAAGAAACCAAGTAGCAAAAGTCCTCTGGAGTAGATAACCCGCAGGCTCCAATGATTGGATGCATTGCAGATGGTATGAATTCATTTGGTTTGTTGACAGTATCCTCCATACAGTAGATTGGGAAATACCCAATCGTTGGCCTATCGCTCGAGTACTCTTACTTGGATTGCCTTCTGCAAGACGTAGGACATTCTCCTCATTGTCTGGAATCCTCGTCGTTCGCTCTTGATTCATGGTACCTCTCGTGAAACAACCAGTCTCACGTAACCTTCTGTGCACACGTGCGAAAATCGTATGATGAGGAGCACACCTGCGCGGGAAACGTTTCTGGTACAAATGCAGAGCGGCGTGCCCGTTACAGTCTGCAGCTCCATATGTGAGGTGCATGTCGGCCAGTTCAACGTTTGAATACTCGTCCATCCTACTGCCTCGGAAACCGGTTCGCAAATGCTCACTTCGAGTGGGATCGCTGTTCACGCGACCTCCCGTTCACCGTCCTCTACCGCATGACGAAGGCATTTCGGACTCTGCAATGCTATGTGATTCCGATTCATCTTTGTGCCCCCTACACCTCCTGCAAGTTTGTCGCACTGGTAGTGAATCACCCTGTATATATATGCAGGGTGTCTCAAAAATATTGGTACAAACGTTTAAGGGAGGTAGGTAACATCTAAAGGAATGTGAATCGCATAGAAACCCATAACTGGAAACATCACCGAAGTTGGTAGACGGTGCTGTTCATCAGTTCGCGAGAGGGAAAATTTCTGGTTTACTCAATCAAGCAGTAGTCGTCGCACGAAGAGCATGCATCAATATACGAACTGTGAGCTGGCAGACATGCACTAGTGTATAGATTAGCAGAGGGCAATGGACGAGCCGCTCAACGAATTTATGGAGAACGCTTCCAAGACAGACATGTACCGGACCACTGTTTGTTTGCACGTGTGCATCAAAATTTGTGCGATTATGGGTCATTTAGAGGTAACAGGAGTAGTGCAGGAAGGCCACGTTTGACGTGGACTCCCGCCATGGAAGGAAGTGTGTTGCCATCTAGAATAATCCTACTACCAGCACACTTGCCGTTGCCTCTGCCTTAGGAGTGTCTCGTTGCAGTGTACAGCATGTCTGGCACGATGATTCCTTACACCCCTTTCATCTCCAAAGGGTTCAGTTACTGCTCCCCAAAGATCATCCTGCACGTATGGCTTTTGCACAGTGGTTTCTCCAAGAAAGTATTCAAGACTTGAATTTTCCAGCCTATGTTTTGTTCACAGATGACGCTTATTTCACTCAGGAAGGCTTATTCAATCAGCACAATGCTCATGTGTGGGCTCATACGACAACTCATACGGTGCATCCCCATGCAGCACAACATCGCTTCGCAATAAATGCGTGGGCAGGTATGGTCGGTGACTGCTTAGTCGGCCCATACCTGTTACCATCCCGCTGAACTCCGCTAAATATCGGATCTTTCTTGAACAAGTTCTACCAGAGTTACTTGACATTCCAGCAAATGTGAGATGGAATATTTGGTTTTTAACATGACGGGGGCGCCTGGCCATTATGGAAGGTGTGTTCGTGACCATTTTAACAGGCATTTTGGACGTCGATGGATTGGCCATGGTGGACCCTTTGCTCACCTGATTTATCCAGCCTTGATTTCTTTCTGTCGGGGGACCTCAAATCTATCGTGTATGAATCGCCTGTGGAGATGGAAATGGATCTCGTGGCGAGACTCGTCTGCGCTGATGTTACTGTCAAAGAAACTCCAGGTGGTGTGTTCGACCGTGTCCGTCAATCCATGCTGCGTCTGTGTCACGCATGCATCGCGTCTCATGGTGTAACCTTCGAGCATCTGTTGTAACATCATGAAATGTTTCCCTCTCGTACACAATTGTTAATATTATGTCAAATAAATGTTTGCCACTAACTGCTGTGTTGCATCATTTCTACTTCTTGTGCCTTTGCTATTACATTCCCGTGACGTTTCCGGTTATGGGTTCCTATGCGATTCACATTCCTTTAGATATTACCTACCTCCTCTAAACGATTGCACCAATATTTTAGAGACACCACGTGTGTATATATATATATATATATATATATATATATATATATATATATATATAGGGTAATTTTATCACACTACCAGTGTGATAAACTTGCAGGAGGTGTAGGGGGCACAAAGACGAATCGGAATCACATAGCATTGCAGGGTCCAAAATGCCTTTGTCATGCGGTAGAGGATGTTGAACTGGACTTCGCGTGAACACGATCCCGCTCGAAATCAGCATTTGCGAACTGGTTCCCGAGGCAGTAGGATTGATGATAATTCAAACATTGAACTGGCCGACATGCACCTTGCGTATGGACT
This sequence comes from Mastigoproctus giganteus, assembly GCF_048544385.1. Classification (NCBI taxonomy): domain Eukaryota; kingdom Metazoa; phylum Arthropoda; class Arachnida; order Uropygi; family Thelyphonidae; genus Mastigoproctus; species Mastigoproctus giganteus. The sequence continues at coordinate 218,793,048 of NC_143583.1, forward strand.
GCAGACTGTAACGGACGCGCCACTCTGCACTTGTACCAGGAACGTTTCCGCACAGGCGTGCTCCTCATCATACGATTTTCGCACGTGTGCACAGAAGGTTACGTGAGACTGGTTGTTTCACGAGAGGTACCATGAATCGAGAGCGAAAGACGAGGATGTCAGACAATGAGGAGAATGTCCTACGTCTTGCAGAAGGCAATCCGAGTACGAGTACACGAGCGATAGGCCAACGATGGGGTATTTCCCAATCCACTGTATGGAGGATACTGTCAACAAACCAAATGAATTCGTACCATCTGCAATGCGTCCAATCATTGGAGCCTGCAGATTATCCACTCCAGAGGACTTTTGCTACTTGGTTTCTTCAACAGAAACGGTTTGCAAATGCTGACTTGCAGCGGGATCGCTGTTCACGCGACCTCCCGTTCAATGTCCTCTACCGCATGACGAAGGCATTTCGGACCCTGCAATGCTATGTGATTCTGATTCGTTTTTGTGCCCCCTACACCTTCTGCAAGTTTGTCGCACTGGTAGTGAATCACCCTGTATATTAAATGTAAACCTTTAAAAGTAATTTTTTTAAAAAAGTTACATTGGATGAAAAAGGTATTCAGTTGATGAAATAGTTTCAGTTAATGAAAGATTAATCAGTCAAATATGACAGATGCACCTAAAAGCAGCATTAAAGGATGCAAGAGTATATATAAGTCTGTATTAATATACTGAATAAAGTATACAAGTGACACCTCACAATGAATTTAGTGTTCTATGTGATATTACAGTAATCACTATTTCTATCGTTGATGTTACTCAGAGTTGCTGCTCAGAGTGCCTTTTTTGGTTTTTGTTAAGATGTAAGAATCATTTTTGGTTTCAGTTAAGATGTCCCCAGAAGGAAGCCTCTTAATTGATTTAGGGGAACCTGCTAACCCCTCTAAACCCTTCTGTACAAAGAACACAGCCACATTTTCCCCACATGTTTTTTGCTTTTAGAATGGATGAAACAAAAATCTTAGGATAGGCCCTGATGGTATTTCAGTTTTTGTCCCTTTGCTGCATTAGCATTATTATTATTATTATTAGCCATATGGTGCATGGAAGCCTAAGGCTTATGTTGCACCAGCCAAAAAAAAAAAAAAAAATTCCTGCATTACCCTGAGAGAGATAGAGAAGTAGAAGGGAATCATCAAGAAAGCAAGAAAGAGAATAATGATGATATCCAGCTTAGGACCCTGGGTTTGCCAAGCCCATACTCACCAGATGTGAGCCCCTGGGGTCTGTTTCATCATTTGTATTTTCAAATAGGGATCATGTTATTTGTTATTTGGTTTTTAGGAGCATTAGCAACTAAGGCCATATTGCTCCGGGAATATGCGGTGGCCATTCCCTGACCTTTCTGCATCCTCCGTATTTGGTGGTCACAGGCTGGAACCCTAGTCTAATCAAGAAGCGTCAAATGTGCTACACACTGCTGCTGCTCCTGCCCACCTGGCTACGGAGGCATATAGGGATCATGTTTATCATGATTCATGTTTTTTATTTTGGTTAAGAGCTTGGGAGGCTGTCCTAAAGCTCTCCTAGGGCAACATTTTTCATATAGCTTTCTCACTTGTAGGGTGTATTATCAGGTAACAAGGGTGTTGGACTTGATTCAGTTTTCTGTCTTTTTGCTGAAGTGACATTAGCGGAGTTGAATTCTAATTTTTCAAGCAGGGACCAAGTTAAGGACCCAGAAGAAATAACTTTATCAGGATTTATGGGTTTTTTTGTTTCTGTTCAGTACCTGGGCTCCCCACACATCACAGGGTCCAAATGTGATGCCCACTACCCAGCAAGCAATAAATGCGACACCAGGGTTACCTAGACCTATAAGGTTTGTTCGTGTCAGACGGCACCTGGGATTTCTCCCATCTCTGCGCCCCAGACCTATACTGCTGCCCCTGTCCCTTGGACCACGAAGGTAGAGTGTGGCATTAACACAGTTCAACTGTGTTAATTTAACTGTGTTAGATTAACTTAGAACCTTCACTGTGGGCATTAGATCCCCTCACCATGTACAGGTGCCCAAGTCGAGAGGAAACAGATCTACAAATCATTGAGAGAATGAGTGAAACAATGAACACTTGCCATCTGAGGCCATTATAATAAGTCTCTAAATACAGCATGCAAAGAAAGCCAGCAATAACTTTTTTATTTTTGTAAATACTAGAAGGGAGGGGATGAATCATAGTGACCCACTAGGTTTGAATGATTTAACTGTTGTTGATCCTGCTCAGGTGACTGACACACTGAATAGGTATTTTGCATCTAAATTCACTATGAGGTATTTTTTAGGATTAGAGATGCCAGAAGCATGTCAAATTTTAAAAGAGAGCTGAATGATTTTGTGATAACTGAGAGTAAAGTGGAAGAGAAATTGTTGAAGCTAAAAGTAAAAAAAAGCACCTGGTGTAGATGGATGTATACAATTATATTACAGGAGGCAACAAAGGAGTTAAGCAAACCTATGGATATAATTTTGAGAGCATCCTTGGAATCAGAGAAGATCTTCTGGACTGGAGAAGTGAAAATGTATCCCCAATTCACAAAGGGGGACCAAAGGATGGCATGAGTAATTCCTGTAACACCTGTTAAGCTTGACTTCTGTTCCAGGGAAAATAATGGTTTGTTATTTGTTTTGTTATTTGGTTTTTTTAGGAGCATTAGCAACTAAGGCTATATTGCTCCGTGATATGCGGTGGTCATTCCCTGACCTTTCCGCATCCTCTGTATTTGGTGGTGACGGGCTCGAACCCCGGTCTAATCAAGAAGCGACTGCTGCTCCTTCCCACCTGGCTACGGAGGCACCCGGGGAAAATAATGGAGTCACTGGTTTAGGAAGTAATGGAGGATCATCTGGACCAGAATGCAGTTATACCGTAGTATATGGCTAATTATAATAATAATAGTAATTATAATAATAACTGCATTCCTGTTTATTGTTTATGGTGGCTAACTATGCTAAATGCATTTGTTCAAAGCTTTATAATTTAACATTATTATTGAGGGATAAAGATGCTGTAAATCGAAATAAATACTGGAGCTGATACAGGAAGTTGAGATCTATTTGATGGTATACTTTTTTGTGTTGAATAGGGTAAATTTTAGTCAGTAAGATTGATATTTTGATTTAACAGTTGGAGAATTCTTTACCCAGTAAAGTTTAACAGCTGCCTATGCAATAATAAGTAATAGCACAGGGAGATGTACTGGATTTTTGAATACAAGTGATTTAAAATTGATGTTTATGTTAACTTAATATCTCTTATTGGGGGTCAAGTTTCTAATTAACACCAATAGGTTTTTAACTGAAAGCTGCTAAGGGATGATTAAATATTATTTTTTGAAGTTTTCTAATAATATGTATTGAGATTCGTTAGAAACGATGACTGTTACATTTGAACAGATGATTAAGAGGGAAGAAAGTACTAGTGCCCCCTACACTGATGACAATTTTGTTGAAAAAAATTATTAATATAAATTTAATTTAATAACTTGTTTTTAGGGTACATCACTACCTTGCACAGCTAGATATTTTCTTCACTCAGACCACTATTACATACATATTATGATGTGGGAGATGTCCCTATTTATAGCTAAGGGCTGTTCAGACCTTATGTGAAAACAACATCTTCCTGGGTTTCTTAAACCCCCACTACAATACAGTATAACTTAGGATAATTGTACACAGGTGCCTTTTGAGTGGGAAAAGAAAACTTATATATATATATATATATATATATATATATATATGAAATTGTGCCTTAGTGTATTTTCTTATGTAATGACTCTGATACTACTTGCACTAAGAGATTACTGGAATCTAACTTATTACTGAGTATATCTACACTTACAATGGCTTCACAGAATTTACAGAGGTCAGATATGGTTGCTGGTTGGGGGATGATCAGTGGACATGGAGAGCAATAGTGATATGGTGTTATCTCAATTGGATGCTTGGATTATGAGTGGAGTTGAGACCTGGGATTGGCTTGGAAGAAGGCACTTCAGATTGTCAGGTTGGTGGGAATATTACTATGCCCCTAAATTGTTTGAGAATCAACAATTCCAGGCAAATGTGGTGATGTTGCTACATAGATGGTGTTTGGAAGAAGAGGAGTTAAAAGAAAAAGCCAAAAAGAAAAAACTAGATTATAAATGAAAGGAAGAGTTGAAGATAAAAAATTCAACAGGGAATTTGGTGGGTCAGTAGGACACGGAGTTGGACTGTCATACCAGCAGATGAGAATGTACAGATCCCAGACAAAGATTGGGAGGATGTCCCTAGGGTTTCCCTTGAGGACAGTCCTTTATCTACCATGGGCAGGCTCAATGAAATCTCAAAACTGTGTACTACCGACTACACAGGAAAAGTTGAGTGAGGATCAGGAGGGTACTGTAGGATCAGCTGAAACTTCCATGAGTACAATGCTTAAGGATATGAGAAACGCCAGAAGCATAACCATAAAACAGATGTACAAATCAAAATATTTACAAGCCTTTGAGAGGATAAGAAGAAATGTTGAACAAGACTTAGCACTGATTGCACATGGGCAATTCTCAATCTGTTATTGTACAGGGTACAACAACTTCAAATGGAAATCCAGCAGAAGATGAAACCGCAAATTCTGAGCCGGACTTTGAGCTGTTATTTTGGTTTTTAGGAGCATCAGCAATTAAGGCCATATTGCTCCAGGGATATGTGATGATCATTCCCTGACCTTTCTGCATCCTCCATATTTGGTGGTCACAGACTCGAACCCTGGTCTAATCAAGAAGCATGTGCTATGCACTGCTGCTCCTGCCCACCTGGCTACAGAGGCACCGGGACTTTGAGCTGGAAAATACTAAAAGAGACTCGTTGCATAGTCACAACAAATTAAGCACACCAGACAGTTCTGGTAACGTCTATCTAAGCACAGTCACTGAGTTCACAGGTTTTGCTTAGGAAGAGCACAGCACACGGAACTACCTGTTTGATTAGGACAGTGGGATAAGAAGAACAGCAATACATGAGATCAAATAGAGGTGGAAAGAATTCAAAAATGCAGAATTGGATTAGGAATTCGAAATTGAAAGAAAGTTTCATGTCTAGAATGGATAGTTGAAACCTATTAAGGTAAGGTGCATGACTTAGAGACTATCCAAATGAAGGATGGTTAAGATAAACAGTGTTTCAAATCAAAAGAAGATTGTTTAGTGAGGCTGTGAAGACAGGAATAGACCGCCTGGATGCAGAAAAGAGAATTACAGTATTGTGGAGAACAGGTTATGATGCAGATAACCATGCTGTTGTGATTCAGGCAAAGGCAAATTCACATCTGAAGAGTAGTAAAGATATTCAGACTGTGGTGGGGTGAGCTATGAAAGAAACGTTGAAAGTGGTGTGAGTGAAATGAGCCAGACAGATGTCGGATAATAGTCTAGTACTGGAGATGGAAAATGTAAATGATATCAAAGAGCTCACGATGAATGTAAGAATCCAGTGATTGGGAGTCACATTCTCTACACCGAAATCTCCTGGCCCGAAGATAATCTAAGATGTGGGCATAGAGGTTAATAAAGAAAAGCTATTTAAAGAATTATATGAGCCAAATTTCAACTATGTGAAAATCAGCAGAGTGGAAGTGGAAAATGAGGTCTTGCTGAGATTTGACAGTCTAAAACAAAGACAGGTTGGAATTGGATTTTAGAGGTGTCTGGACAAGTGTTCCATTACTTGTTGAACCAGGGCAGAATATATGTTGGCATGATGTCGTATAGCCTAAATATCTTCCATTTGGTCACTTCCATCTATCACTGCCAATTATTCGATCATACTGCTAAAACCTGTCGATGACAAGAGCCTATCTACAGTTATCCAGTAGTAGGTCATAGTTATCATAGTTGCTTGTAATGATAACAAACCATTTTGTTTAAACTGTATGTCAAAAGGTGGGAAGGTGAATCATACTGTAAAGAATAAAAAATGCCTGGAATATCAACGAGCGCATAAACTAATGATTGAAAGAATAAATCTGACACTGTCTTATGTTCGCATTGCAGATTAATGTAAATTTTTAAATATAAATGAGACTACAATGTTGAATATAATTTTCCATGAGAGGAACTATGGGGATTACTGTTCTATTAGAATAAGTAACAACATGGAGCGAGGGTTGTTGGGGGTTTCAGGGACGGATGGCAGTCATCGAGAAATAGGTGGGTATATGGGCTGTGTTAGGGAAACTAGGAATAGGAATAGGAGCATGTATACCAATGCTAGATTGTTTGTTATTTGGTTTTTAGGAGCATAGCAACTAAGGCCATATTGCACTGAGATATGCGGTGGTCATTCGCTGACCTTTCCGCATCCTCCGTATTTGGTGGTGACGGGCTCGAACCCCGGTCTAATCAAGAAGCGTGCACTGCTGCTCCTTCCCACCTGGCTACAGAGGCACCCTATACCAATTCTAGAAGTATAGCAAATAAATTTGATGAATTTGAAGTGTTGGTCAAGACATCAGGCGGATATTGTTGGGATAGCAGAGATGTGGTGTCACACAGATATAAGGAATGCAGAACTGGAATTTGGGGAGTACAATGTGTACAGAAAGGATAGACAGGATAGAAAGGGAGGAGGTGTTATGCTGTTAATTAAGAAAAACATAAAATCAAAAGAAATGCACCCAATTGATATAGATGAACAGTGCACTGTTGAGTCATATTCAGTCTGGTGTGACATAAGAACTGCGAAAGCAAAAATAAGTGTAGGAGTGTGTTACAGGTCTAATGACTCGAATGAGAACAATGAACAACTGTACAGAGAAATAGAGTGGGCTAGTAAATCAGAATGTCTTATAATGGGGGATTTTAACTTCCCAGATATTGACTGGAACTTGTGGGTTGGTCACTTACACACTAGTAAGACTTTTGTGGATTTATTGGATGATTGTTTTCTGCAGCAGCAGCAGCATGTTCGAGAGGCAACCAGAGAGAGTAATACTCTTGATCTGGTTATCAGCAGTGATCATTCGTGTATTAAGAATTTGCAGATAAAGGAACCACTAGGTGGCAGTGATCACAGTGTACTGATGTGGGATTTACTTAAAGATTTAATTACCATCAGGGGTAAAGGAAAGGGTTTTTGCTTCCGTAAAGGTGAGTACAGTGGTCTCAGAAAGTTTTTAAATTCTGTACAGTGGGATCAACTGAAGCTGTTACCAACAGTAAATTCTAAGTGGGAAGCATTCAGGCGCCTCCGTAGCCAGGTGGGAAGGAGCAACAGTGCATAGCACACGCTTCTTGATTAGACCGGGGTTCGAGCCCGTCGCCACCAAATATGGAGGATGCGGAAAGGTCAGGGAATGACCACCGCATATCCCGGAGCAATATGGCCTTAGTTGCTAATGCTCCTAAAAACCAAACAACAAACAAACAACTAGTGGGAAGCATTCAAGGAATTAATCGTGGATGCTACTAAAAGTTTCATACCTATTAAGAAATACTGTTCAAGGTTTAGGCCTAAATGGTTATCAAATGAACTAATGAGACTCGTAACAGAGAAGAAAAATGCATGGGATGCATATAATTTATCAAGCGACTCAGAAGCCTATGGCAGATATAAGCTAGTCTGTAATCAGGTCACAAAGGAGGTTAGGCAGGCGAAGGCAGATTACAAGAAATCCTTGGCAAAAGATGCTAAGAAAAACAGCAAGGATTTCTTTACTTGTATAAACTCTAAAAGGAAGTGGATGAATCTGATTGGTCCACTTGGCATCGATGGTTCGACTGTTGATGATCCTGCTCAGATAGCAAACAAACTGAATGAGTATTTTGCATCTACATTCACACATGAGGAATTATTAAGGTTTGAAAATGGCAGAAGGTTATCATATTGTAGCAGGGTGCTTAATGATTTTGTAATAACTGAGAGCAAAGTGGAGGAGAAATTGTTGAAGTCACTTCTCAACGTGGACTAATGTTATTAGTGGAATTCCTCAGGGTTCAGTGTTGGGTCCATTGTTGTTTTCTGAAGTTATAAATTATACTGATGATAGTATATCAAGCTTAATGTCCAAGTTTGCAGACGATACAAAGGTTGGCAGGGTTGTTAAGACACTACTGATGCTATGCTGCTGCAACAGGATCTGGAAAGGTTGAGCAGATGGGCTGAGAGGTGGCAAATGAAGTTTAACATTGACAAATGTTACTACATATAGGAAACAGTAACCCCAGAGCAACATATCAACTCTGTTGTACTACACTGACAGTGGTAGAGAATGAAAAGGACCTGGGGGTAATTGTGCAGGCAGATATGAAGTTCTCTGACAGCGCAGACGAGCTGCAAGAGTAGCTCATGGTGTCTTGTCAATGATATACAGGCCTTTTTCTAGCAGGGATAGGGAGGTGATTATTCCCCTGTATAAGGCAATGGTCAGGTCACACCTTGAGTACTGTATACAGGTCTAGAGGTCTCATTTCAAGAAGGATGTAGAGCTGCTGGAACAAGTACAGAGATGGGCAACAAGATTAGTGAATGGAACAAAGGCTTAAGTTTTGCAAATTACAGAGTCTGGAGACTAGGCTCCGGCGAGGTGATCTGATAGAGGTGTATAAGGCCTTGAATGGTTTGAGCATGTCCAATGCCGATGGGATTCTTCCTCTTGCTCAGAATAATCCCTTGAGAGGGCATAAATGCAAATTGAGGAAAGACAGATGTAGGATAGATATGTGGAAAATGGCCTTTAGCCAGCGGGTAATTGGTTGGTGGAACAGACTTCCATCCCTTGTTGTGGAAGTTGATAGCCTAAATAAATTTAAGGCTCAGCTGGACAGGTATTTCGAATGAACGGAGGGGTGAAATGGGAGTGGTGCGTTTTGTTTTGTTTTTTTTTTGGCTGATGCTGAATAAGCTTGCTTTCTTGCATCATATGCCTCTACTAATGTGCTAATACTAATATCCTGATACATTAATGTTGAGATAAATTCTTTGATAGAGGGTATTATCAAAGTTTCTCCAATATTATGGCTTTTACCACTTTTTTGCATTTAATTGTGATATACGATAAGCTGCAGTTGATCCATTTTCGTTCTTTGCATGTTGTTTCTTAGACTTAAATGATGCAGTTATTGTTGAACGATTTTGAAATATTTTATACATTTCTTGAAAATATTCAATGGGCTTATCTTTATTTTTTGAATGCTTTGTAGCATTCAAAAGATAAAGTTGATTGCGTAGCATTCAAAAGTTGATTGCGAGATGTTCTCACAATCAACTTGGCTTCAATGCTTCATTAGATAATGTCTTGTGGCCCAGTAAGCACACTGGAAGCTGTTTTTTTTGTAACAGATTGGATGAACCCCATCTTCAGATACTCTGGTAAATAGCCATGAGCATATTTCTTTTTTGAGACATGGGTTCACAATTTGTTCCAAGCCATGGATGCGTGCTTACTACTCTCACAAATCTAACCATGTACTGCCCCCCCCCCCACCACCACTAAAGAGGTACAGCTCGAAGACTGAGTGATGGCCGGTGGTAAGCCCCGCCCTTGTTATGCGCACTAAACTCGTGTCTTGGGCTATGGAGCTCATTCGTTGCTCCCTCGTCCACGAGTATACTTCGAGAAGTATCCGGAGAATTATTATCTATATTCAAAGTTTAGAGATGGAATTCAAAAGTAAATTGCAAAAGCATATTTTAAAAAGTCAAACTTGCAAAGTTGTTAGCAATGTATTGAATATATGGAGGAAAAACAAAATTTGGAACAATGGACAAAAATCCCCCACTGCCCACCATGAAAGTTTGAATCACCCACTAGTGGGTGGTAGGGGGCAGGTTGACGACCACTGGTTTAGGAGTAAGCAGAGGATGCACAGTAACATTCCGATTAACTTACCCTTATATAACATCATCATCATTGACATGTGGAGGAAGGAGAAAAGTTATTATCATCTAAGCATCTCCTTGTGGTGCTAGATATTGTTATGGTCTGGACTGGGCAGCTTCTTACGCTGTTCACTTCAGCATCTCTTTGTGGTGCTAGGTGCAGTTCTTGCCACTACTGGACAGCTCTTTGTGCTGTTCAGTTCTGGACTGCCAAAATGTGTGGATTGACTGCAGTTCTTATCTTTGTGAGAGTGAACTGGATGGACTTCAAACATTGTTGTATACTATGAATGGCTGTACCTCATTTTTCTGCACGATAGCGTAAATTGTACTTGTAATATTGTATGTATGATATTGTAATATACAGATGGCATTCCAGAATTTGAGGAATGACTGGTATAATTAAAAAATAATAATAAAAAAAAAAAGAAAAGTCAAAGTATGGATTTATTAAGAGGCGACCATGTCTGACCAACCTGATAGGATACTGTGGAACAGTAACACACGAACTGGAGGCAAAAAATAATTTTGATATCATATACTTGTATTTTAGAAAAGCTATTAATGATGTGCACATAAGACTGCTATATAAATTGGAGTAGTGTGGCATTAAGGGCAAGTTACTGCCCTTAATCACAGAAATCAGGGTAAATTGGGTCAATGGGCTGAGAAATGGCAGTTGAAGTTTAACACTGACAAATGCATGGTACTATACATGGGTAGCAGTACCTTGCATTTGTAAGTAACTTATCAACTGTGTGGTACTGCACTCAGAGTAGTGGAGAATGAAAAGGTCCTGCAGGTAACTGGTCAGATATCAGGGTAGTGGAGAATGAAAAGGTCCTGCAGGCAACTGGTAAGATATCAGGGTAGTGGAGAATGAAAAAGTCCTGGGGGTAATTGGGCAGACAGATATAAAGTTCTCTGAGAAGTACAGACAGGCTGCCAAAACAGTACATGGGATTTTGTTAACGATATGCAAGAATTTTTTCATAATGGATAAGGAGGTGATTATCCCATTCTATAAGGCAAGGTTAGGCCACATCTTGGGTACCTGCATACAGGTCTGGAGGCCTCATTTTAGGAATGACATAGATCTGTAGACATGTAAAGAGAAATGCAAAGAAGAGCAAAAATAATAGTAAGGGAACAAAAGTATATAGAGGCCTGGATGCTTCATTTTGGGGAGGACATGGATCTGTTGGAGTGGGTGCAAAGTAGAGCAAGATTGGTGAGGGGGAGTGAAAGGGTCTTACCAGGAGAGGCTTCAGTTTTGCCAGGTGCAGCATCTGGAGCTAGGCACTAGTACAAAGATCTAATTGAGGTGTTTAAAGCCTTGAATGGATTGAATAAGCACAATTCTGATGAAATCCTTCCTCTAATTCAGCCTATACATATAAGTGAGCATAAATTCAAATTGAGTAAGAATGGCTGCAGGTTGGGCATGCAGAAATTTGTCTTCCACTTGAGAGTAATTGAATGGTGGAACAAACTGCCATCTGGTGTAGAGGCAGGTAATTTGAATAAATTCAGGGAAGAACTAGATAAAATGTTACACGACGAGGACAGATGAAATGGGAAGTGTCAGCTTTTTTCATTTTCTTATTTTTGATTGATGCTGTATAAGCTTTTGCTCCCCTCACCAATCTTGCTCTTCTTTTCAAATGGATACTTTTACCAGGAGAGGCCTCAGTTCTGCAAACTTCAGCACCTGGAGACTAGTGCACTGTGAGGAGATCTGATTGAGGTGTATAAGTCATTGAATGTATTGAGTAAGTTCAGTGATGAAGGAATCATACCACTTGCTCAGAGACCTCATACATGAAGGGGCATAAATTCGAACTGAGGAAGGATGGTTGCAGGGTAACGTGAAGATATTTGCCTTAAGGCAGCAGGTAGTCATTTGCCAGAACAAACTCCCATCTGGAGCAGTAGTAGTGGGTAGTTTGGATAAATGTAAAGAACTAGACAAAAGTGTTAGAAGGGATGGACAAAGTGTTGGCATTTTTTTATATATATATTTTTTTAAATAAATGCAACTAGTTTTGGATCAAATCTGGCCACATCTTGTTGCTGGAGAGGCCTTCATCCTGCAGCAGATTGAAAATGGCTGATGATGATTGGATCAAAGGCAATGTTCATAGTTTAGGCATAATATTAGATTGTTCTTGACTGTCAGGGTAACATTATACTTGGTGTAATGCAAGGTTTCCTCTTAACTAAGGAGATAATAATGTATATAATAGTAGTAGTAATGGCAAATGATGCAAGAAAGCAAGCATATATAGCAGTCAAAAAAAAAAAAAAAAAAAAAAAATCAGTTCACTCATCCATATCCTGTCCAACAATCAACCACCAGCTGGCTGAAGACAAACTTCCGCACATCTATCCTGCAACCATCCTTCCTCAACTTGAATTTATTCCCCTTCATGTGTCTAGTCTCAGCAAGTGGAAGAATGCCATTAAAATTCAGCTTACTCAATCCATTCAAGGCTTTAAAGACCTCAATCAGATCTATCCTGCAGGTGCAGTGCCTAGTCTCAAGACACCACAATTTGCAGAAGTGAAGCCTTCCTACGCAAGAGCACCCTTTTGTTCCCTTCTGTGCACCAGTTCCAGCAGGTCTACATCCTTCCTAAAGTGAGCTTTCCAGACCTGTATACAGTATTCAAGATGAAGTCTAACTATGGCCTTATACAAAGGGATAATCATTTCCTTATCCCTGCTAGCAAGGTTTCTGTATATATTGACAAAACCCTGTGAGCTGTCCTGGCAGCATGTCTGGAATTCACTGCTCAGAGAATTTCATGTCTGACTGCACAATTACTCCCAGGTCTTTTTCATTCTGCACTACCCCAAGCATAGTACCATACAGTTGATAAGTTACTCAGGGATTACTGCTACCCATGTGCAGTACTTGCATTTGTCAATGTTAAACTTCAACTGCCTATCGACCAAATTTTCCTAGATCTTGTTGCAGCAGCTCACCCTGATGACTTTTGTTAATCAATCTGCCAACTTTTGTGCCATCTGCAAACTTAAATATTAAATCTCATATGCCAGATGTCTTATTCTTATTGTGTATATGTCAGATATCTTATTCTTATTATGTATATGTCAGATGTCTTAATCTTGCTAAGATTATTCTTCTCATCTTTTTGGTCTCAGGCTTGTGTTCCATGGTTAGAGTATTGGTTTAATATATAGTTCAGTAGTTTGTTATTTTCCCCTTGGTTTTCCAAGTTTGTTGCTGTTTTAGGCTGTTTTCTTTCTTACTGCCTTTCTGTAATCCTCATATGATACTAGGTGGTTGTTTCCAATAAGTATAATGACTTGGCTGCTTAATCTGTCAATTCATTACCACTGTAATATATCTACACTATCTGATGGAATTAATCATCTGTTATTTCATTTAATTTTAAAAAAAATTCAGATTATCAGTAATATTTGCGATAATGTTTAAAACAAAATCCCAGAATACATTTCAAAGTATTACCTGTCAGTAGCTATTTTTCGGACTTTTTCCCATTGCCTTTTCATTGCATCCAATTTCTTTTGAAGCAAAATACTTTCAGGTTTGCGGGTCATCTTATTCAACATTTCCATTCCTTTACTTAAGACTATGTGAACTTCGTGTTCTTTGTTCAAAATTTCCTTATAAATAGGCTGTAAAAATTAACAAAGTCTTTTTAAGTTACATAAAAAAATATTCAGAATTGTACTTATCATATAACACCACTTTTATTAAAAATTAAGAAATAAAATACTTAGCAATCAACACTGAAGCATTTGTGAACTGGTATTTCATGTTCATGTATCAAAAACTTGACCTTATGTAGCCCCTTAGGCCAATGCCCATATGCTACTATGTACCTCTGCTGATTTTACAGTGCCTTTTATTGGTTAGCAATTTTACAACAACAGTCAATCTTTGACCATTAACAGAACATAAAATGTTTTAGAATGACCTTTAGCCTCGAGTGGGAATGGTGTCTCTGTCCCCCACCACGAGTTACCGTCCCCACCACAAGGAAGTAGGTTGCCTATCTAACAAAACCAGTCTGACACCCAGTCAGACAACTTAAAAACAAATCTAAATCTATTTTCATTTTCATTTAAGTGACTTAATTAAAGAAGACATTCTCCTCTTTAGAGTTCATACAACTCGTATGAAGAGTTTTCCACATCAGAGCCACACCAAGCCCAGGACCACCAGCCCACGACCCATTATCTGGCATTCAGATTAACAGAACATCTGCAGGCACTGGCAGATGTTCTGGCGGAGCCAAACCATTGCAAACTTACAGCAGAGGCCACCCAACTAATCACCAAAATCAGTCCTCCTTTTCAAGATATCGACTGCTAGCGCATAATCTGAGCAGATTTTATCAACAGCTTTGTGAGCCGACGGTGACTTCCTCTGCCAGCAGTTCGCACACTGTTGTCTCATTTTTCATAATACAGTTCCTGTACGCATGGCTCCCATCCAGCACAATGCTTGGCCATATGGCAGAAAGACGTATATCTATAACACTGAGTCAGGGTCAGCAAATCCCGAACCCGATGAGAGCTCCAATCAACATAAATTCTTGAGTGATTTATAAGTATTTTCCTAACACTGCTGGATACCTCCAGGACACAGTTAATACCAGAACTTCTTGCTTTATTTTTTGACAGCACTGTAATCTCAGAAGAAACTTGATTTCTTGTTAATCCACCATCAGCCAAGTTCCTTCTGCATAGTTATTGTAGAAAACGTTCGTTAGTGACTTCTGTGCTTACATTAAACACCACAAGCCAGGGATTTTATTGGAGGGTCCTTTCTACTTCCAGTCTACTGTGCTCTTGTATTTGAGCACAGTCCCTTATTTTCTTAATATCATTCTCAGTTGAGGCCTCAACAGCCACATGCCGATTTCAAATTGGATGGACAGCAATAACTCTTACTGTCAGCAGAACCAGAGCGATTCCATCCACCAGTACTGCTTTTACCTGGTCATTATTCTGGTATCTCTCAGTCCTAGACTTCAGGATTATAGACTTTATCTTGACTTTTTCTTGTTCTGGAGGCTGAACTACATCAGAATAAGTCCTTATAGGTGAGATTTGCTCATCTAACAGCACTTCCAGCTTCACTTTTAGTGGAATGTTTTCAGCCATAATCTTCTGAACCACTTGTGTCATCTTATTCCAATAAGACATGCAATGTTTAACATCATACACGGGGTCACATTATGCAGAGTCAAGACACATACCTGCAGTTTTTCTTGGTAATTATTCAGTTCTGTAAATACGGTCATGTCTAGATCACTATTGTCTTTTTGCACACCAAGGCGAGGCTCAGGACTTGCCTTGCACCTATTTGCTTTGTTGGTAAAACACAGACTTCTTCTTTGGATGATTCCTCCTCTTCTGAGGTTTCCTGTACTTCTACAGGAGGTTGAGGAATCTTCCTCCTTGTTTGAGGCATAATAATTTTGTTAGTAATAGACAGAATTCGAAATCACAGCAAAGAACTATCAGATTCAAAACTGCTAACTGGTAGTATTAGAATAGGCTTAACGATGCAAGGAAGCTTTTGCTGTACTATAATATAAGAAAAGGCACAATTTGGCCCAGGAAGTGCTCATGCCATTCAGAACTCATATCACCACCACCACGATGCAAAGAAGCTAAGCTTAGGTAGAATCATTCTTCTTCTTCTTGGATTTCTCTGTTGTATCAACAGTTATCCTCAACCTAACTTTTTTTTTTTATATAATTTAATTTTGTTACTCTACTCTTTACTGTCCTCTCGGTCTCCATTCTTCAATTTCCTCTTTTCCATAGCTGCCCTCACTCCTTCCATCCATGTGCTTCTCAGTCTTCCTCTCCTTTTCCTTCTAGGCAGTGTCCATTCCAATCCTTTTTTAGGTAATCTCTCTTCCCCCATTCTCATAACATGTCCACACCATTCTAATCTTTTTTTGTTCTATTTTGTTGATGATGTTTATTTGAGCGTCCATTGCTTTCCTTATGTCTTCATTCCTAACTCTTTCTACTTTAGATATTCAGGCTGATCTCCAAAAACTCATCTTGACAGCTGACAATTTCTTCCTATGAATCAATCTTAACAAAAATAAAATAAATAACTGTATATGATACATGTCTACAATAGTGATTATTATATTATGTACAACTATTTGATGGCTGAGAAAATAATAATGTTTATTTTATCCAGATTTTTATCCAACCCTTTTTTTTTAAATTATCACAAAACTCCTTTTTTCTACAACAGTTAGGATCATAATTAAATGAAAATTTCCTTATGTGAAGTTAAACTTGCAGTCATCATTTCTTAACTTAAATATTTTTTGATTGCGCATGGAAGTGCAAATGAAGGCATAGATAACTAAGCAGTTTTCTGTTTGAGAGATAGCTTTATAATGGAAATTGACAATAAAATACCATTGTAATTTATTATTTAATTTAATTTATTTATTAAGCCAGAATTACATAATTTATTAAGCTGGAATAAATTATGTAATTTATCATCCTGAAATTTATTACCCCAATCATCCTGAAAATAATAAAAAAAAAAAAGATTGTGGTGCCTTTTTTAATTCTGAAAAAAAATTATACAGTTTTCTGAATTCTGATTGGAATTATACCAATGCTTGACCTTTAATGGGTTGGAACACCATTATCAGTGAAATATAATTTTTTTTTTTTTTTTTTCCTTATTTTCAATAAAACTAAACTTTTATTAAATCTGCTAAGAAAAAACATTATAAGCTTAATATTTGCACAATACTATTATTAATTTTCATTTTCAATTTTATAAAATCAATAAATACACAGAGATAAGAGTATTATGCTTGTGCCTGTATTTTCACTTAGAATTCTGATGGCTGACAAAATGGTATAGTATGATAAAATATGGAATAGCATAAAATGGTAAAATGGTAGCATGATATAGCATAATAAAGTTGTGTTCTTCAACCATAAAAACAGTCATTATTTTTGAGAGAGAGAAAAAAAAGTTTATTACTTGTGATCATTTAGTTTTGATTCTGACAAAAATGATTAATTTTCGGAACTGGCAGAAAAGAATACTAATCATTAACCCTCACCTTGTTCATGTTTATTTTTGGCTTTAATTTTTTTCTTTTTTTGTAATGGTATCTCTCTCTCTCTCTCTCTCTTTCTCTCTCTCTCTCTCTCACACACACTTTTTTATTTTAAATGTCTACCTTCTTACATTACTGTATTTCATCTGCTTGGATAACTGTACTTGTACAAAGTTGAAGGCAAAATAATACAAAGAGTGGCACACACCTGACTTCAGCTTATATCACACATAACTTCCAAAAAAAAAAACAAAAAAAAAAATGACACTTCTTGAAACTCTCAATTCATGGCCAAATCACAGTTCAGGATTTCAAATACAATTGTAGCTTAATCACTCTCCCTGTTTCTGCATCATCTGCAAATTTTCATATTAAGCCCTCCATCTCTTCATCAATGTCAATTATGAAAATCAGAAACAACAACAATGGTCCCATAACAGATCCTTGAGGGGGACCCAACTTCTAACATTATGCCAATCTGAAGAAATACCATTAACCACAACCCTCCACTTCCTGACCTATGGCAACCCTGTGATCCATCCTAGAATGTTATCTGTGGCCAAGGAGACTGAGAGACTGCCAAATGAACTTGTTAAAAACCAAATAAACAGTGCTGAAATTAAATTATTTTTTTGCATCTTGCTCATGAGTAACTGTGTTGTTGTTTTTTTTTAGGAGCATTAGCAACTAAGGCCATATTGCTCCGGGATATGCGATGGTCAGTCCCTGACCTTTCCGCATCCTCCATATTTGGTGGTGACGGGCTCGAACCCCGGTCTAATCAAGAAGCGTGTGCTACGCACTGCTGCTCCTTCCCACCTGGCTACGGAGGCGCCGAGTAACTGTGTCTGAGTTAGTTAGTTACATGATTTTCCCTTAACAAAACTACGTTCTATTTCCTTCAGAATTCCATTTCTATTGAAATATCTGTTCATTTAATTTTTTATCATTTCTTCCATGATTTACTTTACCACTGAAGTCAGACTGACCGGTCTGTAAATCAGACCGGTCAGTTTGACTCTCATCCAATGATCTCCTTATAATTAATTTTAATGATTCAACATACTTGCACCTGATTCAATGCACTTCCTTCAAAATTACTGAGTATATGTCATCAACTCCAGCAGCCTTACATGCCTTTAGGCTCAAACGCTTTATTATATATTATCATCTGTAATTTAAATATTTTTAACTTCATACTGCACAGCCCCAAGCATACAGCTTCTTCTCACTATGAAAGATGTTCTTTCGTCTGTGTACCAATGCATTATTTAAATATTTTTAAAAAAAGTTCAGTGTACAGATATCCTTATACTTCAATACTCATTTAATATTTTAATAGATATTAATATTTAATTCTTATACACTAATATTTTATTATACTCATCTTTAAACTTAGTATATATTAATATCATTGTCAAAAAAGTTTGACAGTCTTTGAGACTGCAAATGTTTTTGACAGTGTCCAAACAACTGCACATTGGTGGTTAACAATTAATGTAATTTTGAATAAAATAAGCAGATTCAAACTATTTAATATTTTTCTAGTGTTAAAATTAAACAAAAAAATAAAAGAGGTAAAACACTACTTTACATATGTTTGAATATATTAAGACCATAGAGGAGGATGAGCTGTTTAGCTCTTTCTACCCCATGATCTTAACATATTCAAAGTTTGGCTTTTACAAAATAACAATATACATGATACTTTTTGCACAGTTCATATCAATTTACATACTTCATAATCATGTTGCTGTCGTTTGAGCACTTGAGAATCAGCAGAAATGCGAAACTCATCAGTAAGGGTATTCTCCATATTATTCAACCATTCTTGAATATCATTACAAGAATGGAAGAAAAGTTTGTCTTCCTTAAGAGATGACTCCAGCTCAGCTTTCTTGTTATCTGCCAATAATTAAAAGTATGACAACAGTATGTTAAATTTATGTACTGAATAATCAAATGTTAATAAGTGATTACTAAAAACAGAGCTATCAAAGAATTTTGCAAAGAAGGAGTAGATAAAAAAAGTAACCAAGGGTATATACAGCAAAACTTGTGTATATCGAGGATATATATATATATATATATATATATATATATATATATATATATATATATATCTGATAATTAAAATAAATGATATTTAAAATAAATGATATTTAAAATAAAAAACATCAGCCAGTAGTACGGCAAAAATACAGAGCGAAACGAAACGCAAAATAATATAAAATAAACAAACAGGGAAGGGAAAGTAGATATAATAAGACAAAAAGGTAGTCGATAATCCCCTGTATAATTTAGTCATTAAACCCAATTAATAAAAACGATGTAAATTTAAAATAATGCCAATTATATATAATTTAGCGGTACGCCCCTTGAAGGTACCAGTTCCAAAAAAAACGTGAAATATTACCAAAAAGGGGTTAAAGAAACTACAAAAACTAAAATATCAAAATAATAGACTGACCATTATGCCCCATATCGACAGAGGACCACGAGGCCAATAATGGTCATGGAATTGCTGCATTTCAATCGTCATACAAATCATCGCAAAGGCGGAAATATCGAAGAACCAAACCACCCTTCCATTCTCCGATAGATCAACCAATGCAGAGGATTTGCATGGCGGTGGTCCTTATGCAGCGAGAAATAATCCATAGAACAGACAACACTCTTGATCAGAGCCACATCACTGACATAATGCAAGCTTAACCAGCTTATATAATAGAAAGGAAAAGAATAGATGGCGGCACAGGCGCTGCTTATTTAGCATATCAACCCACTACTACCACTAATTTATATATATATATATATATATATATATATATATATATTAAATCAATGGAGCCTGTTCTTTAGTTCTTGGAATCAAACATGTGAAAGGAGTTAAAGAAAAAATTTGGGAAGATTTTGGAAAAGTTATGCAAAACAAGTATTAGAATGGTGCTTAGTGTTTCTCTAAAAGTCTCAGAATAGGAGAAAAAAAAAGCATAACTAAGATAATCAAAAATAATACATGGAGAGCTCAAAAGAGAAGGGGGGGGATATATATTAGATTTCTGGGACCTTCATTTGAAAATGTGCTGTTCAATATTCTATTAAAGTTCTTCTAACATGTGGGTGGTGATGTAAATACAAGGAGAAGGTGGCCACAAATCCCTTAAAATATCCCAATCACTACAGAACTCCTGTGATGTTCAATTGTTACATTAGATGGCATTCAAGAATACTGAAAAATACATTTCCAATGTTACATCATCAACTCTATTGTGTTTCAGATAAACCTGGAAAAATGTGTAGATATACTCAGCATGATAATGTAACAGCTTATGTGTAAAAGAGTTAGAACAAATGACCCCAACATTTGGCATAAATATTTCATAATGTTTATTATGAAAATAAAGAGCAACTGTTTTTCAAATTAATTTTAGTTTCTGTAGTAGTAAAAAAACTACAGAAGCAGTGTAAACAGCATCAATTTAATTGTATCTCATATTGTGACTACCTTCATAATGAGTTACCACGTACTGCACTACCTTGATACATCATGACTGGGTTGGCAGGACTGCAACAATGGGGTACCTACCCACCCACAGAGATAGACCAACAAGTCTTGAAACGATGCCATTTGGGTGGTAGTATCCTTCAAGAATAAGTAACAATAGTCTTCTCCATTGGTGAAGCGTTACTTATTCAAGGTAGTGCAAGGTAGTGCATGGTAACTCGTTTGGAAGGTAGTCACAATATGAGATGATTAAATCAATGTCATTTATGACACTTCTGTAGATTTTTACTACTAAGGAAAAATATGGTCATATATCACTGATATTCTTATAGTGAATTACCATAGCTCATTATGCCTTGTGCATTTATTCTATTTAGTATCAATTAATTAATATACACCTAATTCTGTTTTTACACGATAGATACGTTCCTGAAAAATACGTGTAAAAAAAATTGTGTAAAAAAAGACATTGTATTTATGGAAGGAAAGACGATTGGTTCCGGATCTAAAAAATCAGTAAAAATAATTAAAAAAAAACACATAAAAATATTCGTTTTAAGCTTATCATTTTATTTCAACAAAATACACATGTAATAATATGTAATGAAAATGTATTAAAGTAAATTTGTATGCATATGAAATGAAAAAAATTCTTCATGAACAAAAAAAATCTGTTTTACACATAACAAGATTTTATTCATTTTCACTTTCTGATAATAAAGGGCACATACGTTTGTGTACGACTGGAATATCACTAGAAATATTGTGGACATGGTCTTCTTCCTCTATTATGAAATTCTTTCTGTGATCTCTTGAGAAAAATCAGCACGAGTCTCCTCTGGTGCTGATGTTTCACCGGTTTTTACGAACGAATTCAGTTATTAATCGTTGTGTTCGTGTTTTGGTTAGGCCGTTATATAATCCTCTGTAAGAGGCTGTCAACAACTTCAGTTCACGTTGAAACTTCCCAGCGCATTCTTCATTAGGGTCATGTTTGACAAAATGATTACCTAATTTTCTGGCCAGTTCCAGACCTTCTTTTATTAAATCTGCATTTAGAACATAATCACTTTCTTCATTACCACTACGTTCTGTGGGATAAGGAGTCCCAAGGACAACCTCTAATATTTCATCTTCGCTTAGGGCTTTGTCGGTGAACAATTCATCAATATCTTCAAATGATAGATCATCGAATCCTTCAATTTTGTGTGCCATTGTAATGATGTTGGGAAATTCGGTCGTATTAGGGATGATGGGATCTTTGCTTTTTACACATTGTGGCCAAACCGCTTTCCAACATGCATTTAAAGTTGCCGGTTTTAATTCAGTTAACGCTAATCCAACTTGATTGATACAATCCATAATTGAGAATTTCTTCCACACATTAATGACTGTTAGTGTTTCATCATTCAGTTTGTCCAAAACGTGTTGGAATGTTCGTTTTACGTAGTATGTTTTAATTGTCGCAATTATACCTTGGTCTAGCAATTGTATCAAAGATGTAGTATTAGGTGGCAGAAATAAAATTTGTATGTTTGGGTGTTCCAAGACAGGATGGCCGGGTGCATTGTCAAGAAATCAGAAGTACTTTAAATTCGAGACCTTTCAAATTCAAATAACATCTGACTTCTGGGGCGAAACATTTGTTGAACCATTCTGTGAAGATAGCAGTTGTCACCCAGGCCTTCTTGTTTGACATCCAGTGAACAGGCAGTTTATTGATATCTACACCTTTCATTGAACGTGGATTTAGGGCTCGATTTACCAGCAGTGGTTTCAACACACAATCTCCTGAAGCGTTGGAGGAAAATAACAAGGTCACACGATCCTTAGCTACCTTAAAACCACCAGCAGTTTTCTGCGATTTGGCTACATACGTTCTGTTCGGCATTCGTTTCCAGAAGAAACCAGTTTTATCTGCATTCCACACTTAATCAGGAGTGTATCCTCCGTCTTCAATAATTTTTGAAAGTTCCTGCGGGAATACTTTAGTGGCCGGTTCATCTGCAGATGCAGTTTCACCTTTAATTTTTATATAGGAAGAGCATTCCTTTTAAGAAACCCTATCATCCAACCTGTACTCGCAGAAAATTCATACTTTCTGTTTAACTGAGATGTAGTGCTTGGCTCCTTTTCTTTAATCTGTCTGTAAATTCTTAGTGCTGTTTGCTTGATGGCATTTCCATCTACTGGTACTCTTTTTTGTGACTCATCTTCTATCCATATTACTAGAGCCTTTTCCATTTTTTCCTTGACAATATCTCTTGTATATGATGATGAATTAACACTTACTTTTGTTCTAGAACATACCGACTTCCTAATTGAGCTTCATTTTTCTTAATAGTTCTTACGGTAGCTTCATGTACACCAAAATGCTTTCCTACAGACGTAGCCCCTTGTCCAGTTGCAAGACGATCTAAAATTTGAATTTTAAGTTCCAAAGAAATCGCTTTCCTTTTCATTTTGGTAATAGGCAAATTATTCGACATTATATAAGGGCTACCGAAAAATATCTCGGTTATAATTAAAAAAAGTATGAAAAATTTGTAAACTTACAATTTATTGACTATCAGCAAAATTTATAAATTTATATGTGCACAAATTTCACTAAAGATTCTTTCACTTTGAAATAGAGCTTACTACTAAATGTCTTTCGAAGATACAATGCACGAATACCGTAGATGTGCACCAAATTCAATAAAAACGTTGATGATTCATAGATACCTAGACGTACACATTGGTAAACAAAAGCACGCGTTTCAAAACGCACACACTAGCTATCACACTAATAAATAGCTAATAATCACACTAATCTATTGGTGCGTGTAATATAGAAATGATACTAATATGCCACAAATAAAAAAAAAATTTCTTAGAATTTAGGCAAAAAAAATTCATGGAAATTGTGTTAAATCAAAATGACTCGTATAAAAAGAGAATGAAATATTTATTTTGAATTCGTGTTAAATCAAATTCGTGTAAAAAAAGTTGGTGCAAAAACAGAATTATATATATATATATATATATATATACAATATTTAATTAACATACAGTAATAACTAAACTAAACATAACACTTTGTGATCTGATTTTTCAGTTCATTCACATTTTTTTTTTTGGGAGGGGGAGGCTTATAAAATCTAAAACAGTAAAAAAATATAAGCATCAATCAATAACAAAGAACAGAGCATGCAGATATTGCAACAATATAGATGCAAGTGAGACACGGAGTAAAAGGTTTATGCAGTTTAGTAATAGGAATGAAGAGATTCTGAACATTTACAGTTCCATTTTACCGTACCGTTGTTATGGTGGTGGTTTTATTTGTCCTTTTTAAGGGAAGCAGGCTGACCGGGCTAGCTGGGTGGGTAAAGTACCTGCCTAGCAACCCAAAGGTTGCGGGTTCGAATCCCGCCTCGGGCTTGGATCAAAGTACTGCAAAAACCTTGGAATGTGCATTATGGCCACAGAAGCCGATGCTCCAACAACTACAAAAAAAAAAAAAAAAAAGAAGCAGAAATATTTAACAATTAAATCAATCAAAGATTAGAATTTTAAACAGGTTTTCAAAGGACAAAAGTGGGTCTTTGTTAAAAATTTTACGAGGTTGGAAAGTCAACTATAACAGATATTGTAAAAGACAAGGAAAAAATTTTAAAGTTCGTATTGAAACTTGATTCAGATGATGGCCCAAAAAAAAAAAAACTATAAGAACTGCTAATGACCTATCCTTTGAAGATGCTGCTTGTCGTTGTTGTTGGGTTTTGGGAATATCAACAACTAATACCATGTCCAGTCCATGGGGACCTCCTCTGACTCTAAGGATGCTCTAATAATTATGGCTAAGAGTTTGCTTACTTCCCTTGCTGCCTCCTTCAATATAACTGGATACATTCCATCTGTTCAATATAACTGGATACAGTCCTTCAATATAAATGGATACATTCATCAAGAGTAGTTGAGTTGGACAGGATTCAGTTTGTTGCTCATACCTAGCTCACATGGGTAGCACAGTTGGTAGAATCACCATCCTCCTGACCCCAAGTGGAATTTGTACGCAATAAAGAGTTCTTCTAAATTGCACATATTCTCTGGTCAATTTTCTGACTCGCTAGACGAAAAACCTGAGTTTCCAGGAGAAAAACCATAGTGCCTTCACCTGAGACTAACCAACTCAGCCATGTTGTGAAAAGGCCATTAAAAATTCTTCATTCCATCAACAGGACCCGAACTCAGGTCTTTTCCACTCAGGGTCGGGAGGATGGTGATTCTACCAAATGTGCTAACCAAGTGAGCAACAAACTGAATCCTGTGCAACAGAATTCTTGATGAATGTATCCAGTTATATTAAAGGAGGCAGCAAGGGAAGTAAGCAAACCCTTAGCCATAATTATGAGGGCATCCTTAGAGTCAGGTGAGGTCCCCATGGACTGGAGATGTGCAAAAGTATCCCCAATTCACAAAGGGGGTGCAAAGAGTGACACAAATAATTAGAGAGCTGTTAGTTTAACTTCTAAGCGGAGAAAATAATGGAGTTGCAGGTTAAAGAGGTGATAGAGGATCACTTAGACAAGACTGCAGTAATAGTTCAGAAACAGCATGGGTTTGTTAAGGGGAAGTCCTGTCTGACCAATTTGATTGGATACCATGATGTGGTCACAAAGGAACTGGATGCAAAAAAAATTTTGATATCATATGCCCGGATTTCAAGAAAGCTTTTGATAATGTTGCACATGGAAGACTGCTGTACAAATTGGAGAGGTATGGCATTAAGGGCTCCAATGGATAAAGGGATTTGTTGTTGTTGTTTTTTTTTGGTTTTTAGGAGCATTAGCAACTAAGGCCATATTGCTCCGGGATATGCGGTGGTCATTCCCTGACCTTTCCGCATCTTCCGTATATGGTGATGAGGGGCTCGAACCCCGATCTAATCAAGAAGCATGTGATACGCACTACTGCTCCTTCCCACCTGGCTACGGAGGCGCTGATAAAGGGATTGTTGAGTGGGAAATGGTAGAGAATGGTAATAAATGAACACTGCTCTACACAGACTAATGTTATTAGTGGAGTACTTCAGAGTTCGGTGCTGGGCCCATTACTGTTTTGTGTATTTATCAATGATTTTGATGAAGGTATATCAGGCTTAATGACCAAGTTTGCAGGTGATAAAGGTTAGCAGGGTTGTTAATGACAGTAAAGACAGTATGTTATTGCAACAGGATCTAGAAAAGTAAGGCAGATGGGCTGAGAGGTGGAAACTTAAGGTTAACATTGACAAATTAAATTTTTCAATGTTAAAGCCCATCTTAGGCCTCCTTAGCCCATCTGCCCATTTCAAACCTTAATAATTCCTCAGCCTAAAAAAATGTGCAACTTGTGAAAAGTTTGCCGAACTCTCTGGAACAGAACATGATATTGCCATGGGGGTGTCTTTGTGTGTGTGCACGATGTAAGGAGTGTAAGGAAATCAGGTGATAACTCAGCATTGTTATGGGCCTATATGAGAGCTTGAAGGACAGGGCGGATGCCCTCGAAGGATCTAAAATGAGGTGTCCAAGAAGCTCTCAGCTGCCCACATCAACACCAGAGTTTGCACTTGGTCATCGCACGACACAGCTGCAATCCACAAGGCAGAATGCACTGGTCCCACAGGAACTAGTAGTTGTTGGTGGCTCTATTGACAGGAAAACGGGGAACATGCATTGTAAAAAGGATAGGTGGAACACGACCAGGGTATGTCTGCCAGGGGAAAAGGTTGATGACATTGTAGGGTGGATATCATCTTTTAAGGGCACAAAAGGTGATATAGTTGTACACATTGGCACTAATGATTTTAATAGTAGGAGACTGGAAGAATTACTTAACAAGTACAGGTCACTGTTGAACAAAAGCCGATAATTAGGGTTAAATATGAAAGTGTCCGCAATTCTGCCCAGACACGATAGGAGGGAGTATATGATGAGAGCCTTGTTGATCAATTCGGCCCTGGAAAGACTGTGCAAGGCTCAAGGGATAGAATTTTTTTCAGCCTGGTCTGTACTTGTTAACAGGAGAAACTGCTTCTACAGGGATGGGATACACTTAAATAGGAAGGGTGCAAGAATATTTCCTGATGCTATCGAGGCAGTGTTAGGTGGGTCGGAAAACTGATAGCTTGGGGGGATACAAGGACATGTACCTACTCTTATTATTAGTTACCCTAACACATCTCATATACCCACCTGTTTCATTAGCATTAGCATTAGTAGAGGCATTTGATGCAAGAAAGCAAGCTCATGCAGCATCAGCCAAAAAAAAAAAAAAAAAAAAACCAGTCCCACTTCACCCCTCTGTTCATTCAAAATACCTGTCCAGCTGAGCCTTAAACTTATTTAGGCTATCAACTTTCACGACAAGGGATGGAAGTCTGTACCACCAACCAACCACTCGCTGGCTAAAGGCAAATTTCCGCACGTCTATCCTACATCTGTCTTTCCTCAATTTGAATTTATGCCCTCTCAGGTGATTATTCTGAGCGAGAGGAAGAATCCCATCAGCATTCAGCATGCTCAAACCATTCAATGCTTTATACACCTCTATCAGATCACCTCGCTGGTGCCTAGTCTCCAGACACTGTAA
This sequence comes from Mastigoproctus giganteus, assembly GCF_048544385.1. Classification (NCBI taxonomy): domain Eukaryota; kingdom Metazoa; phylum Arthropoda; class Arachnida; order Uropygi; family Thelyphonidae; genus Mastigoproctus; species Mastigoproctus giganteus. Next base: position 218,820,193 of record NC_143583.1, read on the forward strand.
TTTGCAAATCTTAAGCCTTTCTTCGTAAGAGCACCCCTTTGTTCCATTCACTAATCTTGTTGCCCTTCTCTGTACTCATTCCAGCAGCTCTACATCCTTCTTGAAATGAGGCCTCCAGGCCTGTATACAGTACTCTAGGTGTGGCCTGACTATTGCCTTATTAGAGGGAATAATCACCTCCTTATCCCTGCTAGAAAAATTCCTATATATCATTGACAATACACCATGAGCTACTCTTGCAGCCCGTCTGCACTGCTCAGAGAACTTCATATCTGCCTGCACAACCACCCCCAGGTCCCTTTCATTCTCTACCACTGTCAGTGTAATACCACAGAGTTGATACTTTGCTCTGGGGTTGCTGTTTCCCATATGTAGTACTTTACATTTGTCAATGTTAAACTTCATTTGCCACCTCTCAGCCCATCTGCTCAACCTTTCCAGATCCTGTTCCAGCGGCATAGTGTCAGTATGCCCTGCCAACCGTTGTATCGTCTGCAAACTTGGACATTAAGCTTGATATACTTGATAAGCTTGATAGATAATAAACTCTTAACATATTATGCCTTGTGCATTTAGTTATTTTTAAATGGAAGACTATTGTACAAATTGGAGCAGAATGGTATTAAGAGTAAGTTGCTACAATGGATAAAAGGATGGTTAAGTGGGAGAAGACAGAGGGTGGTAATCAATGGGTGCTGCTCTTCATGGACTAATGTTATTAGTGGAGTCCCACAGGGATCGGTGTTGGGTCCACTGTTGTTTTGTATATTTATCAATGATATTAATGAAGGTATATCAGGCTTAGTATCGAAGTTTGCGGATGATACAAAGGTTGGAAGGGGTGTTAATGGCAGTGTGATACCGCAACAGGATCTAGATAATTTGGGCAGATGGGCTAGGAAGTGGCAACTGAAGTTTAACCTACAAATGCAAAGTACTGCATATGGGCAGAAGTAACCCCAGAGAAACATACCAACTGTGTGGTACTACACTTAAGGTGGTAGAAAATGAAAAAGACCTGGGAGTAATTGTGCAGTAAGATATGAAGTTTTTTCAACAATGCAGACAGGCTGCCAGGGCAGGTCATGGGGCTTTGTCCAGGAATTTTGCTAGCAGGGAAAAGGAGGCGATTGTCCTTCTGTATAAGAGGCATGTATACTTGCGTGTACAACAATGCTAGGAGTTGAGTAAATAAATTTGATGAATTTGAGGTATTGCTGAAAACATCAAAGGCAGATATTGTTGGGATATCAGAGACGTGGTGTCCCACAGATACAAGGAATGCAGAATTGGAATTTGGGGAGTACAATATGTAGAGAAAGGATAGACAGGATAGAAAGGGATGAGGTGTTATGCTGTTAATTAAGAAAAACATAAAATCAAAAGAAGTGCACCCATTTGATATAGATGAACAGTGCACTGTTGAGTCAGTTTGGTGTGACATAAGCACTGCGAAAGCAAAAATAAGAGTAGGAGTGTGTTATAGGCCTAATGACTAGAATGAGTATAATAAGAAACTGTACAGGGAAATAGAGTGGGCCAGTAAATCAGAGTCTTATAATGGGGGATTTTAATTTTCCAGATATTGACTGGAATTTGAGGGCTCGTCACTCACACTAGCAAGGCTTTTATGGATTTATTGGATGATTGTTTTCTACATCAGCATGTTCGGGAGGCAAATAGAGGGAGTAATACTCTTGATTTGATTATCAGTAGTGATTCTTCATGCATTAAGAATCTGCAGATAAATGAACCACTAGGTGGCAGTGATCACAGTGCGCTGAAGTGGGATTTACTCAAAGAGGTAACTACCATTGGGGGTAAAGGGAAGGGTTATTGCTTTCGTAAAGGCGTCTACGATGGACTGAGACAGTATTTAAATTCTATACAGTGGGACCAACTAATGATGTTACCAACAGCAAATTCAAAATGGGAAGCATTCAAAGAACTTATCTTGGAAGCTACTAGGCTTTACATACCAACTAAGAAATATTGTTTAAGGTTTAGGCCTAAATGGATGTCAGATGAACTAATGAGACATATGGCAGAGAAGAAAAATGCATGGGATACATACAAATTAACATGTGACACAGAAGCCTATGATAGATACAAGTTGATCTGTAACCAAGTTACAAAGGAGGTTAGGCAGGCAAAGGCAGATTACGAGAAATCTTTGCAAGGGATGCAAAGAAAAACAGCAAAGAGTTCTTTACTTATGTAAACTCTAGAAGGAAGGGGATGAATCAGATTGGTCCACTTGATATCGATGGGTTAACTGTTGATGATTCTGCTCAGGTAGCTAACAAACTAAATGAATATTTTGCATCGACATTCACACATGAGGAGTTATTCAGCGAGGGGAATGCCAGAGGCGTATTGAACTCTGGCAGTAAGCTAGAGAATGTTGTAATAGGGGTGGTTGTGTAGGTAGATATGAAGTTCTCTGAGCAGTGCAGATGGGCTGCAAAAGTAGCTCATGGTGTATTGTCAATGATATATAGGAATTTTTCTAACCGGGATAAGGAGGTGATTATTCCCTTGTATAAGACGAAGAAGAACTCTTTATTGCATACAAAATGCACATGCCGTACACAATACCATTCACGGCTAAAAGCCAGGGGTTAAGACAATGGTCAGGCCACACTTAAGTACTGTATACAGGTCTAGAGGCCTTATTTCAAGAAGGATGTAGAGCTGCTGGAACAAGTACAGAGAAGGGAAACAAGATTAGTGAATGGAACAAAGGGGTGCTCTTATGAAGAAAGGCTTAAGTTTTGCAAATTACAAAAGTGTCTGGAGACTAGGCACCAGCGAGGTGATCTGATAGAGGTGTATAAAGCCTTGAATGGTTTGAGCATGCTCAATGCTGATGGGATTCTTCCTCTTGTTCAGAATAATCACCTGAGAGGGCATAAATTCAAATTGAGGAAAGACAGATATAGGATAGAGGTGCAGAAATTTTCCTTTAGCCAGCGGGTGGTTGGTTGTTTGAACAGACTTTCATCCCTTGTCGTGGAAGTTGATAGCCTAAATAAGTTTAAGGCTCAGCTGGACAGGGATTTTGAATGAACAGAGGGGTGAAGTGGAAGTGGTTTTTTTTTTTTTTTTTTTTTTCCTTTGGCTGATGCTGCATAAACTTGCTTTCTTGCATCAAATGGCTCTACTAATGCTAGTGCTAAGGCTAAGGCAAAGGCGGAAATTTGCCTTTAGCCAGCGGGTGGTTAATTGCTGCAACAAACTTCCATCTGTCGTTGTGGAAGTTGGTAGGTTCAATAAATTTAAGGAGGAACTGGACAGGCATTTGGATGGAATGGTATGATATATTTTTTTTTTTGGCTGATGCTGCATAAGCTCATACACATGCTTTCTTGCATCACATGCTGCTACTACTACTACTACTAAATGCAAAGTAATGCATATAGACAAAAGAAACCAAAGAGAAATGTACCATCTGTGTGGTACTACACTCTAGGAGTGTGAAGAATGAAAAAGACCTGGGGATAATTGTGCAGTCAGATATGAAGTTCTCAGAGTAGTGCAGAAGCACTGCCAGAGCATGGAGTTTGGTCAGTGACATATCGGAATTTTTCTAGCAGAGACAAGGAGGTGATTATCCCTTTGTATAAGGCAATGGTCAGGCCACACCTTGAGTACTGCATACAGGTCTGGAGGCCTCATTTTGGGAAGGATGCAGAGTTGCTGGAATGAGTACAGAGAAGGGCAACAAGATTGGTAAGAGGAACAAAGGGGTGTGCTTGTGAAGAAAGGCTTAAGTTCTGCAAGTTGCAGCATCTGGAGACTAAGTACCTGCAAGGTGATCTGATTGAGGTGTATAAGGCCTTGAATGGTTTGAGCAGGCCCAATGCATGACCTAACGTTCTTAGAACCATAGATTCAAATTGAAGAAAGACAGTTGCAGAATAGATGTGCAGAAGTTTGCCTTTAGCCAGCGGATAGTTGATTGCTGGAACAGACTTCCATCTTTTGTTGTGAAAGTTGTTAGCTTAAATAAATTTAAGGCTGAACTAGACAAACATTTGGAGTGACTGGATGGGTGAAATGTGAAGGTTTCTTTTTTTTTTTTTTTTTAATTGGCTGATGCTGTATAAGCTGCCTTTCTTGCATCATATACCTCAACTAATGCTAATGAGAGCTAGGTACAAGCAACAAACTGAATCCTGTCCAACTCAACTACTCTTGCTGAAAAGAGTGAGAGACCTGGCAGCAAAGAAATGAAGTGTGAAAATGGTACAGCAAAAAATAAGTACAGTAATACCCCGACTTACACAAACTCGGAGTTACGCAGTTCTTAATTTTTCCATTTGGTGTATATCTAAAATTAGCTTACCAGTGATTTGGAAGTCAAATCATAAAGCTTGGGTGACAGCTTCCGTTTTTGAGGATTGGTTTGGTCACCACTTCATACCCAAAGTCGAACGTTATTGCAAGTTTAAACAGATTCCATTTAAAGTGATGCTTCTTATTGACAATGCACCCGGTCACCCTCCTGCCACCCTAATTAATTTCGACCCACGTGTGAAAGTTGTGTTTTTGCCTCCAAACACAACCAGCTTGCTTCAACCGATGGACCAGGGAGTCATCACAAGGCTTACTACACGAGGTGTTCGTTTGCACGTCTGAATGAAGCTATGAGACAAAACAGTGAGATATCTGTTAAAGACTTTTGGAAACAATTCAATGTTTTAGATGCCGTAAGAATCATTGAAGAATCTTGGGATGAAATTCTCAAAAAAAAAAAAATATTGAATGGTGGTTGTTATTTGGTTTTTAGGAGCATTAGCTACTAAGGCCATACATTGAATGGTCTCTGGAAGAAACTTTGTTCATTTTTTTTTAAAAACGAGATGAAAACAAAGCCAGAAACTGATCATGTTGCTCATGTGATAGAAGAAGTCGTTAATCTTGCCAGGCAATTAGATTTGGAAGTCAATGGTGATGATGTCAACGAGCTGTTGGATTCACATAGTCAGGAGCTGACAATGAATAAGCTCATAGAGATGCGTGAGCAAAACGTTACTGAAGTATCCGACACTTCAGACCCAGTTCCACCAGAAAAGCACATGACAATTGCAATTTGACAGAAGGTCTCAGCTCAATTGAAAGGGCTTAAAAATTTTAGAACAAAGACTCCAACGAAGAACGCGTTATAGCAAAGCAAGGAATAAAAAAATTAACTTGCTGCGAAGAAATTCTGCGTGAAAAAAAGAAGGCGCTGTGTCGTCAGATGAATTTGTTAGATTTTATGAAGCCATCGACATCGAAATAACTTTTTTACGTAACTCATTTATTTTTTAATACATATTTTGTATTAATATGTATAAATAACTGCAATTTTATTAAATATTTTTCTTCCAAACTAGTGTTTTTGTTAGTCCTTGGTCCCAATTAAATAAAATTTATATGTATTTATATGCAAAGTTGTTACACCCCGACTTACACGAATTCGACTTAAGCGATTTTCGTCGAACCCACCTTTCGCGTAACTTAGGGGTATTACTGTAATTATTTCTGTTAAAGCCTATACATAGGTGTTATTGTGGTTAAAAGTTCCATTTGTTTTGTTACCTATGAATAAAATACGCAAGTACAACTTTGTGTTTTTATTTCTAAACTTATGAAACATTTTTTTTTTGTCTTCAGAACAGTATTTTTGATCAGTTCGAAAATCCAAACAAATCGGAAGTTCGAACTGCCCCAATCCCAATTAGTTCAGGCTATTGACGCTCTACTGTACTTACTTTCCTGTTGTCACAAAGTTTTTGTATCCAAATGGCAGAAAATAAAAATCAATCAATGATATCTACGTAGAAGAAAACAAATTAAAGGAAGTTTTATTCATACAATATAATGTAATATTATTCATTATAATATATATATATATATATATATATATATATAATTAATTACATTATATATAATATAATGTAATGTGCATTTTGCATTACCACCAGTTTAGAATAAAGTAGTGTTAGTGCACTTTAACAAGTACATGGAGTGGGGGGGAACGTCTCTGATATTGTATAAGAGCTGTCACGCTTGTATAAACAATATAACATCATCATCACTAAAGAATAAATCCAGAAAGTTTCAAAAATTTTATTAAAACATAATATACATTTATACTCTCAAGCCCATGTCACTGGATGTTGTTTACTACTATTATAAATTACAACATTAAATAATTATAATTTATTAATTTTGAGGAACAGTATGTTACTTGATGGGGGGTGGGGTAATTCGTTGGTGACAGCTGCTGTGGCTATTCAAAGTTATAAACTTGGAAAATGTTCGGGGTTTTTCTGGTTTACATTCCAGCAATTAATTGTAAATTCTATTGAGTTATGATAATATGATAATAGGAGTCTTAAAGAGTGCAGTACTGGGTTCCATACTGTTTTTGATTTTGTTACAACAGTGATGATGGCATAAAGATTTAGAGGTCCTGCAACATATGTTTGCATCAACTGACAATTCAAGGCTTGAATACAGTCATTCAAATGCATAGTGTGTGCATATCTGTGCTCTTGATCATTCGGCTAAAGTACAGTATAAAAAACATTTTGCAATAATTTCTCAATGTGAACTTGGAAATATAATGCACTGCTCAGTAGGTGAAACTTTTCTGTAACTGAAGAAGCAGCAATGGAATGTTTCCTGAGAATGGCATACGTGATTAAAAAAACAAAACAAAACTGTTTCCTTTATATCATGTACAGTTTGAATAACAGCACCAGGTATCAACTGTGGTTATGACACATCAATGAAGGAAATATCACAGAGGAGTCTGTTTATCCTGGAACCATATTCAACTTCCATATTCAAATTTTGCATCCCTTAAGTCTGGTATCTCCACAATGTTTGCATTCGATGATCTAATCAGTACGTTAAATTTATCAAATTTATTTACTGTGCTCTTAGCATTAGTTAATGTATATGCTAGTATATATGCACATGTTATTACTCTTAACTACCCTAACAGAGCTCATATAGTTACTTATTCCATGATGACTCACAGCAGGGCTTGAAATCTCTGAAGCCTTGCTTTCTAGGCTGCTGCATGTTCCAATAGAATCAAAGCAAGAATAACTATCACCCCTGCCTGTAGCTCTAGTTAAACTATTACTCTGCATATCTTCAAACCCACATAACACTACCTTGATGCCATCAGTGAATATTTTTGCACCCCTACTATTTACGTATATTCCCTCCTTGTAAAAACAGTCTCTTCTGTGATGAAGCACAGACAACACTGAGAAAAATTCTACCACATGAGCCTAGTATAAAATCTCCAGAGCCAAGTTTTTATGTTGATTCACAAGGCTCTCAACATAAAAACTGCAGCCATTATCAATCCATTGCAGGATGGAAGCCTCCTCAATGATTCATGTTGAGGGAAATGGACCATAATCTGCCACGCTGGTCCAGTAAGGCAGCGTGGCAGATCAACTGTATTTTAGCGGTCAGGGGCTTGAACCCCGGTCTACTCAAAGAGTGTGTGGTACTGCACTCCCGTTCCTGACCACTCGGCTATGGAGGTCGCTCTCGACATGTATTCCCTTAAATAACAATTTAAAAAAAAAAAACATACAATGTTTACATTTTAAAATTAAAAAAAAAAAAAAGAAAGAAAAAAAGAAAAATTATATTTAACAAGAAACAAGCAGTGCTGTATTCCAAGCAGAAAAAACTAGCAAACAGGCACCACTGTTTTCATGTGGTGCCTGTTTGGAAGTTAATAATTATCTCTTCCCTTGTTCAAAGAATCACCATACAGCAATCATTCTGTTAGATAATAACAACTGATTAAAAAATTTCATTTTTAACTCATAGGTGAGAACCTACACAAGGACAGAAATTTTCCAATGCTTTGTAATAAATCGATATAGTGATTGATAATAATGGAACATTTATTGCCAATTAAGTTCCTTTGTGTTAGTTTTCTTTATCATATTCTAATTAGAAGCCCTTAAAAAATATATATTTTTATAAAAAATATTATAAGTAGAACTTACTTAATTTTTTAGTTAAATTATAATATTGCTTTTCAAGTGAGTTTAGCTTATTTTTGATTTCATTTTTAGATGCAGAATCACTTAGGATATCACAAAGTTGCTCGCAAACACTTTCTGCATCAGCCAACAAAGGACGTTGATCTTCTAGTTGGCTTTCAAGTTCCTAAAATATCAAAATAAAAAAATATATATTATTTAAGTAAATTAAAAAATAATATTTACAAGGATAATATTAGGACAATAATAAAGATTACTGATAGGTTGCTGAATAATTTCAAATTATATATTTCTCATCATTACTATTACTCATCTCTACTATTAGCATTAGTAGTAGAAAATGATGCAAGAAAGCAACCTTATACAGTATTAGCTAAGAAAAAAAAAAATAAAAATAAAAAATAACTCCAATCTCAACCATCCACCCCCTCCAACACAGTTTGTCTGGTTCATCCTGGAATTTATTTAAACATCAGATTCTACAACAGATGAAAGTTTGTTTCAGTAATCAACACCTTGCTGGCTAAAGGCAAATTTCTGCACGTCTATTCTGCAACCATCCTCCCTCAATTTGAATTTATGCCTCCTGATTTCTGAAAGTAATACTGAACATGTGCCTGGTCAGCCACGGGTGCCGTGAACCTGATACTAAAGGATGTGTTGCCCAAGTAGCATTGTTGTTGAGAAAGGAGGCGGATGCCCCCGAAAGCTACAATCATTGTTTTATCGCTTTTAATTTTCGTATTTTATTGTATTTTAACATTTTCGTAGTAAATTTTATTTTATTTTATAGTAAATCAGTTTTGTAAATATTATTTTACAGTATCCACTATATCGCATGGTACATTTCATTACATTATATATTTTTACAGTATTAAACTATTTTAATCAAAACAGTTGGTGTATTTATTTAAATTTGTGATTTGTACAGCAGTCTTATGCGAAAGAGTATCAAAAGCTTTCCTGAAATCCAATATATGATATCAAAATTATTTTTGGTTTCCAGTTCCTTTATCATGACATCATAGCATACAATCAAATTGGCCAGACAAGATTTCCCCCTTAACAGTGTCTGAAGTATAACTGCAGTCTTGTCTACATGGTTTATTTTCCATAGAACAAAAGTTAAATAAACAGATCTGTAATTACTCGTGTCACCTTTTGATCTCATTTGTGAACTGGGACCTCCCCTGAATCCAAGAATGCTCTCATAATTATGGCTAAGGGGTTTTCTGCCTCCCTTGATATAATTGGATAGATTGAATACACCCCAGGTGCCTTTCTCAAGTTTAACATCTACAATTTCTTCTCAACTTTCCTCTCAGTTATTACAAAATTATTTAGCTCCCTGTTAGAGTTTGATAAATTTCTGGGCTCCACTTCCTTACAGACTTCCTCATGTGTGAATCCAGACATAAATATTCATTCGCTTTGAATGAATCGATCATCCACAGTCGAAATATCAATATCAAATGGACCCATTTGATTCATTCAGTCTAGTGTTCACTTAAGTAAAGAAGTTTTTACTGTTTTTCTTTGCATCCTTTGCCAAAGATTTCTCAAAATCTGCCTTCCCTTGCCTAACCTCTTTTGTGACTTGATTACAGACTATTTTATGTCTACCACAGACTTCTGTGTTGCCTGATAATTTATATGCATCTCATGCATTTTTCTTCACTGCCACAAGTCTCATTACTTTATCTGATATCCATTTAATCCTAAACCTTCAGCAATATTTCTTAATAGTATGAAAAATCTAGTACTTTCTATGACTAATTTCTAGAATACTTGCTATTTGGAATTTGCATATAGTAACATCATTAGTTGGTCCCACTGTGTAGAATTTAAAATGTCTGAGACCACTCTAGCCATCACCTTTACGAAAGCAAAACCTGTTTCTTTTACTCTTGATAGTAGTAACATCTTTAAGTAAATCTCACATCAACGCGCTGTGATCACGTTCACTTATTGGTTCTTTTATCTGCAGATTATTAATCCATGAATAATCACTGCTGATAATCAGATCAAGAGTATTACTCTGTCTTATTGCCTCTCTAACACCTTGCTGTAGCATACAGACCTCCCATAAATGTACAAAAGTCTTGGAAGTGTGTGAGTGACCAAACCACAAGTTCCAGTCAATATCCGAAAAGTTAAAATCCCCCATTCTTAGTCATTTTGATTTACTCACCACTCTATTTCTTTGTATAGTTGTTCAACACACTCATCAGAGTCATCAGGCCTATAACACACTCCTACTGTCATTTTTGCTTACCCAGTGCTAACGTTTCAACCTGACTCAACATTGCACTGGCCATCCATGTCAATTAAATGCACTACCCTAGAATTTGTGCTGCTTAACTAACCTCCCTCCCATCCTGTCTGTCCTTAATGTACACCCTATATTCAAATTCTGCACCCCTTATATCTCAATGACACCATGTCTCTGATATCCCAACAATGTCCAGATTTGATGTCTAGACCAGCACTTCAAATTCAAGAAATTTATTTGCTATGCTCCTGGCACTGGTGTATATGCAAGCATACATGTATCTGTTCTTAGTCGTAATTACCAACAGTTCTTGAAATCCCTGTCACCTTGCTTCCAGACTGCTGCTCGTTCCAATAGAAGAAGTGTAAGAATCACTTTCACCTCTGCCTGCAACTTTTATTAATCTATTATTCTGTCTATACCCCCAAGCTAGCAGTTTTCTGACCCACCTAACACTTCTTTGATAGTATCAGCAAATATTCCTGCACCCTTTCTATTTAAGGGTATTCCATCTCTGGAAAACCAGTCTCTCCTGTTACAAGCACACACCACGCTGAGAAAAATTCTACTCTGTGAGAATTGCACAATCTCTCCAGAGACGAATTTTATTGACAAGGCTCTCATCATATACTTCCTCCTATTTTGTTTGGCCAGAATTGCAGACACTTTCAAATTTAAGCACATCTGGCAACATTTTTAATATTGTCCTGTACTTGTTAAGTACAGATAAGTTAAGTCAGCTCTACAATGTGAACATTTGGCCCCGGCAGACATAATTAACATTAGCATTAGTAGAGGCATATGATGCAAGAAAGCAAGCATATGCAGCATCAAATAAAAAAAAAACCTCCCATTTCACCCCTCCATTCATTCTGAATGCCTGTCCAGCTCAGCCTTAAATTTATTTTGCCTATCAACTTCCACAACAAAATATGGAAGTCTGTTCCACAAATCAACTACCCGCTGGCTAAAGGCAAATTTCCACACATCTATTCTACAACTCTTTCCTCAATTTGAATCTATATCCCTTCAGTTTCTTAATCTGAGCAACAGGAACAATCCCATCAGCATGATGGGATTGTTCCTGTTGGAACAACAGGAACAATCCCATTCAGCTTGCTCAACCCATTCAAGGCCTTATACACCTCAATCAGATCATCTCGCAGGTTCCTACTCTCCAGACACTGCAACTTGCACAACTTAAGCCTTTCTTGGTAAGAGTACCCCTTCGTTCCCCTCACCAATCTTATTGCCCTTCTTTGTACTCATTCTAGCTACTCTACATCCTTCCTAAAATGAGGCCTCCAGATCTGTACACAGTACTCTAGGTGTGGCCTGACCATTGCCTTGTATAACAGGATAATCACCTTCCTGTCCCTGCTAGAAAAATTCCTATATATCTTTGACAAGACTACATGAACTGCCCTGGCAACCCATCTGCACTACCCAATGAACATCATATCTGACTGCACAAAGGCCCTTTTCAATTTCCACTTCCCTGAGTGTAGTACCACACAGCTGGTATGTTTCTCTTGGATTATTGCTACCCATATACAGTACTTTGCATTTGTCAATGTTCAACTTCAGTTGCCACTTCTCAGCCCATTTGCCCAACTTAATTAGATCCAGTTGGAATAGCGTACTGTTTTTACTACCGTTAACAACCCTGCCAACATTTGTATCATCTGCAAACTTGGACATTAAACCTGATATACCTTTATTAATATCGTTGATAAATATACAAAATAACAATGGGCCCAACACCATACCCTGGGGAACTCCACTAATAACATTTCTCCATGAAGAGCAGTGTCCATTGATTACCACACTCTGTCATCTCCCACTGAACCATCCCTTTATCCATTGTAGCAACATACCCTTAATGCTGTACCTCTCCAATTTGTACAGCAGTTTTTCATGTACAACAGCACCAAAAGCTTACCTAAAATTTAAGTATATGATATCAAAATTATTTTTGGCATTCAGTTCCTTTGTAATCATGTCATAGTATCCAATCAAATAGGTCAGACAAGACCTCCCTTTAACAAACTCCTCAGTGACTCCATTATTTTCCCCTAGAACGCAAGTTAAACTAACAGGTTTATAGTTACTTGTGTCACCTTCTGAACCCCTTTTGTGAATTGGTGATACGTTTGCACACCTCCAGTCCACGGGGACCTCCTCTGAGTCCAAGGAAGCTCTCATAATTATGGCTAAGGGTTTGCTTACTTCCTTTGCTGCCTCCTTTAATACAACTGGATAGATCCTTTCCACCCCAGGTGCCTTCCTTATGTTTAACTTCAACAATTTCTCTTCCACTTTGCTCTCTGTTATTACAAAATCACTTAGCTCCCTGTTAGAGTTTGATAAACTTCTGGCATTCCGCTCATTGAATAACTCCTCCTGTGTGAATGTAGATGCAAAATACTCATTCAGTTTATCAGCTACCTCGGCATGATCATCAATAGTCAATCCATCTATGTTAAGTGGTGCAATCTAATTCATCCCTTTCCTACTAGAGTTTACATAAGTAAAGAACTCTTCGCTGTTTTTCTTTGCATCCTTTGCCAAATATTTCTTGTAACCTGCCTTTGCCTGCCTAACCTCCTTTGTGAGTTGATTAGAGACTTAGCTTATATCTGCAATGGAACAAATACCAAACCCTAGTGTCTGGCCAGAATTGCAGACACTAAATTTTAAGCACAACTGGCAACATTTTTTTCAATATTGCCCTGACCTGGCAGGGCAATATTGAAAAAAATGTTGTCAGTTGTGTCAGTTGTCAAATGTTAAGTAAGTCTGCAGATTTCCTACTTTTTATGTCATTATTGTGAACAGGCACAACAATATGCCATTTTATGCCTGATGATATCAGCTCTACAATGTGAACATCTGTCCCCGGCAGACATAATTAACATTAGCTGATACTTTATATGCATCCCATACATTTTTCTTCCATGGCACGAGCCTCATTAATTCATCTGACATCCATTTAAGCCTATTTACAGTATTACTGTTAAATACCTTTAAGAGTATTTCTTAGTTGGAATGAAAAGCCTAGTAGTCTCCAAATTAAATCTCTAAATCCCTTTCCCATTTAGAATTTAACATTGGCAACATCATCAGTTTATCCCACTGTACAGAATTTAAAAACTGTCTGAGACCCTTGTAGTCACCTTTACGAAAGTGAAAGCCCTTCCCTTCAGCCTTGATGGCAGATACATCTTTAAGTAATTCCCACATCAGTATGTTGTGATCACTGTCACCCAGTGGTTCCTTTATCTGCAAATTCTTAATGTATGAATAATCACTGCTGATAATCAGATCAAGAGTATTTCTCTGGCTACCTCTCGAACATGTTGCTGTAGAAAACAGTAATCCAATAAATCCACAAAAGTCTTGCTAGTGTGCGTGTGACCAACCCACAAGTTCCAGTCAATATCTGGGAAATGAAAATCCCTCATTACAAGACGTTCTGATATTCTGGCCCACTCTATTTCTCTGCACAATTGCTCATTATACTTTTCAGATTCATTAGGCCTATAACACACAGCTATTCTCATTTTTCCTTTCCCAGTGCTTATGACACACCAAACAGACTCAACATTGCATTGTTCCCCACCAACATCAATTGGATGCACTTCCTTAGATTTTATGTGTTTCTTAACTAACAGCATAACCCATCTTCCCTTCCTGTCCTGTCTGTCCTTTCTGTACACATTGTACTCCCAAAATTCCTATTCTGCACTGCTTAAGTCTGTGTGACACGACATCTTTGATATCCTAACAATATGTGCCATTCATGTCTTGACTAGCACTTCAAGCTCATCAATTTTATTAACTATACTCCTATAATTGGTGTATGTGAAAGTATACATGCACCTGTTTCTACTCTTAGTTACCCTAACTCAGCCCATGTATTTACTTGTTCTACTATGACTCCCAACATCATCATCATCATCATATTATACTAATTTGTTTCACGAGCAAACGCTCATCAACAAAAGTAACTAAATTTAAAAACAACCACTTGTCATAAGAAAAACTAAAATCGACCACTTAGCCTGCTCCCACCAGCTAAAAAATTTAGCTATTGTGGGAACAGTTACCGCCCCTACCGCGGGGAGGTGGGTCGTCTACTATCAAATGTATATACGCCCATAAACTCCAGAATAAAATCTCTCATAAAAACATCAAACTTCTGCACCATTAAACATTTCTCTAAAAATCTAATTTCTTTATAACATTATACATCATCCATCATGTTGTACATTTCTAATTTTAAACAATTCATTGACAAAATCTAAAAATTCTCTGTAAATTGCTAGGTTCCTAAGGAGTCCGCACGGCTCCAATATCCCTCCACCAACTTTTTTGTCTTAATCGTTCCCTATGTTGCTCATAGAGAGGGCATCTCAATAACATATGCTCACTAGACTCTGGCTGTCCACAACCACAGCTATCGCTCTCCCTCAGTCCCAACTTATGCAACTTAACCCCGAGTCCATGCCCAGTTATCTACATAGCCGGAAACAATCCTAACATAGGCCACTTCTCTTTATTCACCAATGTCAAGGCATCAGGAAGAAACTGGTAAGTATCCCTACCGGCATTAGACTGTGCCCACCGGCTCCGCCATACATCTTCTATTTCTCTCTGGAATCGCCTGCGTTCCAGTTTCAAATCCTGCAATCCATACGTTTTTCCCTCATCAGGACAAGCCCTAATACTGCATAACTCTGCAGGAGAATTCTTCTTTGTATGGTATATCAAAAACCGCTTTGCAATCACCAGATCAACTGGCATTTTTCCTGTAATAACCTGCAAAGCCTCAGTGGACACAGTTCTGCATGCCCGAGAAACTGCTAACAATGCCAGTCTTTGTGAGGCGCTCAGATGTCTTCTAACAAATACATGAGCAATAGCCGTTCCCCACGCTCCGCACGTGACAATTGGTAAATATATACATTGATATAGCAACTTTATAGCCTTCCCTCGTAAACCCCACTCTACTCGTACAATTCTTTTGACTCTTCCATATACTTGTTTCACCTTCTCACGCAAGTACTTCGCATGGGGAACAAAACTAAGTCGCTCATCCAACATTATCCCCAAATACTTGGTTTGAGTACAATATTTAAGGGACCGTGGGATTTCTATTACAACTCAATCTGCCCCTAAGTAACATACAAACTGTCTTCTCTTTTGATATAGTTACCTTATTTAAGAGAGCCCAGTCATCCAACTTTTCCAAAGCTATCTGTGCCTTTGTTTCCAGACTAAGCCTGGAATCACCTTGAACCATGATTAATACATCATCTGCGTAAGCCACTATCTCCTCCTCACCCCAATCCTCATTCAAAATTTCATCAAGCACGAGATTTCAAACCACAGGCCCAAATATCGAGCCCTGTGGTGCACCTCGCTCTATGACTTTATTTACCACTCTAAATTTATTCCGCACCTCCACTATTCTGTTGGAGAAGTAGCTACGCATCAGCCTATATAAGTTTCCTGGGCATCTCATTTGCCTAAGTCTTGCCAATATACTCTCCCAAAAAGAGATCAAAGGCGCCCCTAAAGTCAACAAATATTCCCAATATATATCGACTCTCACTATTTTTAATGACTCTGAGCACCTCCGACAAGGCATCCTCGGTCGACCTGCCAGCCTTAAATCCATACTGTTTTTGAGAATTCAGCCCTGCTTCCCAATATCTTTTATTAATTCTGCCTATCATCAATCTCTCCAGCGTCTTTCCTAACACCGACAACAAGGCTATGGGCCTATATGACCCGGGGTTAGCCACATCTTTATCCCTATTTTTTAATAGCAACTTCAAGGTTGCTTTTTTTCAGCATTCGGGATATATCCCTTCTCTTAAACAAAAATTAAATACTGAGAGCAATAGCCAGGACCAATTTTTTGCCATTTCCTATAAGACCTCCATAAAGATTTCATCACCGCCTGGAGCCTTTCCTTTCTTAGCCGACATCAAGGCGTTACTAAGCTCATCCAGTGTGAAATCGCCCTCCTCTTCATTAGCAACATAATCCAAATTTGCCTGCCTAGTACATGCCTGGCCTGGTGAGTCGTCTTGAGCATTATCTCCTGGAAATAAGACATTCAAGATTTTAGTCATAGAATCCTCCCAGTTCATTGTCTCGGATCCTTCTAATTGAAAAGAATATGCTATTTGCTCAACATGTACCTTTTCCATCATAATCTTGTAGGGGAGACCCCAAGGATCTCTATTCCCTTCTACCTGAACAAAATCTTGCCAAGTCTGAGACTTTGCCCTCCGAATCTCCCCCACATATCTATTTTTCCTATCCTGATATTGTTGCTTGTATACCATCATATCCTCATATCCCAAGCGTCTTGCACGCTGATACTTGTGTCTTAACCTAATCACCTCTCTCCTAGATGCCTCAAGACTCCCACTCCACCAAGGCACAGACCTTAACTTTTTCTTTTGTTTTATCATGGAGCCGTACGAGGCTCCCCTCAGAACCTTTGTTAAAATTTCCGCTCTCTCATTAACTGAGCCGCCGGACTACACACAATCCCTCACTCGCAATCTACTCTGGATACCGCTAACCAGCCTTTGACAGTCCAGGGACTTCCAAACCAATCTGCTGGATCTACTATCCACATCACTCCGCACTGTGTCCACCAATTCAAATACTATAGCCCTATGGTCGCTTGTTGTCCATCCCTCTCGCAGTTCCCAACCCTGAGTTTTATCTAACATATTTTCCGAACATACTGTCACATCAATGTTCGACTCACCATTTACTGTTGAGAACGTACTTAAGTTCATCGGACAATTCACGACCCAGAGCCTATTTGCAGTTAAGCACTCTTCCATCATTACTCCCCTTGGATCAGTCTCATTGGCATGCCACAGCACAGAGCTAGCATTGGAGTCAATGCCAAACACTATTCGCTTACCTTGGAGCTCAGAACAAATTCTATCAATGTACCCCAAGTACACTCCTAGGTCATCCCTGAACTGACAATACAGACTTACCAGATAAACACTATCAAAAGAACCTATGACCTCCACTCACACACCATGCGTGAAGGTCAATCCTTGGATCTGTGTTACCATGAGGTCAGGGTTGCACACGATCACAGCAGCCTGACAACCATGCCCGTGCTGTGCCACCCTGTAATCCAGTGGATACCCTCGCACCACTTCGTTTACCCTGTACGGCTCTTGTACAAGGATCAGGTCACAACCCTCTTTTTTTGTCCTAACAGCCAGCTGCAACGCAACCTGATAAGAGCGCTGACCATTAATTTGCACCAATTTCAACTTTTGATATTTATTATAATCAAAACTTTTATCCATTTCCTAGTTTATTTTTAACTTGTTCTTTATATCTCAAATATTCAGGGCACTCTTTGCTCCCAACAGAATGGTCAGCGCTCCCACCTTTCCTCTTACAGTTTACACACGTTGGTACATCTCGCTTCTTAGGACAGTCATTAAAAAGATGGCCCTCTCCCGCGCAATCTCTCTCACTTTATAAGAACACCAGGTAATATATACTCGTCCCCTCTCCACCAAGAATTTCGTAAGTCTCTCTGGAACCTCCAATATCCAATTCTTAGTTTCTTTGTCTAAAACTCTAGCCACAGACCTCACTGTGATTTCCTTTAAGAACCGCTCCTTGTCCATTCCTGTTTCATATCCATTTTTGGAGTATAATTGCTCAAGAAATTGCTCCTTTTCTATATCAGCTTCAACATCGTAAATAATAATTCGACTACCTGCTTTCTTTGGAATTTCCACCTTCATTCCTTGATCTTTTACTTTCTGACAATTAATCAGACACTGCATATCGTGATGGGAGTCGAACTCCATCACCACTCCCTTATCTCGAATTGTCCGAAAGTTCCTCACTTTTATGTCCTGCAATTCCGGACGTATTGTCTTCAAAATCTCAGTCTTTACTTCGTCACTTGTCTTGAATTTTTCTGAATCAGCCTTAATAAACAACACATGTTTTTCCTTTTCCACTCTTTCTGGCAATTTGCCTACCACTTTTAATGCTTCAGCAAATGTCTTTTTTACTTGCACTGTAGAATCATTCTCTTTCAATCTTGCCTTGAGAACCTGATTCTCCACATATAGTCCAATAGCTTTTGACTCCAACACGTCCCAAAATTCCAGAATAGCATTCATTGCTGCTCTATTCACTTTATGACTGTCATTAAACATATACTCATGAAGCTCCTTCCGAACAACCTTAATCTCCTTGAACACTTGAACTTCTCCTACCTCATCCTCAATATCACTTTCGACACGAATTCGCTTGGTTCCAGAACGCTGTATACTTTCTGTAACGTCCATTTCACCCTCAATGGATGAGCTTGCTCCATCTCTCTGAGACTGGGCAGGAACAGGTTCCATTCCAGGTGGAGGGGAATCAATAATTAACACTTCCGGTTCAGACATGCTCACAGGCCGCTAACCCAATGGCAGCACAGCCACGGGCACAGCAAAAATAAAACAACAATAAACAATATAATACAGACAATATGATAACAACCTGTGCTATTAAGTTACTCGCTTGACTCGCAAGCAAGAAAGTGTCAGCACCCCGTGAAGACACGGATAATGCACTAGTCCACCTCGATAAACACCAAAAAATGCAAAATAGCACTACACAAATTGTAACAGAAATTAAACCTAACCTCAATATATTTGTAGGCCAAGACACACTCCACAATATTCACAAGATAAACACACGCACTCCGCGAAAACACTGACTGCTCTAGTTCACTTGTTAAAAACACAGAAACCCTAGACCTTTTCTACCTCAGTTCGGCCGTACTTGACGGCTCCGGTTTCTCTTCGCCGGCCAGGAAAATCCTGGCCGCCCACCCCGCACAACGTGGATGTGGAAACCTCCTAGATCACAAGCACTGACAAAGTTAGTACAAAAGTTAATAGTATTGTTCTATCACTTTATTAAATCACTCACTAACAGACGCTGTGCACCCGTGCCATTCTTCTTGGAAATCTCCATTATCTTGCTTTCCAGGCTGCTGCTCATTCTAATAGAAGCAGTGCAAGAATCATTTTTGCCTCTGCCTGCAGCCATTGGTAACCTTTTAGTCTGTGTATATCCCCCCCCCGAATCTAGTTTTCTGTCCCATCTACCACTGCCTTAAATAGAAAGGGTGCAAATATTCTTGCACCCTTTCTATTTATGTGTGCCCCATTTCTGTAGAAGCAGTCTTTCCTGTCAAAAAGCACAGACCACGCTGAAAAAAATTCTACCCCTTGAGCCTTGAACAATTTCTCTAGGGCCAAATTGTTCGACAAGGTGCTCATCATATACTCCCTCCTATCTTGTCTGGGGAATTGCAAACACTTTCACATTCAATGCCAACATTGACCTGTACTTGTTGAGTAAATCTGTAGATCTCTTACTTATTAGCATTAGTAGAGGCATATGATGCAAGAAAGCAAGCTTATGCAGCATCAGCCAAAAAAAAATGTCATTACTATTAATGTCATTAGTTCCAACATATACAACGACATCACCTTTTTTTCCCTTAAAAGATAATATCTGTTCTACAACGTCGTCAACTTTTGCCCCTGGCAGACATATCTTGGTTCTGTTCCACCTAGCCTTCTTGCATAGTATATTTCCCATCTCCCTGACAATAATCACCAACAATAACTAGTTCCTGGTCTTACAATCCTGGTCCTATTCCACCTATCCTTTTTGTACAATATATTTCTCACTTTCCTGACAATAACTAGCTCCTGTGGGACCAGCACATTCTGCCTTTGGTGTTGCTGCTGTTGTGTGATGCTCAGATGCAAACTTTGGTGTTGGGGTGGGCGGCTTAGTGTTTTATGGGCCCCCTATTTAAATCCTTTGAGAGGCATCTACCTTGTTCTTAAAGCTCTCACAAATGCCCATAACAATGCTGAGTTTGTGCCTATTATCCTTATACTCTTTACATTGAATATACAAAAAAGACACAATATTATCAATATGACCATATGAAAATTGATTACTTGCATAGAAGAGATCTTATGCTCTATGATATAATCTTTAAAACTAATGTCATCACTACAAACAAGGTGCATCCCTTAATATCCCCTAATTATAAAACAAGGAAAGGTATGCCTTACAAGATCATTAAGGTCTGTTTAGGGAAGGGTTGTTTATAGTGTGAGGTGGAAAATTGAGCAAACTGTAAAAATTCAACTGAAAGTTTAACTGTCACTGCGTCTATGAGAGCAATGGCTTGAAAGAGCTGTTTAACCACAATGATAGTAGTAATTATGGTTAAATGGTATATGCATGGAAGTCTTTCACTTATTTTTAGGCATGTCTCTTGAAAGGAAATGTAACTTGTTCTAGCTTTTGTATGAGGCCTTGATGTTACTGATATTTTACCAGAATCCATGACAATTCCAATATTAGAATTTAACCATCATTTGGGTTTAGTAGAAAGGCCATTCGACTTGAGAAAGATTGAGAACTCTGTTTTCTCAGTCAAGGATTTGTCCTCTTTGGAAACAAAGACCTGTGTCCATATGTCTTCTACCATGAAGAAAAAATGAGTGAAAACCCTAGTCATAAGGCATCTCCTAAACTTTGGCATACATTTTTTCTTGTATTTATAGTGACCCTACGTTTTTTAATACTTTATTTTGGTAGTGGTGATATAGGAGTAGTAATGCTGCATTTTGTTAGGCCAGTTTTTCAGAGCTCAATAAATAGAGTACAACAGGAGTGAATGATTATCTTGGTAGAACTGTCTTTTCAGTTTGCATCAAAGGAACTCTTTCCTGGAATGTATCTATTTACTGACTTGACTGCTTTCCTTTCATCCTGATAAAGATATACCCAACACTACCTAAAGTCTGTTTTTCTTCCTTTCATTGATGGTGTGTTAATGATGACACAAGTGTTCTACTTGGCAATTGATACATACAGGTTTTGTAGTCAAATATCTCACACTGTGGTGCTCTGAACCACATCAAGCACACATATAAGTAGCACAATGATCTGAGGTTTCTTGTAGGTCTAAATTCCCATCCTCATGCGCAAATGTTTGTCAAACCATTTTCACTCCTTGTCAGAAAAGATTTCTTCTTCAAATACTTCTAATAAAACGATTGTAAAAAGATCACATCACAAGAAGAATTTAATCTTATTATGGGACTAGAATAATAGAATTTCTTCCCTCCACCCATTAGTAGTAGCTCGAAGGAACTATTACTAACTGAATTCTTATAATCTTTTTGTTCTTATTTAAGATTTCACCCAACAGAGATGTTTTTCTGATTTAGGGGAGCTTGCCAACCCCTCCAAAATTCTTCTGGATAAAGAAGAGTGACATTTTCTTCATAGGCTTTTCATTAATGGAATGGATTTTGAGGAAGTACAGTGTAGGTCCTTATATTTCTTCCATTCATGGCCTCTTTGATGTGGTGGTGGTATCAGTCGAAGTCATTATTTTCTGATAGGGACCGTGTTGGGATCTCAAGAGAAGGATTCCCGAGAGTGTTTTCTTGATTTAGTACCCAGGCTCCCCACTTATCATGGAGATCATAAAGATACCCACTACCCAGCAAGTAATAAATATGCTTAAGAATGGAATACCATGGTTACCCAAGCAACATACTGACACCTCTTCAAGCCTGAAGAGGCCTGAATCCTGTCCCTTGAACCATGAGAGCTGGGTTCCAGCATGATCGACCTTCAAAAGTGAACCTACTAGACCAGTGCTAGTCAACATTTTCATGGAATCAGGCATCTTTTTTTTTTTTTTTTTAAAGAACTGAGAATATTTGTTTACCTCTGAAAAGTACTTATAAACTATTGATATATTTCTGACTTCATGCATTTATAATATCAAATTGTGTAGCCAAGGCAAATGAATTAGAAAAATTAACTAGTGGGGATTTTTTTTTCTTTACTTTTCAGTTTGGTTTTCATTAAAAAAATTAATTACATTAAATTAAATTTAAAAAATTAAAACAAAAAGATGAACAAACATTGTGTGTTCTTAAAACAAATAACTCTTGTTATGTTAAAACTGCAAAATATTTAAAAAATAAGATTGATATATTATGGAAAATATAAATGTACAGCAATAACAATGGGCAACAAACAGTAACAAGTAAAAGTATTCTAATCTTACAATCAATCTCTTTAACTGATCTTCTGCATCAGACCCACTCTCAGAAAGATGATCAAATTTATCACCAATATGTTGCAACCTGTCTTGAAGCCTATTCAAACTTTCCTGGAAATCCTTAACAGTGCCACTTGCTGCATCTAAACTTTGTTCCCTGTCAGAAAGTCTTTTAACAAGATCATCCCAATGAAGTTTAATTATATCTATCTGTTCTTTAACTTTTTTGGCACCAGAAGTATTTGCATCTAAATGATCCATAATGGCATACCCTAAATGATTTAGCTTATTCAACTGGGGCTGCTGACAAGTAAACTCATCCCTTAATACCTAAAAGACAGAGGAAAATGACAGAAATGGGAAATGTTTTCTCAAAGCAAACCAGCTCAAAATATATATAAAATAATATATGAATTTTAAGCACAAATATATCTATTTTAGTTAAATTTGCAATAATTTTCTTTTTTGTTGTAACAGTTAAATGTAGAAAAAAAAATATATATACTGATGGCTTTCCAAATAACAGAAGCAGATAATGCAGTAGCAAAAAGTGTCTTTTTTTTACTGAATTCAATTAAAATGATGTGAGAGTAAATCTCAATATTTTGGAGTTCGTTGTCTCACGGTTAATTTCGTGAGCAAATAAATGGTAGTATGTATGATTGAAAAATGCTTTAGGATGTGTACTTGCATTTTGTTTTTAGCAGAGGTCTAACCTGTCTGA
The DNA here is from genome assembly GCF_048544385.1 of Mastigoproctus giganteus. Taxonomy (NCBI): domain Eukaryota; kingdom Metazoa; phylum Arthropoda; class Arachnida; order Uropygi; family Thelyphonidae; genus Mastigoproctus; species Mastigoproctus giganteus. The sequence goes on from NC_143583.1 coordinate 218,843,397, forward strand.
TATTTTTGACTGGAATTTCTCTAAAGGTTTAGGAGTGGCAGATCTACTACTGATCACTGTTGTATTTTTCTCTGGATATACGGCTTTCCATTTTTAGCTTCAGCATGAAGAGAAAAGTATGGCACTAAGAGGGCTGGAATAAATATAGCAGTATATTGCTAGCAGAGATTAGTGTATTGAAAGCAAATAGTAATACACTGCAAACAGTCATGAATACACTGCTATATAAAAAAATATATATCTGGTCACTTTTGTTTGGCACTTTCGTCCATCCCAGATGGGAAAGTGCTAAGAATACAAGAAAAATCTTGATGTGGAATGAGAGGTGGCTAAATGATATGAGATATGGGTTTGTTATTAATGGATGCTATTTAGACACAGGGTAATAAATTCAGTCTTACAGAGTTCAATGCTGGGGTACCTTGTGTCTGATTTTCATGAACGATATCAATAATGGAATGAAACATATTATGCAAAAACTGGCTAATTACTTCACGGTCTCAATATCATGTCAATAATATCAAATCAGGAGTTTGGTTTATTAAACAAGACAGAGAGCTTTGTCAGAATGATTCTATAGGATTTTTGGGTGGTTGGAGAAACAGAAGGTACATTTGGATGCAGCTAAATCTTGAGGTTCTCAAAAGGAGATCCTGGCATTTGGTTGCCAATCATCTTAAAATAACATAAAACAATAAGTAGGGTAAAGCTAAGGATGTAAATGTAAAAAAAAAAAAAAAAAAAAAAGATACAGACTTGGACGTTATTACACAATTACACCTGAAACTAAATGTATATTGAAAGTAGGCGATCAAGAATGCATACATTCTTTTATAAATGATATTTATTATTATCTTTGCATCCATCTAGAAAGGGTTGGGTTTTTTTTTTTTTTTTTTTTATGAAAGCCCCAAATATAAAAGATATTAGAACCTATAGTACTTAATACCATGTATAGGTATTGACAATTGTGTAAATTAGCTAGGGTTTTTAGTACTGTTAGTTTCTCATTAAATTGCTTAGCAATTGCATATTGTCACAGTACTCACTTCAAAATCTGTAATTAAAAATTTGAATTCACAGAAGGCGAAAAGTAAAAAGAATTAAGATTTAAAATAACTATTTAAAAACATGCCCTAAAGAGAAAGTAATGTACAACTTTTTCCCAGGTTGTTGTCTACAAACTATCAGCAAACCTTTCTATGAAAGCCCCAAATATAAAAGATATTAGAACCTATAGTACTTAATACCATGTATAGGTATTGACAATTGTGTAAATTAGCTAGGGTTTTTAGTACTGTTAGTTTCTCATTAAATTGCTTAGCAATGGCATATTGTCACAGTACTCACTTCAAAATCTGTAATTAAAAATTTGAATTCATAGAAGGCGAAAAGTAAAAAGAATTAAGATTAAACTATTTAAAAACATGCCCTAAGGAGAAAGTAATGTACAACTTTTTCCCAGGTTGTTATCTACAAAAGAAGAATTCAGAATTGTGTATTAAAAACCGTTATAATATTATCGTAATTTTATTATCATAAAAATATTTACAATCAAACCACTCCATAACTGAACTTAGCCAGAATACACAATCTTTCAATAACACCCCATTAATAGATTCAGCAATAACCCTAATCAGATTAAACTCTAATTACACATTATTTCAATATGAAGCTTTAGCCGTAGAATGGTTTTGACCGACACACTGCATGAAGTTTTAAACTATCAGCAAACCTTTTGCCAATATGGCACTTAACAGGAGTTAACTTCTTCACACGTGATACGATAGTGCATCCTGAGAGTTAAAAAATCACTATAAAGTCAACTATATTCTTCTATTATCATGATAACCAAATGATGATGATGATAATAAGGTTGAAAGTCTTACGTTGGGAATCTTGGTTTTTTAATACACAATTCCGAATTCTTTTATAGACGACAACCTGGGAAAAGTTGTGCACTTCTTTCTCCTTAGGGCATGTTTTTAAAATAGCTTAATCTTAATTCTTTTTATTTTTCACCTTCTATGAATTAAAATTTTTAATTCGAGATTGTTCGGTGAGTGCTGCGGCAATAAGTCATTGCTAAGCAATTTAATAATAGCATATATAGGTTGTGGTTTGAGAAATAGAACATATTTGTTGATATTAGAGTTTCTAGAGACTATGAAAAACATATAAAGGAAGTTTTTTCCAGAAAGTAGAAGCAGAAGTTAATAAATGAGGAAGAGAAAAAGTTGGTTCTGTAAGTTTGGAGTCGGACAGTGAATGATTGCTAACCATTGCAGGACATGATCAGAATTCTCTGGAAGATAGTGCAAGAATTACAGATGCCAATTTAGAATGGTACACATGGATGTACCTACAGAAAAAAACAGAGCAGAAACTGAATGTCTATGAGACAGAGACTTTGTAAGAAATAAGTAATGATTAAACTGTTCTCTTTTGGGGACAATACTTTACACAGTAGGGTGAATTTGAGATTTGTGTGGAGTGGGCAGTTGTTTAGAAGAAAAGTAAAGAGCAAAAAGAAAAACAGTTTTCTTCATGCAGAGGAAGCAATATTTGTAATGTGTTTATGCTAAGAGCAATTAGATGTCAGGTTAATCAGTGAGAGAGAGAGTGAGAGAGAGAGAGAAAACAGTAGAAGCTTCTGTGCAAGAAATAAATTACCAGAAGATCAGTATTTAAGGAACTGGTGATGGATGTAGGACCACTACAAGTGCACAGGCGAAGTAACATCACTCGTCCCTTATGGGCTGCAGTTCAGGAGGGTGGCAAACATTTTTGACATATAAAAGTCAGACCTCTGTTTAATGAACTTCTTTATAGAGAAATTTTATATTTAGCGATTTTTTTTAAAAAATTTCCCTTGGTAATCACATTTAAAATAGTTTCCGTAGAACGAAGAAAATTTCCATATAATGAACGTATTAGCATTAGCATTAGCATTAGTAGAGGCATATGATGCAAGAAAGCAAGCTTATTCAGCATCAGCCAACAAAAAAAAAAAAAAAAAAAACACACACCACTCCCATTTCACCCCTCCGTTCGTTCGAAATACCTATCCAGTTGAGCTTTAAATTTGTTTAGGCTATCAACTTCAACAACAAGTGATGGAAGTCGGTTCCACCAACCAACCACCCGCTGGCCAAAGGTAAATTTCCGCACATCTATCCGACATCCGTCCTTCCTCAATTTGAATTTATGCCCTCTGAGGTGATTATTCTGAGCAAGATGAAGAATCCCGTTGGCATTGAGCACGTTCAAACCATTCAAAGCCTTATACACCTCTATCAGATCACCTCGCCGGTGCCTAGTCTCCAGACTCTGTAATTTGCAAAACTTAAGCCTTTCTTCGTAAGAGCAACCCTTTGTTCCATTCACTAATCTTGTTGCCCTTCTCTGTACCCGTTCCAGCAGCTCTACATCCTTCTTGAAATGAGGCCTCCAGACCTGTATACAGTACTCAAGATGTGGCCTAACCATTGCCTTATACAAGGGAATAATCACCTCCTTATCCCTGCTAGAAAAATTCCTGTATATCATTGACAAGACACCATGAGCTACTCTTGCAGCTCGTCTGCACTGCTCAGAGAACTTCATATCTGCCTGCACAATTACCCCCAGGTCCTTTTCATTCTCCACCACTGTCAGTGTAGTACCGCAGAGTTGATACGTTGCTCTGGGGTTACTGTTTCCCATATGTAGTACTTTACATTTGTCAATGTTAAACTTCATTTGCCACCTCTCAGCCCATCTGTTCAACCTTTCCAGATCCTGTTGCAGCAGCATAGCGTCAGTAGTGTCCTTAACAACCCTGCCAACCTTTGTATCATCTGCAAACTTGGACATTAAACTTGATATCCCATCATCAATATCATTCATAAACACCGAAAACAACAACGGACCCAACACTGAACCCTGAGGAACTCCACTAATAACATTAGTCCACGTTGAGCAGTGTCCATTTATTACCACTCTCTGTCTTCTGCCACTCAACCATCCCCTTATCCATAGCAGCAATTTGCCTCCAATGCCACATTGCTCCAATTTGTGTAGCAGTCTTCCATTTGCAACAGTATCAAAAGCCTTTCTAAGATCCAAATATATAATATCAAAGTTATTCCCTGCATCCAGTTCTTTTGTGACTACATCATAGTATCCAATCAAATTGGTCAGGCAAGACCTGCCCTTAACAAAACCATGCTGCGTCTGAGCTATAACTGAATTCTTGTCTAGATGATCCTGCAGTGCTTCTTTAACCAGTGCCTCCATTAATTTACCTGGAACAGAAGTTAAACTAACAGGTCTATAATTACTTGTGTCAGCCTTTGATCCTCCTTTGTGAATTGGGGTTACATTTGCACATCTCCAGTCTATGGGTACCTCCCCTGAGTCCAAAGAAGCTCTCATAATTATGGCTAGGGGTTTGCTTACTTCCTTTGCTGCCTCCTTTAATATAACTGGATAGATCCCATCCACCCCAGGTGCCTTTTTCATGTTTATCCTCAACAATCTCTCCTCCACTTTCTTCTCAGTTATTACAAAATCATCCAGCTCACTGCCAATGTTTACTTTACCTACATCATTCTCCTTCCTGAATAACAAGTGTTACAAGTGACTTTACTGGGAATGCATTGTTCACAACTCTAGCCTTCAGCCAATTGAGCCAATTAGTGCAGCTGCTAGCAAGAATTAAGAGCCTAAGGGATTACCATTCTGCAGCTCCTAAAACCTATTCACCGCCTGTCCGACATACCCAGAAGTTGCGCTGGTCTTTGATTGGTTTTAACCAATCAGATGATCAGCACGATCATCAATATCTAGTCATCTGCAACTCTTATTGTCTTTATCTTCTCCTTTCTTACTTTTACACTCTTCTGCTTTTCTGTTCTTCTTTGATCACTTTCATCAATGCTTCTGCATATGAATTAAATAGTACAGCAGACATGGAACATCCTTGCCTTGCACCCCTACCAATGGGAAATCATGGAATATTTTAAAGAAAATAGAACAGAGGAAGCATTCCAAAAAAATTCTTGATTTGGCTAATAATATGGCTACTATCATTGGCATTGATGCTTCATTTTTCTGAAGTAAGCACTGTAAGGAAAAGATTGAAAAGATGTCATTTCAATTATGAAAGTAGCGAGGAAGGTATTCAGGATCCGCAACAAAATTTCAAAATTAATTTTCTTCTTTCAAATTATGGCACAACAATTTTCTCGTTAACTAAAAGGTTTACAAATATGAAAAAACATGTAGAAATATTTTAAATATTTTATAATATTTCTGGATTAAAAAAATGGTCTCTGACGATTTATTAAATCATTGCAAAGTTTCTGCTTTTCTTATCTGGTTGGATATTCTGTCACACTCACACATTGCTATGAGGAACTGTTAAAATAACAGGTATGACTTGGAATAAGCTGTTATACATCCAGTTTACTTAAAAATTGCCTTGCTGTCTAGATAGCAGGGCAGTCTACCAAACAAGGACCACCGAAGATCACTTCTTCCTTCTGTCACAATAACTTCAGATTAGTTCTCATAATGAAATTATGAACTGATTCTGCAAAATACTAATGGTTCATCTATTTATTTATCTCCAAAGATACCAAGAAGTAATGGAAAGTTGTCAGACTAAAAATTATAAATCTGAAAACATCATCATCAGCCATTTTCAATCCACTGCAGGATGAAGGCCTCTCCAGCAACTTTCCAGTTCCTTCTGTTTTGAGCACTGGCCATCCGTTTATTACCCAAAAACTCATGAATTTCATCTATCCATCTCCGCCTTTGTCTTCCAGGTTTTCTTCTAGCTCCACTTGGGTACCATTCTGTTATTTTCTTAGTCCATCTGTCATCATGTCTTCGAGCTATCTTTCTCCTGCCCAAGACCATTTTAGTTCTTTAGTTTTGATAAGAATGTCCTTTACTTGAGTTTGCTGCCTAATCCATGTGTTTCTCTTCTTATCTAACAGTCTGATTCCCAGTATAAGTCGTTCCATTCTTCGCTGTCTAGTTCTCAGCTTCTCTTCCATTCTTTTGGTGAGTTCCCAAGTTTCACTTCCATAAGTCATGGTGGGGAGTATACATTGATTCATTACTTTACGTTTCAGACAAACTGGGATATTGCTCTTCAGTATGTGACTATATTTCCTGAATAATATCCATCCAAAATTTATTCTTCTCTTGACTTCCAGCCATTTATCATTATTACAGCTAATAACTTGTCACAGATAAGTATATGACTCCACCTTTTCAATTACTGCTCCTTCAATCATTATTTCCCTTTCCGTGGCATACTTTTTCATCATTACTTTTGTTTTAGCCATATTCATCTTTAGTCCAAAATCCTTACTAACTGTGCATAACTGATTAAGATTTTCCTCTAATTCTTTGGGATCGTGGCTTATGACCACAATGCCATCTGCAAATCGTAAATGGTTTAGGTACTCTCCGTTCATATTGACTCCTTTCTGCGACCAGTCTAATCTTCTGAAAGCTTCCTCAAGGGCAGCAGTAAACAGCTTCGGAGATATTGCGTCTCCTTGTAAAACTCCTTTCTTGATTTTAAATTTCCTACTGTCTTTGTCTAGTCTAATAAAGGAGGTAGCATTCTCATATATTTTCTTCAAACTCATAATATGTGGGATATCTATGCCTTGTCTTTCTAGTGTCCGAAACATTGCCTTATGCTGTATGGAGTCAAATGCCTTTTCATAATCCACAAATGCCAGGCATAATGGTGTTTTATATTAATTTGCTTTCTCAATTAGCTGTGATATTACGCGAAGGTGATCCATAGTTGAGAATCCTGTCCTAAAGCCAGCTTGCTCTTTTGGTTGATTCTCATCAAGTATTCTTTCTAATCTGTTAGTAATGATCCTTGTGAACAACTTGTAGATGTGGGATAACAAGCTAATTGGTCTATAAGTTCCAATTTCTGATTTATCTCCTTTCTTATGCAGGAAAACTATGATTGCATTATTCCACTGCTTAGGCGTCACACCTTTTCGAATGCACTTTGTGAAGAGCCTTGCCAGTTTTTGTGTTATGCCTCTTCCTCCCAATTTTAACAACTCTACAGTAACTTCATCTTCCCCCGGAGCTTTCCGATTCTTCATTTTCTTCAATGCATATTCTACCTCATCAGGAAGAATATTGGGTATGTCGTATGTGTAGCTACTTTGCAATCCATCTTCCCCACTGCTGGTATCATTCCCTCGCTCCTTGTATAATTCTCTATAGTAGTCTTCTGCTATTTGAATTATGCCTTCTCTGCTGTTTATAAGTACACCATCGCTATTCTTCAGTTTCAGTATCATTTGTCTTTCTGTATTACTGCTCATGGCTGCTAATTTTAATCCTTTGTTTTCCCTTAATGCTTGTTCTACTTTTCTTGTGTTAAATCTTCTTATGTCCTCTCCGAGTCTCTTTCTAATGGCTCTGCATAACTCAGTATACTCAATTTTCTCCCTGTCAGTGTTTTTTTTGCTCTTCATTTGTCGTCTTCGGTTCATCATGACAAGTGTTTCTTGACTAATTTTTTCTTCCTTGGACTTTTTCCCTATAGGTTTCTTGGGCTTTATCACTTTCAGAAAGTTTTAATATTCCTCGTCGATATCTTGGTCCTGAGCAGTCTGCAGAAGCTCAAACTTATTCTTAAGTTCTAGTACATACTGCTTTTTCTCCTCCTCTGTTATCTCAAAGACCTTTGGATTATTTGCTCGAGTCAGTTTTTTCCTTTCCTTTCCTTTCCTACATCTATATCAAGTGTACATCTTACCATTCTGTGATCACTTCCAACATTTACCTTATTCAGGACGGTAACATCATTCACAATATATCTTCTGTTAGTGAGGATGAAGTCGATTTCATTAGTTGTTAATCAATTTGGACTCTTCCATGTCCACTTTCTGTTCACCCTTTTCTTGAAAAAAGTGTTCATTACTGACAGGCCTTGAGATTCTGCAAATTCCACAAGTCTTTCACCTCTTTTATTTCTTTCACCAATTCCAAAATTTCCTATAGTTCCTCTTTCTGCGCTGTTTTGCCTTTTTCCAACCTTAGCATTGAAGTCCCCCATAATAATAGTGTAGTGGGTTTTCTGCTCATCTAGAAGACTCAATTTCGGTGTACATTTCTTCAACCTCTTCATCATCATGGCTTGATGTTGGTGCATAAATCATTATAATCTTTAGCTTGTACCTCTTAGAAATCTTGAGTATTAGTCCTGACACCCTTGGTGATGTACTTTTGAATTCCAAAATGTTGTTTTTAAAATCTTTATGGACCAGAAACCCAACTCCACCTTCACTCCTTTCACTGTTTCCATTGGTTTACAGCAGATTTCCACTTGATAAACTTATAAGTGATTCATTTCTTCTTCTTGTTTCAGCCAAACCGATGATATTCCAATTCACATTTTATAATTCCTTTTCCAGCTCTAATATCCTGAAAACAATGCCCTTCTAACTAAAGACATTTATGCTATTTAAACATTTATAAGACAAGCATTTTTCAATGGAAACTTTCCATTGAAAAATACTGCATTGCAGCACATAATCACGTGCAGCATTGAAGCTGTTGTCGTGTTTGTAGGCTTTACGGTGCAAGGGCAGCAAAGGCCATAATATGCCTAACCATGGTGATGTTAAATACATAGTTATATCTGCATAGATGTAACTGAAATTTATATTGCATTGTACAGTTTTATCTGTTTGAGTACACCAAACATTTCGGTTACATGTGGCATGTCCGCTAGGAGGTCAGAAATGCTGAAAGAGGCGTTTGTTGTGGAAAATGAGGTAAACATAGCTTGTCGATCAGTATTGTATTTGGGGCAATCAATAAGTATATGCTGGACAGTGAGCTGAGTGTTGCACCCTGTGCACCGTGGTGGATCAGTGCCTGCAAGAAGATAGAGACGTGTCAGGTGCATATGGCCTATTCGTAGTATAGCTAATACTACTTCTTCATGTCTGTTCTCATGTGTACTTGACTTCCAAGGCTTGAGATCTTTATTTATACAGAGCAGTTTGTTACCAACTTGATTCTGCCAGATATGTTGCCATTGCTCAAGACTTTTCTTCTTTATAATTAACTTGAAATCAGAGAGTGGTATACTAAAGGGTTGATCTACAGGATCTGTAGCAGTTTTGGCAGCTAGGTCAGCACGTTCATTTACAGCAATTCCAACGTGACCAGGGATCAAACAAAAGAGAATTTGTTGTTTGTTCTTATTTAATTTGGTCATGGTGTTCCAAATATGTATGGGTAAGGAGTTATGATGATTTTTATTCTGCTGTACAGCTTGGATAGCACTAATTGACTCTGTGTAGATAGCACTGTGCAAAATATTTGTTGAGAAGGTGAAATTTAATGCTACGTAGATAGCATAGAGTTCTGCAGTGTAGTTACTGCGGAACTCTATGCTATCTACAGTTAAGGTTGGGAAATACTGCTGCTGCACCAACATGGGTGTCAGTTTTAGATCCGTCTGTGTAGATTGGTGTGTACTCTGCATGCTGGGTTCTCAATGCAGCATAGATTTGCAGTATGTTCTGCTGGGATCACGTGTGTTTCCCCAACGATGTGAGTGAAAGGTCATATAGTTCCACTTTGGATGTGATACATCCAAAGTGGAACTATACGTGAAGTGGCCAGCTGTATCGTGCTAATTTGCCGATCACTGAGCAGGGAACGCAGGCATATCCCTGTTGGCTCTGTAACGGTTCTCCCATTTGGGTGAGAAGAGACCATTCTGAGTAGGGTTGTCCAGTTGCCCTTTGCTGTGTAGTTTAACAGAAGCATTTGTCTGTGTAGATGTAAAGAGGTTTCAGTTGCTTCAGCACATAAGCTCTGGACTGGCGATGGACGGAATGCCCCTAGTGCAGGACGAAGAGAACTGTGGTGTACGGGATCAAGCTAACGTAAGGCACTCGGTCTAACAGAGCTGTAGTCTAGATCTGACCATATTAATGCATGATACAAATGCAGTAGTGTATAACAGTTGGCTCCCCATGTGCCAGATGATGTTTAGCTTTGTAAGACAAGTAATCCGGAGCTGTTTTATATGTTCGAGGAAGGTAAGTTTTTGATCTAGAACCACACCAAGAAAGAGATCACTGTGAACCAATGGGATGATTTCATTTTCTAGGTGAAGCTCTGGGTCCGGATGTAGGTTACGCTTCCTACAGAAGTGTATCCCCACAGTCTTTTGGGGTGAGAGGCGTAAGCTATTATTTTGTGATCATTTTACAACTTTGTTGATGGCACCTTGCACCTGTCTTTCAACAATTTGCATATTAGGCGAATGGCAGGAGACACTGAAGTCATCGGCATATGGGGTAGTGGACACTGTTTGTGGTAAAAAACCTTCACGGAAACCCTGTGTTATGGAGTTCATTATTATGTTAAATAGGTGGCACTCAGTACTGAACCTTGTGGAACTCCTTCTTCCTAGATAAAATTTAAAGATAACTGGTTGTTGACTCTAACTTGAAATGAGCGATGGTATAGGAAATTTCTGATAAACTCTGGCAGGTGTCTGCATAGTCCTAGATTGTACAGGCTTCGCATTATACCGTACCTCCAAGCTGTGTCAAACGCTTTTTCTATGTCAAAAAGGACCACGACATGGTGTTCTTTTCGTACAAAAGCATCACAGATGTTTACTTCTGCTGTGTCAGTAAATCAATAGTGGATCTGCCTTCACGGAAACCGCACTGTACTGAGTTAAGGTGGTTTCGGACTAGAAACCAGGTCAGGCGGGCACTGATAATTTTTTCAAGGATCTTGCTCATACTGCTGGTGAGTGCAATGGGTCAGTAATGTTGTGAATTTTTAGGGTTTTTTCCTGGTTTCAGAAAAGCCAAAACAAAAGTGTGGTGTCATTTGTCTGGGAAGGTATTCTCATTGAAAATTCTGTTATAAAGAAGTAAGTGTTTTAAGGCCGGGTTCAGTAAGTTGTGTTATCATGATGTAATGTATTCTATCTGGTCCTGCTGCACTGAGTTTAATGGCGGCTAAAGATTGTGTAATTCAGACATTGTGAAGGGGAGATTGTATGCAGCACTAGATGCTGATTCGAAGTTGAAATATTTCTCAGCCTGTGCCTTGCGTACCTGAAAATCAGGTGTGTAAGATGTCGTGGCTGAGATTTTCATGAATGATTCGCCAAATGCATTCGCAATCTCCACTGGTGTTGTAACACCACAACAGTTTACAGTTAGTATGGGAAGGATGATGCGTGATTGTTTGGAGTACATACGTCGTATTTTTGCCCATATCGTTTGCGTTTTTGTAGTTCTTGTAATTGTGGAGGTGAAACGTCTCCATGCTTCCCTTTTGCTAGTCTGCTTAATACGTTTTGCTTTTGCCCAAGCCTGTTTAAAGCGGTTAAGATTTGTAGTTGTTGGAAACTTCCTGAAGATGTTCCATGCTCTGTTCTTTTCTTTTCAGGCCGTGTTGCATTCATTATTTCACCACGATTTTCAGCGTGCTGATATTTTTTTTAATGGATTGCTTTGGAATCGCTTGGTCAGCTGCCTGTAGTATTTGGTAATATATATATTTTGTGGCCAAGTTTATGGATGTTTGCTGGACCTATTTTTCTTCCAGTATTGCTAGTTGCTTGTATATATCCCATTTCACTTTGAAAAAGTTCCATTTGACAGTTCTGTTTGAAAAGTGGGGAATGTTTGTTTAATCCGACTTATCACTGGGTAATCAGCACTACCCAGTGATAAGTTGAATTGAATGAATAGTCCATCCAAATAGAGGATAAATGGATGCTGAGCAGAATAGAGACACATCAATAGCTGAAGTAGATCCTGTAGGTAAATGCATATAAGTGTGTGCACCATTATTGAGAGTAATCAAATTGTGCTGGTCAAGTAATTTTTATATAATTTATCCACGTTTTGATTTCCCCATAAAGGATGATGACTAGTGGGGCCTCCTAGGATGAAGTAGGGTTGAGGAAGTTGTACCACTAGTTCTTCTAGGTCAGCGTAGCTTATATTTTGATTAGAGGGCAAGTACAGCGAGACGATAGTCAAGTCAAAATTAACATTGACGTACTGCAATTGCCTCAAGGTTTGTTTTTAATGGGAGTGGTTTAGAGGGTATTTGAGTGTTGATTATCAATGCAATACTTCCATGTGCCAGATTTTTCAGGTTGTTTACAACACAATCTTTCCGATGAATAATGTAGTTCCAGAGAGAAACGTGTGAGGTTAGATTGGTTTCCTGTAGGCAGAAGACGATAGGATCATATTGTGTGAGGAGATCTTGAATGTCATTTAAATTGCTGCGATATCCTCTACAGTTAAACTGCAGAAATGTAAGCATTATCTGGGTTTAGTAGAAGCCTTGATTTGTTTTCAAGGGGCTGAAGGTTGCTTCGCTCAAGTTTCCCTTTCTCCTCCTTTGGAAAGTATGGTTTTTCCATGTCCATATCCTTATCAGTGAACAGTTCTAATATTTGCTCACCTTGCTGTGAGCTATCTTCTAAGTCCATGCTATCTGTTTGGTTTGTATCAGGAGAAATACGTACTGTAGCGTTTTCTTGAGAGATGGCATCTGGTAGTACAGTAATCAGCATATTTATTGCTTTACTTTTTTTGCTTGCTGTTTGGTTTAGTGGAACTGTAGCCAATACTGACCTTGCCCAATCAGATAGTGATATTCATTTGGTGGTATGGTTGCCACTGTTTGGTTTGCAATTGATGTTTGTTTTTTGGTTACTTGAGCATAGGTTGGTTTATTAGCATTCAGGGCTGTAAAGGACTTTTTGGCCTCTCGGTAGGTGACATTGTGCTCAGTTTTGTACCTTTTCCAAAGGGGACACCTCTTGGAAAATGCCAGATAAGCTTCTCTGCAGTTAGGACAACTAGGTGTTGTAGTTGTGCAATCGGTATTCATGTGTGCAGTGGATCCGCATGCGGCACAGGCAGCTGCTCCTCTGCAGACTGTCTGTGAGTGCCCAAACTTAATTGTAAGATAAGCAGGTTATCTTACAATTAAGATAACCTGTTTATTGTTTGTTTTTTTGGTTTTTAGGAGCATTAGCAACTAAGGCCATATTACTCCGGGGATATACGGTGGTCATTCCCTGACCTTTCTGCATCCTCCGTATTTGGTAGTGACGAGCTTGAACCCGGGTCTAATCAAGAAGTGTGTGCTACGCACTGCTGCTGCTCCTTCCCACCTGGATAAAGAGGCGCTTTAAGATAAGATAACCTGCTTTGATTGCTGTTGGTAGTTTAGGGTTATTGAAAGTGAGTATTACATTTCGAGTAGGAACTAGTATGCCATCCTTTTTTGTCATTATTCTTCTGACATTTATGACTCCTTTAACTAGTAATTCCTGTTTTACCTCTTATCTGATATGTTCATGAGGTCCCATTCAGTGATGACACCTCTTGACGTGTTCATAGACGTGGTGAAACTGCAACAGAAGTTCCACGAAACATTTTTAGTTTCAGTAGTTGCTCAGGTTGTCGAGCAGTGGCAACTTCAACCAGTAAGTCACCTGCTCTTAAGAGATCAACTGTCTTTGGGGTACCTATTATGCTTTCTAGGCATTTCTGCACTAGAAACAGCGAGAATTTGCCAATAGGTTGTTCTTGGGTCGAGGAAAGGAGTTTTGATTCTGGCTACATCAGTCTTTTGATGTTTAGCTGCTACAAAATTAGTCTCCAACTGTTCTCGCCCTGTAATGATCTCACCTATGCACCCAGTGGATTTCTGGGTTTTAGGAACAGTTTGCTCCATGTTACCCTGGAAGGAAGAGCTTTCCCCTTCCATGTTACCGGCCTTGCCACGTGGAGGCAGGAGCAGTGCCACCTTTGTGACCAAGGGGTAGTGGGTTAGTAATAAAACAAAAAATTAAGAGAAGAAGAAGGTTACTTTTCCTTCTGATCTAGTAAAGTATTTTCTTTACTGAATAAATTGAGTGTTAATATAATTCTGAAAATAAGGAAATGATTTTATTTCACCAAGAAAGAGTGCCAATTTACAGGCAAAGACACTTGATCACAAAATCGCTTGGCGTCTGGGGCCAGCAATGAAGCACACTTCCTCAATTAACAAAATAAAATAATCAGAATTTACTTCTGATTCTGCCTAATTTGGTAATCTACATCCAAAATGGAAATGGAAGATATAAATGTAGGCATAAAATCTACAAATCTTCAACCTGGAAGTAATGACCTCAGCAAGCATATGTGGTTGTTGGATTGAACCACTATGCTGGGATTTTCAAATTTCTGCATAATGTTTAAAAGAGATGAGCAAATCTTCATGTTCCTCTGTCCTGGCTTTATTCAAGCCAGAACAGAGGAACATGAAGAGCTTTTCTGCATTAGTGAAGATGGCACTTAGAGTTTCCTATTTTAGCTAATCCTTCTGGAGAAAGCAATCTTAAACTGTTTAGGATTGCTTTCTCCAGAAGTATATGATTCAAAAGTACTTTTCTTGTAGAGTTTGTTAATTTATATTCTTTTACAACTTTGTCTGTACTTGACATAAGTCAGGGTCTAACCTATTCTTTATAACATATTTGTCAGCAACTGCCAGTCTAATTACACTCAAAGATAACCAACGATGTACACACTTCCTTCAAAATTGTTTCTACTACTACATCAGTTGGAATTATTTAACATCCAAAATGGAAATATTGGATGTTAAACAAATCCTTCTATCTTTCCAATTAGCACTTCTTAACTAAATAATAGTAAATGTCCACTAGATATTCACACGTTTTCACAGGAAGCCACACAGTCCTCATTTTCAGCACACTAATGATATGACAAGGACAACCTATTCCAATCAAGTGCTCAAACCCCCTCTTTTAATACCATTGCTACTCCAGTGTTATAGGACTATTATAACAAGGGAATTATCTACACTAAGTGCAACACAATCTTTTAAAGGAATTCCACAAGCACTCAGGTTGTTCACAAGATGTCCAATGTTGTACCCTGTAGATTCACCTTCCAACACTGGTACTAAAAGCAAACTGCTCTGAACTTGACTTTTTTTTTTGTTTTAAGGAAAGCACACCAGAGTGGGATATAGTTCGAGTATTGCTTTGTAGAAATCAATAATCACACATTTTTCATAGCTGTCACAACTTCTTCTTTCCCATCTGTTCAGAAAGAATCGGTCACTAACAATGCCTGCTGTAATTTTCCTTCCAGAACTGTGTTTTTTTTACCATTTCGGTATTCCCTATGACAAAGGATGTGATATATATAACTATGATGGTACTGTTATCAATGCGAAATGCTAAATCTAGTTTTGCATTCTTTTCTAGAACACAGTGCACAGTGTCCTTACTTGTTTGCAAAGATTACATATGAGGGGGTTCGAAAAAGATTAGTATTCACTCAGAAGTAGTTGTGATAGAAAGATAATTTTGCCCTCTTTCTGCAAAGGGAAAACACCCAAAACAATGGAATCAGATAGTTGAGCTGGATATAATCATTCTTCTCTTTCTTGTTGATTCCCTTCTATTTCTGACTCTTGTTTTCTCTCTCTCAGGGGTAAATCAGAATTTTTTTTTGGCTGGTGCATCAAAACCCTCAGGCTTCCTTGCACTGTATGGCTAATTATAAAAATAATAATAATACGGTGGGACCAACTAATGATATTACCATCAGCAAATTCTAAATGGGAAGCATTTAAGGAAGTAATCGTGGAAGCTACTAGGCTTTTCATGCCAATTAAGAAATATTTTTCAAGGTTTAGGCCTAAATGGATGTCAGATGAACTCATGAGACTCATGGCAGAAAAGAAAAATGCATGGGATGCATATAAATTATAAGGCAACACAGAAGCCTATGATAGATTTAAGCCAGTCTATAATCAAATCACAAAGGAAATTAGGCAAGTGAAGGCAGATTACGAGACATCTTTGGCAAAGGATACAAAGAAAAACAGCAAGGATTTCTTAGTTATATGAAGTCTAGAAGGAAGGGGATGAATTAGATTGGTCCACTTGATATTGATAGTTTGACTGTTGATGATTCTTCTCGGATAGCTGACAATCTGAATGACTATTTTGCAACTACATTCACACATGAGGAGTTACTAAGTGTCAGAAGTTTACCAAATGTAACATGATGCTTAATGATTTTCTAATAACTGAGAGCAAAGTGGAGGAGAAATTGTTGAAGTTAAACATAAGAAAGGTACTTCAGGTGGATGGGACCTATCCAGTTATATTAAAGAAGATAGCAAAGTAAGCATACCCTAAGCCATAATTATGACAGCTTCCTTGGACTCAGAGAAGGTCGTGGTGGACTGGAGATTTGCAAATGTGTCCCCAATTCACAAAGTAGTAGTAGTAATAGAGGCATGTGATGGAAGATGCCCCAGGGGCTCACATCTAGTGAGTATGGGCTTGGCACACTCAGCGTCCTGAGCTGGATATCATCATTCTTCTATTCCTTGGTGATTCCTCTCATCTCTCTCAGGGTAACTTGGAAAATTTTCTTTTGGCGGGTGCAGCATAAGCGTTAGACTTCCTTGCACCATATGGCTAATAATAATAATAAAAATAATAAAAGCAAGCATAGGAACTTATATAGCATTAGAAAAAAAAAAAAAAATTCATACCACCATTGACTCTAAACGTTTGCCCAGTTCCTCCTTAAATTTATTTCACCTATCAACTTCCACAATGGCAGATGGAAGTTTGTTCGCAATTAAGCACCCGCTGGCTAAAAGCAAATTTCTACACCTCTATTCTATAGATGTCTTTCCTCAATTTGAATTTATGCCCCCTTAGGTTCCTAATCTGAGCAAGCGGAAGAATCCCATCAGAATACAGCATACTCAACCCACTCACGGCCTTATACACCTCAATCAGATCACCGCGCAGGTGCCTAGTGTCCAGCCACTGCAATTTGCAGAACTTAAGTCTCTCTTGGTAAGAGGACCCTTCGTTCCACTTGCCAATCTTTTTGCCCTTCTCTGTACACACTCAAGCAAATCTACATTCTTCCTAAAATGAGACCTTCAGGCCTGTACACAGCACTCAAGCCTTGGCCTTGACCATTGCCTTACACAAAGGGATAATCACCTCCTTTTCCCTGCTAGCAAAATTCCTGTATATCATTGACAAAATCCCATGACCTGCTCTTGCAGCCTGTCTGAATTGGTCAGAAAACTTCATATCTGACTACGCAATTACTCCCAGGTCTTTTTCATTGCCTACCACCCTAAGTGTAGTACCACACAGTTGGTATGTTTCTCTGGGGTTACTTCTTCTACCCATATGCAGTACTTTGCATTTGTCAATGTTAAACTTCAATTGCCACTTCCCAGCCCATCTGCCCAAATTTTCTAGATCCTGTTGTAGTAGCACACTGCCATTACTGTCATAAACAACCCTGCCAACCTTTGTATCATCTGCAAACACTAAGCCTAATATACCTTCATTAATATCATTGATAAATATACAAAACAATATTGGACTCAACTCTGAACTCTGCGGCACTCCACTAATAACATTAGTCCATGAAGAGCAGTGTCCATTGATTATCACTCTCTGTCTTCTCCCACTCAACACCCTTTTATCCATTGTAGCCACTTATCCTGAAGCTCCAATCTGCTCCAATTTGTACAGTAGTCTTCCATGCGCAACAATGTCAAAAGCATTCCTGAAGTAAAAGTTTTTGATATCAAAATTATTTTTTTGCATCCAGTTCCTTTGTAACATCATAGTATCCAATAAAATTTTCAAACAATACTTTGGGTGTGCAACCTTTAACAAACCCAAGCTGTGTCTGAATTATTGCTGCAGTCTTGTCTAGATGATCCTGCAATGCATCTTTATCCAGTGACTCCATTATTATACCTGGAACAGAAGGGGGATGAAATGGGGATAATTGAGGCGTATAACGCTTTGACCTGGATTGAGCAAGCTCAATGCTAATTGGATTCTTCCTCTTGCTCAGATTACTCACCTGAAGGGGCATAACATCAAATTGAGAAAAGACAAGTGTAAAACAGATGTGCGGAAATTTGTCTTTAGCCAGCGGGTGGCTGATAGTTGGAACAAACTCCCATCTGCTGTAGTGGAGTTCAGCAACTTAAATAAGTTCAAGGCAAAACTAGACAAATGTTCGGAGTGAATGAATGGGCGAAATGGGAACAGTGTTTTTTTTTTTTTTTTTTGCTGAAGCTACATAAGCTTGCTTTCTTGCATCATATCCCCTACCAATGCTAATACTAAAGGGTGACATGGGTAATTACAGACCTATTAGTCTAATTTCTGTTCCAGGGAAAATAATGGAGTCACTGGTTAAGGAGGCGATGCACGATGATCTAGACAAGACTGCAGTTATAGTTCAAACATGGCATGGGTTTGTTAAGGAAAAGTCTTGTCTGGCAAATTTAACTGAATGCTATAATGTGGTCACAAAAGAATTGGATGCAAAGAATAATTTTGATATCATATATTTGGATTTTAGGAAAGCTATTGATATTGTGGCACATGGAAGACTACTGTACAAATTGGAGCAGTATGGGGTTAAGGGCAAGTTGCTACAATGGATAAAAGGATTGTTGAGTGGGAGAAGACAGAGAATGGTTATTAATAAACACTTCTTTTGCAGCTTGAGGCTTAAGCCCTTAATGCATTAGTCTAAACACTTCTCTTCATGGACTAATGTTATTAGTGGAGTCTCCCAGCGTTTGGTGTTGGGCCCATTGCTGTTTTCAGTATTTATCAATGATATTGATAAATATCATTGATAAATGATAGTAGTCTAGTAGATAATGATAGTAGTCTAGTAGATAATGATAGTAGATAATGATGCTAACAACATGCAAAAAGATCTAAAAAGAAGAAAGCTGATTGGAGGCCAACCACTGAATCAGAAATAGAAAAATTTCTTGGAATATTATTGATAATGGGAATTGTTCATGTCCCAGATATAAGATTATAATGGTCAAAGAAAGATTTATAATCGAATAATCTCATTAGAAAATCTATGAGTAGAGATCATTTCCTAGACCTGATGATATATTGGCATTTCTCTGACAATGAAACTGCCAATGGACAAGACCGCCTCAACAAAATCAGAATTTTATTAGATAAAGCCAGTAGGAATTTCAAAGCGTGTTAAAGCCAGGAAAAAACTTGGTAATTGATGAAAGTTTGATCCCTTGGCGTGGAACGTTACTCGCCAGTATATCTCTAACAAATCTCATAAATAAGGAATCAAATTTTATAAATTATGTTTGCCCAAGGGATATACACATGAACTCTCTATTTATAGTGGAAAGGGTGATTCAGTGGAAGAAGGTAAAGGACATTCCCATGCCATCTCAATGAAACTGATGGCTAATCTTCTCAATGAAGGGCATGTCTTTTATTCGGATAATTTTTACACCAGTTTTCAACTAGCACAAGAGTTAATAGAAAACCTTTCTCTGTGGGACTCTAAGAAGCAATCAAAAAGGAATACCAAGGAGTATTACAGGCGAAAAAAATGAAACGGGGAGACATAATCCCTCTTGAGAATAACAAAGGAGTGAAAATCGGGAAATGGATCGATAAAAGACTAGTAATGATGCTAACAACATGCAAAACTCATCAATGTAAAATTATTGAGACAGGAAAGAACAACAGAAAGGGAAAAAAAAATCAAGAAACCCGATATTATTATTAGCTACAATCAAGCAAAGAAGGGAGGGGATATATCTGACCAAATGGCATCATATTATAGTAGCCTGCATAAAACCATAAAATGGTATAAAAAAGCTGCAATAGAGATCATCTTTGGTACCATGCTAGTCAAAGCATGGGTGGTACAGAGTAAATTTGGGATTAATAATCGTCTATCCATCCTTCAATTCTGAGAAAGTATAATATACAGCTTATTGAATAGCGAGACTACTACAAAAGTAACAAAGGCCCTGGCAGAATTCATACTTTTTGTAAAACGGAAGGTCAAGCAAGGTAAGTTAGGAAATGTTGCAGGGAGTGCTATAAGAAAATTTCTGAAAAAGAAGGAAAGGAAGAAGCAGACTGGAAGACAAAAAAGTTAAAACATGCTGTCAAGATTGAGAAAATCAACCCGCTTTGTGTCTAGAATGCTTCAATATAATTCATTGTAAACAAAAATAAATATATTTGAAATAAAAACTGTCAACTGTTGGTTCCTTTTCAATTCCAACTACTATGATTTTATATACCCCACACAAACCTCAATAAATAATAAATATTGATCCTGGGGTGACACTTGGTAGATAAATATATGTGGAGGAGAGGTGAAGCCGATAAAATGCTTAAACACCGGGTACTTAATGCCAAAACTGAATACAAGACTTGTAGCAGAATGAGACACCTGTGTGTTGCAATGTCTGATGATAATTAGCTGCAGCGACCCACCAATAGATCGCTTTGCCCAGTGGACATTAGAGCAGCGATCCACTGGTGGGTGGTCCTAGCATTAAATGTGTTAATTTACTAGGTATTCTGTGTATCATTTTATCTATATATATATATATATATATATATATCTGCTCAACCTTTCCAGATCCTGTTGCAGCAGCATATTGTCAGTAGTGTCCTTGACAAGCCTGCCAACCTTTGTATCGTCTGCAAACTTGGACATTAAGCTTGATATACCATCATCAATATCATTTATAAATACAGAAAACAATAATGGACCCAACACTGAGGGACTCCACTAATTACGTTGTGGACTAATTACATTAGTCCACAACGAGCAGTGTACACTGATTACCACTCTCTGTCTTCTCCCCCTCAACCACCCCTTTATCCATAGCAGCAATTTGCCTGCAATGCCACACTGCTCCAATTTGTGCAGCAGTCTTCCACGTGCAACAGTATCAAAAGCCTTTCTAAGATCCAAGTATATAATATCAAAGTTATTCCCTGCATCCGGTTCTTTTGTGACTGAATCATAGTATCCAATCAAATTGGTCAGGCAAGACTTCCACTTAACAAAACCATGCTGTGTCCGAGCTATAACTAAAGTCTTGTCTGTATGATCCTGCAGTGCATCTTTAACCAGTGCCTCCATTAATTTTTCTGGAACAGAAGTTAAACTCACAGGTCTATAATTACTTGTGTCGGCCTGTGATCCTCTGTTGTGAATTAGGGTCACCTTTGCACATTTCCAGTCTGTCGGTACCTTCCCTGAGTCCAAGGAAACTCTCATAATTATGGCTAAGGGTTTGCTTACTTCCTTTGCTGCCTCCTTTAATATAACTGGATATACCATCCACGCCAGGTGCCTTTCTTGTATTTTATCTTCTACAATTTCTCCTCCACTTTACTCTCAGTTATTACAAGATTCTCTAGCTTACTGCCAGAGTTGAATACATCTCTGGCATTCCCCTCGCTGAATAACTCCTCATGTGTGAATGTCGATGCAAAATATTCATTTAGTTTGTTAGCTACCTGAGCAGGATCATCAACAGTTGACCCATCGATATCAAGTGGACCAATCTGATTCATCCCCTTCCTTCTAGACTTTACATAAGTAAAGAACTCTTAGCTGTTTTCCTTTCCATCCCTTGCCAAATATTTCTCGTAATCTGCCTTTGCCTGCCTAATCTCCTTTGTAACTTGGTTACAGATAAACTTGTATGTATCATAGGCTTCTGTGTCACGTGTTAATTTATATGTATCCCATGCATTTTTCTTCTCTGCCATATGTCTCATTAGTTCATCTGACATCCATTTAGGCCTAAACCTTGAACAATATTTCTTAGTTGGTATGTAAAGCCTAGTAGCTTCCAAGATAAGTTCTTTGAATGCTTCCCATTTTGAATTTGCTGTTGGTAACATCTTCAGTTGGTCCCACTGTATAGAATTTAAATACTGTCTCAGACCATCGTAGTCTCCTTTACGAAAGCAATAACCCTTCCCTTTACCCCTGATGGTAGTTACATCTTTGAGTAAATCCCACTTCAGCACATCTTTGAGTAAATCCCACTTCAGCACACTGTGATCACTGCCACCTAGTGGATCCTTTATCTTCAGATTCTTAATGCATGAAGAATCACTACTGATAATCAAATAAAGAGTATTACTCCCTCTAGTTGCCTCCCAAACATGCTGATGTAGAAAACAATCATTCAATAAATCCACAAAAGCCTTGCTAGTGTGTGAGTGACCAACCCACAAATTCCAGTCAATATCTGGGAAATTAAAATCCCCCATAATAAGACTGTCTGATGTTCCTGCCCACTCTATTTCCCTGTACAGTTTCTTATTGTACTCATCAGAGTCATTAGACCTATAGCACACTCCTACTCTCAATTTTGATCTCCCAATGCTTATATCACACCAAACTGACTCGACACTGCACTGTCTAGCGATGTCGACTGGCTTCACTTCCTTGGATTTTATGTTTCTTAACTAATAGCATAACCCCTCCTCCCTTCCTATCCTGTCTATCCTTTCTGTAGATGTTGTACTCCCCAAATTCCAGTTCTGCATTCCTTATATCTGTGTGACAGCACATCTCTGATATCCCAACAATATCCGCGTTTGATGCTTTGAGCAATACCTCAAATTCATCAAATTTATTTACCAAACTCCTAGCATTGGTGTACACGCAAGTATACATGCACCTGTTTCTATTCTTAGCTAACCTAACACAACCCATGTGTTTACTTGTACCGCAATGACTCCCAACAGTCTCTGAAATATCCTGCATCTAATTTTTCAGGTTTCTCACTTTCACATCTGACAGTGGCTACTGTTAATCTATTAGTCTTTGTATCCCCCCCAAGCTAGCAGTTTTCCGACCCACCTAACACTGCCTCAATAGCATCCGCAAAAATACTTGCACCCTTTCTATTTAAGTGTATCCCATCCGTGTAGAAGCAGTCTCTCCTGTTAACAAGTACTGTCCAGGCTGAAAAAAATTCTATGTGGACTAAAATAGAGACTATCCTCATCAACAGGCACCTGGAGCAGGAGAGGACTACCGTATTTTCCCATGTATAAGATGCACCTCAATTTTGGGGCCGAAATTTGAAAAAAAAAATGTATTACATAAAGTTATTGAACTCAAGTTTTATTCATCATAAAATTCATACAACTCCTCATCACTGTCAAATCTCCCATCCATTAGCTTTTCCTGGTTTTGAGGACGAGGGTTTCCTGTGCGGACGTGCCTTTCTGCCGCTCTTGGAACAGAGAAGTTTTTTCTGATTTATTTTCTGCTTTATTAGTTTAAATTGACATATTAACTTATTTCTAAAGTAGCTTTATATTCCTATTTACGGTACTTAAAGTTAAAGTAACTTAGATAGAGATTTGTAGGTATTACTTAGTATCGGAAAGGGTATCAAATCCACGTGTTTACCGTTCATAAACAGCCGCCATTGTTTCGTGAAAATTAATCAGTAAAATCTATTAATCTTGTCGAACTTCATTGGCAATTAAATTGTACTTTTAACTATACATATAACCACTTAGGTTACGGAACATAAATAATTAGTAAAAATAAATAATTAATACATAACTTGATACGAAAGTTATATAAAGGGATTTCGTAGATAACACTCGTTACTGAAACGCGATACAGCATATCCGGAATTCGATAGCATTAGCTTTGTATAGTATAGAGCATAATATAATATTGTCAATTAATCAGTAGATCTATTAATCTTGTTAAACTTCATTGTCAATTAAATTGTACTTTTAACTATATATATATAACGACTTAGAGTACAAATGTAACAAATAATTAATACATACTTGATACGGATGTTATATAAAGGGAACTCGTAGATAACACTCGATACTGAAAAATAAATATAGCGTTATAACTGTGTTAAGATACAAGTTTAAGGTTTTAATTTTGTTCTGAAATTGTAATTTTATTGACATTTAAATCGAAATCATGACTCTGACCAGAGCAGCAAAGCAAAAGGCTCAAGCTAATGGTAGTGCTGTGACTCAGGGGAAAACTAAGGGGGGCAGTTGCCCTCTGAATCACAGCCTTTTAAGATGCACTGTTTGCTTAATGTTTGCGGAGCAATCGGGTATGGGACACGATACTGCCATGGGGGATGTCTTTGTGTGTGCACGATGCAAGGAGTGCAAGGAAATTAGGCGACAACTCGGCGTTGTTATGGGCCTATATGAGACCTTGAAGGACAGGGTGGATGCCCTCGAAGGAAATAAATTGAGGGGCCCATCAAGCTCTCAGCTGCCCACATCAACGCCAGAGCTTGCACTTGGTCATCTTGCAAAACAGAGGCAGCTCCCAAGGCAGAATGCGCTGGTCCCACAGGAACTAGTAGTTGTTGGTGACTCTATTTTCAGGGAAACGGGGAACATGCTTTGTAAAAAGGATAGGTGGAACAGGACCAGGGTATGTCTGCCAGGGGCAAAGGTTGATGACGTTGTAGAGCAGATATCATCTTTTAAGGGCACAAAAGGTGATATAGTTGTACGCAGATATCATTTTTTAAGGGCACAAAAGGTGATATAGTTGTACACGTTGGCACTAATGATATTAAGAGTAGGAGACCAGCGGAATTACTTGACAAGTACAGGTCACTGTTGAAAAAAAGCCGTGAAATAGGGTTGAATTTGAAAGTGTCTGCAATTCTGCCCAGACACGATAGGAGGGAGTATATGATGAGAGCCTTGTCGATCAATTCGGCCCTGGAAAGATTGTGCAAGGCTCAAGGGGTAGAATTTTTTTCAGCCTGGAATGTACTTGTTAACAGGAGAAATTGCTTCTACAGGGATGGGATACACTTAAATAGAAAGGGTGCAAGAATATTTGCTGATGCTATCGAGGCAGTGTTAGGTGGGTCGGAAAACTGCTAGCTTGGGGGGGGAGACAAAGACTAATGGATTAACAGTAGCCACTGGCAGAGGTGAAAGAGATTCTTGCACTGCTTCTATTGGAATGAGCAGAAGCCTGAAAAACAAGATGCATGATATTTCAGAGACTGCTGGGAGTCATTGCGGTACAAGTAAACACATGGGTTGTGTTAGGGTAGCTAAGAATAGAAACAGGTGCATGAATACTTGCGTGTACACCAATGCTAGGAGTTTAGTAAATAAATTTGATGAATTTGAGGTATTGCTTGGAACATCAAAGGAAGATATTGTTGGGATATCAGAGACGTGGTGTCACACAGATATAAGGAATGCAGAACTGGAATTTGGGGAATACAATGTGTATAGAAAGGATAGACAGGACAGGAGGGGGAAGAGGGGTTATGCTATTAGTTAAAAAATACATAAAATCCAAGGAAGTGAAGCCAATCAACATTGATGGACAGGGCAGTGTCGAGTCAGTTTCGTGTGACATAAGCATAGGTAAATCAAAATTGAGAGTAGGAGTGTGCTATAGGCCTAATGACTCTGATGAGTATAAGAAGATACTGTACAGGGAAATAGAATGGGCCAGTAAATCAGAGAGTCTTATAATGGGGGATTTTAATTTCCCAGATATTGACTGGAATTTGTGGGTTGGTCACTCACACACTAGCAAGGCTTTTGTGGATTTATTGGATGACTGTTTTCTACACCAGCATGTTCGGGAGGCAACTAGAGGGAGTAATACTCTTGATCTGATTATCAGTAGTGATTCTTCATGCATTAGGAATCTGCAGATAAAGGAACCACTGGGTGGCAGTGATCACAGTGTGCTGAAGTTGGATTTACTCAAGGAGGTAACTACCATCAGAGGTAAAGGGAAGGGTTTTTGCTTTCGTAAAGGTGACTATGATGGTCTGAGACAGTATTTAAATTCTATACAGTGGGACCAACTGATGATGTTACCAACAGCAAATTCAAAATGGGAAGCATTCAAGGAACTAATCTTGGAAGCTACCAGGCTTTACATACCAACCAAGAAATATTGTTCAAGGTTCAGGCCTAAATGGTTCTCAGATGAACTAATGAGACATATGGCAGAGAAGAAAAATGCATGGGATACATACAAATTAATGGGTGACATGGAAGCCTATGATAGATATAAGTTGGTCTGTAACCAAGTCACAAAGGAGATTAGGCAGGCAAAGGCAGATTATGAGAAATCCTTGGCAAAGGATGCAAAGAAAAACAGAGAAGAGTTCTTTACCTATTTAAACTCAAGAAGGAAAGGGATGAATCAGATTGGTCCACTGGATGTCGATGGTTCAATAGTTGAGGATCCAGCTCAGGTGGCTAACAATCTAAACGAGTATTTTGCATCTACATTCACACATGAGGAGTTATTCAGGAAGGGGAATGTCGTAGGTGAAGTAAACATTGGCAGTGAGCTAGATTATTTTCTAATAACTGGGAGGAAAGTGGAGGAGAAATTGTTGAGGATAAACATAAAAAAGGCACCTGGGGTGGATGGGATCTATCCAGTTATATTAAAGGAGGCAGCAAAGGAAGTAAGCAAACCCCTAGCCATAATTATGAGAGCTTCTTTGGACTCTGGGGAGGTACCCATGGACTGGAGATGTGCAAATGTAAACCCAATTCACAAAGGAGGATCAAAGACTGACACAAGTAATTATAGACCTGTTAGTTTAACTTCGGTTCCAGGAAAATTAATGGAGGCACTGGTTAAAGAAGCACTGCAGGATCATCTGGACAAGAATTCAGTTATAGCTCAGACACAGCATGGTTTTGTTAAGGGCAGGTCTTGTCTGACCAATTTGATTGGATACTATGATGTAGTCACAAAAGAACTGGATGCAGGGAATAACTTTGATATTATATATCTGGATCTTAGAAAGGCTTTTGATACTGTTGCACATGGAAGACTGCTGCACAAATTGGAGAAGTGTGGCATTGGAGGCAAATTGCTGCTATGGATAAAGGGATGGTTGAGTGGCAGAAGACAGAGAGTGGTAATCAATGGACACTGCTCAACGTGGACTAATGTTATTAGTGGAGTTCCTCAAGGTTCAGTGTTGGGTCCATTGTTGTTTTCTGTATTTATAAATGATACTGATGATGGTGTATCAGGCTTAATTTCCAAGTTTGCAGACGATACCAAGGTTGGCAGGGTTGTTAAGGACACTACTGATACTATGCTGCTGCAACAGGATCTGGAAAGGTTGAGCAGATGGGCTGAGAGGTGGCAAATGAAGTTTAACATTGACAAATGTAAAGCTACATATGGGAAACAGTAACCCCAGATCAACGTATCAACTCTGTGGTACTACGCTGACAGTGGTAGAGAATGAAAAGGGCCTGGGGGTAATTGTGCAGGCAGATATGAAGTTCTCTGAGCAGTGCAGACAAGCTGCAAGAGAAGCTCATGGTGTCTTGTCAATGATATACAGGAATTTTTCTAGCAGGGACAGGGATGTGATTATTCCCTTGTATAAGGCATTGGTTAGGCCACATCTTGAGTACTGTATACAGGTCTGGAGGCCTCATTTCAAGAAGGATGTAGAGCTGCTGGAACGGGTACAGAGAAGGGCAACAAGATTAGTGAATGGAACAAAGGGTTGCTCTTACGAAGAGAGGCTTAAGTTTTGCAAATTACAGAGTCTGGAGACTAGGCACCGGCGAGGTGATCTGATAGAGGTGTATAAGGCTTTGAATGGTTTGAACGTGCTCAATGCCAACGGGATTCTTCATCTTGCTCAGAATAATCACCTGAGAGGGCATAAATTCAAATTGAGGATGTCGGATAGATGTGCGGAAATTTGCCTTTAGCCAGCGGGCAGTTGGTTTGTGGAATAGACTCCCATCACTTGAAGTTGATAGCCTAAACAAATTTAAGGCTCAGCTGGACAGGTATTTCGAACAAACGGAGGGGTGAAATGGGAGTAGTGGTTGTGTTTTTTTTTTTTTTTTTTTTTTTTTTTGGCTGATGCTGAATAAGCTTGCTTTCTTGCATCATATGCCTCTACTAATGCTAATGCTAATCACTGTTTTCCTCAGTTCCATCTATGGTATTTGAAATGTCACACTTCTTAAATGACTTGACAACGATCTCACTTGATATTATCCCAGGATCTTTTTACCCAGGTACAAAATTCTTCTGTAGTTGTTTTCTTCACTCTTCCTGCTGGTGTCAAATTGTCCCCAGAAGACTTCATCCATTGGTTCCATTCGTCTCTCATGGCAGCTTTGAATGGTTTGTTAATGCTGACATCAAATGGTTGCAGCTGGGATGTCAAGGTATGACGGCAAGTTTTATTTTTTGCTCTGCAGCAATCTTCTTCGGTTTTTGTTATGTGTACCCTGAACTGATCAAGTACCAACAGGGCAGGTTTGCATAACAGCCCACCTGGTCTCCTGCTCCAAACTTTCTCAAACCAGATCTTCATCCCATCCTGATCCATCCAACCCTTGTCATGAACGTGGACAATCACTCCTCGAGGAATGTCTTCTTTTGGCATTGTTTTGAGTTTGAAAATCAGCGTAGGAGGCAGCTTGGTTCCGTCGGCACAACAAGCTAGAACAACTGTATAATGGCTCTTTTAATGTCCACTTGTCTTCACATTTACAGTTTTCACCCCCTTGTTATCAACAGTTCTGTTACTTGGGACATCAAATTGAAGGGGAACTTTGTCCATATTTGCACTATGTCCCAACTCAAACTTATGTCTTCCGACATTGAATGACAAAATGATGAAATTCGAGGACCTTCTTCTCATAGCTTTTAGGCATCTTTTGGGCAAATCTGGTGCGTGTAATGCATGCTTAATCCATTCTGTTTCATGAACCTGAAGCACCAATTGTGTCCTCCTTTGAAATCAGTAACTTCTTTTTCATCAGCAATTCTTCTTGCCTCATGCTGAACCATCTTTGTGAACACAGGAATTCCAATTGCCCTTTGCTCTTCAATTCCCTCTCTAAATCAGGCCATTTTGCTGACTTGCCTCTCATGGCCGTCTTCTGCCGTGGCGTTTTCAGTAGGGTTTCTTCTTCCCGTAGCCAGTCTCGGATTGTTTTCTCAGTTGGAGGAGGACCAAACTTACGTTCAGCAGCACGATTTGCATTCACTTTTGCAAACTGGATCACTTTTAACTTGAATTCAGCACTGTACGAAAATCTTTTCTGAGCCATTTCTAAATCAGGCCATTTTGCTGACTTGCCTCTCATGGCCGTCTTCTGCCGTGGCGTTTTCAGTAGGGTTTCTTCTTCCCGTAGCCAGTCTCGGATTGTTTTCTCAGTTGGAGGAGGACCTAAATCTCTAAATCAGGCCATTTTGCTGACTTGCCTCTCATGGCCGTCTTCTGCCGTGGCGTTTTCAGTAGGGTTTCTTCTTCCCGTAGCCAGTCTCGGATTGTTTTCTCAGTTGGAGGAGGACCAAACTTACGTTCAGCAGCACGATTTGCATTCACTTTTGCAAACTGGATCACTTTTAACTTGAATTCAGCACTGTACGAAAATCTTTTCTGAGCCATTTCTGTGCAGAACGTGGCAAAACGTAACCTAATATACCGGTAACAAGTGCGAAACAATGAGCGCAAAGACAACAAGCGCGTAAAAGCAGGAAATGCAAGTAAAAAAATCTACAACCACTGTATAAGACGCACCCAGTTTTTAGACCCCAAATATTTCGAAAAAGGGTGCGTCTTATACATGGGGATATACGGTAAATTAAGTTGTTAGCTTACTTGGACGAGAGGGTAAACCAAATGCCATAGCATGGCCCCCGTATGCTGAAGTGCTGAAGACCACTCCCAGTGGAGCTCAGCCTTCAAAGCCGGCTGGAACTACCCATAAACAGGAAGACACTCATCAAGCAACCAAACCTGGTGGTGTTTAGCCCAACTGACCAGAGTACAGAGCAAATGAGTGAGGACATTAAATATCAAGTAATAAAGAGTCTGAACGATGAATTTCCGAATACCAAAATTAAAAGTATTAGAAAGACAACAAACGTGGGTGTGGTCATTGAGACCAAAACAAGAAGAGACGCTCAACAAATACTGGAAAACTCTTTAATATTCCAGAGTTAGGCCTTACTGCAGCACCTCCGAAACAAAAAGGACCCTCAATCATCATTTTTGACATTAATATGGACATCACTACCTCACAACTTACAGAGAAAATATATCAACAAAATCTATATGAACAACACCAGGAAAAAGACAAGAGTGACTAATCATACAGAAGTATGCAACTAAACCCAGAACAGGAAGTGGAGTTAACTGGATCGTGGAACTTGCACTAGCCGCCTGGTGCAGAGAGCTCGCGGTTGTCCCAAATTGGCAAGTTTGGCACACACTTCACATGCTTGCACTCAGACTGCTGCAACATGTGGTCACTGTGCCGAGAAGAGGCACCACTTTGGAACTTTCCCCAATAAGGAAGTGGAGCCCATCTGCATGAATTGTAAGGGGAATAAAATAGAGCATGACCATTCTATCCGAGATAGCAAGTGTCTCACAGATTTAAAGGCCAAGAGTCTGTTCCAGACCAAAATGAACTATGGATACACAGTCTAAATGTTATAATGGAAGAGTAGACAAGTTCCTTCAGATAACCGCACAGCAGGCAAGGACAGTGGCAGCACATATCAAAGTCAAAGCTGATGAAGAAAATGCTGATACCCTGATCATTTAGGAACGATATACTCATATGCAGCAAGTCAGGGGTTATCTCCTGACATAAATTGTCCAGGTTGGTTCTGGCACCCCATGGGCCATCATTGCGATCAGAAACCCACTTATCACTGCCACTAGGATATCTAGCTTCTGCACGGCTTGCACCCACATATTAAGTCCTATGGGATCGTACTTCGTAATCTCTTTATACTGCAGACCAAGGGAAGAGATCATATTTGCCACATGCTACCTGGTAGTAGTCCTACTAGCCATGCAAAATGAAAAGATCATAGTTGGGGCTGACATTAACGGCAGGTCCCCACTGTGGCACAGACTGATGCCTGATCAGGCAGGCAAAAGCGATGGCCAAAGGATGGAGGAATTCCTAGCCAACTGTAATCTGACCATCTTGAAACCAAATAGTCCCCACCCCTTTTCTAACACCATGTGGGAGGCAACCATAGATGTGACAATGGTCACTAGGAGCACTGCAGGAAATCACTGGATGGAGGGTTAATGATGTCTAGATGACGTCCGACCACAGGGTCATCTCTTTCCAGCTGACAAGAGCCTTACCTACACCAGAGTTACTCTGAACCATTTGTGATCGATAAGGCCAACTGGGACATTTTTAAAGCAGTCCTCGTGGACCAAATGCGGATCCCACTAGAGGAAGATCATCTGGATGAACTTCAGCAGAAGGTCAACAAGTTTATAATGGCCACATCAGATCAAGCAATAAAGAGAAAGAACCCCACCCCCATTCCCTGGTGGTGTCCGGAATTGCAAGCACTACACTGCAAAGTTATTAGCAACAGAAAGGCCTTCCAAAGGGTGTGGAGATCGTGGCCTGGTTATTTGTTATTTTTTTAGGAGCATTAGCAACTAAGGCCATATTGCTCCGGGGATATGCGGTGGTCATTCCCTGACCTTTCCGCATCCTCCACCTCCATATTTGGTGGTCATAGGCTCAAAACCCGGTCTAATCAAGAAGCGTATGCTATGCACTGCTGCTCCTGCCCACCTGGCTATGGAGGCGAGATCGTTGCCTGTCTGAGAGGTTGAGGCCCTCTGACATCTTGAATCAACCAAATAGTCCCCACCCCTTTTCTAACACCATGAAATGCCGTACTGGATAAAGAAACCAATACACTGCCCTCATTCGGCAGAGAAAACAGAAATCATGGCAAAATCTAGTAGCTACTAACGGGATCTCTGATCCCTGGGGGTTGTGTATAAAATCACCACCAACAAGCTCCCCAGGGGTAAGGTGATTATTCCCACAAAATATTCACAAGGCATCCTTGCCACAACCTGGCAACAGTCCATCACAAACATCCTAGATGAGATTTTCCAGCCTGAAGTCAACATGACCACCGCGGAACAGCTTACAGTGTGTTGCAATAACAAAGACTATCGCACTGATGAACTAGAACCACCCTTCAACCTCCATGAACTAAGCGCCACTGAAGCCCTCATCAGGAATAAGAAATGCCCAGGACCAGACCTGTTGGAGACAGAGATGTTACAAAAACTGTGGAGTTCACCCTGGAACTGATACATAACCTGTTCAACAGTTGCCTTCGGGTAGGTACCTCCCCAATGCACCAGAAACAGGCCAACGTTACCTTTCGACCTCTTATCGGCCTATCGCACTATTCACCAAGCTTTTTGAACGTCTACTGCACACAAGACTGACAATACACTACTCCAACACCAATATGATCTCACCAAAGCAGTTTGGCTTCAAACTGAGGATCTCCACAGTGAATACCCTCCAGAATCTATTATCAGCAGTAGAACAAATACAGAAAAAGTATTTCCTAGTTATTGCATTTGACTTTGCAGGTATTTGACACCCCTTTGGTAGCTGAGCATTCTCAGCAGACTGCAGGAAGAAAAGATCCCAATTAATCTATTTAATGTTATAAAGAGTTACCTAACTAAAAGAGCTATATCAATAAATATCACCAACCAATGACTGACATGACAGGTCCAGAAAGGCTGCCTGCAGGTTTCTGTCCTGAGTCCTTTTCTATAGAACATAGTATTGGATGACTTCTTTCACACAGACCTGGGGGGAAGGTCTCCACACAAGCATATGCAGATGATCTTATTCTTACAATAGCCCAAGATACCAGTGCCGATCTCGAGACCTTGGCTAACAATGACCTGCGCAAGCTCCAAGAGTGGGCAAATCACTGTAACTTCAAAATCTCATCTGCTAAGACTGTTTCTATTCTGCTTAAGGGAAGACTAAATACTGCTCGGCGGCCACAAATTAAGATTGATGGCAAAACCATCAAGTTTTCCACAGAGCTAAAATATCTGGGTGAAATCCTGGACAATAAATTAAACTTCCAGCCACATCTCAAGTACCTCAAGATCAGAAACTACACTGCACTTGTTGCCAGGGTCTCGTGGCAGGACTGGGGATTAAACAGATGCACCCTATCTCTGTTCTAGCGGGCTGTCTTTCTCCTGATATTTATATATGCATCTGGTACACCAAGACCATCACAGCCACTGGCAGGAGAGCCCTACACATAATACAAAGACCAATTCCAGTCACCACGACATGTGCCTGTCACATGGTAAGCACCCATGTCCTACAAATCCTGGCTGGAGCCCTGCCACTAGAATTAGAAGTCCTTAGAAGTAGCCTGCTATACCACCTCTCCAAAGGAACATCCCAGACTACCTTGGATTACACCACAAAGCCTGACAACACCCGTGCAGCTGAGAAGAAAAGACTTGTTACACATATGTGCAGGCACGCTGGTCGACCTCTCTCAAAGGGGAGGGGTTACACACAAATGCTTTGCAAATATTGACAAAGTGCATCCTCGAACTCCCTCATGGTTTTCACCAGTACTGTTCACCAGCTACCTCCTGACAGGACATGGAGACCTGGACCCACCTTTTCCATGAATGCCCACTCTATGATGACATTAGGAGTATCCTCATCTCCACGATCACTTACATACCAAAAGAAACAGGAAAATCATTTGATAGATAGCAGAGAAGAATACAATGCTCTCTCATGTTTTTCACAGGATCTCTTCACCAGAAGAACCCTGCTCCAACCAAATTAGAGACCACCACCTGGAATTGATATTTTGATATTTATTACTTAAAGTGGTAATACCTGGAATGTAAAAGACGGCACGATAACTAACAGGAGTGAACCTCAACATAGAAAAAACTGGACTTGACTATCTATACAAACCTGGCATTGCGCTAACTGGCAATCAGCTGGGCTCCCTTGCCTGACTTACTTTGAAATCCCACTTCCCACTTCCCATCCCCTCCTTTTGCCTGATGGAGCGTTGTATCCATTGTGATTGGGGATAACTTCCTTTTCATCTTCATACTACCATCTTTCTCCCCCTCTCTTCAACCTTGAACCACCTAACTCTAACGTCACATTTTTAATTTTTTTTTTATAGTTCCTTTCCGCTGAAAGCCCAGGCAAAAAGGTGGCAGGATCTGCCAGAGATTTTGGGACTATCTGGCTACCTCCAGAGGTAGCGGGCAACATGGGGACCCAGCAGGGATGAAAAGCCAGAGGTACAACACAACCCAACACTACACTTCATAAAACAACACATATCTCACATCTGTGGCTTTTACAGAGTACTGTATCACCACACAGAGTAAATGGAGCAGATGTGGGAAACCACTGGAGGCACCCCCCTCACTCAAACACTATGCCACTTACTTCTTTGGAGATGCATAGTGGAATGTGGTGTAATTTTAGCGACATGACAAAATGCTGGATGGAGATGTCTGGTTTAGAAGAACTTGTTTTTAAACTCATGGATCGCAAAGTTTCATGCTCAGTATGTGATGTTTCTAGCCAACTGCTAACCAGCTCTAAAAATGGGAAGAAACTCAAATCCATTTTTGCTCCTTTAGCTCTTTAGGTTGGCTTTTCCATCCAGGTCATCAGCCCTGCCACTGGGAGGAATTAGCAATATTATATTAATAACAGTTATTACCATTAATAATTATTGATAAAAAAAGTAAAAACATTCCTTTTTTTGTTATGAAGCAGAAGCTGCTTCATAAAAAATGAGATCTGGTTGTAAAAAAAAAAATCTATTAGAGAGAGAGAGAGAGAGAGAGAGAGACTTTTGGAGAGAAAAGGCTTAAGTTTATTCAGCACCTGGGGGGCCCCTCTCATCATGTACTCCCACCACAGGGGCCTCTGTAGCCAGGTGGGCAGGAGCAGCCGTGCGTAGCACACACTTCTTGATCAGAACGGGGTTCGAGCCCGTGACCATCAAATATGGAGGATGCGGAAAGGTCAGGAAATGATCACCGCATATCCCCGGAGCAATATGGCCTTAGTTGCTAATGCTCCTAAAAACCAAATAACAACAACTCCCACCACAAAGCATGTGTGGACAATTCCACATGCATTCAATTTAGTCCTAATCTGCAACTTTTACTCAATATTACTTCTTATTTATGAAGTAAAATCCTCAGGCTGCCTATGCTTAATACCATTAGTAACCACATGTAGAGTAATACCATTTTTTGTTCCCTTAATGTAGCACTAGTGATGCAGTATCTGAGAGGTGCCTTTTAACAAAAATAATACTGTGTTAACTGTAAATTAATGATTAAAAATCTGAATTTTTCCTGTTCCCAAACATATGCAAACTATTACTGCAATAGATTCTAAAGTGACTTTTTAAAAAGTCACTCCAGTCACTTATATCATGTTTGTAAATATCAGATATAATATCAATATTTCCTATGAATTACAGTGAAAATAAAAGATTTAAGGGTATTCAGCACCTGGGGGGAGGGAGGGGGCTCTCTCATCATGTACTCCCACCACAAAGCATGCCTGGAAAATTCCACATGCATTCAATTTAGTCCTAATCTGCAATGTTTACTCAATATTGCTTCTTATCTATGAAGTAAAATCCTCAGGCTGCCTATGCTTAATACCATTAGTAACCACAAGTAGAGCAATACCATTTTTTGTTCCCTTAACGTAGCACTAGTGATGCAGCATCTGAGAGGTGCCTTTTAACAATAATAATCCTGTGTTAACTGTAAATTAATGATTAAAAATCTGAATTTTTCCTGTTCCCAAATATATGCAAACTATTACTGCAATAGTTTCTAAAGTGACTTTTTAAAAAGTCACTCCAGTCACTTATATCATATCTGTAAATATCAGATATAATGTCAATATTTCCCATGAATTACAGTGAAAATAAAGGATTTAAGTTGTCTTATAATTACAGGACAAAATCTTAAAATCTCTCTCTCTTCCTAGTGAGCATGAACACACACACACACACACGGCACCTCAGTAGCCAGGTGGTCAGGATCAGCAGTGCGTAGCACACGCTTCTTGATTAGACCAGGGTTCGACCCCATGCCCACCAAATACGGAGGATGCGGAAAGGTCAGGGGATGACCACCACATATTCCTGGAGCAATATGGCCTTAGTTGTTAATGCTCCTAAAAACTAAATAACACACACACACACACACACACACACACACACACACACACACACACACACACACACACACTTCTTAAATTACACCTACCTGGACTTGTTGCATCTGAGCAGTAACCATCCGATGATCTGAAGCAATTGGTCCAAGAACTTGAAACATTTTATCTTTCTGAGATAACCAACTGGTAAAAATATCATGAACATCTTGAAAATCCTTCAGATCCTGCAGAAAAGCTAAATGTTCTTTTACTGTTCCCTGCAATTCTATCCATCTTGACACTGTAGAGATAAGGTTAAAAAATTATTTCCGAAATGCATATACACATAAATAGAGAGAATATAAGTGTTCTTGCACTCAACATTTAAATAAGAACCCAATTCCTCAAATCCATTAAAAAATACAACAGATATTTTATGATGAGATACCCAGATGATGCTTCAAATATCTAACAAATAAGAAAAAAAAGATTTTTTAAAAATTTTCAATTGAAACCACCACAGAAATAAAACCATTAGAAAAGCATATAATCATGCCTAATATTTTGTGTGTGGGAGTAGTGGTGGTAAAGACAAGAAACCAGAATCAAAAAATTTTAACTGGTGGACAGATTGTACATTCATGTTTGCTATTCATGTAGTCAAAAAGGATGTGGCAATTCAGAAAACACAAGTATATAAAAAAATAGATGATTTTAGATAAAAGTTACATGTAATAGTTACCCAAATAAATAAACAATTTAACTGATTTAATTACTCTTAAGCCATGTGAAAGTAATGGTTTGCTTACAATCACAAATTCTTTAGATAGTGTGAATCAGAGCTGTAATACTCAATACGTTCTACGTTGATATTAATATTTGTAAAATAATAAGAGGAGTTTACCTCAATATAGTACGTAGAACACTTCCGTATGATATCATATCCAGAAATTAAAATGAAAAAATCGAAAACTTACATTAGAGTAAAAAATAAATAATTAAAAACCAATTTAACACATATCAAATCAATTTAACACAATTAAAAATGAAAAAGAATCTAATGAAAATATTCAAAACGATTTTCCTTCCTTAAAGTATTTTTTGATATTACTATTGTTGGTTGGTGTAGTATTTTGTATCCTATCCTTAGCCTGTACCTTAATTCAGTTTATTGTGTAAAGGAGATAACCCCTGTTTAAGAACTTGCTAGTTAATATTTGTATTTCTGAGCCCAAAGCAGATTCCGTCGTTGAATATTTATAGGCATTTAGAAATTGATTAAAGATAATCAATCTTTTGTAGGTGAACGGGTGATAGCTATTATAATGTAGAAGCATACCAGTGTTTGTAGGTTTTCGATAGATGCTAAATTGGATTTTATTCGAGTCTCGACTAAGGGTGACATTTAGAAAGTTTAATGACTTTGTATCCATATCCTCCCTTTCCAATGTAAATTTGAGTCTAGAATGAATATTATTAAACAAATGTAAAATGTCTTGAATAGTACTACTATTAGTAATAACTAGAACATTGTCTAAATACCTCCCATAGTATGTGATACGGGGTCAAAAAGGTGTCAAATGTATATACTCAATCGTTGAGAGATAGATCTCTGACATTAAGCCACTCATGCTCAAACCCATTGGTAATCCAAAAATTTGTTTGTACACCTTGTCTCGAAAGGTGATATAGTTGGCCTCAACTAACAGCTTAATTAAGTGAAAAATTTCCTTAATATTTAATTTCCTTTTCCTTAAAATTTCCTTAGCTTCGTATAATTAATCGGTATCGAGTTTTTATTTAACATATCCCAAATAATATCTAATGTGTATTCAACGTTTACATTCATTCGTATATAATGAGGTAACATCTAGTGAGAATAAATTGTCACTGTCGCCAAGTCTATAGTCTTTAAGATTATTAAATAATGTATCGTAGTTCTTAATCCCAAATTGTATTACCTGTCTAAAGGGTTTTATAATGCTATATACATGTGTGGCTAAGGATGAAAATGCCGAGTTCCTGTAGGAAACAATAGGTCGAATAGGAAATCCAGTCTTGTGTAATTTTACCTGACCGAAAAGTGCAGGAATATTGTATGTTCTGGCCTTCAATTCCTTTAACTGGGCCATAGTAATGTAGTCGTTTTTTCGATACGTGGTTAACGTTTTATTATATTGATTGACCAAATTGGTAAACAGTGCCGGGTCTACTTCAAAATAAGTGGAGTATCTGAAACAACTGAATCTAACTTATTAATATAATCAGGTTTATCTAGTATTACCACTGTATCTCCTTTATCTGCCCTCTGTATAATAATGTCTTATTTCCCTGAAGTTCTTGTAAAACTGAACTGTCATGTGTATTCAATTTAGGAAGTCGCATTTCTTTTATGTTATTCACTACTTGGTTAACTTGTTGAATAAATAAACCTTTTTGTGGAACATTACAAAGTCCAAATTCAATATCAATTACGCATTGTTTTTTAGGTAGTTTTCGAGGTGGTAAATTATAATTTAGTCCTTTGGATAAAAGTGAAATCTGGTCTTGAGATAGCGTACAAGAGGAAAGATTTGTAACCTATTGATATGTCGGTTCTTCGAATACTGGGTGAGGGGGTGTTCGTGACCTAGCTGATGTATTCTGTGGTAGTATATTGTGTGTCTGTGGGGGGGGGGGTTGTCACCCAACTCCTATGTACTTGGTCGCAAGCCTGCGACAATGTGTTAGAATTCGCATGAATGTGTCTTGACCTATCCGATAATGTTTGCAATTTATTAACGTGTCTGTGTTTTATTTCTGAGGCCTGTGCTTCCTGTTGCAAATCTATGGAGGTCTTCAATACAGACTAATCATTCGGATGTAGATAATTTTTTAATTTATCGCGAAGCTGCCTAACCTGGGAAAGGTATTTTTGTTTATTTGAATATCGAGATTTTAAGGCAAGCTTAACAATAATGCGCGATGTGGCCAGTGTTAATTGTTTTATGCCTGCAATTAGGAAGGAAAATCATTTTGAATATTTTCGTTAGAATCTTTTTAATTTTTAATTGCGTTAAATTGATTTTTAATTGTGTTAAATTGATTTGAATTGTGTTAAATTGGTTTTTAATTATTTATTTTTTACTCTAATGTAAGTTTTCGATTTTTTCATTTTAATTTCTGGAGAGTATCATACGGAAGTGTTCTATGTACTATATTGAGGTAAACTCCTCTTATTATTTTACAAATCACAAATTCTAAATGGGAAGCTGTTGTTGTTGTTGGTGGTATGAATATGTGGCGAATATGTGTCTGTGAGTGTCAGACACATATTAGCCACACATATAATATTCATTTTAATGATTTAGGATGGATGGATATATCAGAGTGTATTTATTATTCCTAGATGTTTAATATATATAAAGAGTTCACGTAGGTTTTCTTTGTCACCAAGTACACGAGAGAGTTAGAGGAGCTTGCAAGTTTGCTAATGATTGGAAGGACGTGGTTCGAACGGCTGAATAGGATGGACAATCAATCAGGATGTGCCTTACTGTACGTTGTATCTGACAGACAGACAGAGCAAAGCGGGGGATCTTCTCTTGGAAGTAAATGTTTGTGAGTGAGGAAGGTATGCCCAATGCGCAGTCTTGTTAATATAACTTCCTCCTGTCTATTTGTACATGAGCTAGAATACCACGAACATAAATCGTTTTTTATTCTGCGAAGTTTATTGCATGGTTGGTCCTTCCGAAGTTGTTTCCAAATGGAAGTATATTTGGTACGAAATACATCCCTATAATCTGTAAATGGTACAAACTGAAAGTTATCTTGTATATTAAGATCTGGATTTTTTGCAGCTTTACACGGTGATATGGTGGGTATGTGTGCATTTACAACACTACACTACACTACACGAGCATACATAATGGCTTTTGCAGTGATCTGATTAACATCACAGTGACATAAAGCTGGAGATTGGGGGGTACCCAAGGCTCCGGTTGACCCTCAACATGATATACTTTCTGCATGAAATGCATTCTCCATATTCAAATTCTGCATCCCTTATGTCTGAGTGACACCATCAGTCCACTATCCATACGTCTGCATTTGATGACTACTGATGAATCAGTACTTAAAATTCATCAAATTTATTTACTATGCTCCTAGTATTAGTCTACACGTAAGTATGTGTGCACCTGTTCTTAGTCTTAGTTACCCTAACACAGCCTGTGTTACTTGCTACAAGGCGATCTACAGCAGGTGGCTTGAAATCCCCAACACCTTGCTTTCCAGACTATTGCATGTTCCAAAAGAAGCAGTGCAGGAAAACACATGTACCTCTGCATATGGCTCTAGTTAATGTATTAGTCTGTATACTTCTCCAAGGTAGCAGTTTTCTGACCCGCCTAACACTGCCTCAATAGCATGTGAATATTCTTGCACCACTCCTATTTAAGTGTATCCCATCCTTGTAAAAACAGTCTCTCCTGTTAACCAGCACAGATAATGCTGAGTAAAATTATACCCCACGAGCTTTGCACAGCCTCTCCACGGATGAATTGATTCACAAGGCTCTCAACATGTACTCCCCCTATCATGTTGGAGATTGCAGACACTATCAATTTTAGTCATAACTCATACCTTTTCCCAACATTGCCCTGTACTTTAAATAAATTTTTAGATCTCCTACTCTTAATAT
This sequence comes from Mastigoproctus giganteus, assembly GCF_048544385.1. Classification (NCBI taxonomy): domain Eukaryota; kingdom Metazoa; phylum Arthropoda; class Arachnida; order Uropygi; family Thelyphonidae; genus Mastigoproctus; species Mastigoproctus giganteus. The sequence goes on from NC_143583.1 coordinate 218,884,088, forward strand.
CATTACTACTATATGTACAATAATATTTGGAGGGAATGGATAAGTGAACTGGGAAGTGATTTTTTTTGGCTGACGTATAAGTTTGCTTTCCTGCATCATATGCCATTACTAATGCTAATATCACCTTTCGTGCCTTAAAAGATGATATCTGCATTACAATGTCATCTACTTCTGCCCCTTGCAGATACCCTCATCCTATTCCATCTATCCTTTCCTGCACAATATATTTCCTGTGTCCCTCACAATGGAGTTAGCAACAATAACTACCTCCTGGGACCAGTGCATTCTGCTTTGGGGATTGCTGCTGTGTTACGTGATGCATAAATGAGTGATCTGTGTGGAGTTGGGCAGCTGAGAGCTTGATACCCTACCCTTCCATTTTAGATAGTTCATGGGCATCCCCCCTATTCTTTAAGCTCTCATAAATTCCCAATGAAATGCTGAGTTCGCACCTAATTTCCTCATACTCTTTACACCGAATATATAGAAAGGCATCCCCTTGGCTGTATCATATATTGAAGTGGGTACTTTGAACAAATTAAAATAAGAATTAGATATATCATTAGAGCATGTGGACAGATGAAGTGAGTATTGTTTTTTATTCTTCTTTTTCTTTTTTGATAAATGCAATATAAATATTTGATATTCTGCCTCATATTGTAAAAATGGTTGCCACTGATAACATTCCATTTAAACCAGAATATAACAGAGCATTAGAATTAGAATACAGTACAATATTAGAATGGTTAAATAATTCAAGGAAGTAGACTTTTCTGCATATTCAAGAACAAAAATTTAAGGGGCCTTCAGAAACCACAGAGAAGCTTAGAAATGACACACAAATATATATTCAGTTCTTGTGATTGATGAGGTAATTGTCAATGGCATAATAACAATTGCTAATTGTCAATTGCCAATGTACACCTGTGAATATTGGCATTTTTTATTTTCACTTTTGTTGCATGTACGCAGAACTTTTTCTAGCTCACGGAGATCCATTTTTGTAGGTATGCTAGATGTGAAGGGTGCAACAACCTGAAATAAAAACTCAGTGTACTGCTAAATAAGGCTGAGTCTCTAAAGGAATCAGTTTATGCCTATAGCAAAATCAATATTTGAAAAAGACTAAAGTACAAGTATCTTATGCTATGCTGGGCAATACTCTCCAATTTCCAGCCCCAGAACTGGATTTTCCAGTATGCACAATGCTCTCCTCCTGCAGAAGGTACGAAGGGACAAAATGAAACAGAAACTACGAACATTACGAAAGAGAAATATGTTCTCTAAATATAAGCCATTTGAATGGAGGTCATACAAGTGTTTTTACTAATGCAACCAAGGAGTCCGTAAGGTTCAGTAAACTGATAATGGGAGGGGATAATTGTAAAAATGACATCCATCAAAATTAACAGACATTGAAATAGACATAAAATCTACCAGCTGTCAGACCACAGGGAAAAATGTGTTTAAGAGCTATAAATAAGTTATCAGAGTTCTAAAAAAAAATTAATATATATATATATATATATAATTTAATTTGCCTATGAATATGAGCTTTTCGTTAGGCATCAACAATAAATGTTGATGCTAGGGGAAACATGACGTCATCCTTAGTTAAGGAATGCAGAACTTCATTAGATATTTTTATTCTTATTTTTTGGATTTTAGGAGCATTAGCAACTAAGGCCATGTTGCTCTGGGATATGCGGTGGTCATTCCCTGACCTTTCCGCATCCTCCATATTTGGTGGTGACGGGCTCGAACCCCGGTCTAATCAAGAAGCGTGCGCTACGCACTGCTGCTGCTGCTGCTGCTCCTTCCCACCTGGCTATGGATGCGCCAACTTCATTAGAGAAAAGGCAGGTGTGTTCAGGAGCCATTCTTCTTATTAAAAGCATTGTAAAAGTGACCAAACTCTGCAAAGACTCAGATCAAACTCGGATGTTGAGTCTGTGTGGCATGAGATCACTTGCAATAAAGAGATGACAAAGGTGTGTGTGTGTGGGTGGGGGGTGTTACATGCGAAATACGGGTCTGCCTCATCATGGCTAATATCACCCAACCCATCCTAATGGATTAGAAATCGGGGAACTCTAGTTAGTTATGGCATGCAGAAACAGATTTTTGAACCATCTGGATAACTTATTTAATACAACATTTCAGTGAAAGTAAAAGGGTGCTATAGTGTCATTAACTGGTTCTCACAAAGGATCCAAACTGCATCCAAAAACGTGACAGCACAAGAACCAATATTGGGAATGACCAGAATGTTTAAAAGTTAGAAGTGTCCAAACCAATTTACTGAACTGAGAGAGAACAAAATCAAAAAAGCATGGGAGGGTTACACATATTGTAAAATATTGATTTACACAAAAACTATAAACATATGAGGAACAAAATTAGCGATCTTGTAAGTCAGACAAAAGCTGAGTACAAAAAAGTCACTAATAAAGCAAGCCAAGAATGGAGGGAGACAAGGAATTTGACTCATACATGAATATAACAAGTTAGTTAATGTATACAGTGCATTACATTTCAGGTGTGTTAGTGAATAGTAATAATTTATAATTACAACAAAAAGACGAGCAAAACATAACTTTTGAGCTTGAACCAAGAACATTTTGTTTCTGCACAATCATTCTTTCGACTAGCACACAGCAATAAACACGATAGCTATAAGGCATCCTAGAAGATATCTTGAATGTAGGTTATCCTATCCTCCCTTCAGTTACAATACAGAATATATCGATAACATATGTGATATTTTTGATAAAAAATATATACAGGCATACCTCGGTTAACGTTACCTCTGATAACGAAGCTTCGATATAACGAAGTCCGCAATTTCAAGCCCCATTTAACATAAAAAAAAAATATTCCAGTTTAATCGCCTGAAATCTAAACAAACTGACGAAATTACGGAAACCTTTTGGGCTTCTCGTGGTTGGTTCGAGAAATTTAAAAAACGGGCCAGGGTTCATAGTGTAAAATTAACAGGAGAAGCCGCGAATAAGTTTTCAGAAAAACTAAAGGAAATAATTGAACGTGAAAATTTTCCACCAAATTTGGTGTTCAGTGTTGACGAAAGCGGTTTGTTCTGGAAACGGCTACCAACAAAAAGTTTCATTTCTATTGAAGAAAAACCAGCTGCTGGGTTCAAAGCAGCCAAAGACTGTTTAATGTTACTCTTTCGATCAAATACCTCTGGCGATTATAAATTAAAATTGTTATTAGTTTACCATTCAGAAAATCCGAGGGCGTTAAAAGGTAACATAAAAATGAATTTACCTGTAATATGGAAAGCAAATAGAAAAGCGTGGGTTACCAAGGAGTTATTTACTGATTGGTTTGTTAACCACTTTTGTCCTGAAGTAAAACGGTATTGTCAAAAAAACAACTTTGAAGAAAAAGCTCTTTTGTTGTTAGACAATGCTCCGGGACATCCTACTGATCTTAACACGTTGGACACATGCATTCCTGTCAAAGTTGTGTTTCTTCCAGCAAACACAACTTCTCTGATTCAACCATTGGATCAGGGAGTGATAGCATCATTTAAAGCTTATTATCTGCGTCGAACATTAAGCAGTTTAACTGAACTAGATTATAAAGAGGAAATGACAGTTAAAACTTTTTGGAAAACCTACACCATTAAAAAGGCAATTGAAAACATTGATAGAAGTCACTAAGAAATCACTAAGAAATGCTTAAATGGAGTTTGGCGCAAAATATGGCCAGAAGTTGTACTAGAAGAAGAAAATAGCATCCAAGAAATTAGAAATGAAGTTATCCAGATGGCTCAATCAATAGGTTTCGAAAATGTCGATGAAGAGGATGTTAGAAATTTATTGAATGCAGAAGATGATGGTTTTTCAGTGGAAGATTTAGAAAACCTTGTTGGCAACGAAGACAAAGATAATGAAGACGAAGTTAAAGAAGTTCCTGCCGAAAAAGTGTTAACAAACAAAGATTTAAAAAGCTGCTTAAATGACATTGAAAACGTTTAAATTTTTTTAGTGAAAATGATCCTGATTTAGGAAGAAGTTTTATTGTTAAGCGATCAGTGTTAAATGCAATAACTCCGTATAGGCAATTGTTAAATGAAAGAGAAAAAAAAGCATAAGCAATCAACTTTAGACTCATATTTTAAAATGTGATTTCACTTTGTAAGTTGAATGTTTATTTAATAAAACTTTTCTTTGTTCGAAAAAAAAAGCTTTTAATTTTCTTTACGTAGGAACGTATCCCTATTCTGGCCATAGTATTTTTACCTCTGAAAACGAAGTTTCGCTTAACGAAGTAATTTCGTGGAACGCATCCTATTCGTTATTCGAGGTATGCCTGTATATATTAATAATTACCAAATTTCTATTTGTCTAATTTTAATGAAATTTTAGAATGCTCAGCAAATTGTTTCAAAAGATTCAAATATAAAATTTCACAAAAATACATCTATTTGACTTATTATATTAGCATTAGCATTAGTAGAGGCATTTGATGCAAGAAAGCAAGCTTATGCAGCATCGGCCAAAAAAATTAAAGTAAAATAAATAAATAAAAACATAACCATTTCCACATCACCCCTCTGTTCGTTCGAAATACCTGTCCAGCCGAGCCTTAAACTTATTTAGGCTATCACTTCCACGACAAGGGATGGAAGTCTGTTCCACTTACCAAGCACCCGCGGGCTAAAGGCAAATTTCCGCACATCTATCCTACATCTGCCTTTCCTCAAATTGAATTCATGCCCTCTTAGGTGTTTATTCTGAGCAAGACGAAGAATCCCATCAGCATTGAACATGCTCAAACCATTCAAGGCTTTGTACACCTCTATCAGATCACCTCGCTGCTGCCTAGTCTCCAGACACTGTAATTCGCAAAACGTAAGCCTTTCTTCGTAAGAGCACCCCTTTGTTCCATTCACTAATCTTGTTGCCCTTCTCTGTACTCGTTCCAGCAGCTCTACATCCTTCTTGAAATGAGGTCTCCAGGCCTGTATAGAGTACTCTAGGTGTGGCCTGACCATTGCCTTATACAAGGGAATAATCACCTCCTTATCCCTGCTAGAAAAATTCCTTTTTTTATCATTGACAATAACACCATGAGCTACTCTTGCAGCCCATCTGCACTGCTCAGAGAACTTCATATCTGCCTGCACAACCACCCCCAGGTCCCTTTCATTCTCTACCACTGTCAGTGTAGTACCACAGAGTTGATACGTTGCTCTGGGGTTGCTGTTTCCCATATGTAGTACTTTACATTTGTCAATGTTAAACTTCATTTGCCACCTCTCAGCCCATCTGCTGAACCTTTCCAGATCCTGTTGCAGCAGCATAATGTCAGTAGTGTCTTTGACAACCCTGCCAACCTTCGTATCGTCTGCAAACTTGGACATTAAGCTTGATATACCATCATCAATATCATTTATAAATACAGAAAACAATAAAGGACCCAATACTGAACCCTGAGGGACTCCACTAATAACATTAGTCCACGATGAGCCCACGAATAGAAAGGGTGCAAGAATATTTGCTGATGCTATCGAGGCAGTGTTAGGTGGGTCGGAAAACTGCTAGCTTGGGCGGGGACAAAGACCAATAGATTGACAGTAGCCACTGGCAGAGGTGAAAGCGATTCTTGCACTGCTTCTATTAGAATGAGCAGAAGCCTGAAAAACAAGATGCATGATATTTCAGAGACTGCTGGGAGCCATTGCGGTACAAGTAAACACATGGGTTGTGTTAGGGTAACTAAGAATAGAAACAGGTGCAGGTATACTTGCGTGTACACCAGTGCTAGGAGTTTAGTAAATAAATTTGATGAATTTGAGGTATTGCTCAAAACATCAACGGCAGATATTGTTGGGATATCAGAACTGCAATTTGGGGAGTACAACGTCTACAGAAAGGATAGACAGGATAGGAAGGGGGGAGGGGTTATGCTATTAGTTAAGAAACACATAAAAACCAAGAAAGTGAAGCCAGTCGACATCGCGGGACAGTGCAGAGTTGAGTCAGTTTGGTGTGACATAAGCATTGGGAGATCAAAATTGAGAGTAGTAGTGTGCTATAGGCCTAATGACTCTGATGAGTATAATAAGAAACTGTACAGGGAAATAGAATGGGCCAGTAAATCAGAGAGTCTTATAATGGGAGATTTTAATTTCCCAGATATTGACTGGAATTTGGGGGCTGGTAACTCACACACTAGCAGGGCTTTTGTGGAATTATTGAATGATTGTTTTCTACATCAGCATGTTCGGGAGGCAATTAGAGGGAGTAATACTCTTGATTTGATTATCAGCAGTGATTCTTCATGCATTAAGAATCTGCAGATAAAGGAACCACTTGATGGCAGTGATCACAGTGTTCTGAAGTGGGATTTACTCAAAGAGGTAACTACGATTAGGGGTAAAGGGAAGGGTTATTGCTTCCGTAAAGGCGACTACGATGGACTGAGACAGTATTTAAATTCTATACAGTGGGACCAACTGATGATGTTACCAACAGCAAATTCAAAATGTGAAGCATTCAAAGAACTTATCTTGGAAGCTACTAGGCTTTACATACCAACTAAGAAATATTGTTCAAGGTTTAGGCCAAAATGGATGTCAGATGAACTAATGAGGCATATGGCAGAGAAGAAAAATGCATGGGATACTTAAAAATTAACACATGACACAGAAGCCCATGATAGATACAAGTTGATTTGCAACCAAGTTACAAAGGAGGTTAGGCAGGCGAAGGCAGATTACGAGAAATCCTTGGCAAGGGAGGCAAAGAAAAACAGCAAAGAGTTCTTTACTTATGTAAACTCTAGAAGGAAGGGGATGAATCAGATTGGCCCACTTGATATTGATGGGTCAACTGTTGATGATCCTGCTCAGGTAGCTAACAAACTAAATGAATATTTTGCATCGACATTCACACATGAGAAGTTATTCAGCGAGGGGAATGCCAGAGGTGTATTCAACTCTAGCAGTAAGCTACAGAATCTTGAAATAACTGGGAGTAAAGTGGAGGAGAAACTGTTGAAGATAAACACAAGAAAGGCACCCGTGGTGGATGGGATCTATCCAGTTATATTAAAGGAGGCAGCAATGGAAGTAAGCAAACCCTTAGCCATAATTATGAGAGCTTCCTTGGACTCAGGGGAGGTACCATGGACTGGAGATGTGCAAATGTGACCCCAATTCACAAAGGAGGATCAAAGGCTGACACAAGTAATTATAGACCTGTGAGCTTAACTTCTGTTCCAGGAAAATTAATGGAGGCACTGGTTAAAGAAGCACTGCAGGATCATTTAGACAAGACTTCAGTTATAGCTCAGACACAGCATGGTTTTGTTAAGGGGAAGTCTTGCCTGACCAATTTGATTGGATACTATGATGCAGTCACAAAAGAACTGGATGCAGGGAATAACTTTGATATTATATACTTGGATCTTAGAAAGGCTTTTGATACTGTTGCACATGGAAGACTGCTGCAAAAATTTGAGCATTGTGGCATTGGAGGCAAATTGCTGCTATGGATAAAGGGGGGGTTGAGGGGGAGAAGACAGAGAGTGGTAATCAATGGACACTGCTCATTAGCATTAGTAGAGGCATTTGATGCAAGAAAGCAAGCTTATGCAGCATCAGCCAAAAAAAAAAAAAAAAACCACTTCCACTTCACCCCTCTGTTCATTCAAAATACCTGTCCAGCTGAGCCTTAAACTTATTTAGGCAAGACCTTACATTTAGCAAAATTAAAGTTCAGGTGCTTCAGTTAAACATTCAGTCTATACGTAGCTAATCAAAGTCATTCTGAAGCAGCATAAACTGGTCCCAATTATTTGCCATCCTACCTACCTTTAAATCATTAGTAAATGTTGACAGCTTGTCCTATATACCTTCATCAATATCACTGATAAAAAATCGGGGGAGGGGGGGGAGGCCTCAGCACAACAAGGTTCAGACACTGAGGGATCTCCACTCTCTACATTAGTCTGCTCTGAAGAATATCTCTGATTACTGCCCTCTGTTTCCTTTCACAGCAGAGATGTAGGGGGGGGGACCCATCTCTGCAGTGAAATTTTGTGCCATTTGACACTAAACCCACTGTACACTGTCTCCTTTTATTTAACCAGTCCCCTGATCTAGTCAAGGATATTCTTCCAAGTAAATAGTCTATACATTCCAATCTGTACAGCAGTCTTTTAGGAAGGACAAAATAATGCTTTATGTATTTTTTAGCATTAGTAGAGGCATTTGATGCAAGAAAGCAAGCTTATGCAGCATCAACCAAAAAAAAAAAAAAAAAAACCACTTACACTTCACCCCTCTGTTCGTTCAAAATACCTGTCCAGCTGAGCCTTAAACTTATTTAGGCTATCAACCTCCACCACAAGGGATGGAAGTCTGTTCCACCAACCAACCACCCGCTGGCTAAAGGCAAATTTCCGCACATCTATCCTACATCTGTCTTTCCTCAATTTGAATTTATGCCCTCTCAGGTGATTTTTCTGAGCTAGAGGAAGAATCCCATCAGCATTGAGCATGCTTAAACCATTCAAGGCTTTATACACCTCTATCAGATCACCTCGCTGGTGCCTAGTCTCCAGACACTGTAATTTGCAAAACTTAAGCCTTTCTTCGTAAGAGCACCCCTTTGTTCCATTCACTAATCTTGTTGCCCTTCTCTGTACTCGTTCCAGCAGCTCTACATCCTTCTTGAAATGAGGCCTCCAGACCTGTATACAGTACTCTAGGTGTGTCCTGACCATTGCCTTATACAATGGAATAATCACCTCCTTATCCCTGCTGGAAAAATTCCTCTATATCAATGACAATACTCCATGAGCTACTCTTGCAGCCCGTCTGCACTGGTCAGAGAACTTCATATCTGCCTGCACAACCACCCCCAAGTCCCTTTCATTCTCTACCACTGTCAGTGTAGTACCACAGAGTTGATACGTTGCTCTGGGGTTGCTGTTTCCCATATGTAGTACTTTACATTTGTCAATGTTAAACTTCATTTGCCACCTCTCAGCCCATCTGCTCAACCTTTCCAGATCCTGTTGCAGTAGCATAGTGTCAGTGGTGTCCTTGACAACCCTGCCAACCTTTGTATTGTCTACAAACTTGGACATTAAGCTTGATATACCATCATCAATATCATTTATAAATACAGAAAACAATAATGGACCCAGCCCTGAGGGACTCCACTAATAACATTAGTCCACGATAAGCAGTGTCCATTGATTACCACTCTCTGTCTTCTCCCCCTCAACCACCCCTTTATCCATAGCAGCAATTTGCCTCCAATGTCACACTGCTCCAATTTGTGTAGCAGTCACACTCCAATTTGTGTAGCAGTCACCTATAGCACACTTCTACTCTAAATTTTGATCTCCTATCTATTTGACCTATTATATGTGGATGGACAGACAAAATAAAAATAACAGATGGATTTCTATTGTCCAATTTTAATGTCAAGTGGATGGCTTGACAATTTTTTCTAAAAGAATTAATTTTTGTCCTTGAGGTTGTCACAGACATTCTCTCAGATATGCCATAAACGAGACAAGCTACAGCGTAGGACTTCACATTGCAAGGAGCCTCCGCGTCAGTACAAAAAAAAAACAATAAAAAATAAATAATAATTTATAAATAATGAACATCAGAATACAAAATAAATGAAAATTATTGTTGTTACCAATATACTTGGTCCTTGAGGTTTGTGTCCCAATATATTTTGTCCTTTGGTCCTTGAGGTTGTCGCAGATAAGCCGTGCTTGCTATCTGGGAGTCTAAAACGCTGATGGAACTGATATTCGGGTGACACTCAAGTCAAGTGGACCCAATTTCAGCGAAGTCCGGAATTGGGTCCACTTGACTTGACAGCCAAATCCTCTGCTTCCACCTTCACGATGGTGGACTGTTAGTAATCCTGGGTATAACCTCCATGCAAAAGTACATGGTGGGTGACCACCCAGGTGTGAACCAACGTAAGCAGGGATCGAGGTGTGGCGCCCACACAATATGGAGGAACGCCGCTCCTCTATGTTACCAGGCAGTACTAGGTGGTAGATGACTCTCATCAACCGGTGAAATACCACCACTTTGCTTATTGGAGGCTTGAAGTGGTGGAACCCATGTTTAGTCTCTAGAGCTAAATTCCGGGCAACCCTTCCCTATCTCTTCTATCATGCAGTATGATTGATGACTTTTGAGGTTATGATGAACGTCGTGGCAAGATCCAATATTCCTTGCATTTCGAGGGTACAGCTCTAAAACGGTGTTCGCAGGCCGGCCGCTAGTTAATAAACCGGACCGAACCTATTGGTAACTCTCTAGGAGGCTTCCGGTTCAGCTAGTGTATAATCTTGCTACCTCTACTCTGCCAGATAGTGACTGGAGGGAGTCCGAGTAGTGTGTATGCGGGGAGCATTGTCGAGGCCACGTTATGTCAAGGATCTCGGTATATTCTTACCACGTGTACACCATATCCAAAAATTTCATTACTTCATACAGCATGTCCCACCCACTTTTTCTTCCTATTGAATACACCATGAATTGTCAAACTAATAGAGCAAGCTTATCTGCGAAAAGATCTAAACCTCCCAAGCACTTCCTAATTCATTTCACAAATATACGTGGTATCAATTCTAATCTCAACGATGTCCATTTCCACTTTCAGTCTGCCAAACGCCATGTACTTTTTCTGACAGAATCTCAGTTATCGGTTGATTCAACTACTGCTCATCTCAGATGACCAAATTATTTGCTGTATGATTCCTTTCGCCTCAAAGGTGGTACTTGTGCATATGTCCGTTCTGATATTCCCTGTCAGAGACTTGGCAATTTGGAATCTCCTCTCTTTGACCTTCTCTGACTTAAAATCTCTCTACCTCATTGTGTCAAATTCATCTGTTGTCTCTACCGTTCTCCCAACTCCACCAATCACTTGGAGCTCTTTGACTTCCTGTCTTTGCAACTTGACTTTATCCAGTCCAACTTTCCTAACAGTGAGGTAATTTTCCTTGGTGATTTTAATGTTCACAACTCCAGCTGGCTTCCGTTTTCTAGTCACACAGAACCAGATGCTGAGGCTTTTGCAATTACTAACGACTTAGCACAGATTGTTCATTTACCTACAAGAATACCGGACAATCCTAATCATACAGCCAATACGCTTGATCTTTTTCTCACAAACAACCCTTCTAAGTACACGGTCGAAGTGAGAGGTCCTTTAGGCACTTCACATCACAACTTGGTGATTGTCTCTTCTCCAATGGAACCTTTATCTCATGGCTATTCCCAACCTCGTGTTGTTTGGCATTACAAGAATGCAAAATGGGATGACCTGCGAGACTTCTTTTCTTCTTTTCCTTGGTCGGATTACTGTTTCAAAACTTCTGATTTCAACGTTTGCTCAGATCGTGTCAGTGAAATTATTCTTGCAGGAATGGAATCCTTTATCCCACACTCCACTTTAAAATCTCGTCCTTTATCTAAACCTTGGTTTTCCAATAAATGTGCTAAGGCTGTTCAAGAAAAGAATGTCGCATATCGTAATTGGCTTGTTTCTAATTTTTCAGTTTCATTTCCTGTCTACACCAAAGCTCGCAACAATTGTAAGGCAGTTATTAATCAGTCCAAACTAGAGTTTGAACAGGCTAAGAGTAGAAAACTTGCTTCTTGCCCTAATGATAGTCGAGCATTCTGGTCTCTCCAAAGCTATTGGCCGCAACTTTTGCCCATCTCTGCTCCCACCTCTGTCCAAACCAGATGGTTCTGTTGTCACTTCAGCCAAGGATAAAACTGACCTGCTAGCATCCCATTTTTCTTCCAGGTCATGTATTAATGATCTTGGTAAAACACCTCCCACCATTCCCAACACGCCCCATTCAATGCCTCCTGTGGTCTTCCGTCAAAAGGATATCAGAAGGATTTTGATGAATCTTGATGCTAAGAAAGCTCCACGTCCTGATTGTATTTCTCCACTTGTTCTCAAAACCTGTGCTCCCGAACTTACTCCTATTCTTTGCCGCCTTTTTTCACTTTCTTATTCCAAAGGTGTTTTTCCTTCTGCTTGGAAATTTGCTCATATCCAGCCAGTTCCTAAAAAGGGTGACAAATCCCTCCCATCCAATTATCGTCCCATTGCAATTACTTCTACTCTTTCTAAAGTAATGGAGAAATCAATTAACCGCCAACTCTTAAACTACCTAGAAACCTCCCGTCTGATCAACGATCGCCAGTATGGATTCCGTCAGTGTCGATCCACTGGTGATATTCTGGCTTATGTTACCCCTTTATGGACTAACTCAATGGAAAGGTTCGGCGAAACACAAGTAGTTGCTCTTGACATCTCAAAGGCTTTTGATCGTGTTTGTCATAAAGGTCTTCTAAACAAGCTTCCATCTTATGGTTTGCCAACTGTTTTTAGTAATTGGTTATCCAGTTTTCTCTCTGATCGCTCACTGAGGGTGATGGTAGATGGCTCTCTGTCTTCTAACTTCTCCACTAATGCCGGTGTCTCCCAAGGTTCAGTTCTTTCCCCCACTCTATTCCTTTTGTATATCAATGACCTTCTTCCATTGACCGGAAATCCTATCCATAGTTTTGCCGATGATAGCACATTGCATTCAACTTTCCATTTTGAGAAACCTTGTCCTGCTCAATCGGCTTCAACTTCTCGAAAATCTGCTACCAATTCCTTAAATGCCGATCTTCAGGTAATTCTCCAGTGGGGCAAAGACAACTTAGTTGATTTCAATCCTTCTAAAACTCAGTCTTGTCTTATATCTCGCAAAAAGGATTCTTCTACTCCTATGCTTATCTTTAGTGACACTCCGATTTCTAGGCAAAATGATATATCTCTTTTGGGGATTATCCTGACTTCTAATCTCTCTCTTGGCACAAGCACATTACAAATATTGCTTCCTCTGCATCTAAAAAACTTGATTACAAGCACATTACAAATATTGCTTCCTCTGCATCTAAAAAACTTGATTTTCTCTTTCGCTCTCGGCGTTACTTTTCTTCCAAACAGCTGTTCACTCTGTACAAATCGAAAATCCACCCCCCTCTATCATGGAATATTGTTCCCACAACTGGGGTGATGCTCCCAAAACCTCTCTCAGGCTTCTAGATTCCATTCAGAAAAGGACAGTTAGGATAATTAATGATTCATCTCTAACAGAGTCTCTCCACTCACTGCTCTCATAGACGTACTGTTTCTGCTGCATGCCTTTTCTACAGATACTGCCATGGGCAATGTTCTTCTGAATTCGCTTCTATAATTCCCGCTCTCTCTTTCAAAACAGTCCGAACACGTGCCGCCACCAGCCAACATCCATTTACTGTACAACTTCAAACCCAAAGAACCAACTTTTAGTCTTCCTCATTTATTCATTCACTGCCGTTTTCTGGAACAACCTTCTTTCATACATATTTCCTGAAAATTACAATCTACAGAAGTTCACGTTTGGGGTTTGGTATTAAAACCTATAGTACCTCATGGTACTAAGTACTATAGGTTCTAATACCTTTCAAGTTTGGGGTTCACATAAAAAATAAAAAATAAAAAATAAATTTTTTTTTTTTTTATTTAAAAAAAAAAAAAACTTTTTCAATTAATGAAATTAATTGGAAAAGTGAAGAGTGAAAAGTGAAGTGAGACGCTGTCTCAAGAGAGACAGCAAACACGAGACAAAAAATTGGAGAATAGGAGAGTACTTGGACACATTGAAGCAGAACCTCCTTGCACTTAGCAAGAGACTACGCCGATACAAAGAGAGCTGAGCTCCAAGAGGAAAATAAACAACTGAACCTTCGATGAGGACCAAAGAGGTTTCTACAGGAATCTCGAAGAAGATGAGAAAGAAGGGAATGGACCACCCAAGAAGAAGACAATTGAGGATTTCTGGGGAAACATAGGGAGCAGGGAAGTAAAACATAACAGCTGAGCCACCTGGGTCGAACTAGAATGCAAGAAAACCAAGTATGTACAAGAAATGAGAGGATGGGAGATTCGGGAAGAAGAAGTAAAACGGACGATCAAGAACTCTCACAACTGGCGAACTCCAGGAATAGATAACATCTACAACTACTGGTACAAGAAGCTCACTTGCGCACACAAGCACCTGGCAGAGCAGTTCACCCAAATGATAAGGCACCCAGAGACAATCCCGAAGTTTCTAACTCAAGGAATCACATATCTGAAGCCTAAAGACAAAGATACAAGAAACCCGGTGAAATATAGACCAATCACCTGCCTCCCAACAATGTACAAGATCCAGACCAGCTGCATAACCAGGAAGATAAACAGGAAGATAACAGACCACTTGCAGAACCAGAGCATAATGGCCGAACAGCAGAAAGGATGCAAGCCAAGGAGCAAAGGATGCATGGAGCAATTAACCATTGATGCCGCAGTTATGGAGCAAGCCTTCAAGAAGCACCGCAACATGTACACAGCCTACATCGATTACTGCAAGGCCTTCAACTCCATACCTCATAGTTGGCTAACAGAGACCCTGAAGACCTATAAGGTCAATCTGATAGTGAAACTTCCTAGGAGCAACAATGGCAAAATGGAGTAACACCATTAAGGTCAAGAACATCACAACCAGGCCAATCCCCATTAGAAGAGGAATCTTTCAGGGAGATGCTCTGAGCCAACTATGGTTCTGTCTAGTACTCAACGTGTTATCTACGATGCTCAATGGCAGGAAGTATGGATATAAAATCCCAAAGAAGGAAGAAAGAACCTATACACCCTCACCCACCTGATGTACATGGATGACATCAAACTCTACGCAGCAACCGAGAAGCAAGTCCAGCAACTACTCCAGATCACCGAAGAATTCAGCAAGGACATCATGATGGAATTTGGTCTAGAAAAATGCAAGACCCACAGATTGCATCAGGGAAACTTAGTCAACCGAAACTACCAGCTGTAGAGTGGTAAAGAGATCGAAGCTATGACAGAAGGAGAGACTTCCAAATACCTAGGGATGATGCAGGCTCAGCAGTTAGAGCACAAGGAAATCAAGAAGTGCTTGACTGAAAAATATCATCATAAACACCTATGCAGCTCCAGTACTAACATACACCTTCGGGTTCATAGATTGGACTAACACCAAGCTAGAAGATATCATGCGAAAGATAAGGACAAAGATGACCAATAGCTGCCAACACCACCTGAAGTGAGCAGTGGAGAGACTAACAATAGCTCAGAAAGAGGGAGGAAGGGGCCTGATAGAGCAACAGAAAACAGCGATAGTTAACATCAAGGTACATTGAGAACAACACAGCACCACTCCACAAGGCCATAAGGAAAACAGATAAGTGGTATACCCCACTCAACCTAAGCGAGGAACCTCCTCCCACCCACACTTTACAAGAAACGAAGTTAGAAAGATGTGCAAAGAAGACACTCCACAGCAGACACTACAGTGACCTCCATCAAGATCACATCGATAACATTGCTTCCAATGCAGGGCTCATGAGCAGGACGCTCTTCCCCGAGACTGAAGGATTCATGCTGGCCATCCAAGACCAAGTAATCAACACCAAGAACTATAGAAAATACATCGTCAAGGAGCCCAGAGTGTTAGATGACACGTGGCGATGATGCCACCTGGCCCCAGAAACGATCCAACACATCACTGCGGGATGCAAGGTGATCACCCAGACTGAGTACACTCATAGACACGATCAGCTAACCAGGATAATACATCAGAAGCTAGCAAGGAAATACCAGCTGATCTAAGAAAGTGTACCGTTCTTCAAGTACAAGCCCCAGGCAGTACTAGAGATCCCAACCCACAAGCTGTACTGGGATCGTGCTAAATAACGGATAGGACAATCCCGCACAACAGACCAGACATAACCCTTGTGGATAAGAAGGAAAAGGCTACATATCTGATTGACATAGCGGTACTCAACACTGGCAACCTGCAGAAAACCCATGGGGAAAAAATAAGGAAGTACATGAACCTAAGACAGGAGATCAAAGAGATGTGGCATAGGTAACAAGTAACGACCATCCCAATCATCATGTCAACCACAGGTATGGTGCCAAAGACTCTACATAACAGCCGAGCAGCAATAGGTCTCCCACCGAACACTTACAAGGAACTCCAGAAAGTCACAATCCTGAACACCTGTAGGATTGTCAGAAAGTTCCTCGACCAACAGTAACATCAGACATAACAACAACCACCCTGTGTACTCGGTAGCAATACCCATCACGAGGTGGAACCCCCGATCAACAAGAAATAATAATAATAAAGAACTCCAGAAAGTCGCAATCCTGAACACCTGTAGGATAGTCAGAGATGTTCTCAACCGACAGTAATACCAGACATTATAATCACCCTGTGTACTTGGTAGCAGTACCAGTCATGGAGTGGAAATCCCCAATCAGGGAGAAATAATATAAGAGTAATAATAATAATAATAATAATAATACAATACAATACAATTTATTTTTATCAAGAGAATTTGTTTACAATAAATGAGCTTGTTAAGAAAAGTAAATTTCTTGACAAGTTGTAATTCTTCATTTACAATAGTTTTTTCATACAAATTTGTTATCTAACAGAAAAGATAATGAAATCACAACACATAGTACATTCCACACTGCAAACAGAGATAGCAATTTATTTGCATAGCAATTATAGTCTACTGTATCATTGAGTATCAAAAATTTTCTTATTAAGAACTTTAATTTGGAGCTAGAATAACTTCTCCTGAGCCTGAAATCTACACTAGCCAACAAGTTGTTTATTATATTCATTGTATGCCTACTCAAAATCTATTTAGTACCCTAGGGTGAGGCAAAACAACTGCTTTTGGATTCCTTAAATTATGTGAGACATTTCTTTGCAGATTCGACTCTTCAAAAATAGTGTTAAGATTTTTCAAGATTAAATTTAATTTCAGTTTTTGAACTAGATAGAGTATTTTATATTTCAAGAAAAATTGCCTTCTCTTATTCAGGTCATTCCAAAAGTTTGTCCCCATTAAAAGTCTCAAAATCCTGTTAATTAAGTTGTTTATTACCCTTATTTCAGTTATATTTGTTCGTGCCCAAACATTTACTAAATATTTTTTTGAGTTGGGAGTCCACTAATGCATAATATAAGGTAATTAATAATATTAATATTAAAGATAACTTAATAATAATAATAATAACAATAATAATAATACAATACAATACAATTTTATTTTATCAAGAGAATTTGTTTACAATAAAAGAACTTGTTAAGAAAAGTGAATTTCTTGACAACAAGTTGTAATTCATCATTTACAACAGTTTTTGCATACAGATTTGTTAACTAACAGAAAAGACAATGAAGTCATTACACATAGTACATCCACACTGCAAACAGATAAAGTAATTGATCTGCATATCAGGTCTAATCTACTGTATCATTGAGTATCAAAAATCTTCTTATTAGGAATTTTAATTTTGAGATAGAATAACTTCTCCTGAGCCTGAAATCAACACTAGCCAACAAGCTATTTATTATATTCATTGTGTGCCTATCTCCAAATCTATTTAGTACCCTAGGGTGAGGCAAAACAATTGCTTTTGGATTCCTAAAGTTATGTGATACATTCCTTTGAAGATTCGACTCTTCATAAATAGTGTTAAGATTCTTCAAGAATAAATTTAATTTTAGTTTTTGAATTGGATAAAGTATTTTATATTTCAACAAAAATTGCCTTCTCTTATTCAGATCATTCCAAGAGTTTGTCCCCATTGATAGTTTCAGAATCCTGTTAAGTAAGTTGTTTATTACCCTTATTTCAGTCATATTTGCTCGTGCCCATACATTTACTAAATAATTGAGTTGGGAGTCCACTAATGCATAATATAAGGTAACTTTTCTTAGATTTAACTTATTTTTAATGTAATAAAAAAAGTAAATGTAAAATCTCATTTTTTTTGTACAAGTTTGTTATATGCATTGCCCAACTTAGACTATAGTCAATCCATAACCCAAGGCAACAGTGATTTGAAACTTCTTCCACTGTTAGACATTTGCAATTTTGGAAATCCTGAACATGTAGGCATTTATGTTCATGTAATTTAATAGAGGAATGAATGTCCAGGGTTTGATGAAGAGGTCTAATTACCAAAATTTTGTTTTTTCAAAGCTGAGTACTAATTTATTGTCATGCAATCAATTTTGTAAATTTATTACATCCTGCTGTAAATCTTTTGCCATTTTTGTCAGGTTCTTTCCAATTGTATATAAGATTATATCATCTGCATAAATTTTTAAAAAGGAGTTCTTTATTTCTTTGAATATGTCATTTGTATAGATGTTGAACGTGATTGGCCCTGCATGAGTGCCCTGAGGTACTCCTCTCTTTACACTATATGATTTTCCCTTTGTATTCTCTACTTCTACTGATAATTTTCTTTTGGTTAAATAAGATGCTAAGAGTTGATTGATTCTTCCCCTTATACCATATTTCTGTAATTTCTGTTTCAAGATTGGGATATCAATTAAGTCATATGCTTTGGTCAAATCAATAAATAAAATCATTATGAAGTTATTGTTGTTTAAATGTAAGTTAAAAAGAGTCCACTAAACTTTCTAATAATGTCTGTGTGTTCTTGCCCTTCTGATATGAGAATAGAGAGTTGTTTAAAGTCCATACTGATGTAAATATTTCCTTATATGGGAAAATATATAATTTTCTATTATTTTATTTATAACCGACTGAATTATAATTGGTTTATAATTACAAAAGTCACCAGGTTGTCCCTTTTTATATATAGGGAGTATTTTAAAGGAAAGGAGATTTGTAGGATAATTTTCCGATTCTAACATTCGTGTTATAAGCTCCACCAAGAGACCAGTGAACTGTTCTTTATTTCTCTTTACTTCGGTTACTGTAATACAGTCCAGTCAAAAAGTTTTCTTGTTCTTTAATTGTTCTAAGATCTTAAGAATTTCCGTGTACTGTGGAGCTAAGACTACACAAGAGTTCACTATCTGAGGAGGACTATCGTTTTGAGCAAAGGAGTCTTGGCAATAGTGTATGTTGTATCTACTGAGATCTAATACAGCTTTGGCAAATCTATTTGCAGCTTCATATTGTTTGTTTGTATCAGAGATCTGTTCTAATAATGTTTTAATTTGATTTTCCCTTGATTTTTTTTACTTGTACTTAGTAGGTTATTTATAATGTTCCATTTTTCCTTTTGAGTTATCTGCTTATCCATAAAAATTTGATTGTAATAAGTGTTATTTTGTTTTCTAATCATACCTGTCAATTTATTTCTTAGTGTTTTATAATTATGATAATGTTCTATCTTTGATGGACAATTTCTATACTGCCTTAAGTATTTATCTCTTTGTACCATTAATTATTCTATTTCTTTTGTCATCCAAGGTTTCTTATGCTTAACCCTGTTAAACGTTAATCCTAGTATTTATGTTGCAATCTGAGTGATTTACTTTTCTCTCCGTATTTAAGCTTGAATTGTTTATCATTTGTACTATCTTATTCGAAAAGACATTTACATTTGTTGTGTAGGATATTTGCTCTTGTATTAACAAGTTTTCCATGTTCTGTTTCAGTTGGCCTGTTGATAAATAATTTTTATTTGCAACATTTGTTAATTTTATATCTTCACATGGATGTTGTTTTGAGTGCATATTTATTATTAGTATGCACGTTCTGTGATCTGAAAGTTGATTTAATAGTATGTAGGAATTTGCATACTTCAACTTTATATTTGTTATAATGTGATCTAAGCATGAGCTTACTGTTGTAGCACACATCATCCTTTGTTGCCTAGTTATTCCAAATAAGGCATGTTCAAATCCATAATTGTTTAAGATTGCAGAGTATCTGAGTGTTACATTTTCTGTTTCATCGGTTAGTAAATTGATGTTGAAGTCTCCTACTAGTATTGTCTTATCTGCTTGTATGTTATCCCATTGCAGAATTATGTTATCTAATTCTATTAGAAAGCTGTTTAGTGGATCTTCTCCTAATAATTTGACACAGCAGTTTTCACAAGAATGAGTCAAGTGGTAAGCTTGTATTGCCTTATAGCATGTTCTGTAGTATATTATTATTCCTCCACCCCTTCTCAATTTTCTCAACTTATGGACCTTGTCATAACCTTGTGTTATAATTAGCAATTTCATCATTTTTTATATTAACCTCTGTTAATACTATACATGAGATATATTCTTTCATTGCATTTATATATTATAAGAAGTTAAACCAATTTTTTCTTAATGACCTGATATTTAGAGCTACCAGAAAAAACTGTTTTTTATCAATTAAAAGAGCTTGAACATTTGGATTATTTAAAAAATTTAAAGTTGAAGTGAAAATTTGTGATTCCTCAAAAAGCATACCTGACGTGTTAATTTTACCTTAGTACCAGATTTCAAGTAACTACAATTATTCACAATAAAGGAGTCTATTTTATATACTGCAGTTCCTTTGAACTCAAGATTCTTATGGCTCTTGAAGATTCATTCTTCTTTACATAAATTCTTCCATGTTTTAACCATAAAAATTTGTAATTGTGAGTTTTCACTAACTGTTTTGTTTCCCAAAACAATTTCTTGAGGTGAGTTGTTAAGTGGTCATTTATGTAGATTGGAATATTGGTGTTGTTCTGAAAAATATCATTTTCTGTGAGTCCAATTTCTTTTGCCTTTCTCATCCATTTTTCTTTTTCCACATGATTTGCAAATTTCACAATTAGAGTAGGCTTATCGTTTATTTTTTTATTGTTAGGTACGTAGTAGTGCTCTACTTCCTTATTGTGCTGTAAGTTCAATGCAAGCACTGCTGAATAACAAGATCTAGATTTTGGCCTGCTAATCCAGTTAATCCTACTATTTCTACATTATTTTCTAATAACTTTGTTCTATCAAGTCAATTCTTAAGTTAAGTAGAATGGAATTTTCCTCATTTTGCTTGAATGAAGCTTCCAGATCGACAATTCTTTTGTTGATAGCTGCGTTGGAGTCCTGCAGCTTGCTTATGCTTTTTTGTATTTTGTCAAAGGATTCTGAGACAAATGAAATCGATTTTTTGATATCTTCTACTTCTGTCTTCAGGTCTTCCATTTTGTTCTTTATCGGTGCAATTTCTGTTAGTAAATCCAGTAAATGGATTTTACTGGATAGTCTCCTTAGTACATCCTCTATATTTAGGGTGTTCGCCTGCATTTGTGTGACTTCTAAATCTTCGTTTGTTACAGCTGTTGAATTCAGCAAATTGTGAAATTCTTCTGACAAATAGGAAATTTCATTTCTCTCTTCCCTCTCTTCTTTCCTGCACAATATACACCTCCACTGTTGTTTCTTCTGCTTTGCCATCCTTTTATAGGTTGCTTTTTTCAATGAGCATCGAAAATGATATCCATTGTTGCAGCCATGACATACCACCTCTACCACGTGCAGCGGTAGGTTGCACTTTTTGCATATATTTTGTTTCATTTTTGTAAATCTTTGACGTAGTTAACACAAGATATTTCTGCTAATGCACTTGCACAAAATGAATAACAAAAGAAAGAATTAAACAACTTACAAATGGCAACGATTTCCAATTTACTCTAAGAGCGCTGATACAGTAGACATGCTTATCAATGGACACTGCTCATCATGGACTAATGTTATTAGTGGAGTCCCTCAGGGTTCAGTGTTGGGTCCATTATTGTTTTCTGTATTTATAAATGATATTGATGATGGAATATCAAGCTTAATGTCCATGTTTGCAGACGATACAACAGTTGGCAGGGTCGTTAAGGACACTACTGATGCTATGCTGCTGCAACAGGATCTGGAAAGATTGAGCAGATGGGCTGAGAGGTGGCAAATGAAGTTTAACATTGACAAATGTAAAGTACTACATATGGGAAACAGCAACCCCAGAGCAATGTATCAACTCTGTGGTACTACACTGACAGTGATAGAGAATGAAAAGGACCTGGGGTAATTGTGCAGACAGATATGAAGTTCTCTGAGCAGTGCAGATAGGCTGCAAGAGTAGCTCATGGTGTCTTGTCAATGATATACAGGAATTTTTCTAGCAGGGATAAGGAGGTGATTTTCCCTTGTATAAGGCAATGGTCAGGCCACATCTTGAGTACTGTATACAGATCTGGAGGCCTCATTTCAAGAAGGATGTAGAACTGCTGGAACAAGTACAGAGAAGGGGAACAAGTACAGAGAAGGGGAACAAGATTAGTGAATGGAACAAAGGGGTACTCTTACGAAGAAAGGCTTAAGTTTTGCAAATTACAGTGTCTGGAGACTAGGCACCAGTGAGGTGATCTGATAGAGGTGTATAAAGCCTTGAATGGTTTGAACATGATCAATGCTGATGGGATTCTTCCTCTTGCTCAGAATGCTGCTGCAACAGGATCTGGAACCTGAGAGGGCATAAATTCAAATTGAGGAAAGACACAGATGTAGGATAGACGTGCGAAAATTTGCCTTTAGCCAGCAGGTAGTTGGTTGGTGGAACAGACTTCCATCCCTTGTTGTGGAAGTTGATAGCATAAATAAATTTAAGGTTCAGCTGGACAGGTATTTCGAATGAACGGAGTGGTGAAGTGGAAGTGGGTTTTTTTTTTTTTTTTTTTTTTTGGCCGATGTTGCATAAGCTTGCTTTCTTGCATCATATGCCTCTGCTAATGCTAATATAGCGCTGATACAGTAGACAATAATAATAATATTGGTCCAATTTTAATGAAGTTGGGGATGGCTTCACAATTTCTTCTAAAAGAACCAGATAATTTTACAAATATCAATTCACTAGAAGTCAGATTATTACACACACACACACACACACACACACACACACACACACACACACACACACACACACACACACACACACACACGGTGAAGCCAATAGTCACTTTACACATATACATGAAACATGCCTAAAAAGAAGAGAGAACAAACCAAATATGTCCTAACTTGACTGATGAGGTAAGATAATGAAACGATCACCAGAAGTAGTATAGCAGTTCTACAGGTAATTTTCAAAGATATTTACAAGTGAAAGACAATTTGACCCATAGGACAACAGTGAAAATAATTCAGAATATTGTAAAATAAGTAAATAAGTGAAATACCTTTATAGCATTTCAGTAAGTAAACTCACTTCTTGTTATAATGCAAACTGCAACTAGAACCTTATGAAACTATGTCAAACTTTACAATAATAGAATGGTAAGCATCAGGCTTTCAATAGCCTATTTCTGAATAACAAATTAAACTCAATATTTGTAAGAATTAAACATTACCCGTATCTGAAATTTGATGCTTTAGACTTTCTATGCCTGAGGAATTTGGCTTCCTTTTGATTAAATCTGCAGTCTGCATCTTTATTCTGTCCACATCTAGTTGTTTTTCAAGCATATCATCCTGAATGCTCTGGAAACAAAAATAAATAAATAAAAAACATGCAACACCTAGTATCATGAAAACAGAATGCAGTGAAATCAAATATCTCATTTTTCAACAATAAAGATTAAGTTCTATTCCTACTTTAACAGTAAAAGCCAAAAGGGAAAAAAAAATGCAAAAAATACATTCATACTTTCCGCTTTTTTATGGTAACTTCAACAAAAAAAGCACTAGGTCCTACAGTACAGTGCACACAATACTAACATATTTAAGTGACTAGTATTAACAATACTAGTCACAACCATATGGCTACTATTAGCAATAATAGCCATATGGTACAAGGAATCGTGTATTAAAAAATAATAATACATTTTTTAATTTATTATTATTATTTTAACTGTATCAAAAACAATAATAAATTACTGAATAAAAAATAAATGATAAACTACCTATTTGAATCTTTCCTCATTAGGTACCTATCCAGGTTGAATTTGTATTTCCCCGAGCTGTCGGCCCAGGAAGGCAAATCATTCCAAAAATAAAACTTTGTGTAATCCTGTTTAAACCGTTTTCCCCATAATTTGAATTTTAGCCTTTCAGAGCTGGAATCATTTATAAAAGTGAAAATTTCAACAACATTCATTTTACTTTATTTCTCCATCACAGCTTTTATACACCTAATTGGGTCTCCTCTAAGGAAATTAGTTATCAAACTCTGTAGCCCAACATATTCAAAGTGTTTCCTTATTTGGATGTCATTTTTCCAATCTCACCAGACCTGTAATATAATGACAACAATAACAGTAATGGCATGTATATCAGGTAATTCAGAGCTGTTGTTGAGGAGACTACTGAAATTGAGAAATTGGGGCTCCAGTGGAAAGCCAGACCACCACAATAAGCCTGCTGGATGGCACTATGGTTTCTTCCTCGATGGACGACCTGTGTTGCTATGGTGTTATTGTGGTTCCACAGACTGTACGTGAAGATTGATTGAGGTATTACTCTTTACTGTTAACTGCTGCACTGTTGGGACTGCTTACGGTTGAGAACAAAGTTGATTTCGCCACTGTGACCACAATTCCTGGCTAAAACTTCCACTTCCTGGATTGGACTTCTACTAATAATTTTTGGTCTTCGTGGTGGACCAACAAGTGTCAACTGGATCCTTGGAGGTCATCACAATCCAATGTTCATGGTTTCAGATACCTTAATGGTATTGCATTGTGACACGGACATTACATTCAGAATGTAATGTCCATGTTAATCAACTTGTTCAGTGGTTGTATATTATAAGATGAAATGCACAAGGCATAATTTCTTATGGGTTTAGGTAATTAACTATATAATATTGGTATAGATACACCATAGTTAACCCATAAATTTGAAGTATGTATGTAGTGTAAAGGCCGCATGGTGCAAGAAAGTCTATGGCTTATGCTGCACCAGCCAAAAAAACAAAAAAACCCTGAATAAAACAATGATAAATTAAGTATAAAAATAGGGAAATGGTTAAAGAACGGTACTCACTTTGAATATAATCTGCAATAATTTTATGAAAAGACTGATGGCTAAATTTAAGGTGGAATGATTAAGTTAATGAATTAAGGTGGGGGAGACATTATAACCATCCTGTGTACATTATAACGACCCTGTGTACTTTACCCACCTTAATGCATTAATTTAATCATTTCACCTTAAATTTAACCATCAGCTTTTCATAAAACTATTGCACATTATATTCAAAGAGAATACTGTACTTTAAGAATTTCGCTATTATAAGAATTCTATAACTTGATACTTGTCAACAATGATAAAAAAAAAAGAAAAAAAAAAAAACCTAATTATTAATAAAATAAAAGGAAATTAAACTTATCATCCTATGCATTTCCCTCACCTGAAGGTACTATCCAGATATCCTTTGAATTTCCCCAAACTGTCAAGCCTCTACCACCCATGTAGGCAATTATTCCAATAATTTATAACCTCGCTGGCTAAAATAAAACTTCCAGAAGTCTAATCTAAACATCTTCCTGGTAACTTGAATTTGTCCCCTAGTTCTAGCATTATTTATAATCTTGAAAATTTCGTCCTCATTCATTTTACTGATGCCTCTCAGAGCCTTAAACACCTCAATCCAATCTCCTGCAAGGTGTCTAGTTTTAAAACTCTGCAACCCACATATTCGAAGTCTTTCTTCATAAGGACGCCCTTTTTCTGATCTCAGCAGGCGAGTTACCCGTCTTTGCATCCTTTCAAGAAGCTCGATGTCTTTCTTTAGGTGCAATCTCCATACTTGAACACAGTATTACAAGTGTGGTCTAACAAAAGCCCTATATAATGGGATTATCATGTCCCTATCTCTACTTGCAAAAGTTCAATAGATCATCGATAGGACACCATGGGCCTTCCTTGCAACCTGTTTACAATGCTCAGAGAATTTCATGTCTGATCGTATCGTAACACCCAAGTCCCTTTCTTCCAGTACTAGCTTTAGTTGAACTCCACCAAGTGAATAAGTTATTTTTTGATTACACCTGTTTCCCAGGTATAATACCTTACACTTTGTTGGATTAAAGCATAGCTGCCATTTTTCTGACTATTCCTGAAGTCTATCTAGGTCTCTCTGAAGAAGATCAGCTCAGCTTGACAGTGATCATTAATTACCCTACCAATTTTAACATCATCTGCAAATTTAGACTTCACCTCTCTATCCCTTCATCAATGTCTTTTATAAAAATTAAAAACAACAGTGGTCTTAATACTGATCCTTGGGGAATCCCACTTCTTACATCAACCCAATCTGAGGAATAGCCATTTATCACAACCCTCTGCCTCCTGCCCTGAAGCCATCCTTCTATCCATCTAAGGATTTTCCCAGTGATTCCAACCTGTTTCAGCTTATAAAGCAACTGCTCATGTGGAACTGGGTCAAAAGCTTTGCTGAAATCTAAATAAACAATATCGAAATTATTCCCTAAATCCAGCTCATCAGTGACCCTTTCAAAATAGCAAACCAGATTTGTTAAACATGATTTTCCCTTTACAAAATCGTGCTGGGTATCCTTGAGAATTTCAATTCTATCCAAATAACCCTGAATTCCACCATTGATCATTGAGAAATCATTGCCTCCATGAAATCATGATCACTGCCTCCATGATTTTCCCTACCACTGAAGTCAGACTGACAGGTCAATAATTTCCCAATTCACTCTTAGAGCCACCCTTATGTATGGGAGATACTTTGGCACTTTTCCAATTCAATGGAATTTCCCCAGAGTCTAGTGATGCTCGCATAATTAGCCTCAATGGTTCAATGCACTCACGTGCCGCCTTCCTTAAGATTATAGGGTATATTCCTTGAACTCCAGGAGTCTTACTGGCCTGTAGGCTCAAAGGCTTTTTCATTAAATAATCTTGCGAAATTTCAATATCCTTAATTACATATTTTTCAACTTCACTCCCACCATTTCCACAAAAGGTTTTTCATTTGTAAATATCGATGCAAAATAACTGTTGAGTTCATCTGCAACGGCAGCTGGTGTATTTAATACTATCCCCTTTCCCTTACATAAAGGTCCGATCTGGTTTGTCCTGCTCTTCTTAGCATTTATATATGTGAAGAATTCCTTATTCCCCCTCTTTGCTCTGTTTGCTAGTGATTTCTCATAAACTGCCTTTGCCTGTCGAAGTGTTTTCTGTGGCTCTATTACAGATCGTCTTGTAGCTGTTATAGGCTTCTGTACTTTTTATTGCTCTGAAACTTTTCCATGCTACCTTTTCTGCTCAAGTAATGCGGCAACTTTACTATTCATCCAACTTGGAACCCTCCTCGTGGGGTATTTTTTTTAATGGTAAATACGCATTCAAGGCGTCTGTGATTAATGTTTTAAAAGCATACCACAGTTCAATTGTATTCATTCTCCGTGCGATATCTACCCAGGTAATAGAGGCCATGTAGCACCTTAAGGCATTCCTTTTCTGAAATTATAACCCATTCTTTACCTTTTACTACTGCTACCTCTCTTTTCATCATCCACCATAGAACTCTGTGATCACTTACTGCTATTGGTTCCTCTACTGTCAACCATTTTATGTCATCTGATTCATGGATGATGATGAGGTCTAGGATATTCTTTTCTCTAGTACTTTCCCTGACATGTTGATATAAATAACAGTCATCTAGTTGATTTAAAAATTTTGTTCCCCATGTCAAGTTTCCTTCCCATTTACTCCAATCAATTAGAGTAAATTGAAATTACCCATAATAAGAAATTGATGCTTACTTGCCCATTCCATTTGCATGTAGAGGCTTTCGTCATAATCTTCACAACCACCTGGTCTGTAGATTACTCCTACTCACATTATACCTTTGTTTCCAACTATCTCACACCATACAGATTCTATACTAGCACGTGAAACTTCTGAATCCGGAAAAGCTATCATTGCACTCAGGTTGCTTCTGATAAAAAGCATTACTCCACCACCCCTTCTATCTTCCCCTATCCTTCCTAAATACATTATACAAGCTGTACTGAAACTCATCATCCCCTATATCCGGGTGGCACCACGTTTCTGTAAGCCCTATTATGTCCGCGTTACCTGTTTTAACCAGCAGTTTGAATTCGCTCATTTTATTGATGACACTTCTAACATTATTATATAAACAATTAAGACTTACTGTTCTTGTACATTTAACAACCCTAACACAACTCTTGAAGTTTTTTAGGCTCTCTTCCCTGGCATTAACTACCCGCTCACTTGAAACGTTTCGGCCCCCAGAACATCTAGATATGTCCTCTTGGGGTAACAGATAAGAACTCTTGAAGTATGTGCAAGAGTTACTTTGACCAATATTTTCAGATAAACGTGTGTCAGTATTACCCACATCCCCCCCCTAACTAGCAGTTTCCCTGAACCTTTAAGGTGTCCTCAATAATACTGGCAAAAACTTTTGCATCACCTTTGTTTAAGTGTATCCCGTCTCTACAAAACAAATTCCTTTTACCTACAAGTGTGGGCCAAGCTGATAGAAATTTCCACCCTAAAGCCTTGCAGAGTCTTTCAAGTCTTGAGTTAATCCACAAGGCTTTTAACATATAATCCCTCCTATCGCATCTGGGCAGAATTGCAGACACATGGACATTGTGGCCTAGCTCACAGCATTTCCTCAGCATGGTCCTGTATTTTTCCAACAAATCATCAGATCGTGTACGTTTAATGTCATTAGTTCCCACATGAATAATAATATTCTCTTTACCCCCCTTAAAATCTGACAATCTGTTGGTGACATCATTAATAGTTGCTCCCAGCAGACATACCCTGGTTCTACTCCACCTGCCCTTATTATAAAAAATATTCCCCGTTTTCCTGACAATACAGTCTCCTAATAAAACAAAGTCCTTTTGAACCAGAGTAGTTTGAAATTGGTTTTTCTGTTTTGAGTCCCGAATCGAGAGTGCATCACTTGGTAGATTGCTGGAGCCTCGAGTCCCTGATGAGCCCCAGATGCATTATTCTCGAGGGCAAGCACCCATTTTTTCAGTGACTCAAATTGTTCCATCAGTGCACCAAATTGTAATTTAAGATCGGTGCACTTCTTACATCGATCGCAAAGAAAAGAATCCCCAGGTGAGCTATGATTAGTCACCAGGTCGACCTTGGAAAACATTCCACAGGTTCCGCAACAGATTAAATCATGATTCACCCATAAATTGGCATTGGCTATTTCCGTGTGAGTCACGATACCCTGTGACGTGTTTAAGGCAGATCTCGTAATTACCATTATAAAATTAGCTAAATATCAATGAAAATTAACTTTAAAAAATTATATCTATAATATTATAAAAATCAAACTGCTACAGGATAACCCAGTGGTTTTCAACCAGGGTGCTGCAACAACATTCCAGGGGTGCCACGTAATTTGAGTTTAAGTTACATAAACTTATTATTTTTTAAAATTTATGTTTACTTCATTATAAAAAGGTGTACAGTATCTTTTTAATTTTGTGGTAATCTATAATTGATGTTTACTTAGTACCTCTATATAAAGAATAAAATTATATACTGTATATACAATTTGTATTATGAAATGTAATTTTTATAATTATTATTTTAATAACTCATATAACATATATATACACGCACAGAGAAAGAATCGGATCTAACAAGCAGAAAATTGGTTAGGGGTGCCGCAAAATAAAATAAGTTACTTAGGGGTGCTGTTATTAAAAAAGGTTGAAAACACTGGGATAACCTATAACAAAATAATCCAACAATATACTAAATAAATCAAATACAGCAGGCCCCCGTTATAACGCGGTTCACTTTACGCTGATTCGCTATAACGCTGTTCTTATATTATAACCCGTATCTGACTATAACGCTGTCACAGATCACTATAACGCTCTTTTACAGATTGAATTTTTGACATATTTTACGAAATTGTTTCATTTGATGGAGTCGATAGCTTGAAAATGAATAGCAAAACAGCATTAAAACGTTTCCCACGCCGACTTGAGAAATTTTCCCACGCTCAGTGAAATTTTCTTGCACGCTAATTTAGTTTCAGTACAGTGACTTGTTATGTAGTTCCGAGATCAACATTTTAAGAAATGATCAAATATATTGCTTGTAATATTTGCGTTATATGCATTTATCCGAAGTCTAGTCATCACTCAGTAGAGTATTAGGCATCGTGCGTAACGGAAAGTTTACTTGAACATTGTATCGTAATTAATTCAACCAACGCAGTTACATTTTCGAAGAGCTAATAATGACTGAAAGGAATGAAAATGCAACAACGTCTGGGCGCAGTACGAAGACTATAAATGTAAGAAAAAGACTGAATTTGAAAATTAAATTAGACGTTTTGAAGCGAATCGATTCCGGTCAACGACAAACGGATGTGTGCCATAATTTAGGGCTTGCAACTTTAACTGTAAGAACAATTATAAAAAAATAAAGAATTAATTTTTGCAGCGGGAAAGATAGCTGTTCCACTGCAAGCAACTAGGGCTAGACCGGCTATTAGGATTGAAATGGAAAGACTAATTTTATTGAGGATAACATTCCAATGCAGAATTCAGTTAAGTTAAATATTAAAGAGAGAGAGAGAGAGAGAGAGAGAGAGAGAGAGAGAGAGAGAGAGAGATTAGCCAATATGATGATCTGAAGAAAACTCGCCTAAAAAAAAAAAAAAAAAAAATGTGGAAACATTTAAAACTGGTAAGGGCTGGTTGAATAGATTTAAAATCCAGGGAGAAGCCGCAAGTGCAGATCATGGAGCCGAAACTTTCAAAAAAGAACTTTTGTTAAAATTATTGAAGAGGGGTATTATGTGTTATACTTCTCAAGTTTTTAACATAGCTGAAGGAGGACTTTTTTGGAAACGAATGCCTAAAAGAAGTTTCATATTGAAAGAAGAAAAAAACATGCCAGGTTTCAAAGCGGCGAAGGATCGGTTGACTTTATTGTTGGTTATAACGCTGCGGGGGATTTAATACCCCTTTTAGTTTATTTGGAAGAGGGCCAAAGTTCAACTCAAAATTTACACATTTTTCATGATTAAATCCATCAATTAAATTAAATTCATTATTTTAATTGGAATTTTAAATTTACTTTTGAAACGCAAGTAGTTACCACATAATTATACGTATGCAATGCAGAATATTTTATATGTGCAAATATTTGAATATTAAATATTTTGACCGACATTTGTGCATCTTTTCATTACTGTTTATTATTTATTAGGAAATATCCTATGGCACCGACCGCAGCTCATAAATACATATGTTACCTTATGGGAAAGCGGCGCTTGCTTAGCGCGGATTCACTTAGCGCTCTGTTTTTCCGGAACGAATGATCAGTGTTAAGCGGGGGTCACCTGTACAGTGGATTCCGGTTAACTGGGCCACCGGTTATTTGGGGCAAATCTTAAAAAACAGAAACCAATCGAGAAAATAGCCAGGGTTTACTTCGCTTAATTGGGACAGCATGCCCGTTAATCGGGGCAGTAGACGGTAGCACTGGAGATTACTCTATGATTGTCTCCGACTGTACCACGTGGTTCGGTCAAAATTCTGGAGGTGACAACCATAAAACAATTAGCCGCCACCTGTTTATTGGGCTTTTCTGTTAGTGAAAGTTATCATAAATGGACAGTAAACTCGATCTTACTGAATTTGCGATAATACCGACAGCTGGAATTCTGTGCTTTATTATGATGAAATGTGTTTACACTTCCATGAAATCTTCAATCATATAAAAAAAATAAATTTTCAGATCTTGTCTTCATTCCTATTTTTAAAGCTTTGTAACCCATTACTCCGTTCTCACTTGCAAGTATTATGTTACTTGCAATTTGTGTGTGCCGTGTACTTTGTTATTGATTGCTTATCTTTTTACAGTTTTAAATTTTAACCCCGACCCACAAATGTCAGTGAACAGAAATGTCAACTAGTTCGTATGTACATATTACAGTACGTATTAATTATTCCGATTATCACAAATATTCTTCCGATTTTCAAAAATTTTTTAATTGGTAAGGTAATAAAGGGTAAATTTCTGCTTAATATATCTTTGCTTTTATAGCCTGTGGATAATATTCCTCCTATTTTCGCTAATTAGAATCACTGTTTAATAGAATTAAAATTCAATTCAAAAACGTGATCACAATGACTGGTGCTTACTGCACATCGTATAGTGAACAGTACTTTACTATGGTGAGTCCGTCGTAACGTGATTTGATTGTACAGTGAGCCAATTGGAAAAAAAAGGGTGGGGTACACTGTATTTTTAACTATTTAAGTGAAACTTCGGATAATTGGGGCAGCCACTTAATTGGGCCAAAATGCACTAGTCCCGATGTGTCCCAAATAACCGGAATGGACTGTATTTAAAATATTGTGGAAATAACTTCGCAACTGTGATGGAATGTTGCATTACCAGGGTACCTGCCCACCCACTGATGATATAGCCCACTAGCTTCGAAACGATCGTCAGAGTGGTGGTATCCACTGAAAATAAATACCAGTAATCTTCTCTACTACAGAAGTGTTATTTATTTGAAGTAGTGCAATACCAGCTATCTTGTTGTGAAGGCACCCACAATATGAGATACAATTAAAATGATGCCGTTTCACTACATCCATAGTTCAAATTTATGGGTAAACTATGGTGTATCTACACCAATATTATATAGTGGTTGTATATGTTCAGCAGTGTAAATAGGTGATGGGTGTGCCAGGAAAGCTGGCTGGAACCACCCAATACAAAATATAAATAAAAAAAAACATACCCTGCATTTGCCTTTAGGCCCAAAAGTTTTTCTAATAAATAATATTCTGAAATTTCAATATCTTAGTTTCACTAGAACAGTTTATCCTCTCTATGAAGGGTCTTTTATTTGTAAATATCATTTAAATAAATTGTAGGATTCCTTAGGGTACCAACTTAATTGACTTAATAAATAGTAGCAATAGCTTAATTTCCAGTACTTATCTTAATATAATCTGCAGTTGGGCTTAGAGTGAATAATGTGGAAATAGGCTAAAAATTGAATTTAATCTGGATGAGCTTAAATTTTTGAATGGAGTTAAAATATGCTCAAGGAAATAGAAGTGCATGTCTTCGTCCTTGGTTGTCATGAATTAAAGTTGAAAAGAATTGGAACTATGAGAGTATAATCAAGAGACCAGTAGCCATTATAAGTCGTATAATGCCATCAAATACAGTTCAAGACAAAACGACTTATCTATTGAACTTCAATATCTTACAGAAATATTTTTTTTCCAGGAAATACCCTTTACAGTTAATTCAAAAAACTATTCCCAATGTCCAAAATAATATTAATAATCCATCTAAACATAACACACAACAATTTACGCATAGTTCTTTCTTATCACAGTGACCTTGCTAGACAGTTTCGTCGAATATTTGCAAATACCGACATTACACTCACATTTTCAACATACAATAAACTAGGATCCATATTTAATTCTTATAAAGAAACTTATAAATACCAAATCTGTGATTTAAACAACATAGTATACTTAATAAAATGCAAGCAAAAATGTAATTAATGCTATATTGGAAGCACTACTTCAAAATACGGCTCTACAAAAACATCAAATACATGAGCATACTATCATTATAATAGCTTTAGAACTGGACAAGCAAATACAGAACTAACTTTACATGTACAATCCCATAACCACACACCTTTAGTAGAGTCAGCAATCCCCATTATTAAATTACAATCTAGTTTCAGAATTTATCAGTATGAAGCCCTTATCATAGAATGGTTTCGACATCAATCTAAATTAAATGTCTTAAATGAAAAATTACCCTACAACCTCTCCCCGGTCTGGAATCTCACGCACTCGAGATTCCCATGTGCATCAAAGAGCATCACGGGACCTTAGAGTTCTTTTAAATACATGCACTCTCTCTTTCTTCACTATTACCAACTGAAGATGTTAATAACGAAAGCCTATCGTTACGGCTATTCGTCTCTTGATTATAGTCTCATAGTTCCAATTCTTTTCAACTCTAATTCATGACAACCAAGGATGAAGACGTGCACTTCTATTTCCTTGAGCATATTTTAACTACGTTCAAAAATTTAAGCTCATCATCATCATCAGCCATTTTCAATCCACTGCAGGATGAAGGCCTCTCCAGCAACTTTCCAGTTCCTTCAGTTTTGAGCACAGGCCATCCACTTACTACCCAAAAACTCATGAATTTCATCTATCCATCTCTGCCTTTGTCTTCCAGGTTTTCTTCTAGCTCCTCTTGGGTACCATTCTGTTATTTTCTTAGTCCATCTGCCATCATCTCTTCGAGCTATGTGTCCTGCCCAAGACCATTTTAGTTCTTTAGTTTTGATAAGAAAGTCCTTTACCTGAGTTTGCTGCCTAATCCATGTGTTTCTCTTCTTATCTAACAGTCTGATTCCCAATATAATTCGTTCCATTCTTCGCTGTGTAGTTCTCAGCTTCTCTTCCATTCTTTTGGTGAGTGCCCAAGTTTCACTTCCATAAGTCATGGTTGGGAGTATACGTTGATTCATTATTTTACGTTTCAGACAAACTGGGATATTGCTCTTCACTATGTGACTATATTTCCTGAATGCTATCCATCCAAAATTTATTCTTCTCTTGACTTCCAGCCATTTATCATTATTACAGCTAATAACTTGTCCCAGATAAGTATATGACTCCACCTTTTCAATTACTGCTCCTTCAATCATTATTTCCCTTTCCGTGGCATACTTGTTCATCATTACTTTTGTTTTAGCCATATTCATCTTTAGTCCAAAATCCTTACTAACTGTGCATAACTGATTAAGATTTTCCTCTAATTCTTTGGGATCGTAGCTTATGACCACA
The DNA here is from genome assembly GCF_048544385.1 of Mastigoproctus giganteus. Lineage (NCBI taxonomy): Eukaryota > Metazoa > Arthropoda > Arachnida > Uropygi > Thelyphonidae > Mastigoproctus > Mastigoproctus giganteus. Next base: position 218,918,878 of record NC_143583.1, read on the forward strand.
ATGTCATCTGCAAATCGTAAATGGTTTAGGTACTCTCCGTTCACATCGACTCCTTTCTGCAACCAGTCTAATCTTCTGAAAGCTTCCTCAAGGGCAGCAAGTAAACAGCTTCGGAGATATTGTGTCTCCTTGTCGAACTCCTTTCTCGATTTTAAATTTCCTACTGTCTTTGTCTAATCTAATAAAGGAGGTAGCACTCTCATATATTTTCTTCAAAATCATAATATATGAGGTATCTATGCCTTGTTTTTCCAGTGCCCGAAACATAGCCTTATGCTGTATGGAGTCAAATGCCTTTCATAATACACAAATGCCAGGCATAATGGTGTTTTATATTCATTTGCTTTCTCCATTAGCTGTGATATTACGTGAAGGTGATCCATAGTTGAGAATCCTGTCCTAAAGCCAGCTTGCTCTTTCGGTTGATTCTCATCAAGTATTCTTTCTAATCTGTTAGTAATGACCCTTGTGAACAACTTGTAGATGTGGGATAACAAGCTAATTGGTCTATAATTTCAAATTTCTGATTTATCTCCTTTCTTATGCAGCAAAACTATGATTGCATTATTCCACTGCTTAGGCGTCACACCTTTTCTAATGCACTTTGTGAAGAGCCTTGCCAGTTTTTGTGTTATGTCTCTTCCTCCCCATTTTAACAACTCTTCAGTAACTTCATCTTTCCCGGGGCTTTCCGATTCTTCATTTTCTTCAATGCATGTTCTACCTCATCAGGAAGAATATCGGGTATGTCATATGTGTTGCTACTTTGCAATCCACCCTCCCCACTGCTGGTTGTTGTTGTTGTTATTTGGTTTTTAGGAGCATTAGCAACTAAGGCCATATTGCTCCGGGATATGCGGTGGTCATTCCCTGACCTTTCCGCATCCTCCGTATTTGGTGGTGACGGGCTGGAACCCCGGTCTAATCAAGAAGCGTGTGCTACGCACTGCTGCTCCTTCCCACCTGGCTACGGAGGCACCCCCACTGCTGGTATCATTCCCTCGTTCCTTGTATAATTCTCTATAGTAGTCTTCTACTATTTGAATTATGCCTTCTCTGCTGTTTATAAGTACACCATCGCTATTCTTCAGTTTCAGTATCATTTGTCTTTCTGTATTACTGCTCATGGCTGCTGATTTAAATCCTTTGTTTTCCCTTAATGTTTGTTCTACTTTTCTTGTGCTAAATCTTCTTATGTCCTCTCTGAGTCTCTTTCTAATGGCTTTGCATAACTCAGTATACTCAATTTTCCCCCTGTCGGTGTTTTTCTTGCTCTTCATTTGTCGTCTTCGGTTCATCATGACAAGTGTTTCTTGACTAATTTTTTTCTTCTTTGGATTTCTGTTTCCCTATAGGTCTCTTGGGCTTTATCACTTTCAGAAAGTTGTAATATTCCTCGTCGATATCTTGGTCCTGAGCAGTCTGCAGAAGCTCAAACTTGTTCTTAAGTTCCAGTACATACTGCTTTTTCTCCTCTTCTGTTATCTCAAAGACCTTTGTATTATTTACTCGAGTCAGTTTTTTCCTTTCCTTTCCTACATCTATATCAAGTGTACATCTTACCATTCCAACATTTACCTTATTCAGGACGGTAACATTATTCACAATATATCTTCTGTTAGTGAGGATGAAGTTGATTTCATTAGTTGTTAATCCATTTGGACTCTTCCATGTCCACTTTCTGTTCACCCTTTTCTTGAAAAAAGTGTTCATTACTGACAATCCTTGAGATTCTGCAAATTCCACAAGTGTTTCACCTCTTTTATTTCTTTCACCAATTCCAAAATTTCCTATAGTTCCTATTTCTGCGCTGTTTTGCCTTTTTCCAACCTTAGCATTGAAGTCCCCCATAATAATAGTGTAGTGGGTTTTCTGCTCATCTAGAAGCCTCTCAATTTCGGTGTACATTTCTTCAACCTCTTCATCATCATGGCTCGATGTTGGTGCATAAATCATTATAATCTTTAGCTTGTACCTCTTAGAAATCTTGAGTATTAGTCTTGACACCCTTGGTGATGTACTTTTGAATTCCAAAATGTTGTTTTTAAAATCTTTATGGACCAGAAACCCAACTTCACCTTCACTCCTTTCACTGTTTCCATTGGTGTACAGCAGATTTCCACTTGATAAACTTATAAGTGATTCATTTCTTCTTCTTGTTTCAGCCAAACCGATGATATTCCAATTCGCATTTTCTAATTCCTTTTCCAGTTCTAATATCCTGTCTTCACCGATGAGTGATCGTACGTTATAACAGGCCAAGTTCAGTTTCCGTGCATGGCCGCCTGGTCGTACTCAGAGATTCTTAGCACCCTCTGCTTCAACTCTGATCCTCTCGCTGCCGTAAGAGGGAGAGTGAAAGCTGCTGGGGACTGAGGGCCATTTGTATTGTTGTGCTCTCATATGCTGGAGGGTTTGGTCTTTTCCTCTTCACGCTGACCAGGCGTCTTGAAGAGGACCACTCTACACGTTCGTTGCCACATAAGTGACATAACAGGGCTTACCATCGAGAAGGTGTGCATGAGTGGATTTTAGGGAGGCAGGCCAACCAGGCTTCTCCTAAATCTTCTGTAATAGAGAGATATTGGATCCATCAGTGTTTTAGGTTTGGTTTGGTTTGTTTGGTTTTTATTGGCGCATTAGCTACTGTGTTTTAGGCTGAGTGTCTGATAACACACAGTATACCTGTTCCCCTCTAAGCCCCTTAAGTTCCCCCCTAAGCTCATCCATATTAAATTCAATTTTTAGCCCATTTCCACTTTATTCACTCTAAGCCCATTTCCACTTTATTCACTCTAAGCCCAACTGCAGATTATATTAAGATAAGTACTGGAAATTAAGCTATTGCTACTATTGGAAATATCATTTAAACCTTTTCATGTAAACCATGAAATTAGTTAGGTCTGAGACATTCAGTTCAGAATAGAATCAGATTGAACTCAAACATTCAATGTGATCTGTTCTTCTCTTCTTTTATATTCACATAGATGAAGAACTCCTTTCCTACACTCTTTCCTCTCTTAGCTAGTGATTTCTTGTAATCTGCCTTTGCCAGCTTAACCTTGTCTGTATTATTACAGATTAATTTTAGCTAGTACAGGCTTCAGTACTCTTTAACTTTACCATGCCATCTTTTCCAGCTCTGTTAAACTGGCTAGTTCATTATTCATTTCAGAATCATCTCTGAATCCCACTCATGCTGTATTTTATTGATGGTATATACAGGGTGTCTCAAAAATATTGGTACGAACGTTTAGGGGAGGTAGGTAACATCTAAAGGAATGTGATTTGCATAGGAACCCATAACCAGAAACTTCACTGTAAGTCGGTAGACAGTGCTGTTCATCAGTTCATGAGAGGGAAAATTTCTGGTTTACTCATTCAAGCAGTAGTCACCACACGAAGAGCATGCATCAATATACAAACTGTGAGCTGGCAGACATGCACCTAGGATCTGCATCTGCTGTATGGATCAGCAGAGGGCAATGGATGAGCCATTCAACGAATTTATGGAGAACGCTTCCCAAACAGACATGTACCAGACCACCGTTTGTTTCTGCGTGTGCATCAAAATCTGTGCGATTATGGGTCATTTAAAGGTAACAAGAGTAGTGCGGGCAGACCACGTTCAATGCAAACTCCCGCCATGGAAGAAAGTGTGTTGAATGCCGTATAGAATAATCCTACTACCAGCACATGTGCCGTTGCCTCTGCCTTAGGAGTGCCTCGTTGCAGTGTACAGCGTGTCTGGCACGACGATTCCTTACACCCCTTTCATCTCCAAAGGGTTCAGTTACTGCTCCCCAAAGATCATCCTGCATGTGTGGCTTTTGCGCAGTGGTTTCTCAAAGAAAATGTTCAAGACTTGAATTTTCCAGCCTATGTTTTGTTCATGGATGAGGCTTATTTCACTCGGGATGGCTTATTCAATCAGCACAATGCTCATGTGTGGGCTCACACGACAACCCACACGGTGTGCGCCCCTATGTGGCACAACATTGCTTTGCAATAAATGTGTGGGCAGGTATGGTCGATGACTGCTTAGTCGCCCCATACCTGTTATCATCCCGCATGAACTCCGCTAAATATTGGATCTTTCTTGAACAAGTTCTACCAGGGTTACTTGACGATGTTCCAGCAAATGTGAGATGCAACATTTGGTTTCAACATGACGGGGCACCTGCCCATTATGGAAGGTGTGCTTGTGACCATTTGAGCAGGCGTTTTGGGCGTCGATGGATTGGCCATGGTGGACCCGTTGCCTGGCCCCCACGCTCACCTGATTTATCGAGCCTTGATTTCTTTCTGTCGGGGGACCTCAGATCTATTGTGTATGAATCGCCTGTGGAGACGGAAATGGATCTCGTGGCGAGACTCGTCTGCGCTGATGCTACTATCAAAGAAACTCCAGGTGGTGTGTTCGACCGTGTCCATCAATCCATGCTGCGTCGGTGTAACGCATGCATCGTGTCTCATGGTGGAACCTTCGAGCATCTGTTGTAACATCATGAAATGCATCCCTCTCGTACTCCATTGTTAATATTATGTCAAATTAATGTTTGCCACTAATTACTGTGTTGTGTCATTTCTGCTTCTTGTGCCTCTGCTATTACTTTCTTGTGCCGTTTCCGGTTATGGGTTCCTATGCGATGCACATTCCTTTAGATGTTACCTACCTCCCCTAAACGATTGTACCAATATTTTTGAGACACCCTGTATACGGTTTCTGTGACTATAGTTTTAAAGGAAATTAGTTATCAAACTCTGTAGCCCACATATTCAAAGTGTTTCCTTATATGGATGTCATTTTGCCAATCTATTGCATTTAATAACTACTACCCCTCTCTCTCCTCATCAAACAACTTAAAACTCCATTTTCACTCTCTGCTAAAGGTTTCTGTACTACTTAGCCCTATGATATCATCTCATTCATGAGTGATAAAATGTAGAATATTCTTGCCCTTAGCATTTTTCTCTAAACGCTGATACAAATAACAATCATCTAGATGACTTTTATTATAAATATTATAATAAAAGTCATCTTTTTATAAGGAGTTCCTAAGAAACTCACTGATTCATTAGCAGTTGGAAATGTTTTCATGCTCATATTCTTAAAAAATTGGGTTTTATTTTACCATGTGTATTTTAGCATATGTTTAATATTTCCTCCATTTTTACAAAGGCTTTCCTGGAGGCATTCAATTTTTGTAATGATGCAACATTCATTTTCACAACAAAAATGAACAATCACGGCTCTTCTCTTAAGTTCACAAGTGAATGAGAGTGTACTTTATTCCTAAATTTCTCAAATCACCAGACGGGGATCGGATTTTAAACATCATGGAGGGTCTGCTATGCCAAACTACCAGGAAATACCTTTGAACGACCGTTTGAACCAGTACAGTAGACCAATAGCTCATACAAGATATTAGAAACTGGTAAACAAAAGACCAGTTACTTATATGTTACTAACAACTTAAAGCATATCTAACCTCATGACTTTCAGAGTTTATTCATTAGCATTGACCTAAGTATTTAAAAACAGTGTTACTTAAATAGCCATGCATTATTACATGGATGTAACCAGAGGAACAGCACCAATATAAAGAATATTACCATGTTATAAATTGTAAAATCACCATGCAACAATATTATCAACCTATATATTTTCCACAAAAATTGTCTCCATCAGAGAGAATTGTCTCTGATGGAGCAGCATTATAACAGCAAGTCAAAGGAACTTTAATAGACATGCATTATTACAAACCTGGCCAAGTAAACATTTCAAAATCAGCCCATTCCAATATCACTCTTTCCCAATGCCCAAGAATTTCTTCCTCATGTAATTATACAGAATCAGAAATCTCCAACATTAATTATTAAAAAAAAAAACAAATAAACAACATAGAAACATATTTCCTGTTAGCATTCCTTAAATATTGTTTTAAAAATGAAAACATATCATTAATCACAAGAGACAATTACAAAAATACATTAGGCTCAATATGGTCCTAGTAGCCCTTGTGCCAGAAATAACAATACCAATACACATAAAAGTGTTTGAATTAGACCCATCTCAAAATTTTAAACTATGAAAACATTGTACACAACATACACTTTGCCATTTAATAAAAACAATAATTCTGCTATAATTTAATTTTTTAATCTTAGACATTTAATTAATTTAATTTTTTAATCTTATTAATTTAAAATAGCATGCCCCAAACTAGAGCAGCAAAGCAACGGGCACAAAGTGGCAGGAGTGCTGTGACTCAGGGGAGAACTGAGGGGGGGGGGGGTGATTCTCCAACGCATCATAGCCTAAAAAAATTTGCAACTTGTGAAATGTTTGCCAAACTCTCGGGAACGGAACATGATATTGTCATGGGGGATGTCTTTGTGTGGGCGCGCGATGTAAGGAGTGTAAGGAAATCAGGTGACAACTCAGCGTTGTTATGGGCCTATATGAGAGTTTGAAGGACAGGGTGCCGACCGGGCTAGCCAGGTGGGTAAAGTGCCTCCCTGGCAACCCAAAGGTCGCGGGTTCGAATCCCGCCTCGGGCTTGGATCAAAGTACTGCAAAAACCTTGGGAGGTGCATTATGGCCACAGCAGCTGATGCGCCGACAACTACCAAAAAAAAAAAAGGACAGGGTGGATGCCCTCGAGAGATCTAAATTGAGGGGCCCATCAGACTCTCAGCTGCCCACATCAACGCCAGAGCTTGCACTCGGTCATCACGCAACACAGCGGCAACCTCCAAGGCAGAATGCGCTGGTCCCAAAGGAACTAGTAGTTGTTGGTGACTCTATTGTCAGGGAAACAGGAAACATGCTTTGTAAAAAGGATCGGTGGAACAGGACCAGGGTATGTCTGCCAGGGGCAAAGGTTGATGACGTTGTAGAGTGGATATCATCTTTTAAGGGCACAAAAGGTGATATAGTTGTACACGTTGGCACTAATGATATTAAGAGTAGGAGACCGGCAGAATTACTTAACAAGTACAGGTCACTGTTGAACAAAAGCCGAGAATTAGGGTTAAATATGAAAGTGTCCGCAATTCTGCCCAGACACGATAGGAGGGAGTATATGATGAGAGCCTTGTCGATCAATTCGGCCCTGGAAAGATTGTGCAAGGCTCAAGGGATAGAATTTTTTTCAGCCTGGTCTGTACTTCTTAACAGGAGAAACTGCTTCTACAGGGATGGGATACACTTAAATAGGAAGGGTGCAAGAATATTCCCTGATGCTATCGAGGCAGTTAGGTGGGTCGGAATACTGATAGCTTGGGGGGATACAAGGACATGTACCTATTCTTATTATTAGTTACCCTAACACATCTCATATACCCACCTGTTTCATGATGACTGCCATAAGTTCCTGAAACCCCCAACATCGCTCGCTCCATGCCTCTGCTTATTCTAATAGAAGTAGTGCAAGAATCGCCTTCACCTCTGCCTGCAGCTACTTTCCACCTTTTAGTCTGTGAATCCACAAAAGCTAGCAGTTTTCCGACCCACCTAACACTGCCTCGATAGCATCAGCTATAATTATAGCTGATGCTATCGAGCCATAATTATGAAAGCTTCCTTTGAATCAGGGGTGGTCGCCATGGACAGGAGATGTGCAAATATGCCCCAATTCACAAAGGATGAAATTTTATCCAAAGGGTGACATGGGTAATTACAAACCTGTTAGCCAAATGCCTGTTTCAGAGAAAACAATGAAGTCACCAGTTAAGGAAGCGATGCAGGATCATCTAGACAAGACTGCAATTATAGTTCAGACACAGCATGGGTTTGTTAAGGGGAAGTCTTCTCTGACAAATCTGATTGGATATTAGGATGTGCTTACAAAGGAATTGGATGCAAAGAATAATTTTGATATCATATACTTGGATTTTAGGAAAGCTTTTGATATTGTGGCACATTGAAAAACTACTGTACAAATTGGAACAGTATGGCATTAAGGGCAAGTGCTAAAATGGATAAAAGGATGATTCAGTGGGAGAAAACAGAGAGTGGTTATGAATGGACACTGCTATTCATGGAATAATGTTATTAGTGGAGTCTCCAAGAGTTGAGTGTTGGGTCCATTGTTATTTTTTATCAGTTGTTATATCCACTATTGGTATTTATCAATGATATTGATGAAGGTATATCAGGATTAATGTCTAAGGTTGCAGACGATACAAAAGTTGGCAGGGTTGTTAATGATAGCATGTTACTGCAACAAGATATGGAAAAGTTGAGCAGATGAGCTGAGAGGTGGTAACTGAAACTTAACATTGAAAATTGGTAGTACTGCATATGGTAGCAGTAACCCCGGAGTAACGTATCAGCTGGGTGGTACTACACTCGAGTAGTGGAGAATGAAAAGGACCTCGGGGAAATTGTGCAGTCAGATATGAAGTTTTCTGAGCAGTGCAAAAGGACTGCAAGGGTAGCTCTTGGTGTCTTGTCAATGATATACAGGAATTTTGCTGGCAGGGATAATGCGATGATCATTCCCCTGTAATGGTCAAGCCACTTCTTGAGTACTGTTTACAGATCTGGATGTCTAATTTTAGGAAAGATGTTGAGCTACTGGAATGAGTATAGAGAAGGGAAATGAGATTGGTGAATGGAACAAATGGTTGGTGTTACAAGGAAAGGTTTGAGGTCTGCACATTGCAGCTTCTGGAGACTAGGCACCTGCGAGGCAATCAAATTGAGGCGTATAAGGCCTTGAAAGGATTGAGCAAGCTAAATGCTAATGGGATTCTTCCTCTTACTCAGATTAATCACCTGAAGGGGGCATAAATTCAAATTTAGGAAATACAATTGTAGAACAGATGTGTGGAAATTTGTCTTTAGCCAGCATGTGGGTGATAGTTGTAACAAACTTCCATCTGTTGTAGAGGAAGTCAGCAACTTTAGTAAGTTCAAGTAAATACTAGATAAACATTTGGAGTGAATGGATGGGTGAAATGGGAAAGATGTTTTTTTTTTTTTTTTTTTGGCTGATGCGATATACGCCAAAGAAGAAAAAATGCATGGGATACATATAAATTAACACGTGACACAGAAGCCTATGATAGATATAAGTTGGTCTGTAACCAAGTCACAAAGGAGGTTAGGCAGGCAAAGGCAGATTATGAGAAATCTTTGGCAAAGGATGCAAAGAAAAACAGCAAAGAGTTCTTTACTTATGTAAACTCTAGAAGAAAGGGGATAAATCAGATTGGTCCACTTGATATCGATAGTTCAACTGTTTATGATCCTTGCCAGGTAGCTAACAAACTAAATGAATATTTTGCATCGATATTCACACATGGGGAGTTATTCAGCGAGGGGAATGCCAGAGGTGTATTCAACTCTGGCAGTAAGCTAGAGAGTCTTGATATAACTGAGAGTAAAGTGGAGGAGAAATTGTTGAAGATAAACACAAGAAAAGCACCTGGAGTGGATGGAATCTATCCAGTTATATTAAAGGATGCAGCAAAGGAAGTAAGCAAACCCTTAGCTATAATTAAGAGCTTCCTTGGACTCAGGGGAGGTACCCATAGACTGAAGATGTGCAAATGTGACTCCACTTCACAAAGGAGGATCAAAGGCTGACACAAGTAATTATAGACCTGTGAGTTTAACTTCTGTTCCAGGTAAATTAATGGAGGCACTCGTTAAAGAAGCACTGCAGGATCATCTAGACAAGACTTCAGTTATAGCTCGGACACAGCATGGTTTTGTTAAGGGGAAGTCTTGCCTGACCAATTTGATTGGATACTATGATGCAGTCACAAAAGAGCTGGATGCAGGGAATACTTTGATATTATATACTTGGATCTTAGAAAGGCTTTTGATACTGTTGCACATGGAAGACAGCTGCACAAATTGGAGCAGTGTGGCATTCGAGACAAATTGCTACTATGAATAAAGGGGTGGTTGAGGTGGAGAAGACAGAGGGTGGTAATCAATGGACACTGCTCATCATGGACTAATGTTATTAGTGGAGTACCTCAGGGTTGAGTGTTGGGTCCAATTATTGTTTTCTGTATTTATAAATAATATTGATGATGGAACATCAAGCTTAATGTCCAAGTTTGCAGACGATACAAAGGTTGGCAGGGTTGTTAAGGACACTACTGACGCTATGCTGCTGCAACAGGATCTGAAAAGGTTGAGCAGATGGGCTAATGGGTGGCAAATGAAGTTTAACATTGACAAATATAAAGTACTACTGGAACGAGTACAGAGAAGGGAAACAAGATTAATGAATGGAACAAAGGGTTGCTCTTACGAAGAAAGGTTGAAGTTTTGCAAATTACAGTATCTGGAGACAAGGCACCGGCGAGGTGATCTGATAGAGGTGTATAAAGCGTTGAATGGTTTGGGCATGCTCAATGCTGATGGGATTCTTCCCTTCTTGCTCAGAATCACCTGAGAGGGCATAAATTCAAATTGAGGAAAGACAGATGTAGGATAGATGTGTGGAAATTTGCCTTTAGCTAGCAGGTAGTTGGTTGGTGGAACAGACTTCCATCCCTTGTTGTGGTAGTTGATAGCCTAAATAAATTTAAGGCTCAGCTGGACAGGTATTTCGAACGAACGGAGGGGTGAAGTGGAAGGTTTTTTTTTTTTTTTTTGGCTGATGCTGCATAAGCTTGCTTTCTTGCATCATACGCTTCTACTAATGCTAAATGCTAATGCTAATAAGCTTTCTTTCTTACATCATATGTCCTAATAATGCTAATAAACTCTAGAATTAAGAGCTTGATTTGATTTGGATTTTATTGGCGCATTAGCAACTAAGGCTATAATGCGGCAAGTTTGTTTGTTTGTTATTTGGTTTTTAGGAGCATTAGCAACTAAGGCCATATTGCTCCGGGATATATGGCGGTCATTCCATGACCTTTCCGAATTCTCCATATTTGGTGGTGACGGGCTCGAACCCCGGTCTAATCAAGAAGCGTGTGCTACGCACTGCTGCTCCTTCCCACCTGGCTACGGAGGCGCCTATAATGCGCCAAGACCACTAGAATTATGAGCATGAATAAGATTGGTCCATTTGATATCGATGGTTTGCCTGTTGATGATCCTGCTCAGACAAACTAAATGAGTATTTTGCATCTAGATTCACCCATGAAGAATTCTGTAGGGAAGTGGAAGACAGAAGCTTATAAAACACTAACAGGGAGCTAAATGATTTTTTAATAACTGTGGGTAAAGTGCCAAAGTTAACCATAAGAAAGGCACCTAGGGTGGATGGGGCTATCCAGTTAGATTAAAGAAGGCGGCAAAGGAATTAAGCAAACTATCCATAATTATGGGAGTATTATTGGACTAGAGGGAGGTCCCCACGGACTGCAGATATGCAAATGTATCTCCAATTCAGAAAGGGGGGATAAAAGGGTTACACAAATAATAATTACAGATCGGTTAGTTTAACTTCTGTTCCAGGGAAAATAATGGAGTCACTTCTTAAAGAAGCATAGCAGGATCATCTACACATGACAGCAGTAATAATTCTGACAGCATGTGTTTTTTAAGGGTAAGTCTTGTCTGACCCAAGTTGATTGGATACTATGATGTGGTCCCAAAGGAACTGGATGCAAAAAATAGTTTTAATATCATATACTAGGATTTCAGGAAAGCTTTTGGTACTGTTGCACATGGAAGACTGCTGTACAAATTCGAGCAGTACAGCATTAAGGGCAAGTTGCTACAATGGATAAAAGGATGGTTGAGTGGGAGAAGGCAGAGGTGATAATCAATGGATACTGCTCTTTGTGGACGAAAGTTATTAGTATAGTTCTCAGGGTTCGGTGTTGGGCCCAGTGCTGTTTTTGTAATTATCAATGATACTGATGAAGGTATGTCAGGGTTAATGTCTAAGTCTGCAGATTATACGAATGTTGGCAGAGTTCTTAATGAAAGTATGCTACTGCAACAGAATCTAGTAAAGTTGGGTAGATGGGCTGAGAAGTGGCAAATGAAGTTTGACAAATGTAAAGTACTGCATATGGGTAGAAGTAACCCTAGAGAAATGTACCAACTGTGTGCCACTACACTCAGGGTAGGTGAGAATGAAAAAAGACCTCTGGGTAATTGGGCAGTAAGATATGAAGTTTTTTGCAGCTTGTCTGCAGTGCAGCTCATGGGATCTTTTCAATGATATACAGAATTTTGCGAGCAGGAATAAGGACGTGATCATCCTCTTCTATAAGGCAATGGTCAGTGTACAATTTGATTACTGTGTACAGATCTGGTGGCCTCATTTTAGGAAATATGTAGAGCTACTGGAGTGAGTAAGGAGAAGTGCAACGAGATTGGTAAGGGAAACAAAGGGTTAAGTTCTGCAAATTGCAGCGTCTGGAGACTAGGCACCTGTGTGGTGATATGATTGAGGTGTATAAGACTTGAATGGTTTGAGCAGGCTCAAAACTGATGAGATTCTTCCTCTTGTTGAGATTACAAACCTAAGGGAACATAAATTGAGAAAAAACAGTTTTAGAATAGATGTGTGGAAATTTGTCTTTAACGTGCAGGTAGTTGATTGCTGGAACAAACTTCCATCAGTTGATAGCTTAAATAAATTTAAGGAGGAAGTGGACGAACTTTTTGAGCAAATGGATGGGTGAGGAAGGGTTTTTTTTTTTTTTTTTTTTTTCTGATGCTGTATAAGCTTGCTTTATTGCATCATATTTTAATACTAAAATGTAATACAGATGGATATAAGAATTAGAAAGAAAACAGAGATAAATAATAGCTTTAACTGAACTTTTTAAATATGTTACCTTACTTAAAAAGAAGCGCTTGTTATTTTTAATATTAAATTAGTAAGACACAGCAACTGGCAGTCATTGGGCTTTAATTAATGCCAGTATCATTAAATTACTTAAAAAGAAACTTGTTATGTTTAATATTACATTTGTTTTTTTGGTTTAATGTGGTTTTAATTTGCACTGCAGGGCTTAAGAAAATTCCAAAACATGATTAATTATTTTATTTTAATTTTGTCAAGAATGCAGTGTTCTCTTATTTTTTCTTCACAATATGCCTTTAAACCAATATATTTTTCATTTACATTTCATATTTTCCAAGGTTAGGTATGCAATAACACATATGTATGCAAACTTTATTTTTGCCATTTATTATTATACTGATGAAATTAAATTCATATATCAAAAAACAGTAATGAATAGAGTAATAAGTCATTTATTCATTAGTAATTAATGATTTCTTTGGAAAGAACAGTGATTAAATTTTTTTCACTGAATGAAAATAGAAACTGAACTATATTACCTTCAATATCTGCAAATGCTTTGCTGCTTGATCCTTTGAGACAGGCAGTAATTCTCTTGGGAGTTGTCTTTCTTTTGCTTGAATAAAATTGCTTAGGCCTTTCAGAATATCTAGTTGTGTTTTTACCTCATCAGTTAGAGAATTAATTTCCTGACTGCGATCAGATAATTTCACTCCTAACAAACTATAGCGGTGATTAATTTCTGACAACTGCTGTTGAATAGGACTCAAATCTATAAATTAAAATTGAAAAAAAAAAAAAAAACAAATCACTGTGATAAATACAAAAAAAGTTCTAAAACAATAAAATTTCAGTTCCTTATTTCTTGGAAGCATGAAGCATGCCCAAATAAAAAGTATTATCAATGCAATTTGTATATAAAAAGAATTAAACAACAGGGTCATTGCATTAAAATATGGGAAATCAATTGTGATAATTGTAGCCACTGTAGCCTTATAATGGTTAAAAAAATGTTGTCAGAATTTATTATTTTTTTTTTTAACTCTGATAAATTTAATATTGAAAATTTCTCTGAATAACAAGAAGCCCCGCACACTTTGCAATGGTTCCCATTTATAAAACAAAAATTTTGATCAATAAGTATTTTCTGAGACACAGTTTGTACCGAATGCTAATTTTTGAAATATATACACCGATGTCCTAAAATTAAACTATACAGATGACAAAACTATAAAGTTTTTATGAACAAATGAAATTTGGTTCAGAAGTATTTAGTAAAAGAAACATAGCTATAAGAGAGAGACTAAACACCTCCAACATAATAGAAGAAATACAAAATTATCAGTTAAAATGGAAGGAACATGTAGAAAGAATTGAGTAGGGAGAGACTACCAAAATTAGCAATGAATTAAAAACCTGCTGGAAAAAGAAACAGAATCCCAGAAATGGATGGATCAAACAGTTCTTTGAAGAGCGTTAATGGTACAGGCTTCACAAGCCTAAAATCCACTAAGTTCAAGAAGAAGAAACAAATATTTAGTATGCTGTATGCATGATAATGGCACCCAGTGGTCATACAATGAGTACCATTATCATGATTGCCCTGATTTTTATGAATTGGTATATTATATTATGAAATAAAAGTCCTGTGTTACTAGCAAAAATGTTTTCAACATCAGAAAACACCATAGAAAATTCTTGAAGCAAGTGATAAAGTACTTAGGCAACTAAATAAAACTTTAAACTCTTCAGCACTGCATATACAGATTTACATTTCTTGTGTGAGAAATGTCATTAAGATCCATGGATATGCTGTATATAAAAAGAACTAAACAATAGTTTGCATTCAGTGCATTTAATTCAATTCATATTTTTTAACCCGCACCACTTTTGGAGTCAATGAAACCAACTGTTAGATGCTACAATTTTTTTTGAGATTTTCAGTTGCATTCTCTCCATTCTTTTTCTGTATATCCTTGTATAAGCTTAAGGCTTTTTCTTGTATGAACACTGAGCTTACAGGGTTGTTGATAAAGGTCTTCTTCCCAGGTCAGTAGTCATCTTTCCATAATCGCTAATAGTACCTCAGACTGCCAAATCATATTCTTTGAGCCGACCGGGCTAGCCGGGTGGGTAAAGTACCTGCCTAGCAACCCAAAGGTCGCAGGTTTGAATCCCGCCTCGGGCTTGGATCAAAGTACTGCAAAAACCTTGGGAGGTGCATTATGGCCACAGAAGCTGATGCACCAACAACTACCAAAAAAAAAAAAAAAAAAAAAAAAAAACATTCTTTGCTGTGGTTTCATTATCTCCTTCATTATTTAGAATGGTGTGAATTGTTTTTTCGAGGATTTCAAGGGAATGTGGATCAATTACTCATGCTCCACTTCTCTTACAAAGTATAATTTCTAATTTAACATCTAAACCATAACTTTTGCATTTTCTTTTTTTTTTTTTTTTTCATGTTTGAAAATTGCTGATGTTTTATCATCAGCAATTTGCTTTGAATGCATGGTTAATAAAAATAAGAAAACTAAGAATTCACTTAATGTAAAAATTATCGAAAATATCTAAACAAGAAATTGACCATAGGTAGAGGGAATCAAGTCAACAGGATGAGCGTGTAGCAGGGATGCTTCAAGTAAGTCGAAACAAAGTACATAGATACTATTATATTTTTTATGTTTTTTGTATTTTTTTAGGTATTATTTGCAACCTTGTAACTGCAGGGACTCAGATACTGGGGACCCCTGTAAATATCTGGTTATGGAGAGAAGGTGGAAAATGTGTATTTCCATAGCCTTTATGCACCAAGTACAGGTCGATCATCACTAATCCGGCCACCAATAATCCGGTTCATTCGGTAATCCGCTAATTCAGACAATTTCCATGAGCTTAATTTCAAATTTAACTACTGTTTTGGTGGCATTGGTTGCAGCATCAGCAGTTGGTGCGAACTTGTAAACACTGGCAAGTCATTCCTACTTGTTTTTCTGCATTTATTATTATAACCTGCTCACATTTAGCCCCAGCCATGGTTCTAATGCATAAAGGAAGTGCTTCTCATGGTGTGCAGCGCAAACACTGTACATTGTCCATAACAGATAAAGTTGAAGTTCTGAAAAAATCAACAGTGATGTGTCTGTAAGAAGCTTATGTGAATTATACAACATTCGCTCTTCAACAGTGTATGACATAAACAGAAAGAAAAATTGCTCCAGTTCTTTGCTAACATTGGATCAAAGAAACAGATGGGCATAAGAAAAACAATGAAAGACGGAAAAAGTTCAGAACTGGATAAAGTGCTGATAACATGGTTTAAGATCCGTATAAGTGAAGGTGTTGAGCTGTCTGGGGGATCTGGTGAAGGAACAAGCTAAAATTTTTCATAAAGAACTAGGACTAGATTATGAGTGTTATTATGGTGAATATTGGTTTTAGCGTTTCAGGAAGTGACATGACTTAAAGTTTGTGCAGTGTGTGGCGAAAAACATTCAGTGGACAAGGAAGCAACTGCTGCATTTATTGATGAGTTCACCAAGCTAGTTTCTGATGAAAAATTAAGTCCTGAGTAGGACTACAATGCCAATGACACTGCCTTGTATTGGAGATGTGCTCCAAAAAGAAATCTGACAACTGAGGATGCAGAATCGCCAACAGGTTATAAATCATCAAGAGATTGTGTCACTGTGCTGGGCTGCTGTAATGCTGCGGGAACTCACAGGTGTAAGTTACTGGTTATCAGCAAAAGTTTACGTCCCAGGGCCTTCAAAGGAATGACACAGTTCCAGTGATTTAACGTGCCAACAAGAAGCAATGGATTACAACTAACATTACATTGGAATGGTTTTAAAAATATTTTATTCCCGAAGCAAGAGCTCACTGTAACTCTGTTGGCCTGGACCACAACTGTAAGATAATGCTTATTTAAACAACTGCTCTGCACATCCGAAAGCAGAACTTTTGGTAAAAAATAATGTTTTCAGTATCTAACTCCTACCTAACTGTACGTCATTAATTCAACCCCTGGACAATGGCATATTACGTACTCTTAAGTCTAAGTATCACTCCCTGTTCATGAGGCATCTACTGAGTGCAGTTAACTCTGGCAGACCAGTACAGGAGTTTCTTAAGGAATTTAATGTGAGAGATATGGTTTACTGCATTGCCAATGCCTGGAAGTCTGTAGAGGCATACACACTAAAAAAATTGATGACATAAATTGTGCCCGGGTTTAATGTTTGAGTCTGCATCTGGTGAAGACACTGCAAATGACTTTACAGGATTCAGGGTTTCAAATGAAAAGCAGATTATACATGAACTGCTTTCTTTCACTCATGATTTAACTAATCCTGCTGGCATGGATCTTGCATCGAGGATGGATGAAGATAATGTTGAGGAATGGATGAATGTAGATGACACTGTAGCTAATGTTCATCATCATACTGACTCAGAAATCGAGATGTAGCAGAAAGAATCTCTACTGATAGGTTAATTCAGTTGACAGGTGAAGTGCTAAAAGGTCTAGAGCAATGCAGATTATAACTGAACAAGAAATAATGAACATTTACATGCTGCAGGATTAACTAATCAAAGAAAGACCAAGAACAGCTTCGCTTGCAAGCTATGTTAAAAAGAAAAGCTAAAAATCGTGCAATAGAGGAGTCGACATTTGACAGTCCAGCACCATCAACTTCTACTCACCCAGAGGTTCTACCACCATCATCATCAGTTCCTGAAGAAGATGTGCCAGTTTCATCACCAGTTTCTGATGTTTCAGTCACCTTTCAAGATGAAGATGGTGATCCTGACAGCCCCCCACTTCCTGATATGTAACTCTTCTTAGTTGTAAATTCCAGCTCTTCACTTTGGAAGCAGCCATGATGAACTTTCTTATGTAAGTCAACAGAATTTCATTTCTTTTTCCTTTATTAACCAACTTGTACTGATTTACAGGGTATTTTAAAGGTAAGATGAGGTGTTTAGTTGTTGGGTAAACTGTACATGCTAATCTAAAAACCGTTGATCTGGCAAACTCACTAATCTGGCACTTGGCAGGTCCCAACGATGTCAGATTACTGATGGTCAACCTATACTAGCAAACAGCCATGACCAGCTGAGAATTTCTTATCTCTTACTGGTCAGTAAGAAAACCTCTGCACAGCAGAAAGTACAAAATGGATGCTGATCTGGAATGGGAAAATACTGAAATTACCTATTAGACCCCTGTTCAGTATAGTAGCATAGTCACCCATTTGAAAAATTCAGGGATTACCTCACATCCTGGACTCAAGTTGAAGTGCGAGATTTTTCTTTGTGAGTTATTCTACAGCTTGTTTGTTTTTTGGTTTTCAGGAGCATTAGCAACTAAGGCCATATTGCTCTGGGGATATGCGGTGGTCATTCCCTGACCTCTCCGCACCCTCCATATTTGGTGGCCACGGGCTCGAACCCCGGTCTAATCAAGAAGCGTCTGCTACACACTGCTGCTCCTGCCCACCTGGCTATGGAGGCACCTATTCTACAGTCTCTCTCTGCAAACTGGTTTTGAACATATGACAACAGAAGAGGAAAGGTGGGTGAGAACCCTTCTATACAGATTTTATTTTAGGAAAAAGCAACAGATGTGAAAGAAATGTAACGGATTTACACAATAAAAAGTTTGATGAAGTTTGATTTGTTGTCATGATTTGTGGTCTGGAAGGTAACTATATAATGTTTTAATTATTTACATCATAATCATAATTTAATTCTGTTTTTTGAACTTCAAATAGAATTCTATGTGACTCATTACTAATGCATTTATAATCCAAATTTGCATTGCAGCCCATAGGTTGGAAAATGCTGTCCTAAATAGAGGCTGAATTAAGTATATCTGTGCCAGGAAAAGTTCCTGGGAGTAAACTCAAGATGGGTGTCATTTGTATTAGAGGTTATATACCACCTGGCAGTGTAGGATAACTGGGATTTGCTTTCAAGCACTACATAGGATCTCTTGTGTATACTGCTTTAGGATAAATTTACACAAGTGACCCTGTTTGTTACTAAATACTTTTCTGAAGTTATAAAAAAATAAATGGAATAATTGCTTTCCTTGTGGGTGTAAACACTAATCATCTTTTATTTACCCACAACACTAAAAATAATAATTTTTGTATATGCACAACATGTTTTGAAATACAGTAATACCCCGAAGTTACGCGATAGGTGGGTCCAACGAAAATCGCGTAAGTCGAATTCGCGTAAGTCGGGGTACAACTTTGCATATAAATACGTATAAATTTTGCTTAATTGGAACCAGGGACTAACAAAGACACTAGTTTAGAAGAAAAATATTAATAAAATTGCAGTTCTTTATACAGTTTAATACAAAATATGTATTAAAAAAAACAAATGACTTACGTTAAAAAGTTATTTCGATGTCGATGGCTTCATAAAATCTAACAAATTCGTCTGACGCGCCTTCTTTTTTTCAAGCAGAATTTCTTCGTAGCAAGCTAATAATTTTTTTATTCCTTGCTTTGTAGCTATAACGCGTTCTTCGTTGGAGTCTATGTTTTCTAAAATTTTTAAGCCCTTTACAATTGAGCCCTTTACAATTTTCAACCTGTCAAGTTTGTAATTGTCATGTGCTTTTCGCCGTTGCTTCATTTAGGTCTGTAGCACGTGCAATATCACATGGTCTTTCATTTCGCTCAAAGCGTTTTACAATTTCATATTTTTTCTCTATCGACAGAGGCGGACTGGCCATAAGCCTTACCGGGGCCAGTGTAACCCCGGTGGGCCAGTGTGACTTTGGCCATAAACCATAGTATGAGGCCACTATAAATTTTCCCGGGTAAGAATTTTTGACCCAGTCCGCCTCTGTTTATCGATAATTGCTTTTCTTTTTCTCTCTGAAACTGCAGTGTCTTCACCAGGACGCTTCCTTTTCACACCTTTTAATTAAGTATTTTATTCATTTTTAGGGAATAAAGCACAATTACAAAACGAGGAGGCACGCTTGATACACATAAACAAAGCTGCCCGCACGTAGCAACTGAATAAACAACACCATAAAGGCAGAGATACACTATTAACACCACACATTTCTAGGGGTTACTCCCATAAAACAATAAAAATCCAGTTGCGTTTCTGCTAGTGAAATCTGTTATAAACTGGTAGTAAACTCGATCTAATTGCATTTGCGATTATACCGATAGCTGGAATTGTGTTGGTTTTTACGTTATTATGGTGAAATGTGTTTTTCCCTTCACTGATATAAAAAACATAAAAGCAGCAAAGTTGAATTTTGTTCAACTTTCGCTCTCATTCTACGCCGTTGCACCGTATATCGATAACATATGAAAAACGACCTTGAAGATAGTGGGCGGCAGCGTTGCCAAACGAAAAAATCAAGAACCGCGTAACTCCGAGTTCACGTAAGTCGGGGTAGCGTAAGTCGAGGTATTACTGTACATACTTAGCTTCCTAAATGTTACATTATTTGAGTGACATAGGTATTCTCAAAAATTTTACATTGATGAAGATGAGAGATGCTTCTCTCCCCCACCCCTTTTCTTTAGGATTATCACATTATATGATTGTCATCCTGAAGTCTGCTGGAAATAATCCTTTTCTCATCTATAAAATAAAAGAAAAAAGTGTTTCTTCTGTATTCAAGCCCAAATATGCTGATCAAGCAACATGAATTTAGAAAGTATTTTCCAGTTTGCATTACTTTTAAACAGTTATTACAGCTTCTACTGTATTCCTGTGCAACTAAGTGATACTACCTGTTTGAAAAATTCCATGAATTCTAAACAATCATAGATGTGAGAAATCTCTACACTTTTTTTTTTTTTTTTTTTAGGTGAGACTACTCAAGTGATTCTGTGGCAATAGAGAATTTCGCTCACAAACTGACCTAGATAGAAAATTTGTGATATATTGACTTGCATGCTGAGTACTGCATATTCCATGACAAATTTCACTGTCCCTGGCTGATGTCTATCTGATGCAGGATGGCCGGGATTGTCGCGATTTAGATGTTGTTATTTGGTTTTTAGGAGCATTAGCAACTAAGGCCATATCGCTCCGGGAATATGCGGTGGTCATTCCCTGACCTTTCTGCATCCTCCGTATTTGGTGGTGACGGGCTTCAACCCCGGGTCTAATCAAGAAGTGTGTGCTACGCACTGCTGCTCCTTCCCACCTGGCTACGGAGGCGCCGCGCGCGATTTAGAACTTCTAAGCCCTGCTTCCTGATAATACCTCCAGCATAGTAAACTGCCCTCTCTATAATGGAGTATGGCAAACCACTTTCTTATCAAGCCATGCAGCCCAAATCATACCGACTTTGTAACAAATTTT
Source organism: Mastigoproctus giganteus (assembly GCF_048544385.1). Classification (NCBI taxonomy): domain Eukaryota; kingdom Metazoa; phylum Arthropoda; class Arachnida; order Uropygi; family Thelyphonidae; genus Mastigoproctus; species Mastigoproctus giganteus. The sequence continues at coordinate 218,939,973 of NC_143583.1, forward strand.
AGATGACAGTTCTGACACTGATGCAGTTTTTACTTTTCTAAAAAAGATAAAATGCTACGATACAATATGGTGTTTAAATCCCACGAAATACACATCTCACTTTTAATGACACCTGGTAACTCCTACCATTGTTTGGCACATAATAGCCTTTAGCTGCCATTGCGCAGCGCAACGGCAGCTAAAGGCCATTATGTGCCAAACAATGGTAGGAGTTACCAGGTGTCATTAAAAGTGAGATGTGTATTTCGTGGGATTTAAACACCATATTGTATCATAGCATTTTATCTTTTTTAGAAAAGTAAAAACTGCATCAGTGTCAGAACTGTCATCTAAAATTTGTTGCAAAGTCGGTATGATTTGGGCTGGAAGGTAACTCTGTTACCTTCCAGACCACTATTAGTAACTCTGTTACCTTCCAGACTGCCTGATTTGACTATACTTGATTTCTTTTTATGAAAATTGTCAAGCCCATCAGTACAAAAGCAAACTAAACAATTCAGAATAGACAAATGAAAGTATCCAATGTATAACTCACATCTGGGTTACATGTAAAAACAATGTCAAAATAATGATAATGTGCTTACCTTCAATACTACCCAGATTGTCTGCTGAGCTTCTTGGACTACCAAACCCGCTTGATGAGCTAGACACTGGACTTTGGGCAGTCAATTTTCCTAGTAAGAAATGAAAATCTAATGACCTATACACAATTAAAAATACAGTGATTTTGGAAGTAGTCTTTTTTGTTATTAGTGAATTAAAAATTATACTGATTAAAACTGGTTTAAATATGAGGGACATTTGATAAGATTTACAAATTTTTCATAAAATCTGGCAATTGCAATTCAAGACCAAATCAGGAATGTTGGATTTACTTAAATATGCAACTATTGTGAAGGGTAAAGGGAAGGAATTTTGCTTTCATAAAGGCGACTACAGGATATCAGAAATGTGCAAATTCTATGCAGTAGGACCAACAAATTCTATTGCAGTAGGACCAACAAATTCTATTCAGTAGGAATTTGCTGCATGTCACCAATAACAAATTCTAAATGGGAATCATTCTTAGAAGAAATTATAGAAACTACTAGGTTTTTTTTCATCAACTAAGAGTTACTGTTGAACACTTAAATGGATGACTAAAATGTTAGAACTAAATGGATGTCAGATGAACTGATGATACTATTAGCAGAGAAGAAAAATACATAGTGGGGATTATGCATATAATTAACAGGTGATACAGAAGTTGACAGTAGATGAAAGTTAGTTTGCAATTTCAATCTTAGAAGGTTAGTAAGCTACAGCTTACTAACCTTCTAAGGAGGAGACCTACTGCAGGAGGAGACCAGCCAGAGAATCAATCTTTAATACCTGGCTTACCTCCTAGTGGTGTGTACAAGCAAAGTGGGGTCCCACAAGGGACCTGCAGCCAAGTAGCCAGAAGAACAACATAACACGACACAAAGCTACATAAACCACACAGTGTACTGTTTTTCCTCACAAGAGTACTAAAAGTGCAGTTGTGGGAAACCACTAGTGGCGCCTCACCCCAAACACTATGTACACTATGCCAATGAAAAGCAGAAAAGAATTCTTTATTTATGACAACACTATTAGAAAGAGGATGAATCACGTTGGTTTACTATATATGAATAGTTTAACTGTTGATGATCCTACTCAGGTTGCTGACAAACTGAATAGGTATTTTACATTTACATTCATATGCAAGAATTTCTTTAAGGAAGGGAATGCCAGAACATTGTTAAATTCTAACAGGGGACTATATGATTTTGTGATAACTGATGGGAAAGTGGTAGAGAAATTGTTGAAGCTAAACAGAGAAGGCAGCTGGGTTGAATGGGATCTATCAAATTATATAAATGGAAGCAACAAAGGGGTAAGCAAACCATTAGTTATATTTATGAGAGCATCCTTTCAGGGGAAATAGTAGTAGTAGTAGTAGCAACAGCATTGGCAAATAATGCAAGAAAGCAAGCTTATATAGCATCAGCTTGAATACAGCCAAAAAAACCCTACACACTTCACTCATCCATACCCTCCAAGGATTTGTCTAATTCTTCCTTGAACACACATGATAGTTCAATTTTACGTGAACTTTGGGAAAATAAAGACATTATTATTCAAAAAGCTGATGAAGGAGATAATTTATTTAAACCATCCACTTATACAACAACAGATGGAAGCCTGTTCCAACAATCAACCACCTGCTGGGCTGAAGGCAAACTTCTGCACTTCTATTCTGCAACCCATCCTTCCTCAACTTGAATTTGTACCCCCTCATTGCATGTAGTTTCAGCAAGAGGAAGAATGCCATTAACATTCAGCTAACTCAATCCATTCAAGGCCTTAAACACCTCAATCAGATCACCCTGCAGGTGTCTTGTCTCCAGATGCTGCACTTTTCAGAACTGAAGCCTTTCTAGGTAAGAGCACCCTTTTAGTCCCCTTCATTAATCTGGTTGCCCTTCTCTGTACCCATTCCAGCATATCTACATCCTTGCTAAAATGAACCTCCAGACCTGTATACTCACTATATCAGTGATGAGTTAAATCTATCTCCTATTTTTTTTAATTCTCAATAACTAGCATAACCCATGTGGCTGTTGCTAATACTAATGAATTTATAAAAAGATTCAAAAAAAACAAAAGAAATATTAGAGAAAAAAATAATAAAAGTATATACCTACATATTATTTGCATTAATATGCTTGTTAGTATGAACCAGAGCTATGACGCTCGATCCGTTCTATGTTGATATCAATAAATTGAACACACATGATAGTTCAATTTTACGTGAACTTTGGGAAAATAAAGACATTATTATTCAAAAAGCTGATGAAGGAGATACAGTGGTAATACTTGATAAACCTGATTATATTAATAAATTACAGTTGTATCAGATACCTCCACTTATCTTGAAGTAGACCCAGCACTATTTACCAATTTGGTTAATCAATACAATAAAACATTAACCACATACAGTAATACCCCGAAGTTACGCGATAGGTGGGTCCGACGAAAATCGCTTAAGTCGAATTCGCGTAAGTCGGGGTACAACTTTGCATATAAATACATATAAATTTTGTTTAATTGGGACCAAGGACTAACAAAAACACTAGTTTAGAAGAATAAAATTGCAGTTCTTTATACATATTAATACAAAATATGTATTAAAAAAATGAATGACACGTAAAAAAGTTATTTCGATGTCGATGGCTTCATAAAATCTAACAAATTCGTCTGACGACACAGCGCCTTCTTTTTTTCATGCAGAATTTCTTCGTAGCAAGCTAATAATTTTTTTATTCCTTGCTTTGTAGCTATAACGCATTCTTCGTTGGAGTCTATGTTTTCTAAAATTTTTAAGTGAGCTGAGACCTTCTGTCAAGTTTGCAATTGTCATGTGCTTTTCGCCATTGCCTCATTTAGGCCTGTAGCACGTGCAATATCACATGGTCTTTCATTTCGCTCAAAGCGTTTCACAATTTCATATTTTTTCTCTATCGACAGAGGTGGACTGATCATAAGCCTTACCGGGGAAACCCTGGTGGGCCTGTGTCATTTTGGCCATAAACCATAGTATGAGGCCACTACAAATTTTCCCGGGTAAGAATTTTTGACCCAGTCCACCTCTGTTTATCGATAATTGCTTTTCTTTTTCTCTCTGAATCTGCAGTGTCTTCACCAGGACACTTCCTTTTCACACCTTTTAAGTATTTTACTCATTTTTAGGGAATAAAGCACAATTAGAAAACGAGGAGGCAAGCTTGATACACATAAACAAAGCTGCACGCATGTAGCAACTGAATAAATAACACTATAAAGGCAGAGATACACTATTAACACCTCACATTTCTAGGGGTTACTACCGTAAAACAATAAAAATCCAGTTGCTTTTCTGCTAGTGGAATCTGTTATAAACTGGTAGTAAACTCGATCTAATTGCATACCGATAGCTGGAATTGTTACATTTTCAGAATCTCCTCTTCATTCCTATCGTGTTGCGTTCGGTTGGGGTGATTCTGTGTTCGACTGCCATTTCTTGTAAACACAAAGGCGAATCGTGCATAAGCCAATTCGGTTCGTGTTGTATTATAAGATATCGTTACCGTATTTATAAATAGTGTATGATCGAATTCGTGTAGTGTAAACACGTGTTATACGAGGACTGACGGTATACGGCTCGACCAACGCGATCCATTTCTCTCGTGAAAACGATGTAATTTCCGACAAAGGTTGAGCACGAATTCGAATGTACACATATAAATATGACAGTTGGAATACAAATTCTTGTATATGTGTACAGCTCATGCGCAGCAAAGTTGAATTTTGTTCATCTTTTGCTCTCACCTCTGCCGTCACACCATATATCGATAACATATGAAAAACGACCTTGAAGATAGTGGGCGGCAGTGTTGCCAAACGAAAAAATTAAGAAGCGCGTAACTCCGAGTTCGCGTAAGTTGGGGTATTACTGTATTGAAAAATTGACTACATTACTATGGCTCAGTTAAAGGAATTGATTTCTGCACTTTTCGGTCAGGTAAAATTAAGACTGGATTCCCTATTCGGCCCATTGTTTACTACAGAAACTCAGCATTTTCATCCTTGGCCACAAATATATATAGCATTATAAAACCCTTGAGACAGGCGATACTATTTGGGATTAAGAACTATAATACATTATTTAATAACCTTAAAGATTGTAGATCTGAGCGATAATAATTTATTCTCACTAGATGTTACTGTGTTATGTACGAATGCAAACGTTGAATACACATTAGTTATTCTTTTGTCTCAATCGTTGAGCAATAGATCTCCCAACGATTGAACGTATACATTTGATGCCTTTTCTACCCTGTATCACATACTATGGGAAGTATTTAGACGATGTTCTAGTTATTGCTGACAATAACTAGAACATCGTCTAAATACCTCCCGTTTATATTTGTTTAATAATATTCATTCTAGACTCAAATTTACTTTGGAAAGGGAGAATACGGATACATTGTCATTAAATTTTCTAAATTTAATGACTTTTTTCGTTAAATAATTTTTTTACTTATTTTAATTGTGTTAAATTGGTTTTTAATTGTTTTCAATTGATTTTTTAATTATTTCTTACTGTAACGTAAGATTTTCGATTTTTTAATTATTTTCTTTTTAATTCGTCTAAAAATCGTCTAAATACCTCCCGTTTATATTTGTTTAATAATATTCATTCTAGACTCAAATTTACATTGGAAAGGAAGAATACGGATACATTGTCATTAAATTTTCTAAATTTAATGACTTTTTTTGTTAAATAATTTTTTTACTTATTTTAATTGTGTTAAATTGGTTTTTAATTGTTTTCAATTGATTTTTTAATTATTTCTTACTGTAACCTAAGATTTTCGATTTTTTAATTATTTTCTTTTTAATTTCTGGAGAGTATCATACAGAAGTGTTCTATGTATCATATTGAGGTAAACTTCTCTTATTTTTTTACAAATATTAATATGTTTGTATAAACTACAATGCACTTAATATTAAACAATTCATTTGTCTGTAATTTTAAAACCATACACTCAATACTAAACACAATTTATTTTTCTGTAATTAAAAACAATATTAATTAACAATAAACAACAGGATTTCAATTAAATTAGTGTTTTTATTTATGAATCTTAAAACTGACATTTGTAACTTTGCATTTTCTATTTTTTTTTATTTATTTATTTTTTTCCCAGTACCGATATGTAAATGTTTATTCTTCTACAATGTCGATACTATTAAAGACGACAAAGAAAACTTTTTCCACAAAGAAAACTTTTTCCACACTTCAACAAAGAAGGGTTCAGTTCTAACTGATTTCACTTTAAAATGACAGTAAAGTGACCTGCATACAAACAGTTATCATTTCCAAAATTCTTAGAAGAACCGAAATAAATTTATGGTTCAGTGAATATATGACAATCTGTAAATAGCATTAGCATTAGTAGGGGCATACAATGCAAGAAAGCAAGCTTATGCAGCATCAGCCAAAAAAAAAAAAACCTCCCATCTCACCCCTCCATTTGTTCCAAATTCCTGTCAAGCTCAGCCTTAAATTTATTTAGGCTATTAGTTCCACAACAAAAGATGGAAGCCTGTTCCACCAATCAACTACCTGCTGGCTATAGGCAAATTTCTGAACATCTATTCTACAACTATCTTTCCTCAATTTGAAACTGTGCCCCTTCAGATTCTTAGTCTGAGCAAGAGGAAGAATCCCATCAGCATTCAGCTTGCTCAACCCATTCAAGGACTTATCACAATCAGATCACCACGCAGGTGCCTACTCTCCAGGTGCTGCAATTTGCAGACTTAAGCCTTTCTTGGTAAGAGCACCCTTTGTTCCCCTCACCAATCTTGTTGCCCTTCTTTCTACTCATTCTAGCAACTCTACATCCTTCCTTCCTAAAATGAGGCCTCCAGATCTGTACACAGTATTCTAGGTGTGGCCTGACCATTTCCTTGTATAACAGGATAATCACTTTCCTGTCCCTGCTAGCAAAATTCATATATATCATTGACAAGACTCCATGACCTGCCTTGTTATTATTGTTATTTTGGTTTTTAGGAGCATTAGCAACTAAGGCCATATTGCTCCAGGATATGCAGTGGTCATTCCCTGACCTTTCCACATTCTCCGTATTTGGTGGCGATGGCCTCGAACCCCGGTCTAATCAAGAAGTGTGTGCTATGCACTGCTGCTCCTTCCCACCTGGCTACGCACTGCTGCTCCTTCCCACCTGCTGTTCCCTCCCACCTGGCTACCCCATGACTTGCCTTGGCAGCCCCGTCTGCACTGCTCAGTGAACTTTACATTTGAGTGCACAAAAAAAGACCCCCAGGTCTTTTTCACTTTCCACTTCCCTGAGTGTAGTACTACACAATTGGTACGTTTCTCTTCGGTTATTGCTACCCATATGCAGTATTTGCATTTGTTAATGTTAAACTTCATTTGCCACTTCTCAGCCCATTTTCCCAACTTATCTAGAATCCAGTTGGAGCAGCATATTGTCTTTACATAGCCCACGGCCTCCGTAGCCGAGTGGTCAGGAGCGGGAGTGCAGAAGCACACGCTCTTTGAGCAGACCGGGGTTCAAGCCCCTGACTGCTGAATACGGTTGATCTGCCAACCCACACTGGACCAGCGTGGTAGACTAAGGTCCATTTCCCTCAGCATGAATTGTTGAGGAGGCTTCCATCCTGCAGTGGGTTGATAATGGCTGTACTTTACTTTTTTTTTTTTTTTTTTATTGTCTTTACTGTCATTAACAACCCTGCCAACCTTTGTGTCATCTGCAAACGTGGACATTAATCCTGATCTACCTTCATCAATATCACTGATGAATACACAAAACAACAATGGACCCAGAACCGAACCCTGCATACTTCACTAATAACATTTGCCCATGAAGAGCAGTGTCCATTGATTATCACTCTCTGTCATCTTCCACTCAACCATCCCTTTATCCATTGTAGCAACTTACCCTTAATGTCATATTTCTCCAATTTGAACAGCAATCTTCCATGTGCAACAGTATCAACATCTTTCCTGAAATCCAAGTATATGATATCAAAATTATTTTTGGTATTCAGTTCCTTTGTGACAACATCATAGTATCCAATCAAATTGGTCAGACAAGGCCTCCCTTTAACAAACCTATGCTGTGTCTTAACTATTACTGAAGTCTTGTCTAGATGATCCTCCAATTCTTCTTTAACCAATGATTACATTATTTTCGCTGGAACACAAGTTAAACTAACAGGTCTATAGTTACTTGTGTCACCTTTTAAACCCCCTTTGTTGTTGTTGTTGTTATAGTTCGGTTTAAGGACACAAGGGCTACTAAGGCCAAATTGTGTCTCTTCATTAATTGACAAAAAGCGTATTGCCAGAGAGATTAAATTATATGCTTCTGTACAAACCAATATGTTTTAGATATAATAAAAGTTCTTCAATATTTGCTTCATTTCCTAAGATGCGAGATAAATCAGGTGATATATTCAATGTAGAGAGTGACTGAAAAGTGTTTGACCAGATGGTTGAATGTAAGGGCCAATCAACCAGGAAATGGCAGACTGTAAGTTGCGTCTGACAAGATGAGCACTGTGGTGGGCTTTCACCCAATAATAGGAAGAGATGAGTATGGTGAGTGTGTCCAATTCTGAGTCTTGCCAGTACCACTTCCTCTCGTCTGTTTATTCGGAAGCCAGGCAGCCACAGCTTTGGATCTTCTTTTATCTAGTAAAGTTTATTGTTAGTGTCACTTTTCCAGGTCTGTGACCATTTATCATAGCAGGCTTTGCATATGACAGACTTAAAATCAGAGAAAGGAACCTCAGAATGTTGTGAGAGAGCGGGTTGAGGATGTTTAGCGGCAAAGTCAGCACTTTCATTTCCCGGAATGCCTGAATGGCCAGGGATCCAGCAAAAACTGATTGACTGATTGCAAGCGAATAGCTGGGAATGAATCTGTTCCAATGTAGGGTGAGAAATGGAGGAATTCTTCCTTATGGTAGAGACAGCACTAAGAAAATCCATGTAAATTATGACAGATGAGATGGAAAGCTCAATTATCTTACTAAGCGCTAACTTAATGGCATATAATTCAGCTGTGAAGACACTGCAAGCAAGCGGTAGTGTGGCTGAACTTGTACATAAAGGAAAAACTGCCGCAGCACCTACCACACTCTCAGTTTTTGAACCATCCATATAAATTTTACAGACATGGTTGTTCATAGCATGAGCTGAATGTAACTGTCTGATATTGCAAGAAGGTATATTTTCCCCCCACTGGAGGAAGTATGTATCTTGAGAGACAGACACATATGTCCAAGGAGCAACAGGTGTAGTTGTGTCTTGGAAGATTTCATTTAAATTTACATTCCAAGTCTGAAGAAGCTCTTTGTTCCTGAGAGAGGTGGGTCTATTTTCATTTGGCTTGCTCTCATAGAAGGCTTCCCAACGAGTATTATACAGATACTCCCAACTTGGGTGCGAGGGTAGACTCTGGATCTTAGCAGCGTAGTGAAGCAGTAGTGTTTTTCTACGCAAGTGTAATGGGGGATCATTTGCTTCAATATGCAGACTTTGAATCGGAGAAGTCCTGAAAGCTCCCAGTGCAGTCCTCAGAGCACTGTGATGAATCATATTTAGCCGTTTTAAAGTAGTGCTCCTGACAGAGTCATACACTGGACAACCATAATCTAGTCGTGAACGGATTAAACTTCTATAAAGATGCAACAAAGTACACCGATCAGCTCCCCATGACATAGGTGAGACCAAACAAAGTATATTCAAATACTTTAAACAAGAAGTTCTCAAATAAGTGATGTGAGCTTGGAAATTTAGTTTGGGGTCTAATAGTATTCCAAGAAATTTAATGGTATTAACAAGCAGGATTGGAGTATTGTTTATTTGTAGTTCAGGTTCAGGATGGAGAGCTTGCTTTTTGCAAAACTGAGTGACAGTACATTTCTTTTCTGACAGTCTGTAACCGTTCCGTGAAGTCCAGGATTCTATTTTGGTTATGGCAAGTTGTAGTTGCCGTTCAATGGTATTCATACTTTGAGATTGACAGGAAATGTAAGATCATCTGCATAAATATAAGTTTGAACAGTTTATAGGATATCTTGTGTCATACTGCTAACTCGGATTGAAAACAGTTTTGGACTTGATTTGATCAATATTCACCTTCCAGTTTTGGAAGGTGAATATTGATCCCTGTGAGACTCCCTCTTCCTGAATGTGAGATGTAGAAAGGACGTTTGTGTATCAGACTTGAAAAGAGCGCAATTGCAGGAAATTCTGAATTATTTCTGGCAAATGACCCCTAAGCCCCAGATGGTAAAGGTCCATAATGATACAAGCTGCCATGTGGTATCAAATGCCTTTTCAAGACCTAAACTGACCATGACTAGATGTTGTTTCATGACAAAGGCATTTCGGATATGAGACTCGGCTTTAATGAGCACATCTGGGGTTGATCTATTTTTTCGAAAGCCATACTGGTGATCTGGAAGGAAATTCTCTGACTCCAGGATGTAAGTGAGCCTGTATGAACCATTCTTTCGAAAATTTTTTCCATGCAGCTCGTAAGAGATATTGGCCTGTAGTCTTCAACACAGGAAGGATTTTTTCCTGGTTTTGGTAAGGCGATAATGAATGAATGACGCCATGAAGATGGATAGGCATTTTCAGAGAAGATCCAATTGTAAAAAATTAATAGGGTTCTCAAGTCTTCTCCAAGTAAATGCCTTAACATAATGTAATGAACTCCATCTGGACCTGCAGCACTATTGGAAGATCTGTTTAATGATTCTTAAAGTTCTATTAACGTAAACGTTTGGTTGTACGGGAATGAGCAGCACGTGGAGAAGTTAATTTTATACCGTTCTGCACCTGCTTTGATGTTCTGGAAGGTGGATGCATAGGTGGCAGAAGCTGAGATTTTTGCAAATGATTCTGCTAATGCATTTGCAACTTCTTCGGGAGTAGAAATGTCTTTCCGTTTCCAATGAAGTATCGGAGAGGGCAGCCGAGCAAATTTGCCATTTAGTGCCTGTATTCTTTTCTAGATGACCTGTGTATCCGTGTCTTTGGTAATGGTGGAGGCAAAAGCAATCCATGAATCCCGTTTCGCTTTCCGCCTAACTTGTCTAGCTTTTGCTTTTAGTCTTTTAAAAGCAGTTAGGTTACTAGTGGTGGGATACTTGCAGAAATTATTCCAAGTGCGGTTTTTTTTCCTGTTTGGCAATTAAACAATCTGTATTCCACCAGTGATTTCTGTGTTTTCGATATGGTGTGGATTTTGGAATGGAGGCCTTAGCTGCAGTCAGAATCTGATTGGTTATGTAAGTGTTTACATCATCAATATGTTGTCTTTGAACATAAAATCTGTCTAAGCGTATCTGGGCAGAAAAGCCACCCCAGTTTGCCTTTTTAAACTGCCAAGTGGATCGTTGATCAGGATTTGAAGTTACCCCTGTTTGTAGCGAGCAAATAATTGGAAAGTGATCACTGTTAAAGGGATCGGTTAATACCGACCATGTCATGATTGGAAATATGGATGGTGAACAAATTGACAAGTCTATTGCGGAAGCAGATCCGGTTGCTAAGTGGATGTAGGTAGGAGATCCAGAATTTAATAAATTAAGATCATTATTATGCATGAATTCCTCCATCAATTTGTCTCTTCTATCCATTGTGGCCAATCCCCACAATGGATGGTGTCCATTAAAGTCACCAAAAAGACAAATTGGAGTTGGGAGTTGTGCAATGAGGTTGTCAAGTTCTGAAAGCAGAAGTGGTGCAGATGGCGGAATATAAATGGAAACAATGGTAAATGATGTACCAACTGCAACGTGGGCTGCCACAGCTTCTAGGGTAGTTCTCAATTGGATCGGCCTAGATGGTATGTTAGTGTTAACAAGAATAGCAACTCCTCCACATGCAGGTGATTCTGAGTTCCTATCTCGTCTGTAAATGGTATAACTTGAAAATTTTGGCAAAACTTGGGGTGACAAGAATGTTTCCCGTAAGCATACACCTATGGGATTAAATTGAGCTATTAAATCTCTTAAGTCATCAGAATGATTGCTTAGCCCTCTGCAATTCCATTATATGATCTTATGCATTATTTAGGTTTACCTGAGGATGATTCATCTGACTGTTTTCTGTACGTGGGACATTCATTTTTTCTGGGCCTTTTTTGAGAATGTGGGGCGTCCAGTATCCATGGTGCCATCTGCATGGAGTTCTAGAATGGGTTCCTCATTATCTAGCAGCTCATCTACATCCATGCTTTTGGAGGGAGATTCCGTTTTTTTAGAGACTGATTCAGATTTTAATTGTTGTTTTCCAACTGGGACGGATGGGGTATGATTGGAGTATTTGTGGCTTCGCTAGTTCTTTTTGGAGGATTATCTTTCTTTGAGGTTGAAAGCGTAGATTTGAGCCAGTTCGCTAGAGAGAGGTGCTAGGTGCAACTGATACATCTGTTTGAGCTGCGGTAGAAATGAAGATCTGAGTACGAGCTGCATAGGAATGACTACTAGGCATGGTCGACATAACTTGTCTACATGTCTCAGGAAAGGTGACTTTATTTTCTATTTTATATTTTTGAATTTTCTTTCCTGTAATCCATAGCTCACATATTTTGGAAAAAGCTGGGTGGCTTCCTTTGCAGTTTGGCCAAACAGGGGTTTTGACAGAGCAATCCACTTGAATGTAATCTTTAGAGCCGCAGATGGGACATATGGCCTCACCTCTACATGCCTGCTGCGACCAGTATTTCTGGCATTTGAAGCAGCGAACAGAATTCAGAATATATGGTCTAATACGACAATTCAAATAGCCAGCTTTAATTGAGGGTGGTAAGTCTGGCGTACTGAATGTTAAAATGATGGATCTCGTTGGAGTGAGATTTCCACCTTTTTTAGTCATAATCCGTTTCACATTTGTAACTTTTTGACTACTTAGTTCTTGAAGTAGCTCTTCTTCGGAGACTGTAATTAGATCCCACTCACTGATTACACCCTTTGATGAATTTAAGGTTCTGTGGAGTAATTGATACTGTGATCCCACAAAATGATGTTGTTTAAGAGCCGTTCAGAATGTTTAGCGGTGGCTGTTTCAATGAGGAGATCTCCGGATTGTAGTCTTTTCATCATTTTTGGTGATCCAGTAATTGATTCCAAATATTTTTGAATCAATAATGGTGATAATTTGCCCACAGGTTGGGAGCATAAAGAATGAATGACCAAGAAATTTGGTAATTCATCATGGCATTGAGCTTCCCTTCTAAGCCCTTTGGGCTGGTTGGTGTCACAGTCGTTGTCAGGAATTTCTGACCTTGAGCTTGATGGCTCTAAAGATGGATAACTGCTCGTATCCATGTTAGCTGCTTTTGGCCCTGGGAGTTTATTTTTACAGCCCAGATTACCGGCCCCACCACGGGGAGGCAGGAGAAGTGCCGCTTATGGCCAAGCATATGGGTTAGTACAGTTAGTAAGACTAATTAAATTAAAGAAAAAGGTTCTTTCCTTCTTCTAGGCTCTTTTCTTAGTGCTTTAAAGAAAGTAGGGCTACTTAACGGAAAAGTTTAATAAGCAAGGGAGAAAACAAAAGAGAACTTAATCGCTTAGAGAAAACACTCTCTTCAATCGCACGAGAATTGCTTGGCCACGGAAACGCTTGGCACCCAGGGCACTTCCAGTCCATGGGGACCTCTCCCTGAGTCCAAGGAAGCTCATAATTATGGCTAAGGGTTTGCTTACTTCCTTTGCTGCCAACTTTAATATAACTGAATAGATCCCGTCCACCCCAAGTGCCTTCCTTATGTTTAACTTCAACAATTTCTCCTCCACTTTGCTCTGTTATTACAAAATCACTTAGCTCTGTGTTAGAGTTTGATAAACCTCTAGCATTTCCCACATTGAATAACTCCCCATATGTGAATTTAGATGCAAAAGACTCATTAAGTTTATCAGCTATCTGAACATGATCAATAGGCAACCCATCTATGTTAAGTGGTCCAATCTGATTTATCCCTTTGCTGCTAGAGTTTACATAAGTAAAGAACTCTTTGCTGTTTTTCTTTGCATCCTTTGCCAAAGATTTCTCATAATCTGCAGTCACCTGCCTAACCTCCTTTGTGACTTGATTACAGACTAGTTTACACCTGCCATAGGCTTCTGTGTCACCTGATACTTTATATGCATCCCATACATTTTTCTTTTGTGCCACGAGCCTCATTAATTCATCTGAGATCCATTTAAGCCTATACCTTTAACAGTATTTCTTAGTTGGAATGAAAAGCCTAGTAGCCTCCAAAATTAAATCCCTGAAGGCTTCCCATTTAGAATTCAACATTGGTAGCATCACCAGTTGATCCCATGTAGAGAATTTAAAAATGGTCTGAAACACTTGCAGTCACCTTTATGAAAGCAAAAGCCTTCCCTTTAGCCCTGATGGTAGTTACATCTTTAAGTAATTCCCACATCAGTACATTGTGATCGCTGTCACCTAGTTGTTCCTTTATCTGCAAATTCTTAATGCATGAATAATCACTGCTGATAATCAGATCAAGAGTATTATTCCCTCTGGTTGCCTCTAGAACATGTTGCTGTAGAAAATAATCATTCAATAAATCCACAAAAGTCTTGATAGTGTTTGAGTGACCAACCCACAAGTTCCAGTCAATATCTGGAAAGTTAAAATTCAACATTATAAGACATTCTGATGTACTGGCCTACTCTATTTCTCTGCACAATTGCTCATTATACTCATCAAATTCTTTAGGCCTATAACACACACCTACTCTCATTTTTCCTTTCCCACTGCTTATTTCACACCAAACAGACTCGACATTGCATTGTTCACCAACGTCAACACCTATAGTACTTACATGGGTTGGAGGAGAAGTATGGGGGGGGAGGGGGATGCCGGAAACTTTGCTCTAGAGACTAAACATGGGTTTCACCACTTCAAGCCTCCAATAACAAAGTGGTGGTATTTCACCTTTGATGAAAGTCATCTACCACCTAAAATAGCTAAACAAAAGTAACGATGAACAAGTATGCCACAGAAAGGGATATAATCGCTGAAGAAGTAGAAATTGAAAAGGTGGATTGATATACTTATCTTGGACAAGTCATTAGCTGTAACAGTGATAAATGGCTGGAAGTCAAGAGAAGAATAAATTTCAGATGGATAGCATTCGGGAAATACAGTCACATAATGAGGAGCAATATTCCAATTTGTCTGAAGCGTAAAATAATGAACCAATGCACCATGACTTACAGAAGTGAAACTTGGGCGCTCACCAAAAGGATGGAAGAGAAGCTGAAAACTACACAGCGAAGAATGGAACAAATTATATTAGGAATTAGATTGTTGGATAAGAAGAAAAACACATAGATTAGGCAGCAAACACAAGTACAAGACATTCTTATCAAAACTAAAGAACTCAAATGGACTTGGGGAGGACACATATCTCGAAGACATGACAGATGGATTAAGAAAATAACAGAATGGCACCCAAGAGGAGTGAAAATAAAACCTGGAAGACAACAACGGAGAGGGATAGATGAAATTCAAGAGTTTGTGGGTAGTAAATGGATGGCCATTGCACAAACGAAAGGAACTGGAAAGTTGCTGGAGAGGCCTTCGTCCTGCAGTGGATTGAAAATGGTGGTGACGACGATGATGATGACCTGACTGACACAGCAGTACCAACACCAGCAACCTCTAGAAAATCGATGAGGAAAAGATTGGGAAGTACACAGACCTAAGAATTGTGGTATAAGGAACAAGTAATGTCCATCCTGATTACCGTGTCAACCACCAGCATGGTGCCAGAGAGCAGCCTCCATAACAATCTAGAAGCAATAGGCCTCCCAGAGAACATTTACGTGGAACTACAGAAAACCACAATCCTGAACACCTGTATTATAGTTATTGAGGTCTTTGACTAACAGTAATAATAATAATATTGGTAACCAGACACAACCAACCATAAGGAGAAAAAGTATTAATAATAATAAACAACAGTACAGCCAAAGAGGATAAAAGAATAAATCGGAATAAAATTTATAATTATGAAATTAAAATATTAATTACTTAACTATAACACACAGATAAACTTGCCAAAAGAGTAGGCACTCAGTTCTGCCAAATAGACAATCTATTAAAACTTTCAAAGTTTACTGAGCACACTCTTATTTTTAAATTTGATAATTCGTGCTTGTTTAGATTTTTATTGTAGAAAAATGAAATCTTCAAATCCCAAAATTTCCAGTTTACAGCATCTGTAATATTAATCAGGCTAAATCATATAAGGAAGCAAACTTATTCTGGATCCAGGGCCACCATATGCAGGAGTGCATTTTGTGCACTCCTGCATATGGTGGCCTAATTAAGGGTGGCACCAGTTGGAGTAGTTTACAAATTTCAATTAAAATTTGAAGAGAAATGCATTGGATGCATATAGATTATCAGGCGACAGAAAAGCCTAAGGCAGATATAAGGCTAGTCTGTAATCAAGTCACAAAGGAGGTTAGGCAGGTGAAGGCAGTTTACGAGAAATCTTTGGGCAAAGGATGCAAAGAAAAACAGCAAAGACTTCTTTACTTATATAAACTCTAAAAGGAAGGGGATGAATCAGATTGGTCCACTTGATATCAATGGTTTGACTGTAGATGATCATTCTGAGATAGCTGTCAAACTAAATGAGTACTTTGTATCTACATTCAAACATGAGGAGCTATTCAAGGAGGAGGAGAGGGCCAGATGTTTATCAAACTCTAACAGGGAGCTAAGTGATTTTCTAATAACTGACAGCAAAGTGGAGGAAAAACTGTTAAAGTTGTTATTTGGTTTTTAGGAGCATTAGCAACTAAGGCCATATTGCTCCGGGGATATGTGGTGGTCATTCCCTGACCTTTCAGCACCCTCCGTATTTGGTGGCCATGGGCTGGAACCCCGTCTAATCAAGAAGCATGTGTTACGCACTGCTGCTCCTGCCCACCTGGCTACGGAGGTGCCAACTG
Source organism: Mastigoproctus giganteus (assembly GCF_048544385.1). NCBI lineage: Eukaryota > Metazoa > Arthropoda > Arachnida > Uropygi > Thelyphonidae > Mastigoproctus > Mastigoproctus giganteus. The sequence goes on from NC_143583.1 coordinate 218,956,578, forward strand.
TTAAAGTTAAACATAAGGAAAGCACCTGGTGTGGATGAGATCTATCAGTTAAATTAAAGGAGGCAGCAATGAAAGTAAGCAAACCCTGAGCCATAATTATAAAAGCCCCCCTTGGACTCAGGGGAGGGATGTTGACTGGAGATGTGCAAATGTGTCCCCACTTCATAAAGGGGATTCAAAGGGTGACATGGGTAATTACACACCTGTTAGTCTAACTTCTGTTCCAGGGAAAATAATGGAGTTGCTGGGTAAGGAAGCGATGCAGGATCATCTAGACAAGAATGCAGTTATAGTTCAGAGACAGCATATGTTTGTTAAGGGGAAGTCTTATCTGACAAATCTAATTGGATACTACGATGTAGTCACAAAGGAATTGGATACTACGATGTAGTCACAAAGGAATTGGATGCAAAGAATAATTTTGATAAAATATTCTTGGATTTTAGGAAAGCTTTTGATACTGTGGCTCAAATTGGAGCAGTATGGCATTAAGGGCAAGTTGCTACAATGGATAAAAGGATGGTTGAGCGGGAGAAGACAGGGAGTGGTTATCAGTGGACGCTGCTCTTCATGGACTAATGTTATTAGTGGAGTCCCCAGGGTTCGATGTTGGACCCATTGTTGTTTTCGGTATTTATCAATGATATTGATGGAAGTGTTGATATCAATGATATTGATAGCCTAAATAAATTTAAGGCTCAGCTGGACAGGTACTTCGAACAAACGGAGGGGTGAAATGGGAGTGGGATTTTTTTTTTTTTTTTTTGGCTGATGCTGCATAAGCTTGCTTTCTTGCATCATATGCCTCTACTAATGCTAATGCTAAAGTATATCAGGCTTATCCAAGTTTGCAGATGATACAAAGGTTGGTAGAGTTGTTAATGACAGTATGCTGCTGCAAGAGGATCTAGATAAGTTGAGCAGATGGGCTGACAGGTGGCAACAGAAGTTTAACATTGACAAATGTAAATACTGCATATAGGCAGCAGTAACCCCAGAGTAACATACCAACTGTATGGTACTACACTCAAGGTAGTGGAGAATGAAAAAAGAACTGGGGGTAATTGTGCAGTGAGATATGAAGTTTTCTGAGCAGTGCAAAAAAGGCTGCAAGCGTAGCTCATGGTGTCTTGTCAATGATATACAGGAATTTTGCTAGTAGGGATAAGGAAGTGATTATTCCCTTGTATAATGGTCAGGCTACAACTGGAGTACTGCATACAGATCTGGAGGCCTCATTTTAGGAAGAATGTAGTAAAGCTGTTGGAAAGATTACAGAGAAGGACAACATGATTAGTGAGTGGAACAAAGGGTTTCTCTTACCAAGAAAGGTTTAAGTTCTGCAAATTACATCTTCTGGAGACTAGGCACCTGCAAGGTGATCTAACTGAGGTGTATAAGGCCTTGAATGGGTTGAACAAGCTCAATGCTAATGAGATTCTTTCTCTTGTTCAGATTACTCTCCTGAGGGGGCATAAATTATAATTGAGGAAAGACAATTATAGAATAGATGTGTAGAAATTCACCTTTAGCCATCGGGTGGTTGATAGAACTGACTTCCAGCTGCTGTACAGGAGGTCAGCAACTTAAATAAGTTCAAGGCAGAACTAGACAAACATTTGGAGTGAATGGATTTGTGAAATGGGAAGGGTGTTTTATTTTGTTTTTTTTTGCCTGATGCTATATAAGCTTGCTTTCTTGCAGCATATGCCCTACTAATGCTAATATACTTAAAAAGGGAATGATTATTCTTGGTTTTTGTGTGCTTTTCTATAAACTTTTCTAAAAAGTTAGCAAACCAGTACATTATTATAAAAAATTTGTTTTCAGCCATAAATTATAAGGAACAGAATAATAAACATTCTGATAAAAGACTCTGTTGTAGTGTTGAAACATTTTTTTTTTTTCCCTGTTTAATTCCAAAACGTATTTTTTCATGTATTAATAGAATATTATAAAATTCATTAAAATAACTCTACAATTATTTATTATCATTTATTTTTTGGAGGGGCACAAATAAGACTTTGCACAAAAACTGCCTGGATCACCAAAAAACATCCTTAATTGATCACAATTTACACATCATTAAATAATTACAGTTCAATTATTCTGACTTGTACTTTGTCACTTGCTACATCAACAACCTTGATAGGCAACTTATTACAATGTTCAACACACAGCCCACCTTTTGAACTTCATGAGTTTTTGTGTCACCTGCCAGTATAAATATACTTCATTCAATCATTCCAAGTATTCTTTTAAGGGACTTAAACACCTTCATCAAATCACTCCTAAGGTGTGACTAAAATCATATCACTCCTAAGACACCTATTTTCAAGGCACTTTAGTCCACATCTTCTAAGTTTCTCCTCATTAGGATTACTGTTAAGCACTCTCAATCAATACAGATGCTCTCCTTTAGACCATCTCTAGAAGTATACCTTTTTAAGTGAGGTCTCTAGACCTGAATACAATACTCCAAATGAGATCTCACTATTGTTTCATAAAGAGGAATAATAAATCCTTCTCCCTGCTGGCAAAGTCTTATACAATTGATTCCGGTTATTTGGGACGCATCTGGACTAGTGCATTTTTGTCCGATTAAGCAGCTGCCCCCTGACATAGCCCAGTGATCAGGAGCAAGAGTGCATAGCACGCTCTCCTTGAGTGGAGCGGGGTTCAAGTCACCGTAACCACCAAATACGACAAATATTTGTATTGACGATTCATTGTAAACTCTACTGACTTCGTTGTCACGCCGGAGTATAAACAGAAAAAAATTTAATTTAATTATTCGAAGTTTCACGTAAAAAAAGTTAAAAATACAGTGGAATTCCACTTTACAATTGGTTCACTGTACAATCACATCATGTTACGATAGAGTTCACCATAGTAAAGTACCGTTCACTATACGAAGTGTAGTAAGTGCCGGTCATTGCGATCACGTTTGTGAATTGAATTTTAATTCTATTAACAGTGATTTTAATTAGCAAAAATAGGAGGAATATTATCCACATGCTATAAAAGTAAAGATATATTAAGCACAAATTTACCCTTTATTACCTTACCAATTAAAAAATTAAATGATACATGAAAATCAGAAGAATATACGTGATAATCGGAATAATTAATACATACTGTAATATGTACATACTAACTAGTTGACATTTCTGTTCACTGACGTTTGTGGGTAGGGGTTAAAATTTTACACAGTAAAAAGATAAGCAATCAATAACAAAGAACATGGTGCACACAAATTGCAAGTAACACGATACGTGCAAGTGAGAACGGAGTAACAAGTTACGAAGCTTTAAAAATAGGAATGAAGAGAAGATTCTGAAAATTAATTTTTTTTATATGATTGAAGATTTCATGGAAGTGTAAACACATTTCACCATAATAACCAACAGAATTCCAGCTGTCGGTATTATTGCAAATTCAATAAGATCGAGTTTACTATCCATTTATGATAGATTGCACTAACAGAAAAGTCCAATAAACAGGTTACTGCTAATTGTTGTTATTTTATGGTTGTGACCTCCAGAAATCCGACTGAACCACGTGGTACGGTCGGAGACAATCGTAGGGTAATCTCCAGTGCTGCGGTCTCCTGCTCCAATTAAATGGCATGTTGTCCTAATTAAGCAAAGTAAACCCTGGCTATTTTCTTGATTGGCTTCTGTTTTTTTAAGATTTGCCCCAAATAAATGGCTGTCCCATTTAACTGGGGGCCCAAATAACCGAAATCCACTGTATATCATCAACAGAACAATCTAAACCTTCCTGGCCACTTGTTTAGCCTGCAAAGAAACTTTACTGTAAATTTATCACCTTGAACTAATTCTCTATTTTATGGTTTTAAGTCACCGCTACATTTCTTTTCTCTAAACACAAGACCTTCCATTTAGCAAGATTAAAGTTCAGGTGCTTCAGTTAAACATTCAGTCTACACGTAGCTAATCAAAGTCATTCTGAAGCAGCATAAACTGGTCCCAATTATTTGCCATCCTACCTACCTTTAAATCATTAGTAAATGTTGACAGCTTGTCCTATATACCTTCATTAATATCACTGATAAAAAATCGGGGGGGGGGGCCTCAGCACAACAAGGTTCAGACACTAAGGGATCTCCACTCTCTACATTAGTCTGCTCTGAAGAATACCTCTGATTACTGCCCTCTGTCTCCTTTCACTGCAGAGATGGGGGGAGGAAACCCATCTCTGCAGTGAAATTTTGTGCCATTTGACACTAAACCCACTGTACACTGTCTCCTTTTATTTAACCAGTCCCCTGATCTAGTCAAGGATATTCTTCCAAGTAAATAGTCTATACATTCCAATCTGTACAGCAGTCTTTTAGGAAGGACAAAATAATGCTTTATGTATTTTTTAGCATTAGTAGAGGCATTTGATGCAAGAAAGCAAGCTTATGCAGCATCAGCCAAAAAAAAAAAAAAAAAAAAAAAAAACACTTACACTTCACCCCTCTGTTCGTTCAAAATACCTGTCCAGCTGAGCCTTAAACTTATTTAGGCTATCAACCTCCACCACAAGGGATGGAAGTCTGTTCCACCAACCAACCACCCGCTGGCTAAAGGCAAATTTCCGCACGTCTATCCTACATCTGTCTTTCCTCAATTTGAATTTATGCCCTCTCAGGTGATTTTTCTGAGCTAGAGGAAAATCCCATCAGCATTGAGCATGCTTAAACCATTCAAGGCTTTATACACCTCTATCAGATCACCTCGCTGGTGCCTAGTCTCCAGACACTGTAATTTGCAAAACTTAAGCCTTTCTTCGTAAGAGCACCCCCTTTGTTCCATTCACTAATCTTGTTGCCCTTCTCTGTACTCGTTCCAACAGCTCTACATCCTTCTTGAAATGAGGCCTCCAGACCTGTATACAATACTCTAGGTGTGTCCTGACCATTGCGTTATACAATGGAATAATCACCTCCTTATCCCTGCTGGAAAAATTCCTGCATATCATTGACAATACTCCATGAGCTACTCTTGCAGCCCGTCTGCACTGCTCAGAGAACTTCATATCTGCCTGCACAACTACCACCAAGTCTCTTTCATTCTCTACCACTGTCAGTGTAGTACCACAGAGTTGATACGTTGCTCTGGGGTTGCTGTTTCCCCATGTGTAGTACTTTACATTTGTCAATGTTAAACTTCATTTGCCACCTCTCAGCCCATCTGCTCAACCTTTCCAGATCCTGTTGCAGCAACATAGTGTCAGTAGTGTCCTTGACAACCCTGCCAACCTTTGTATCGTCTGCAAACTTGGACATTAAGCTTGATATACCATCATCAATATCATTTATAAATACAGAAAACAATAATGGACCCAACACTGAGCCCTGAGGGACTCCACTAATAACATTAGTCCCCGATGAGCAGTGTCCATTGATTACCACTCTCTGTCTTCTCCCCCTCAACCACCCCTTTATCCATAGCAGCAATTTGCCTCCAATGTCACACTGCTCCAATTTGTGTAGCAGTCTTCCATGTGCAACAGTATCAAAAGCCTTTCTAAGATCCAAGTATATAATATCAAAGTTATTCCCTGCATCCAGTTCTTTTGTGACTGCATCATAGTATCCAATCAAGTTGGTCAGGCAAGACTTCCCCTTAACAAAACCATGCTGTGTCTGAGCTATAACTGAAGTCTTGTCTAAATGATCCTGCAGTGCTTCTTTAACCAGTGCCTCCATTAATTTTCCTGGAACAGAAGTTAAGCTCACAGGTCTATAATTACTTGTGTCAGTCTTTGATCCTCCTTTGTGAATTGGAGTCACATTTGCACATTTCCAGTCTATGAGTACCTCCCCTGAGTCCAAGGAAGCTCTCGTAATTATGGCTAAGGGTTTGCTTACTTCCTTTGCTGCCTCCTTTAATATAACTGGATAGATCCCATCCACCCCGGGTGCCTTTCTTGTGTTTATCTTCAACAATTTCTCCTCCACTTTACTCTCAGTTATTACAAGATTCTCTAGCTTACTGCCAGAGTTGAATACACCTCTGGCATTCCCCTCACTGAATAACTCCTAATGTTTGAATGTCGATGCAAAATATTCATTTAGTTTTTTAGCTACCTGAGCAGGATCATCAACAGTTGACCCATCAATATCAAGTGGACCAATCTGATTCATCCCCTTCCTTCTAGAGTTTACATAAGTAAAGAACTCTTTGCTGTTTTTCTTTGCATCCCTTGCCAAGGATTTCTCGTAATCTGCCTTCGCCTGCCTAACCTCCTTTGTAACTTGGTTGCATATCAACTTGTATCTATCATAGGCTTCTTTGTCATGTGTTAATTTGTAAGTATCCCATGCATTTTTCTTCTCTGCCATATGCCTCATTAGTTCATCTGACATCCATTTTGGCCTAAACCTTGAACAATATTTCTTAGTTGATATGTAAAGCCTAGTAGCTTCCAAGATAAGTTCTTTGAATGCTTCCCATTTTGAATTTGCTGTTGGTAACATCATCAGTTGGTCCCACTGTATAGAATTTAAATACTGTCTCAGTCCATCGTAGTCGCCTTTACGGAAGCAATAACCCTTCCCTTTACCCTTAATGGTAGTTACCTCTTTGAGTACATCCCACTTCAGCACACTGTGATCACTGCCACCTAGTGGTTCATTTATCTGCAGATTCTTAATGCATGAAGAATCACTGCTGATAATCAAATCAAGAGTATTACTCCCTCTAGTTGCCTCCCGAACATGCTGATGTAGAAAACAATCATCCAATAAATCCACAAAAGCTGCTAGTGTGTGAGTAACCAGCCCCCAAATTCCAGTCAATATCTGGGATTCCAGTCAATATCTATTTTATTTAATAATTAACCATATTGGTCAAGTTAGAGTTTTCCTTCATAAACCTGTGCTGCAATCCCTTTAAATTACATTCTTATCAAGATGTTCTTCTGTTATATCGTTAATCACTGATTACATTAACTTACCTTACCCATCACAGAAATCAAACTCACTATATTATAGTTACTCATCTGCACTTTATCCCCCTTCCCTTATGATACATTTATCTGAAGTAGTTTGGGTGATACATTTATCACCCAGTCTTCTTCAGTCCAAAGGAATGAACGACCTGGAATCTAGTGATGATCTCTGTAGTACTCGTAATGGTATGTGCTACATCCATTATCCCAGGACCTTAGAACTTAATTGTTAGTTGTATATAAATGCCAATACTTGAATATTTTGTATATACATATAAAATATATGATATACTTGTATAACTGTAAAATATATAATATTGTAATGTGAAATCAATTATTTATATGTCTAAGGGAAAGTCAGTGTGATATTGCTTATATATTATTCTGGTTGGGAAATTGAACAGATTTATTTATGAAATAAGCAATAAAATAAAAGAAGAAATATGTAAATGTTTCTGCCTCAACCACCTTAAGAATTTATTCTTAACCCATTGAAAGTTGAATGAAATCATATATAAACTGACATTCCTTTTTGACATCAGAAAATATGTTCTATAATAATAATTTGTCAATTTTGTCGGATGAAAAACAATTCCTTGGGGGGAGGGGGGACCAGCAGCTGTATTCACACAGGCACTGCTATGCAACTACCAATTAGTTAAAAATGTCTGGTTTTTAATAATTCTTGTTTTTAAACAGTCTGAGATATATTTGAAATATCATCTTATATTAGCACTGGCCATACAATGCAGAGAAGCAAATGTACATAGCCACAGATATAAAAAAATTTAAAAATAAATGCCATATGATCTTTATTAAATCTTCATTCTTTGATCTGTTTCACTCTAGTATTTATATAATTTCTCTTTTAAATTTACAAAAGTCTTCCACTTCCACAAAACCAAATGGGAATTAATTCCAATAGCTAATTACTCCTTATGCTGTATCTTGCCTGCAATTATCCTTTCATTTTAATATAAATCGATGTGCTCTTAGTACGCTGCCATAGGAAGGAAGGCGAGAGATACCCACTTCCCATAGTTTAAATCAGTTTATAAAACAATTTGATTACGGTATAGGTACAGTACTTAATGATGCCAATTCACTATTTAGTTGGCTTATTTGTGGTACTTATTAGTTGGCTAAGTACAGAAATGATGCAAATGCACTAACTTGTACATTAGTTTAAACAATTTGATTAAATATAGATATTCCATAAAAACAGCTTGGAATTATCAGATTAATTTTTCATACCATCAGCTTTGGCTTAAAGATTGCCACTTCACCAATTAAAAACCAAGAAAACTAAGTGATCACAAGGAGGAATGTGTTCACTGGCTATCAAAAAATGTCATATGCGGAATTGGGAGTGGGCGGAGAGTTCTGAGAAATAAATCAAGAATCTCTGTAATTAGAATTTGTTTGTACACTCAGAAATTAATTGCACTGTTCAAATAGGTGCTGAATCTAAAAATATAAATTGAGATATTTTGATGCAAGCAGGTCAAAGCTTGATCCAAAAGGATTTGTGTTTACTTGTACTGAGAGGCCTTCGATGGAAAAAGTTTCATCGAAGGCCTCTCAGTTCTCCTGCACAGGACAAGAGAAAGGCAATTAACCTACAATAGTGAACAGCTATGTTCGGATATGTTTTTTTTTTTTTTTTGCCTTTTCATTGTTTATCCTTCAAGAAATGTATAACAAAACTTCCATAATAAGGTACACCCATTCTATCTCAGGTATCTTCATAATTTGCCTTCCACCATTTTTACACAATGCACCCAGTGCATTGTGTAAAAATGGTAGGTGGAATAGAACCAGGGTATGTCTGCAAGGAGAAAAAGTTGATGACATTATACAGCAGATATCATCTTTTAAGGGCACAAAAGGTAATATTGTTGTACACATTGGCACTAATAATATTAAGAGTAGATCTGCAGACTTACTAAGTACTGGTCAATGTTGGAAAAAAAAAAAAAAAAAAAAAAGTTACGAATTATGGTTAAACCTGAAAGTGTCTGCACCCCCGCCCAGACACGACAGGAGGGAGCCCATGATGAGCCCCGCCAATCAACCCGGCCCTGGAGAGACTATGCAAGGCTCATGGGCAGAACCCCACTCAGCGTGGTCTGCGCTTGTCAACAGGAGAGACCGCCTATACAGGGACGGGACACACCTAAATAGAAAGGGTACAAGAACACTTCCTGATGCTATCGAGGCAGTTAGGTTCTATAGAGACTGCCTTTTGTGGACCAATGCTATTAGTGGAGTCCCCCAGGTTTTGGCGCTGTGATCACTATTGCTCACAATATCTACCAATGATACTGATGGTCCGTCAGGCCCAATGACCAAGTTTGCAGACAACACAAAGGCAGGCAGGGCCGTTAATGACAGTAATGAGTACGCTACTGCAACATGATCCAGAAAAGTCAGGCAGACGGGCTAAGAAGTGGCAACCGAAGGTCAACCCTGACAAATGCAAAGCACCACACAAGTAGCAGCAACCCCAGAGCAATGCACCAACTCCGTGGTACCACACCTAGGGTAGTGTAGAATGAAAAAGACCTGGAGACAACTGTGCAGTCAGATATGAAGTGCTGTGAGCAGTGTGCAGACAGGGCAGCTCATGGGATTTTGTCAATGATATCAGGAACCTTGCTAGCAGGGATAAGGTGACTATCTCTCTGCACAGGGCAACGGTCAGCCCACACCCTGAGCACTGCATACAGGCCCGGAGGCCTCACCCCAGGAAGGATGTAGAGCAGCCGGAACATACAGAGAAAGGCAACGAGACCGGTGAGGGGAACAAAGGGCCACTTTTACCAAGAAAGGCTACTAAAGGTGTTACAAGGATTTTTGCCAGTATCATCAAGGATACTCTAAGGGTTCAGGGGAAACTGCTAATTAGGGTGGAGAAGTCTAATTCAGATCTGTATTTATCTGATATGGGTCAAACTAATGCTTGCACTAACCTCATGAATTGCTGTTTGTTGCCAAAACAGCTGATGTCGATAAGATGTTCTGAGGGAAACAATGTTTCAAATGAGGGGCAAGACAAAGCTTGGGATACAAACCTAAGATACAAACCAAACAAACTTCAAGGGGTGTGTCAGGGTATTATTAACTATAACAGATTTCTTAGTCTCAACTTGTTAATTGTCTGCGTTAATGTCAAAAGTTGTTGTCAATAAAATGGCTGAATTTGAACTCCTGATTTTTTTTTTTTTTTTTATGAAAACCCCAAACACGAAAGGTATCAAAACCTATAGTACTTAGTACCGTGCATGGGTTGAAGGAGAAGTATGGGGGATGCCGGAAACTTTGCTCTAGAGACTAAACATGGGTTTCACCACTTCAAGCCTCCAATAAGCAAAGTGGTGGTATTTCACCGGTTGATGAAAGTCATCTGCCATCTGAAGATTAGGACTATTGTCCATATAATAGGGCTAACAGAAACATGATGCCACCTGGAAATTGGTGAAGACAAGTTCCACTATGGTATGTATAATGTATTTAGGAAAGACACAATTCTTATCAAAAGTAGACAGTGCAAAAAAATCTTTTACTGAGTCTGAAGTTACAACTGCCAGCACAGAATCTGTGTGGTGTGAATTAGTCGGAAGCAAAGGAACAATGAAAAGATTGTGAAGAATATAACAAGAGACTTTATATGCAGATAGAATCAGCAAGCAAGTGTAATTGTCTCATCATGGGTGACTTTAATCTGCCCCGGATGGATAAGTAGGAGGGGTAACTCAGGATGGGAAAAAACTATTTTAAATAAACTAGATGATTATTATTTGTACCAGCACGTTAGAGAAGGTACTAGCGGTGAGAATATTCTTGAATCAGATGACATCACTGGGCTTAAAGTACAGGAACCATTGTCAGGAAGTGACTATGCAATCATCAGTTGGAAGATGAAAAAAGATGTTGCAGCAGTTAAAGGTAAAGGCACAGCTTTTAATTTCACAAGAGGAAACTTTGATAGTTTCAGGTGCATTATGGCTTCCGTGGATTGGGCAGATTGCCGAGGGAGGAATAGCGAATACATTTGAATTATGGAATAGGCCAAGACTGCATATGAGAAAGCATTGGCTAAGAGAGAGCAAAGAATGGTGACAATACAATGAAGAACAAAGCTAATCACATTGGACCCTTGTACACTGGGTGCATGGAAAGCTGATGTTGTGGATGAATTCAATAAGTACTTTGTATTGGTCTTTACTGACAAAAGCCCTTTCATACTAAGAGTAGGCTGTGCAAGTCAGACCGAGCCTTATGAAATTAGTGATGTCGTAATTACAGATGACTGTTTATTGCTATGTTTGTTTATTGGTTTTTAGGAGCACTAGCAACTAGGGCCATATTGCTCCGGGATATGCGGTGGTCATTCCTTGACCTTTCCGCATCCTCTGTATTTGGTGGTGACGGGCTCGAGTTTATTGCTATAAAAACTTTTTAGCATAGAGGCAAGTAAGGCTCCCAGAGTTGATGGCATATACTCTCTAGTTTTGAAGGAGAGCACGAAGAAGTGTATTGAACCATTGAGGTTAATTATGAGGGCACCCTTGGACTCGGGAGATTCCTTTGGATTAGAGAAGTGCTGATATATCACCAATACATAAAAGTGGTTCTAATAGCTAAATTGGTAACTGCAGATTGCATAGTCTGATTTCAGTAATCAAAAATATCAATCCAGGGACATTTAGATAGATATAGATTTTAAAGACACAACATGCATTTGTTAAGGGAAAATAACATTTAACTAACTTATAAGCAATTTTCACGTAGGTACTCGTGAGCTGGATTTAGAGAACACATTGTTCTCTAAATCCAACTAAACTATGTGTTGACACACATAGTTTAGCTGGATTTTAGTAAAGCATTTGACTCGGTCCCTCATGAGAGGTTACTGTATAAACTTGAACAGGTGGGGTCTACTGGAAAGATTCTAAGACAGACTGCTGGGTGGCTGCAAGACAGAAGGCAGAAGATTGTGATTAATGGATATTCTTCAGATTGGTGTAACATCAGGAGTGCAATACCTCAAGGATTGGTTCTTGGACCACTGTTTTTTCTCATTTTCATAAATGACATCGATGAAGGGATAGAAGGCATTATTTCAAAATTTGCAGATGTAAATTTTGGCAGACCATTAATGATCAGTGCCAAGCAGTACTCCTTCAGGATGACTTGAACAGACTTCAAAGATGGTCAGAAGAAAAGTGACTATGTTTTAATGCAAGATCTTAACACTTGGGGAACAGCAATCCCTAAATATATTATACACTTAGTGGGGAAGAATTAAAAACAGTGGGGGAGGTAAGGGATCTGGGATTAACAATACAGGGAGTTACATACAAAGATTTCTGACCAGTGTAAACAGATAGCCAGGAAGGCCCATGGTGTCCAATCAATGATTTATCGAATTGGATGCACTTCCTTAGATTTTATATGTTTCTTAACTAACAGCCTAATCCCTCCTCCCTTCCTGTCCTGTCTATCCTTCCTGTACACATTGTACTCCCCAAATTCCATTTCTGCACTGCTTACATCTGTGTGACACCACATCTCTGATATACCAACAATATCTGCCTTTGATGTCTTGACTAGCACTTCAAGCTCATCAAATTTATTAACTATACTCCTAGCATTGGTGTACATGCATGTATACATGCACCTGTTCCTACTCTTGGTTACCCTAACTCAGCCCGTGTATTTACTTGTTCTACTATGACTCCTGGAAATCTCCATTACCTTGCTTTCCAGGTTGCTGCCCATTCTAATAGAAGCAGTTCAAGAATTCCTTTTTCCTCTGCCTGCGGCCACTGTTAACCTTTTAGTCTGTGTATCTCCCCATGCTAGCAGTTTTCCGACCCACCTAACACTGCTTTGACAGAATCAGCAAATATTCTTGAACCCTTTCTGTTTAAGTGTATCCCATCCCTGTAGAAGCAGTTTCTCCTGTCAACAAGCACAGACCAGGCTGAAAAAAAATTTACACCTTGAGCCTTGCACAATCTCTCCAGGGTCGAATTTATCGACAAGGCTCTCATCATATACTCCCTCCTATCGTGTCTGGGCAGAATTGCAGACACTTTCACATTCAACCCTAACTCGCGACTTTTTTTCAACATTGACCTGTTGTTGTTGTTTGTTTGTTATTTGGGTTTTAGGAGCATTAGCAACTAAGGCCATATTGCTCCGGGATATGCGGTGGTCATTCCCTGACCTTTCCGCATCCTCCGTATTTGGTGGTGACGGGCTCGAACTCCGGTATAATCAAGAAGCGTGTGCTACGCACTGCTGCTCCTTCCCACCTGGCTACGAGGCGCCTAATATTTAACCTGTACTTGTGTAAATCTGCAGATCGCTTACTCTTAATGTCACTAGTTCCAACATGTACAATAACATCATCTTTTGTTCTCTTAAAAGATGATATCTATTCTACAACGTCATCAACTTTTGCTCCTGGCAGACATACCTTCCACCTATCCTTCTTGCATAGTATATTCTCCATCTCCCTGACAATAGAATCACCAACAATAACTAGTTCCTTTGGGACCAATGCATTCAGCCTTGGAGATTGCCTCTGTTTTGCCTGATGTACAGGAGTGAGCTCTGTCGTTGAGCTGGGCAGCTGAGAGGTTGATAGGCTCCTCAAATTAATTTCTTCAAGGGCATTTACCCTACACCTCAAGCTCTCCTACCCATAAGAATGCTGAGTTGGCGGCTAATTTCTTGACACTTTAGATACCTAGCACACACAAAGGCATTCTCCTTTCCTAGATCATGTCCTGTTTTAGAAAGGTCGGCAAACATTTCATATTTTGCACATTTTTTGAGAACTCTGAATTTTAAATTGTGGGATTTAATATTAAAATTTATCCTACTTAAAATTTAAAAAAATAATAATTCTTAACCTTAAAATTAATTTTAAATTCTTAATTTGGGTGATTTAAGAATTTAAAATATAAAATTAAAATTAACCTGTTTCAGGAGGTGAATACATAACACAAGGTCTGTCTGACCAAGTAGTCATCATGACCGCTTGGTCAGAAGAGTTTACAATAACCATTTCAGCAATGAATACTTCGTTAAGAATATTTAGTGATGCAGGCTTGAACCATGTTTTACTCAAATATATATGTGCTTTCTACTATCACACTTAGCCATCGTGCACGAGCCTAATCTGGTGAAATCTTGAAGGAATTAGGGTTTTGCATCAAAACTGTTCTGGGGCATCTGACCAAAATGTTAATAATAATTTGGTAATGGCATCCAATCTATTGATAATTCTAAAAATAACATCAGGTAAAAATACTTTCAGCTAGTAGATGTCTTTTTATTTTTTTTGCAACTACCAGTGTTCCTTGGCAGATCACATTCTAAATAATTAACAGAAACATCTAATGAGGTTACTAATACCAAGGCATAAGGTCTGTAAAAGACCTGCTGAATTGTACTAGATAAAATTAGTAGTGTTTAAGAAATGAGCCAAGGAACTACTTTAAAAAGTTGTGGGGGTAAGGGGTCATAGCACTATGGGTTTCCTGCTTACTGATAAGAGAAACACATCTCATTTGTTGTCAGGAAAATAAATAAAGAAAAGCCAAAAATCTCAAATAGCCTAAAGCAATTAATGACTAATGGGACTTTGTGCCAGTATTGACATCAATCAAGTTTCTGAAAATGAAGCAACAAACAAAGACTACTAGCAGTATTTTTTCAGAAATTCCTTTGATTGACCATAACAACCAAAGATGGCTCAGAGGAAAGATCACAGACTTCACATTAATATCAATCTGCCACAAAGGTAGTCAGTTCATTCCAGAAATACACAACTTACATTGACTCACTACAGAAATCCACGAGGAATACATTTTGTAGCACTCAATAAGATGAATGGCAACATGCATGATGTTTCATACCAACTCTACAAATATGGTGTTTGGTATGACCAGGCTTTCATACTTAGTTGGCTTAGAGATTTATTTGCAAATGTAGATTTTAAATTTTAAGAGGTTTCTGTACTATCACACTTAATATAAAAACAACAATGTGTTTATGCCAGATTTCAAAAATAATTTGGCATAAACATGTTGCTGTATTTATATAATAGAAATTTATAATATAATTCAAAAATAAGTAGCCTGTAAAAAAACAAAAAAAAAAAAAAAACAAATCACTTATAACTGGGCTAAGATTATGGCTTTGCACCATAGGCCAACATGCAATTATTGCCAACTATGTCTCATTGATAAGATGCCCATATATTCTTTGGCATTCCATTTTCCTCAAGTACATTTGAGTCCATGAACCTGATAATCAGACCTTGTGTCCAAAAACTGCTAAATAACAGTCACGTGCAATATCAAAATTATACGGAAAATTCAGTAAAAATAACAGAAGCAATTATATATATGAGCATCTTGTATATAGATTCATTGGAAGTTTTTGATTCACATACCCAGGACTTTACTATTAAGGAACCTGAAGTTTCATGGTCTCATTAGAGCGGAATGGCTAAATGAATTAAACCAAAACTGAAAATCCATTATAACCAGTTGGCTATAGCATACCTAACTTCTGTAAAAACATTAGAACAATCTACTCAAATGATTGTACACAATTCAAAGTAAGCATGCAACTAATTCTAAGGTACTGAAATGTCAATCAATTTAAAATTAACTTTCAAAAAAATCTCTTATATACAGATTAACATAAAAATATAATAATACATAATTATAATATAAATAATGAAACACTAGAACAACAAAATATTAAAGATTTATGTATACATTTAAATAATCATGCATATAAAGGAGTAAACAAATTACAAAAAAAAGCAGCAGGAAATTAAGGTGGTTAATAATGATTATGAGAGATTTTACTCTAAACTTCATATATGACAAAAAATCTATAAAACCCAAGAATTACCAAATTAGAACATTTATAAACGTCTCCTTGAGTATTACCAGTAAACTAACACTGAATGATACACTTATCTTAATTTATTAACATTGATAGGAAAAGAAGATCACATAGGTTCTCAGCTTCTTTAATAAATTGATTTATATAACCTATTTATGTTGTTATGGGGGTTTGATGGCATAAGCTACTGTGGCTATAATGCACATAACCTATTTATATTCATAGCAATGAGCAAACTAGTTTGATATTTACAGAAGGTAGATGTAAGTAGGTGGTAGATAGTAGTTTAAAGAGGGCAAAGAGGATATAGACATGACATGAGAAAACATGCCACGAAACAAAAAAGTCCCAAGTCTATTAATCTTCAGAGTGACATGTTTACTATTGCCATTTTAATTTTGGGATAAAAAAACCCACCAAATCTCAAAAGGCCTCTGATAGTAGGCAAAAGCAAAGTTTGAAGACAGGAAAGAAGAGACAGTCGTGATAAAAGAAAACATGGCATGAAATAGAAGAGAGCAGACTCGAATGATCTCAGTTTTTCTCCGACCATGGAGACAGAAAACAGGTCTCAAACCACAGTTTCAACATTGGGTCTCATCAGTGGGTAAGTAGATAATACCAGAAAAATCTAAACCATCCAGTACATGATATATCTACGTCATGTGAGATGCAAGATGGTAGAGGAGACTAAAAAAACCATGTAAATTTAGGGCATAACGCCTTATGCTATAAGAGATATAAAACATTGTGAAAATAGGGCACAGCCTATTTATGTACACAGCAATGAGAAAATTAGGTTTATGAACTTATTTTTGCTATTTTCTTAAATATATACTATTTTCTTATCAACATCAATGAAGCATGAAGTATGACTTTAAAAATTTTAGAATAGTAAGAAAAAGCCTACTTATATAGGAAAAATAAATAAAGAGGAAAAGAAGGTAAACATCAAAAGGCTTGGTCTGGTTTGGTTTGGTTTTTATTGGCACATTAGCAACTAAGGCTATAATGCGCCAAGACCAGGTAATATATAAAAATTTAACCTCGTGACCTAATTAGTTAGGCCACCATGTCCAGATATATAATAACAAATATATAAAAAAGATAAATCAATAAAAGAAATAACAATAACATATAAATTTTAAATACGAGTAAAAACCTTTATTAATTTAAAAAAGCTAAAAACAGCAGACACATTGTCATTGTCGGATAAAATCTGATTGAGTGTATACGGCTCAGTCAGATGATTAAAAGCGGTAAAACGGATATTGCTAAAATCTGGACAATCAACTAAAATGTGTCTGATTGATAAAATTGTGCCACAGGACACACACACATAGGAGGGTCATCAGCCCTCAGCAAAAACGAATGAGTAAAATGACTATGTCCTATGGGGGTCCGGGCTAGAACAACTTCCTCCTTACGATTCCTGCACAGACTAGACTGCCACGGTTCAATTACAGGCTTTATATGTTTTAATTTATTCACAGTCTGTCTATTCCATGAATCCTGCCATTGGGAGTGTATCTTCTGGTGTATTATTTGCCTGCAGTTTGTATAGGGGACTGACAGGCAGCGATTATTATTGGAAATTGCTGATTTGGCTGCAGTGTCAGCCAAATCATTTCCCCTAATCCCAATGTGGCTAGGAATCCAGCAGAAGTGGATATCATATTCACGTTCATGGAGAAAGTGAATCTTCTGCTGAATACAAGACAGAACCAGATAAGGGTTATATCTCACAGATATTAAAGCCTGTAACACACTGAGAGAGTCGGAATATAAAATGAACCGTTGGTATTGGCATTTACTAATGTGATCAAGGCTAACTCTATAGCATGCAGCTCTGCAGTAAATATGCTGCATTCAGAGGGAATCTGCTCCGATGGTGGTGTCTGTAAAGACAGCAGCAGATCCCACATATGATTCCGACTTCGAACCGTCTGTGTAAACTGGCGCGAAGTCAGAATGTTCAGCTCGGTGTGTTGAATAAAGCTGGAGGTAGACCGATGATGATGGAGTGTTCGACTTTCCCAAATTTCCAAGGGACAAGTCACATGCCAGGACATGAGTATGCCAGGGTGGAAGGGGTTGCTTTGGTGTTTGGGCAACCTTGTCTACCTTGATATTAAGTTCTTTGAGTAGCTCTTGGAGACGAATACCAAAAGGGCGATTGGCAGTCTTACGGGTATTATACAAATTTTTCCATCATGGCTCAAAAACGAATGGCCATGTAGGATGGTCTGGCAGGGATTTCAGTTTTAAAGCATACTTTAGAGACAACTGCTTACGTCGAAGTGATAACGGCGGTTCATTTGCTTCGACGTATAAGCTCTGGGCAGGAGATGTTCGATATGCTCCAATAGCGGTACGGATAGCCAGATGATGGACAGGATCCAGCCAATGAAGTACACTGTCTCTGGCCAAATTGTATACCAGGGACCAGTAATCTAGTCTGGATCGTACAGGTGCACGGTAGATGCGTAGTAGGGTGCATCGATCCGCACCCCAAGATGTAGAAGAAAGAGAACACAGAATATTCAGCCCTCTTGGGCACTTTGTGCGTAGTTGATGGATGTGATCCAGAAAGGTCAGCTTTCTATCAAATACGAGTCCCAAGAATTTTGTGTCCGCTGCTACTGGAATAGCATTTTGTCCGAGCCTTAATTCAGGTTCAGGATGAAGATTATGCTTACGACAAAAATGTACGCAAACGGTCTTCTCCGGCGAGAACCTGAAGCCATTAGCAAGTGCCCAGCAATTAAGGCGATCAATGATTTTTTGCAGTTGTCTTTCAATAACCCTCATGTTGCATGACTGACAAAATATGCTAAAGTCATCAACATAGAGAGCACTGTTTATGGTTCGAGGAAGTTGTTCTGTGATGGAATTTACACTGATGGCAAAAAGTGTGACACTTAAAACTGATCCTTGTGGTACTCCCTCCTCTTGGCTAAAGGAACAAGAGAGTGAGGATCCCACACGAACTTGGAAAGATCGATTGGCTAGAAAGTTTTTAATAAAAATGGGGAGTTGCCCCCCAAGACCAAGGCTATGTAGATCTTTTAAGATGCCAAATCTCCAAGTTGTGTCATACGCTTTCTCCATATCAAAGAACACTGACACCAAGTGTTCGCGTTTTAGGAAAGCATCCCAAATGGATGTTTCCAGTCTAATAAGTGGTCCAAAGTGGACCGGTTCCTTCGGAAGCCGCACTGGATATTGGAGAGAAACTCATTTGATTCTAAATACCATATTAAACGAAAATTAACCATTCTCTCGAGGATTTTGCACAGACAGCTAGTCAGAACAATAGGACGATAATTTCTAGTGACTTTTGGATCCTTTCCTGGCTTAGCAAAGGCAAGGATGGTTGCCTTGCGCCAGGAATCCGGAAACTGGCCTTCAATAAAGATTCTGTTATATAGAAGGAGTAGATAATCCATAGATTTTGGTGAAAGATGCTTAATCATTTCATAATGGATGCCATCTGGTCCAACAGCACTTGCTTTGGAAAGAGTACGAGCTCTTTTCAGTTCCTGTATAGTGAAGGACCCGTTGTAGGGATAGATGCTCTTAGACTTAAAATTAAGTGCTTGTTTTTCGATTTTATGTATCAGGACCAGGAACTCTGGGGAATACGAACATGTTGCAGAGATGTGAGAGAATGTTTCCCCAAGGGAATTGGCTATTGCAGTTGGCTCTGTAATAGTGCATCCATTATAATCTAGGATTGAAGAAGGGTGGGATGTATATTTTCCCTTCATTTTCCGGATTTTATCCCAGACCAAATTAGTACTAGTGGACTGAGTAATTGATGAAGTAAAATGGATCCACGATTCCTTTTGACTCTGACGGCGGATATAGCGTGCTTTGGCTGGTGCGTGTTTAAAGGCTATAAGGTTGGTTGTGGTAGGATATCGGCGGAATACCCACCACGCTTGGTTTTGAGCCTTTTCTGCTGTTGTGCATTGTGAATTTCACCAAGGTTTGGGAAATGCTGGAAGCCGGGCAGATGTTTTTGGAACAGCATTCGCAGCTGCTTGGATGATAATTTCTGTGATGTACGTTACTGCATCATTGATGGGCTCCTGACTGACGGTACTGTGGTCAAAATTTTCCTGATGTTGGAAGGCAGTCCAGTCAGCCTGATCAATCTTCCACCGTGGTAACCTGAAAGGAAGACACGGTCTCCCACTGTGTAACGAGGTTATCACAGGGAAGTGATCACTTCCGTATGGGTTCTCCTCCACTTCCCAAGTGAGTGAAGGGAGTAGAGAGGGGGAGCAGATAGAGAGATCAATAGCAGAACAAGTACGGGTAGGCATGTGGAAGAAGGTGATTGTTCCAGTATTTAAAAAGGAAAGGTCATTGTTATTTAGCATACACTCTATGACTCGTCCCCTTCCGTTGATGTTAGCACTACTCCACAGGGTATTATGTCCATTAAAATCCCCGAGAAGTAAGAAAGGGGGAAGCAACTGCGTTACAAGATCATCAAGATCTTTCTGGAAGATATCAGTCCCAGGTGGCAAATAAATAGAGCACACAGTTAATAAAAAAAACACTGTAAGGCAAATTGCAACAGCCTCTATGCTAGGTGTAATTAGCATGGGCTGAACTGGGGTCTTGTTGCCCACAAGGATAGCCACTCCTCCATGAGCAGGACCATCCGCAATTCTGTCCTTACGAAAAAAAATGTTATGTTATGCATGGTGGGGTTATCATTTGCCTTTAGATAAGTCTCCTGCAAGCAAAAGCAAACTGGCTTCTGCTTTTGCAGGAGTGCCTTGATGTCATCTGTATTTCGCCGGAATCCACGACAATTCCATTGTAGGAATTTAGCCATTATTTTGGCTTCGTGGGTCCATCAGGCGGCTTCCGAGGTGCTGAGGGCTTACTTTTGTCAGTCTTCAATTTATCTTTTTTGGGGAAGAATGGACGCTGTCCCGTGTCCATTTCTTCCTCCGCAAAGAGGTCCAAGACTGACTCATCCGGGACCTCCTTGTCCTCTATATCGATTGTTTCTGTTATTATTGGTTGCTCTTCTTTACCACTTGGTTTTGATAGTGGTGGAGCACTAGGAGGTACAGATATAGGAGTGGCAGCAGCTTGTGTTTTTTTTTGGTGGGCTTTTGTGAACTCAATAAATAGCGTGCAATCGGAGTGAATGACTCTCTTGGTTGTACAGTCATCTCAGTTTGTGCCCCTATAGTGCACTTAGCAGAAACCTTCTGAGTATATGAAGGTTTCCCGCTATTTATTGGTTGGATACGTTTTCTGGCCTCTGGGTAGGAGATATTCAGCTCTGTTTTCAATTTTTGGATTTTTTTTTCATCCTTCCACTGCTTGGCATGCTCTAGAGTATGCGGGGTGCTCTCCTTGGCAGTTGACACAGGTCAGTTTTGAAGCTTAACATTCCTTGCTCTCATGGTCTTTAACACCACATCGAGCACAGGCAGGGTTACCACGATAAGATGTTTGTGAGTGGCCGTATTTTTGGCATCTAAAACACTGCAGTGGGTTTGGGATATAAATCCTCACTGGGCAGTTTAGATAGCCTGCCTTGATGGAACTTGGAGGCCATGGGGTGTTAAACGTGAGGATAAGAACTCGGGAAGGGACGAGATTCCCATCCTTTCTCATTGATATTCTTTTGACAGCCGTCACTCCTTGTTCTTTCAATTCAGAGCAGATCTCTTCTTCAGAAACATGAAGAAGGTCCCACTCCGAAATGTTTTTTGTTTTGTTATGTTATTTGGTTTTTAGGAGCATTAGCAACTAAGGCCATATTGCTCCGGGATATGCGGTGGTCATTCCCTGACCTTTCTGCATCCTCCGTATTTGGTGGTGATGGGCTCGAAGCCCGGTCTAATCAAGAAGCGTGTGCTATGCACTCCTGCTGCTGCTCCTTCCCACCTGGCTACGGAGGCGCTTCACTCTGAAATGACTCCTCGTGAAGAGTTCAAAGTTTTGTGGGGGGTTATGATGATAGGTATTCCCCCTATTGATGTGGCTTTCAGGATTTTTTCCGCCTATTTCACAGTTGTAGCTTAGACCAAAAGGTCGCCAGAACGCAGTCGTTTTACAGATTTGGGTGATCCTACCAACCCTTCTAATCCTTTCTGGATAAAGAAGGGTGACATTTTCCCAATTGACTGCTCTCCAGACGAATGGAGAATGAGGAAAAGCGGTGTTACAGATGGTGTTTTATCCTCGGTTCTGGCTCTTTTGACAGAGGTGTTGTCAGTGTTATCACCAGAAGAAGTAGAATTTAAATTACTCATATGAGTAAGATAAAAATTTCAGATGCCCTAAAATAAAGTACCTCACCCACCACGGAGCCCTACGAGGGGACGCCCACTCGTGAACTAGCAGGTACTGTGTACACGAATGGGACGCCAAGTTAGCTTAGAGGCACCATACCCACGTTTCCAATAAGCCTTGATCCCATCCCAGGACCAAAGGGAGGGAGACTTATTGGAACGCAGTTGAATATAGCAGTAAGAACCACCCGCCAATTGATCCCAGTCGGGCTGGTCCGGGGACCACCCGTCTTGTTGAAGCAGGGGCCAAAGTGGTGTATTAAGGCAGGGCCCCTTAACCACAAGGATCCCCCTTTCCAAATTCCATGGGTCGCGGTGCACGGCTGCACACGCCGGATTCCAACGATGTAACCCTGGAAGAACCAAGGTATGGGCATTAGAGCCCAGTGATGCTAATCTGGAAAACCAGCAGCAACACTGGGAGGTCCCCTCACCACGTACAGGTGCCCACGTCGAGGGGCATCAAAAGGCAGTGAAATGGTAGTATGTCTTTCTGCACATTTATGGTTTCCAAAAATGAAAATTTCATTTCACTTCTGAAATGAAATTTTTCAGAAGTGAAAAGTCCAGAATGCAGCTGAGACAATATGCCTCCATGACTGGCTAAAGCAGTCACAAAATGAAATGAAAATTTAAAGAGAAAGTTAAACAAAAGTTGCATATTGAAGAATAAATGAAAATACCAGAGAAAAGTAGAACAGGAATTAAGCTGCCAATGCCCCATCTTGTCAAGGGGAAGTTACAAAGTACTCCAGAGGATGAGTATAGAGTTTCAATACCTCCCCCCCCCTCAACCCAGAAGAGTCTGATTTCAGTGGCTGTAGCCTCAACACTACACAACCAGTAAGCAAACACAGTACTGACCATGAAAAAATGAAATAGAAATTAGGCAAACAGAAAACTAATATTTAAAGACAGTGTCCTCCAGTGAGAATAAAACACTTGACATGTCAAACATAAAATAGTAAAGGTTATTCTATTACAAAAGTATGATTACATTGAAATGAAATTAATTTTGAATAAAAAGAAACCAAGAGATACATAATTTAGAATATATATTGAAAATAACAAATTCTAAATGTGCTATTTCCAAGTTCATGAGCTAGTTTGTTCATGTTAAGTTCATTTGCTAATTACCTATTTATAATAGGTAATTAATTAAAAATGTTCTTTAAGTTCACAATGCAATTCAAATATATAATTACTGAAATGTAATATTACCTGGATAATCACGAGATGGTGATGTTCGTGAAGGACTATTTGGAGATTTTCTTACTGGACTCCCATGCCTCTGATAAGGAATTACACCCTGGAGCATGGAATCATAGTTATTTCCAAGGCTGTTTACTTTATCAATAGATGGAGAGTAATCAGCATGTTCCTTAATCAGAGACTTAAGAAAGTGAAAACAGAAAAAAGAACATTATCATCATTTTATAAGAATTAGAAATTAATCACAAATTGATAAAGCACAATATTGAAATAACACAGCTTGTTACATCAGAGTTTCAAATAAACCACAGCCCCCCCCCCCCCTTTTTTTGCTTTGTCTCAATTACAAAATATACTAAAACATCAAAACAGCATATTTAGTGTTGTCTGTTCACAGCAGCTTTAAATGTCAATGGATGAATATTCTTTGATTATTTTTATTATTTTTATTTTTTCTGGTCAAACATAAAACTGTGAAAGTTGCTTCTTGATGGTTTAAAAAGATGAGTCTAAAAATAGCCATCATTTGTTTGGAGTTAATTAATACATTATGTAAAAATGTGCAGGGCTGAGAAGCTACATAAGTTTTCCATAATTACTATATATATATATATATAGAAACACAAGCTAATGAACTTTCCCATGCAAAATTTAATTACTGAAATATTTAAAAACATATATAAACAATGTAATTTCACAGTACTGTGTGTGTGTGTGTGTGTGTGTGTGTGTGTGTGTGTGTGTGTGTGTGTGTGTGTGTGTGTGTGTGTGTGAGAGATAAAGCAGCATTTCACTTCAGTAGTAAAGTGAGGTTCCATAATATACACATTGGGGCCCTAAAAACCTATATCATAAAAACCTATGTAGCATAAACAGGATTAGCTGAAAATTAACATCTCTTGTGCCAACTCACAACAGAAAATTAGCGGCCCATTTTTCTTTGTGGAAAACATGATGACCAGGATTATCTATCCTGGTGATCTGGACATGCAGATAAACTGGCTTTTCCTCAGACAACTGTATTTTCTAGCAGGACTGTGGTTTCTCTCAATTTCATTGTGTCTAGTTATTAAACTATTAGCCTGAGTATCCCCCAGCTAGCAGTTTTCCAATAAACCATCAGCAAATATTTTTACATAGAAATAGCATCAGCATAGGCACATAATGTAAGAAAGCAAGCTTATATAGCATTAGCCAAAAAAAAAAAAAAAAAAAAAAAAAAATAGAAATGGTTCACTTGAAAAGTAATAACCAAGTTGTCTTTTTGTTCTTTTAGAATCACAGTAGTCAGGTAAACTGAAATGGAGGAAAGTGAGAACCTACACTTTCCCGTAAAAGTAAGTACTTCGATCTGCACAGAGTGAAATATTTCTTTAATTTCTTGAAGAAATAGACAATTCAGATTGGATAATTTTTCTGATTGAAAAATTATAAACAACAATGAAAAATGGAACAATATTGCTCATGTAAGTTTTATTTCACTAAATGTTTATCTAGTAACCTTTGAGCTTTAATATGTTATTACACTTCAACTTCACACACATTCACTGTCTCCCAATGAAGAGGACCTCGCATTTTCTCAACCGGCTTGCTTCTCAGGCATTTTTGCCTCCAGGGAATGGACGACTAGTGGTGGTGTAGGCATTCTTTTCAACACACAAAAATTCTCACTTACTATCTTAGCCACTCTAAAAACAGAACTGTTTGAAGCTGCAAGAGCCTCACTCAGCATCCATGGTCACAGATGTGACATGTGCACAGTCTACATCTCCTCACCCACACGTTAAGAACACTTTACAAGAGGTCTCCAAATGGATCATTAATCAATGCCACCCCAAAGAAACATTACTTGTGTGTGGAGACTTTATTATTAGCTCAGGCCAACACAGTCTTTGCAGAATGTTATCTTCTAATCTGGGTACAGTAGGTCTGACCCTCCAGAATTTTTCCCCTACCAGAGGCACTAATCTGTTACACCTAATACCTTCACCGTTGATGGCCAGCCTGAAACAGCCTTCATGTCAGATGATCTACCAGTAGCCCTCATTCTTCCAATCACTTCCAAGACATCCTGGCTACATCAGGCACCAGTTAAGAAGACAGTGATTAGTCCTTCACTCCTCAATACATGGAAATGTTGCTTCTCAGGATCAATTTTTTCTTGGGAAGCCTTAAACCAATATCACCCACAGCTTGAGCTGTACTTTCTTACTTGCTGCCTGCAGTCTATTGCTCGAACTGCAGTATCAGAAACAGTTTCGATCTCGTGTCAGAGCAAAATGTGGTGGACCCCCACAGCTCAGCCTTGAATTTCAGAATAAACAAAGGCTACATGCAAAATGGAAAGCAACATCAGATCCACTAGACAAGATTGCATACTCAAAGAGCCCGTGCCCAGTTCAATAGAAGCAAACCTAAAGCCATGAAAGCCTACATTGACTAAACAATCAAGATCAGGAAGGCACCGTTTAAGGCAAGGCATGATGAATTCCCTCAACAACTTAATCCGATCGAATGGCTAGACTACACCATAAGATTTAAGCCAAAGTCAGCATCAGACCTTAAGAGCATTCACAACAGTTGTCAGTGAGATGTCCTCGCTTCCATCACCATTACAAAAAGAGAGCTTATTCAGGCCATCAATGATATCCCACCAACGTCTTGCACCGGATATGATGGGGTCCCACAATTCATCCTTAAAAGAGTTATTGTTTTCATTATTGATGCAGTCCTAGGAATCCTTAATGGAATCATCACAACGCAAAGTTTGCCAATAGCGTGGAACCAATATATTGTCTGGCCAATCCCCAAAACACAAGGAGCAACCACAGTTTCACCATTCAGGCCAATAATGAAAGCCTCATGTCTCCTAAAAGTCATGGAGAAGTGCCTTCTTCCGATTCTAACCAACCAGGTTCTGCCATGTGAATCGTCATTCATTCGCAATGCCTTGAAACGCAGGTCCACCATTACTAACCTGCTGGCAACCACCAACACAATTCTGGGAGCTCTACACGATAGGGCTGAGATGGCAATTGTTTATCTGGATATCCAGTCAGCATCCGACAGCATAGACATCCAGCCCCTCCTGCAACTTTGCAAGGAGGGATACCAGATTAAAGGTAATAAACTGGAATCCTTGAAGTCGTTATTTACAACCAAGGTCCTTCATCTGACTGTGAATAAAAAAAATCATTCACAAGGAAAGTTTGTGTAGGGGTCCTCCAGGGTGGAGTTCTTTCGGGGCTCCTCTTTACGGCTGCCATCCACCCATTCCTATGCCAGCAAACAGAATTTACCAGTTATGCAAACAACTTGAAGCTCCTCTATCGGATCAACAGGACCGCTGACCTGATTCTGCTTCCGAAACCATCACTAACAGCCTTAAGAATCTGATTACATACATAGCACAGTTTTCTCTTAAGATAAATCCAAACAAATCTGCACAAATGGTGGTTTCACTTAAACCAAACCGAACGCAACCAAACCTGGAAATCCATGGAACCCCATCACCCAAGCATGGAGATCTTGGCATTATCTTCGACGCCAAACTCAGTTTGAAACACCATGTTGCAGACATTCACAACCAGGCCTGAATATCCTGATGGCTTGCCAAACAACACATCCTTCATGTCACAGAGCCTGAGTACACGCTCCAATACATATACTGGTTTCTGCAGCCAGTCATCACCTACAGATTGAAAATCTGGGCGTTGGCAACGAAAACCATTGCATCTGAAGAGTACTGGCTTCTTCAATTGCACATCTGCCAAGTTTCTGGCAGATGTGCAATTGGAGGATCCCCCTGAAACCATTCATCCCATCCAAGAATTACGATTTCAAAGAGAGGATGAATACAGCTTCCCCTATCTTTATTGATGGTATTATGTTTTGAAGAACAAATCCACAAGCTCTCCAGCCATTTCTGGTTCAAATACCTATGCAAATGATCAACAATGACATTGTCACCTGGAGAACATCAGCCACAGCAGATTTTCCACACTCTGCAGTCGCTATTGCACTGGCATGTTTCCCCATATGATCTTTAAACCTACGTTCTGTCTCAACAAAATAACACTCTCCACAATCTACACATTTTATCTCATATAGAATTCCACTTGTACCTTTGATAGGTATAGGATCTTTTACCTTTGGCACAACTGTGTGCAGTCTCTGCCCTGATAGCTGCACATCTGAGGAGTCCATAAAATTTTAGAGATCTGCTCTATTAAGCCCAGATCGTAGGGAATATATGCAGTGGCAGTGAGAATGCCTCTCTTCACCAGTGTCCTACTTCACGAATATGTTTGTCCAAAATCTTCTACTGGTAATCACATTTTCGGAGAGCCACTATAATATGTTTAATCTACTCCAATCTATGCTATCCTACGAAGTTCTGCAGTGGGACCCAGCAGTGGGATCCTAACAGTGGGCACCACCACCCAGACATGTTTAAAGACTAAATGCACAAGGTATTTAAAAGACTAAATGCAGTATCATTCTATTCATCATTTGGCATTTCTCATTGTGGAATTAACTTCACAACTGTGATGGCATGTTTGCATTATCAGGGTACGTGCCCACCCACTGATGAGTAAGCAAACAAGCTTCAAAATGCGTCTGGGTAGTGGTGCCCACTGAGAATAAATAATAGTAGCCTCCTCTACCAGAGAAGCATTATTTATTCGAAGTAGTGCAATACCTAGTATCTCATTGTGAAGGTAGCCACAATATGAGATAAAATTAAACGATGTCTTTACACTATGCACGTAGTTAAATTTATGGGTAAACCATGGTGTAGCTACACTGATATTATATAGTTAATTTAAACCCATATTATGCCTTGTGCATTTAAATAGTTCTTTGATATACATGGTAGAACTAGAAAAGCATAATTTGACAGCACCACAAATACTGTCCATACATCATCCTTCTCCGATGAAGAGCAGCAGTGCGTAGCACACGCTTCTTGATTAGACCGGGGTCGAGCCCGTGACCACCAAATACGGAGGATGCGGAAAGGTCAGGGAATGACCACCGCATATCCTCGGAGCAATATGGCCTTAGTTGCTAATGCTCCTAAAAAAAAAAAACCAAACCAAATTCTCCGATGACATACATACTTCACGCTATGCTCAATGAGGATGCATGTGAAGAAGGACACCACATCAAATGACACCATAGCCTCACAGTCTTCAATTACCTGAGCATGTACAAATTCAACAAAGTATCTAGTGTCTTTGATGGTAAAGTTTGATCTACAACAGGAGATATCAATTTTGTTAGTGCATGCATAGGGCTGCCACAAATGACACAATTAGTCTAAGAGGGCTTCTCACCATATGAAGTTTTGCATAAAATCTAGGCAACTGGAATCACACTGCATGCAATGTCCAGTAGGTGTCCTTGGAGATCTTCCTGGCATTCAGCCAACCCTTCAGGATTTTGTTAACTCTTCGTTCTAATTCTACCAGGGAATTCCTACAGGTCATCTTATAAGTTGTCCTCTACATAATACATGGTTTCTGGTTTGCATCATGTATCACACAATAATGGTTTAGTTTTGTAACAAAGGGTTGCTGTTGTTGTTGTTATTACTTGGTTTTTAGGAACATTAGCAACTAAGGCCATATTGCTCCGAGAATATGCGGTGGTCATTCCTTGACCTTTCCGCATCCTCCATATTTGGCGGTGATGGGGTCGAACCCTGGTCTAATCAAGAAGCGTGTGCTACGCACTGCTGCTCCTTCCCACCTGGCTACGGAGGCACCACAAAGGGTTGTGGACAAACCTTTATTGTCAACAAACTTCCATATCACATCTTTAAATTCTTAAACCTTCTAGCTAGTTCAATTTAATTTGATAAACTCTCGCCAGAAATCTGAGGGAGGATATCAAATATTGCACGCTATAATAAATCAGAATTAATCAAACTAGATTATAATGGGGATTACTGTTCTAATTATATAAAAATATTTAAAAAAATGCACTTACCTTAATCTCTAAAGATTGTCGTCTGAGTAATTCTTTATCTATTCCCACAGTTTCCAAACTGTCAACTTTCTTTTCCATACTGGTAAGCCACTCTAAGACTTTTGCCCTGAGAAATTCATATGCAGACAGCTGTTCAGAAAGAAATTTGCTTTGTCTTTGCTTATTGGTAATTGCATCACCAAGTTCTTTCCACTGCTGGTCAAGTACTCTGAGTTTTTCTTTTATCACTATAGTATCAGTCACATCCCTTTTACTAGCCAGATTCTTACCTATTCTAATCATGTCTTCAAAGTCATCCTTCCTGATATTTCTTTGATTCATGGCATCTTCAATTAGAGATCTATATTCCTCAGTTTCAATTTTAGAAATATCATATCCATGTATTTTTTCAAACAGAGTAACTATCCACTCTTCAAACCGAATGGCCATTGTTTCAAAGGTTCCCAGTGTTGTTGAAACCTATAAGGAGAATTATATTATTAAAAGAGTATAATGGTTTAGTTCTGAATATAATACATTGAATAATCACCTTAATATTAGTTAGGTTGTCAAAAATATAAATATTAATATATCTTAGTTTATAGTGACTGCAATAATACTACACCAACTGTTATAAACTTTTATTAAAATAAAATAGTACAATGGAAACTGTATTAAAATTAAGCTGATAATAAAATAAGATACACTGTCTGTACAATAAAATAACATATGGAATATACAATACATTGAAACACAATAGAGATCATGGAATAAAAGCAATAAAACACAACTGTAGCTTTTAGAGGCATCCACCTCCTTTATCAACAGTAAGGCTTAATGTGCAGTACATCCTTAATTATCAGCAGGATCACGGTTCACTGCACGCGTTACCACAGGAGCATGGGCAGTATTCCCCATAAGTGCACTGGAACCATGCCAGGTGGAACAGTTCATCCTGTTCAAGAACCACAGCTTTGAAGAGGAGATGAATACGGATTCCCCTGATTCTATTAATAGTGTTACATTCAGACGAGCAATTCACAAGCTCTCAAGCCACTTGTGGTCCCAATATCTGCGCACAAGGTAGACGTTAACAGCTTCATCAGGAGAGATTTGATGGTTCTATTTGCAAAAATTCTCGGCCACAGCAGATTTCTCATAGTCTGCAGTCTTTATTCTCAGACACAGCAGATTTCTCATAGTCTTTATCTGCAGTCTTTATCGTATTCATTACTCTGTTCATCCATAATCTTTAAACCGGTGTTTTATTTCACCAACATAACATTCCCCACAATCCAGGCATTTTATCTCGTATACGACCCCACTTATGCATTCCATAGGTATGGGATCCTTGACCTTTGACACAACTATACAACCTTCGCCCTAGTAGCTGTACAAAGCATGTCTGGCAATTGCGTAACACCCAAGCAATTTGCTTGGGTAAGTCCGGATAGTAGGAGGGAATGTATGCGATGGCGATGGGTGCAAACAGCTCTCTACATCCATGCCGTGCTTCCCGGATATATTTATTTAAGACCCTGGGGAGGTAGCCACATTTCCTGAGATCTGCTGTGACACATTTGATTTCTTCTTTTCTATCCTCGGAGGTGCTGTAATGGGACCCAGCCCTATCCAGTAAGGCCCTAATGACCCTATTCTTATGATGGTTGTTGTTGAGTTTGTTGGTCCATCAGCAACTGTGGCTATAATGCACTGATTTCTATGTAATATATCTTACTTGTTTGTTTTTATACTGCTAAGATTTCACACAAAGTGGTATTTATCAATTGATTTTAGGAAAACAGAAATGTTATCCATATTCTGATGATCTCCTAAAACATTCTGTAGTGTTAATTGATTGCAATTGCTGAAATGCAACAAGAAAGCAGTTTTTCGTTCTCTCTTAGATATAGTAGGCATTCTATGATGATGTGCTTTACAGTGAGTGGGCATGAACAGTTACTGCATTGTGCAGCATCTTCGTTTCTTAATAGGTAACTGTGAGTGAGGTATGTGTGACTGATACGCAATCTCGCTAGTATAGTTCATCTTTTCTATTTCCTCTCAGACTGAACTGCCACTCTTTGGAATCTTGTTTTATTTCAAAAAGTTTATTATGCATTTGTTTTTCCCACATGCTTTTCCATTGTTGTTCAGAGATCTGTTGTATAATGGATTTATAGTCAACATAAGGGGGTGGGGTCGGGTTTGAAGCACTTTTAGCAGCTAAATCTGCTAAAAGTGCAGATTTAGTGAATTAACTTGTTCATTTCCTGGAATTCCAGCAAAATAATATGTGATGACCACGTCTATGAATTTCTATTAACTGAGCCCAGATTTTCTGTAGCAGCAGATGACTATTAGAGTGCTTACATTGCATACAATTCACTGCACCTAAGGAATCGGTATATATGATGGATTGAGTATATGAAGCTTCTATTATATTCTCCATGGCTAATAGGGTATATCTATATGGTATCTCTGCAACATAAATACTACATTCTAAAGGGAGCTGATTGGCAATGATAGCATCCACCAGGACTACCGCTGTGCCAACTTTACTGTCAGTCTTGGAACCATTTTGTATATAGCTGAATGTACGTAACTTTTAAACTGAGTGGAGTGGGCCAGATATAATTCTCTTAAGTTAATATCAGGAAGATTATTTTTTCCCCATTTCTGAAAATATCTGTCAATGTATCATTGGTATTTGCCATGGCTGGGTTTCCATCCAGCAATATTCATGTTGAGGCTCCAGCTTGTATTTAGAGCTTGGAGCCTAATGCCAGATGGTTTGATAGATTTTGTTATTTGTTATTTGGTTTTTTTAGGAGCATTAGCAACTAAGGCCATATTGCTCTGTGAATACGCAGTGGTCATTCCCTGACCTTTCCGCATCCTCCATATTTGGTGGTGACGGGCTCGAACCCCGGTCTAATCAAGAAGCGTGTGATACACACTACTGCTCCTTCCCACCTGGCTACGGAGACGCCAAAGGTTTGATAGAGGTTTTCCCATTTTGGTGTGAAGAGATATGGCCATATGGGGTGATATGGAAGGCTGCTGATTTTGGATACATAATTCAGTAGTAGAACTTGTCGTCAAAGGTGTAGCAGCAGTTCATGGGCTTCCGTATATCGACTTAAAATTGGAGATGTGCAAAAGGCCCCCAGAGCAACATATCAACTCTGTGGTACTACACTGACAGTGGTAGAGAATGAAAGAGACTTGGGGGTAATTGTGCAGGCAGATATGAAGTTCTCTGACAGTGCAGACTGGCTGCAAGAGTAGCTCATGGTGTCTTATCAATGATATACAGGAATTTTTCTAGCAGGGATAAGGAGGTGATTATTCCCTTGTATAAGGCAATAGTCAGGCCACATCTTGAGTATTGTATACAGGTCTGGAGGCCTCATTTCAAGAAGGATGTAGAGCTTCTGGAACGAGAAGGGCAACAAGGTTAGTGAGTAGAACAAAGGGTTGCTCTTAAGAAGAAAGGCTTAAGTTTTGCAAATTACAGTGTCTGGAGACTAGGCACCGGCGAGGTGATCTGATAGAGGTGAATAAAGTGTTGAATGGTTTGAACATGCTCAATGCTAATGGGATTCTGCGTCTTGCTGAGAATAATCACCTGAGAGGGCATAAATTCAAATTGAGGAAAGACAGATGTAGGATGGATGTCCGGAAATTTGCCTTTAGCCAGCGGGTAGTTGGTCAGTGGAACAGACTTGTATCCCTTGTAGTGGAAGTTGATAGCCTAAATAAATTTAAGGCTCAGAAGGGCAGGTATTTCGAACGAATGGAGGGATGAAGTGGAAGTTTTTTTTTTTTTTTTTTTTTTTTTCCTGGCTGATGCTGCATAAGCTTGCTTTCTTGCATCATATGCCTCTACTAATGCTAATGCTAATAATGAGCTCGAGGAGCTCGTTTGTTCCAAATCTTGACGATAAGGACAAGATTCAGAAAGAACAATGAAATGAGAGGAAGTTTAATTTGGGAAACATAGTGCAGGCAATGCATAACACTAAATGCCTGGCGCCTCCATAGCCAGGTGGGCAGGAGCAGCAGTGCATAGCACACGCTTCTTGATCAGACCGGGGTTTGAGCCCGTGACCACCAAATACAGAGGATGCGGAAAGGTCAGGAAATAACCACCGCATATCCCCGGAACAATATGGCCTTAGCTGCTAATACTCCTAAAAACCAAACAACAACAGCTAAATGCCTAGTGGGCGAGGAGCATTAGCATTAGAATTTTTTATTAGAATAGTAGAATTTTTTTCTATAGTAGAATTCATTAGCATTAGAGTAGTAGAATTTTTTTCAGCCTGGACTGTACTTGTTAACAGGAGAGACTGCTTCTACAGGGATGGGATACACTTAAATAGAAAGGGTGCAAGAATATTTGCTGATGCTATCGAGGCAGTGTTAGGTGGGTCGGAAAACTGCTAGCTTGGGGGGAGACAAAGACCAATAGATTGACAGTAGCCACTGGCAGAGGTGAAAGAGATTCTTGCACTGCTTCTATTAGAATGAGCAGAAGCCTGAAAAACAAGATGCATGGTATTTCAGAGACTGCTGGGAGCCATTGCGGTACAAGTAAACACATGGGTTGTGTTAGGGTAGCTAAGAATAGAAACAGGTGCAGGTATACTTGCGTGTACACCAATGCTAGGAGTTTAGTAAATAAATTTGATGAATTTGAGGTATTGCTCAAAACATCTAAGGCAGATATTGTTGGGATATCAGAGACGTGGTGTCACACAGATATAAGGGATGCAGAACTGCAATTTGGGGAGTACAACATCTACAGAAAGGATAGACAGGATAGGAAGGGGGGAGGGGTTATGCTATTAGTTAAGAAACACATAAAAACCAAGGAAGTGAAGCCAATCGACATCACTGGACAGTGCAGTGTTGAGTCAGTTTGGTGTGACATATGCATTGGGAGATCAAAATTGAGAGTAGGAGTGTGCTATAGGCCTAATGACTCTGATGAGTATAATAAGGAACTGTACAGGGAAATAGAGTGGGCCAGTAAATCAGAGAGTCTTATAATGAGAGATTTTAATTTCCCAGATATTGACTGGAATTTGGGGGCTGGTTACTCACACACTAGCAGGGCTTTTGTGGATTTATTGGATGATTGTTTTCTACATCAGCATGTTCGGGAGGCAACTAGAGGGAGTAATACTCTTGATTTGATTATCAGCAGTGATTCTTCATGCATTAAGAATCTGCAGATAAACGAACCACTAGGTGGCAGTGATCACAGTGTGCTGAAGTGGGATTTACTGAAAGAGGTAACTACCATTAGGTGTAAAGGGAAGGGTTATTGCTTCCGTAAAGGCGACTATGATGGACTGAGACAGTATTTAAATTCTATACAGTGGGACCAACTGATGATGTTACCAACAGCAAATTCAAAATGGGAAGCATTCAAAGAACTTATCTTGGAAGCTACTAGGCTTTACATACCAACTAAGAAATATTGTTCAAGGTTTAGGCCAAAATGGATGTCAGATGAACTAATGAGGCATATGGCAGAGAAGAAAAATGCATGGGATACTTACAAATTAACACATGACACAGAAGCCTATGATAGATACAAGTTGATATGCAACCAAGTTACAAAGGAGGTTAGGCAGGCGAAGGCAGATTACGAGAAATCCTTGGCAAGGGATGCTAAGAAAAACAGCAAAGAGTTCTTTACTTATGTAAACTCTAGAAGGAAGGGGATGAATCAGATTGGTCCACTTGATATTGATGCGTCAACTGTTGATGATCCTGCTCAGGTAGCTAACAAACTAAATGAATATTTTGCATCAACATTCACACATGAGGAGTTATTCAGCAAGGGGAATGCCAGAGGTGTATTCAACTCTAGCAGTAAGCTACAGAATCTTGAAATAACTGGGAGTAAAGTGGAGGAGAAACTGTTGAAGATAAACACAAGAAAGGCACCCGGGGTGGATGGGATCTATCCAGTTATATTAAAGGAGGCAGCAAAGGAAGTAAGTAAACCCTTAGCCATAATTATGAGAGCTTCCTTGGACTCAGGGGAGGTACCCATAGACTGGAAATGTGCAAATGTGACCCCAATTCACAAAGGAGGATCAAAGGCTGACACAAGTAATTATAGACCTGTGAGCTTAACTTCTGTTCCAGGAAAATTAATGGAGGCACTGGTTAAAGAAGCACTGCAGGATCATTTAGACAAGACTTCAGTTATAGCTCAGACACAGCATGGTTTTGTTAAGGGGAAGTCTTGCCTGACCAACTTGATTGGATACTATGATGCAGTTAAAAAAGTTAAAATTGGGAGAGTAGTTAATGATCACTGTCAAGATGAGCTTCTTCAGAGAGACCTAGATAGACTTCAGGAATGGTCAGAAAAATGGCAGCTGTGAGTGTAAGGTATTACACCTGGGAAACAGCAATCCCAAAAAAACGTATTCACTTGGTGGAGTTCAACTAAAGCCAGTACTGGAGGAAAGGGACTTGGGTGTTACGATACGGTCAGACATGAAATTCTCTGAGCATTGTAAACAGGTTGCAAGGAAGGCCCATGGTGTCCTATCGATGATCTATCGAACTTTTGCCAGTAGAGATAGGGACGTGATAATCCCATTATATAAGGCTTATGTTAGACCACACTTGGAATACTGTGTTCAAGTATGGAGACCGCACCTGAAGAAAGACATCGAGCTTCTTGAAAGGGTGCAAAGAAGGGTAACTCGCCTGGTGAGATCGGCAAAAAGGCGTCCTTATGAAGAAAGACTTCGAATATGTGGGTTGCAGAGTTTGGAAACTAGACACCTTAGAGGAGATTTGATTGAGGTGTTTAAGGCTCTGAGAGGCATCAGTAAAATGAATGAGGACAAAATTTTCAAGATTATAAATGATGCTAGAACTAGGGGACATAAATTCAAGTTACGGGAGGAAATGTTTAGATTGGATTGCAGGAAGTTCTATTTTAGCCAGCAAGTTATAAATTACTGGAATATGTTGCCTTCATGGGTGGTAGAGGCCGACAGTTTGGGGAAATTCAAAGGTCATCTGGATAGTACTTTCGGGTAAGGGAAGCACATAGGTTGATAGGTTTAATTTCCTTTTTATTTTATTTTTTTTTATTTATTAATTATTATTATTTAGTTATTTATTTTTTTTTTTTGTTTTGTTTTTTGTTTTTATCATTGTTTTGTTCGGATTTTTTTTTTTTTTTTTTGGCTGGTGCAGCATAAGCCATAGGCTTTCTTGCACCATGCGGCCGTTACTAATACTAATACTAATACTAGTTACAAAAGAACTGGATGCAGGGAATAACTTTGATATTATATACTTGGATCTTAGAAAGGCTTTTGAAACTGTTGCACATGGAAGACTGCTACACAAATTGGAGCAGTGTGACATTGGAGGCAAATTGCTGCTATGGATAAAGGGGTGGTTGAGGGGGAGAAGACAGAGAGTGGTAATCAATGGACACTGCTCATCGTGGACTAATGTTATTAGTGGAGTCCCTCAGGGCTCAGTGTTGGGTCCATTATTGTTTTCTGTATTTATAAATGATATTGATGATGGTATATCAAGCTTAATGTCCAAGTTTGCAGACGATACAAAGGTAGGCAGGGTTGTCAAGGACACTACTGACACTATGCTGCTGCAACAGGATCTGGAAAGGTTGAGCAGATGGGCTGAGAGGTGGCAAATGAAGTTTAACATTGACAAATGTAAAGTACTACATATGGGAAACAGCAACCCCAGAGCAACGTATCAACTCTGTGGTACTACACTGACAGTGGTAGAGAATGAAAGGGACTTGGGGGTGATTGTGCAGGCAGATATGAAGTTCTCTGACCAGTGCAGACGGGCTGCAAGAGTAGATCATGGAGTATTGTCAATGATATACAGGAATTTTTCCAGCAGGGATAAGGAGGTGATTATTCCATTGTATAAGGCAATGGTCAGACCACACCTAGAGTACTGTATACAGGTCTGGAGGCCTCATTTCAAGAAGGATGTGGAGCTGCTGGAACGAGTACAGAGAAGGGCAACAAGATTAGTGAATGGAACAAAGGGGTGCTCTTAAGAAGAAAGGCTTAAGTTTTGCAAATTACAGTGTCTGGAGACTAGGCACCAGCGAGGTGATCTGATAGAGGTGTATAAAGCCTTGAATGGTTTAAGCATGCTCAATGCTGATGGGATTCTTCCTCTAGCTCAGAAAAATCACCTGAGAGGGCACAAATTCAAATTGAGGAAAGACAGATGTAGGATAGACGTGCGGAAATTTGCCTTTAGCCAGCGGGTGTTTGGTTGGTGGAACAGACTGCCATCCCTTGTGGTGGAGGTTGATAGCCTAAATAAGTTTAAGGCTCAGCTGGACAGGTATTTTGAACGAACAGAGGGGTGAAGTGGGTTTTTTTTTTTTTTTTTATTCATTTTTTTTTATTTTATTTTATTATTTTTTTTTTTTTGGCTGATGCTGCATAAGCTTGCTTTCTTGCATCAAATGCCTCTACTAATGCCAATGCTAATGCTAATTAGTAGAGGCATTTGATGCAAGAAAGCAAGCTTATGCAGCATCAGCCAAAAAAAAACACTTCAAACTTCACCCCTCGGTTCGTTCGAAATACCTGTCCAGCTGAGCCTTAAACTTATTTAGGATATCAACTTCCACAACAAGGGATGGAAGTCTGTTCCACCAACCAACCACCCGCTAGGAAAGGCAAATTTCCGCACGTCTATCCTACATCTGTCTTTTCTCAATTTGAATTTATGCCCTCTCACATGATTATTCTGAGCAAGAGGAAGCATCCCATCAGCACTGAGCATGCTCAAACCATTCAAGGCTTTATACACCTCTATCAGATCACCTCACTGGTGCCTAGTCTCCAGACACTGTAATTTGCAAAACTTAAGCCTTTCTTCGTAAGAGCACCCCTTTGTTCCATTCACTAATCTTGTTGCCCTTCTCTGTACTCGTTCCAGCAGCTCCGCATCCTTCTTGAAATGAGGCCTCCAGACCTGTATATAGTACTCCAGGTGTGGCCTGACCATTGCCTTATACAAGGGAATAATCACCTCCTTATCGCTGCTAGATAAATTCCTATATATCATTGACAATACACCATGAGCTACTCTTGCAGCCCATCTGCACTGCTCAGAGAACTTCATATCTGCCTGCACAACCACCCCCAGGTCCCTTTCATTTTCACCACTGTCAGTGTAGTACCACAGAGTTGATACGTTGCTCTGGGGTTGCTGTTTCCCATATGTAGTATTTTACATTTGTCAATGTTAAACTTCATTTGCCACCTCTCAGCCCATCTGCTCAACCTTTCTAGATCCTGTTGCAGCAGCATAGTGTCATTAGTGTCCTTGACAACCCTGCCAACCTTCGTATCGTCCGCAAACTTGGACATTAAGCTTGATATACCATCAACAATATCATTTATAAATACAGAAAACAATAATGGACCCAACACTGAAACCTGAGGGACTCCACTGATAACATTAGTCCACGATGAGCAGTGTCCATTGATTACCACTCTCTGTGTTCTCTCCCTCAACCACCCCTTTATCCATAGCAGCAATTTGCCTCCAATGCCAAACTCCTCCAATTTGTGCAGCAGTCTTCCATGTGAAACAGTATCAAAAGCCTTTCTAAGATCCAAGTATATAATATCAAAGTTATTCCTTGCATCCAGTTCTTTTGGGACTGCATCATA
Organism: Mastigoproctus giganteus; assembly: GCF_048544385.1. Classification (NCBI taxonomy): domain Eukaryota; kingdom Metazoa; phylum Arthropoda; class Arachnida; order Uropygi; family Thelyphonidae; genus Mastigoproctus; species Mastigoproctus giganteus. The sequence continues at coordinate 218,995,720 of NC_143583.1, forward strand.
GTATCCAATCAAATTGGTCAGGCAAGACGTCCCCTTAACAAAACCATGCTGTGTCCGAACAATAACTGAAGACTTGTCTAGATGATCCTGCTTCTTTAATCAGTGCCTCCATTAATTTTCCTGTAAGTTAAACTTCCAGTTCTATAATTACTTGTGTCAGCCTTTGATACTCCTTTGTGAATTGGGGTCACATTTGCACATCTCCAGTCTGTGGGTACCTCCCCTGAGTCCAAGGAAGCTCTCATAATTATGGCTAAGGGTTTGCTTACTTCCTTCGCTGTCTCCTTTAATATAACTGGATAGATCCCATCCACTCCAGTTGCCTTTCTTGTCTTTATCTTCAACAATTTCTCCTCCACTTTGCTCTCAGTTATTACAAGACTCTCTAGCTTACTGCCAGAGTTGAATACACCTCTGGCATTCCCATCGCTGAATAACTCCTTATGTGTGAATGTCGATGCAAAGTATTCATTTAGTTTGTTAGCTAACTGAGCAGGATCATCAACAGTTGACCCATCAATATCAAGTGGACCAATCTGATTCATCCCCTTCCGTCTAGAGTTTATATAAGTAAAGAATTCTTTGCTGTTTTTCTTTGCATCCTTTGCCAAAGATTTCTCGTAATCTGCCTTCGCCTGCCTAACCTCCTTTGTAACTTGGTTACAGATCAACTTGTATCTATCATAGGCTTCTGTGTCACGTGTTAATATGTATGTATCCCATGCATTTTTCTTCTCTGCCATATGTCTCATTAGTTCATCTGACATCCATTTAGGCCTAAACCTTGAACAATATTTCTTAGTTGGTATGTAAAGCCTAGTATCTTCCAATATATGTTCTTTGAATGCTTGCCATTTTGAATTTGCTGTTGGTAACATCATTAGTTGGTCCCACTGTGTAGAATTTAAATACTGTCTCAGTCCATCATAGTCGCCTTTACGAAAGCAATAAACCTTCCCTTTACCCCTAATGGTAGTTACCTCTTTGAGTAAATCCCACTTCAGCACACTGTGATCACTGCCACCTAGTGGTTCATTTATCTGCAGATTCTTAATGCAGATAAAGAATCACTGCTGATAATCAAATCAAGAGTATTCCTCCCTCTTGTTGCCTTCCGAACATGCTGACGTAGAAAACAATCATCCAATAAATCCACAAAAGCCTTGCTAGTGTGTGAGTGACCAGCCCCCAAATTCCAGTCAATATCTGGGAAATTAAAATCCCCCATTATAAGACTCTCTGATTTACTGGCCCACTCTATTTCCCTTTACAGTTTCTTATTATACTCATCAGAGTCATTAGGCCTATAGCACACTATTCTCAATTTTGATCTCCCAATGCTTATGTCACACCAAATTGACTGGACACTGCACTGTCCAGCGATGTCGACTGCTTCCCTTCCTTGGATTTTATGTGTTTCTTAACTAATAGCATAACCCCTTCTCCCTTCCTATCCTATCTATCCTTTCTCTAGACGTTGTACTTCCCAAATTCCAGTTCTGCATTCCTTATATCCGTGTGACACCACGTCTCTGATATCCCAACAAAATCTGCCTTTGATGTTTTGATCAATACCTCAAATTCATCAAATTTATTTACCAAACTCCTAGCATTGGTGTACACGCAAGTATACATGCACCTGTTTCTATTCTTAGCTATCCTAACACAACACCATGTGTTTACTTGTACCGCAATGACTCCCAGCAGTCTCTGAAATATCCTGCAGCTTGTATTTCAGGTTTCTGTTCATTCCAATAGAAGCAGTGCAAGAGTCTCTTTCACTTCTGCCAGTGGCTACTGTGTATCAGCAAATATCAGCAAATATTCTTGCACCCTTTCTATTTAAGTGTATCCCATCCCTGTAGAAGCAGTGTTTCCTGTTAACCAGGCTGAAAAAAATTCTACCCCTTGAGCCTTGCACAATCTTTCCAGGGCCGAATTGTTCTACAAAGCTCTCATTATATACTCCCTCCTATCATGTCTGGGCAGAATTGCAGACACTTTCAATTTCAACCTTACATCACGGTTTTTTTTCAACAGTGACCTGTACTTGTTTAGTAATTCTGGAGGGATGAAATGGGAGTGGTTTTTTTTGGCTGATGTTGCATAAGCTTGCTTTCTTGCATTATATCCCTCTACTAATGCTAATAGCATTTGCAGACAGTAGATACAGAAAACAAGCCATACAGCAGTTTTAATTTCTTCAAATTGCCATTTAAAATTTTTCAATATAAGTTATTTTAATGCAAAGAAAAACTACAAAGGTTTCTTTCTTTAAATTAGTTATAGGCGTTTTTCTGAAAAATAGACATTCTTTCATTACATGCTTTCTATTACATTCCATTATTACTCATTTACTAATACATGCCCATCATATTAGTAAACAAGTACCACACTCAGTTGGGAGGACACCCTGCTCCCAGGTGGTGAATATGTGCTACACATGCCACACTGAGCACATGTCAGAATCCAACTCTCACACAGCTGACTGCAGCACATGCTACTACCATTCTGGTTAATACTAATCAAGATTGCCTACAAGATTTAAACTTATCCATTATTTACATATAAAAACTTGTATTTATAAAATATACATTATTTATAATAAAACTTAAATTTATTACACATAATTAAATATAAGTCTCCTTTCATTTTTTTAATAAATTTCACTTGAAGAGACCAATCTATAAGTTAAATAAACCAACCTCTTCCAAGAGATCCGATCGTTTATAAACTTTTTCACATAACTTCTCGAGATGAGAATTAACATCTTTCAACTTTGTTTCTACTTTTTTGGCCAATCGTGTATTGGAAGTTTTGAAAAGTTCTTGAGCAGAAATATTTAAAACATTAATACTAGGTTTCTGGCCATCTATCTCTGATTGCAACATTTTCTGTTCTTGAAGCTAACAAAAAAAAAAAAAAATAGAAAAAGATAGAAATAGGTTTCAAACATTCTCACAGAATTTCACATTGAACTTCATTTTTTATAAAAATAGTCACTATAAAATTGATTACAAAAATTTCAAAGTAAAAAGTATACGACGACTAGTCATAAGATGCTACCATTTTGTATTCAGGGCATTTTTATGACAATACAGTGATATTATTATTATTATCATTATTAATTGGATTTATTTATACCTTAATGCCTCGCTCTAAAGATTAATTAATATAATAATATTAATTAATCCACTTTATTTAGAGATTAATTATCAATTTTATTTAGAAATTATTGGGTTTTATTTTTGTACCTTGAGTTTAAGACATGAATCAGCATTGATCAGTTCAAAATATATTTTGAGGTGATTGACACATTTAAGAGTTCTGAGTTTAGATTCAAGAGACACATCATCATTTTATGAACTTCTAATATTCTGATGAAGTGATTCCAACTCACTGGGACCAAAGTTTTATTAACCATTACCTAAGTAGTAGTAGTAATAGTAGTAGAGTCATGTGATGCAAGAAAGCAAGTGTATAAGCTTATGTAACATCAGCCAAAAAAATAAAAAAATTCACACCACCATTCTCTCTAAATGTTTGTCCAGTTCCTCCTTGAATTTATTTAAGCTATTAACTTCCACAATGACAGATGGAAGTTTGTTCCAGCAATTAACCACCTGCTGGCTAAAGGCAAATTCTGCAAATCTATTCTACAACTGTCTTTCCTCAATTTGAATTTATGCCCCCTTAGGCTCACAATCAGAGCAAGCGGAAGAATCCCAACAGAATTCAGCATGCTCAGCCCATTCAAGGCCTTATACAAGAAAAATCTTTCATTAAAGATTTGAAGACATCTTCAAATCTTTAATGAAAAATTTTTAATATTTTTAACAGAAATTTGATTTTTTCATATGCTCACTGAAATGATAAATTTTTCCCCTTCAGAGAAGTATTTACAACTTCAGTGACTCTAAAAATTCCAGACCGATAGCAACTGAAAACAGAAATGCTGATAGTTCTTGTAAACCAAAAATTCACGACCTTTTGCCTGTGCATGTATACTTGCATTTACACCAATGCTAGGAGTATAGTAAATAAATTTAATGAATTTGAAGTGCTGATCAACACATCAAAAGCAGATATTGTTGGGATATCAGAGACATGGTGTCACACAGATTTAATCAGTGCAGAATTGGAATTTGGGAAGAAAAAAAGTGTACAGAAAGGGTAGACAGGATAGGAAGGAAGAAGGGGTTATGCTGTTAGCTAAGAAACACATAAAATCTAAGGAAGTGCATCCAGTTGACAATGCAATGTTGAGTCACTTTGGTGTGACAGAAACACTGGGAAAACAAACATGAGGGTAGGAGTTTGTTATAGGCCTAATGTTATAGGCTGATGAGTACAATGAACATATACCTCAAAGAAATAATCTTGAAAGCTACTAGGCTTTTTGCTCCAACTAAGAAATACTGTTCTAGGTTTAGGCCCTAATGAGACCATGCAAAGAATAAAAATGCATTGGATGCATATAAATTATCACGTGCCCTACAAGCCTATGGGAGATATAAACTAGTCTTAAATCAAGTCACAAAGGAGGATAGGCAAGCAAAGGTAGATTACGAGAAATATTTGATAAAGGATACAAAGAAAACGAGCAAAGATTTGTTTACTTATATAAACTATAAAAGGAAGGGGATGAATCATATTGGTCCACTTGATATCAATGGTTTTACAGTAGATGATCATTCTCATATAGCTGCCAAACTAAATGAGTGTTTTGCATATACCTGCACACAAAATTATTCAAGGAGAGTTCCAGATGTTTATCAAACTCTATAACAGTGAGTTAAATAATTTTTTAATAACTGAGAGCAAAGTGGAGGAGAAATTGCTGAAGATAAACATAAGAAAGGCACCTGGGTTAGATGGTAGCATTCCAGTTATATTAAAGGAGGTGGCAAAGGAAGTAAGCAAACTCTGAGTCCTAATTATGAGAGCATCCTTGGACTCAGCGGAAGTCCCCACAGACTGAAGATGTGCAAATGTATCTTCAATTCACGAAGGGGATCAAAGGGTGACACAAGTTGTTATTAGAAGCATTAGCAACTAAGGCCATATTGCTCCGGGGATATGCGGTGGTCATTCCCTGGTCATTCCGCATCCTCCATATTTGGAGATCGCAGGCTCGAACCCCGGTCTAATCAAAAAACGTGTGCTATGCACTGCCGCTCCTGCCCACCTGGCTACGGAGGTGCCCATGACATGAGTAATTACAGACCTGTTAGTTTGACAGGCCTGTAATTCCATTATCTTTGAGGGAAGATAATGGAGTCACAGTGTAAAGAAGCACTGCAGGATCATCTAGACAAGACTGCAGTAATAATTAAGACACAGCACAGATTTGTTAAGGGAAGTCTTGTCCGACCAATTTGATTGGACACAATAACGTGGTCACAAAGGAACTGGATGCAAAAAAATAAGTTTGATATCATATACTTGGTGAAAGCTTTTGATACATGGAAGATTACTGTACAAATTAGAGCAGTATGGCATTAAGGGCAAGTTGCTACAATGGATAAAAGCATGTTTGAGTGGGAGAAGACAAAGTTGGTAATCAATGGACACATCTTTTTGTGCAATAACGTTATTAGTGTGGTGTCCCTCAGGGTTCGGTGTTGGGCCCATTGCTGTTTTATATATTTATCAATGATACTTATATCAAGTATATCAAGTATATCAAGTTAATGTCAAAATTTGCAGATGATACAAAGTTTGGCAGTGTTGTTAATAACAGTAATGATTGTATGCTGCTGCAACAGGTTCTGGAAAAGATGGGAAGATGGGCTGAGAAATGGCAACTGAAGTTTAACATTGACAAATGAGAAGTACTGCATTTTTTTTTTTTTTTTTTTTTTGTTGGTTGTTGGCACATCGGCTTCTGCAGCTATAATGCACCTCCCAAAGTTTTTGCATTTTACTTTGATCCAAGCTCGAGGCGGGATTCGAACCCGCGACCTTTGGGTTGCCAGGCAGGCATTTTACCCACCTGGCTAGCCTGGTGAGCCAAAGTACTGCATATGGGTAGCATTAAACGCAGAGTAATATACCAACTGTGGTGTTGCACTCAGGGTAGTAGAGAATGAAAGAGACCTGGGGGTAATTGTGCAGTCATATATGAAGTTTTTTGAGCAGTGCAGGCAGGCTACGAAGTAGGTCATGGGGGTTTTGTTAATGATATACAGGAATTTTGTGAGCAGGGATAAGGAGGTGATTATCCCATTATACAAGGCAATGGTCAGGCCACACCTTGAGTACTGTGTACAGATCTGGAAGCCTCATTTTAGGAAGGATGTAGAATGAGTACAGAAAAGAGCAAAAGATTGGTGAGGGGAACAAAGGAGTGCATTTACGAATAAAGACTTAAGTTCTGCAAACTGCAGCATCTGGAGACTAGATACCTCACTTGCACGGCTATCTGTTTGAGGTTTAAGGCCTTAAATGGATTGAGCAGACTCAATGTCGACAGGATTCTTCCTCCTGCTCAGAGTACAAACCTTAGGGGACATAAACTGAAATTGAGGAAAGACAGTTGTCGAAGAAATGTGCGGAAATTTGCCTTTAGCCAGTGAATAGTTGATTGCTGGAATAAACTTCCAGTTTATTCCAGAAATCAACTATTCACTGTTCTGTTGTTGTGGAAGTTGATAGCGTAAATAAATTCAAGGCAGAACTAGACAAACATATGAAACAAATGGATGGGTGAAATAGGAAGGTTTTTTTTGGCTGATGCTGTATAAGCTCACTTTCTTGCATCGTATGCCTCTACTAATGCTAATCGGCATAATTACAGCTTTATGTTGTTTACATGTTATTTTGTTTACTGGTATATCATCAGAGTAATGCATCAACTGTGTGGTACTACAGTGACAGTGGCAGAGAGTGATATGTTTGTTTGTTTGTTATTTGGTTTTTAGGAGCATTAGCAACTATGGCCATATTGCTCCGGGGATATGCGGTGGTCATTCCCTAACCTTTCCGCATCATCCATATTTGGTGGTCACGGGCTCGAACCCCAGACTAATCAAGAAGCGTGTTCCACGCACTGCTGCTCCTGCCCACCTGGCTACGGAAGTGCCTGAGACAGTGATATGGAACTGGGGGTAATTGTGCAGGTAGATATGAAGTTTTTTGAGCAGTGTAGATGGTCTGCAAGAGTAGCTCATGGAGTCTTTTCAGTGATATTCAGGAATTTTTCTAGCCAGGATAAGGAGGTGATTATCCTCTTGTATAAGGAAATGGTTAGGCCACACCTTGAGTACAGGTCTGGAGGACTCATTTTAAGAAGGATGTAAGGCTGTTGGAATGGGTACAGAGAAGGGCAACCAGATTAGTGAATGGAACAATGGGTTGCTCTTATGAAGAAAGGCTTAAGTTTTGCAAAATGCAGTGTATAGAAACTAGGCATCTATGAGGTGATTGGATTGAGGTGTATAAAGCCTTGAATGGTTTGAGCATCCTCAATGCTGATGGATTCTTCCTCTTTCTCAGAATAATTGACTGAAATGGCATAAATTCACATTAATGAAAGACAGATGTAGGATAGATGTGTGGAAGTTTGCCTTTAGCCAGCAGGTGACTGATTGCTGGAACAAACTTCCATCTGCTGTTGTAGAAGTTGAGAGCTTAAATAGATTCAAGGCAGAACTAGACCAACATTTGGAGTGAGTGGATGGGTTAAATGAGAAGGGTGTTTTTTTTTTTTTTTTGCTGATGTTATACAAGCTTGCTTTCTTGCATCATGTTCCTTTACTAATACTAATGCTAATGCACCTTGCCCATTCAGCTAGTGATATGCTTTGTGTATGGTTACCTCTGTTTGGACAGCAATTGTTAGCATATCAGCATGTAACGGCTGGTAAGGATTTTTTGGCCTCTTGTTTGGTTATACTATATTCAGTTTTGTATTGCTGTATCTTTTTTTTAATGTTTCCAAAGGGGAATACTACTTGTAATATGCCAGATGGTCTACTGAGCACAATAATATTGAATGCAGGCACAACACCCAACTGTCTTAACTGCAAAGAAGTGCATCTGGCAAAAATTCCAAGGAGTATCCCCCTCTGGAAATGTGAAAAACTGATACAGCAATACAAATCTGAACGTAAAACTGAATACATGTGGCATAGGCAGCTGCTTCTCTGCAGACTGTCTGTGAATGCCCAAACTTCTGGCACTTATAGCAGCATACAGAAGTTAATGTAAGCTTTAGCATGGCAGTTTAGGCAACCTGCTTTAATCACTGTTGGTGATTTGGGATTATCAAAAGTAAGGATTATGTTACAAGTGGGATCTAGTATACCGTCCTTTGTCTTGATTTGTCTTACACTGATGATTTCTTGATCTTGCAGTTCTTATTTCGGCTCTTCATCTAACAGATTGATCAGTTCCACTTCAGTGATGATATCTCTTGATTGTGCTCAGGAAAATGTGGTAAAACAGTGACAGATGTTGTACCTTTTTTTTTTTTTTTTTTTTTTGTAGTTGCTCAGAGTGTCAAGAATTGATAAAATCAACCAATAAGTCTCCTGATCTTAAATGATGAACTGTCTTGGAGGTACTTATTCTGTTTTCTAGACATTACAGAGATTTCCAATCAATTGTTCTTGAGTTGAATGAATAATTAGGAATTTTGGAGTTCAGATTCTGTCTACATCAGTCTTTTGATATTTTGCTGTGACAGAAACAGGCTACTCTTGGTTTTGCCGTGTAAGGGTTTGTTCTTTGCACCCAGTGGATTTCTGAGTGTTTTTTTTGAAACTGTGTACTCCATTAGCGAATACCTTTTTCTTCTTCTTCTCGACATTGTTGGCCTCAATCTCAAAAATCGCAGCATCAAAAATCACTGCTCCTTCTTTCAACTCAAATGTTTGGTGGACACCACAACTTAAGTCAAGGGACTTAAGTTGTGGTGTTCACCAAAGCAAAATGTTCAGGAACTTTAAAAAATCTAACTTGGAAAATGACTATCTAAATTTCTTAGCTCACTGTAATAAGTTTAACAACTAAAGAGGAAAGAAATCCAACAATTTACAGCTAATAGAATTAAGAAAAACTCAACAATATACCCCAAAATATCCCATCCATTACAGCCAGATTTCAACTTCAACTTTAACTGCTGTACTAAAACTCCTAGAAAGATCTATGCTACCAACAGTGAGGAAGCAACTCTTTCCAATCATAACCAGATTCACTATGGAATTATCGGAAGATCCTCATCGACCAACCTTCTTGAAACAAACCAAATAATTCTGAAGGCTCTTGATTCTAAAAATCAAATCAACGGAATTTACACAGACATCAGCTCTGCATTTGATGCGGTCTCCACACACTCTGTCCAGAATCTCCTCAAACAGTTTTACTTCATTAACAGTAATCTATTAAATCTCTTTGCCAACCTCCTCAAAGAAAGGGTCCTTATAGCAAACTTCAGAAACAAATCCTATCATGCCATTTGCTCATCTGGAATCCCCCAAGGCAGGACACTATTGGCAATAATGTTCTCTGCAATCCTCCAACCATTCATACTAACACATAAGCATTTAATGTCTCACGCAGACAATGTTAAAATCATTGCCACCTCAGACTCAAGTCAATCAGCTAAATGCACAAAAAAGTTGATCTGTAACACCCTCTAAGGGTTCTCTTTGTGCTGCAAATATTTCAAACTTGCACTCAACCCCTCAAAATCCAGTCACCTCCGAATCTTGCTTAAAAAGCGTATCTTTCCATTAACATCCTCGCTGAATGCACAAACAATTCCTATCGTAACCGACCATAAGGATCTGGGAATTTTCTATGACTCGATATTCAACTTCACTACTCATGTAAACTACCTGTCCAAAAAACTCACAAAAGCCATTTGGCTGGCAAAACAAAACCTTTAACACATACACTCTGCCCATATTATAATACAATTCTTCTCCAAAATCATCAAGCCAAAAATTCTCTAGCTTCACCTGTCTAGGCCGGCATGGCCAATGCAAATTTCAAAAAGATCTCTTCCCTTGAATACTGGTTTCTTAAAAGGACTTTCTTTAAGTCCAGTTTGTTTGTTTGTTTGTTGTTGGGTTTTATTGGCGCATTAACAACTAAGGCTATAATGTGCGAAAACCTGTCATTAAAAAAAAATTTTTTTTTTCAGTGGCCTAAAGAATTAGGTCACCAAGTCAAAGTATAAAAAAACAAGTATAAACGGTAAAAGACAAATATCAGTAAACAAGTAACAATAACAAAGTAGATATTTTAAATATGAGTAAAATGGTTTACTGATTTCAAAAAGCTAAAAATAGCAGACACATGGTCATTGTCAGATAAAATCTGACTGAGTGTATAAGGCTCAGTCAGATGATTAAAAGCAGTAAAACGGATATTACTAAAATCTGGACAATCAATTAAAATGTGTCTAATTGATAAAATTGTGCCACAAGACTCACACATAGGAGGGCCATCAGCCCTCAGCAAAAAAGAATGTGTCAAATGACTATGTCCTATGCGGGTCCGGGCAAGAAAAACTTCCTCCTTACGATTCCTGCGCAGACTAGACTGCCACGGTTCAATTACAGGCTTTATATGATATAATTTATTTGCAGTCTGTCTATTCCACGAATCCTTCCATTGGGAGTGTATTTTTTCGTGTATTATTTGCCTGTAGTCTGTATAGGGGACTGACAGGCAGCAATTATTACTGGGAATTGCTCATTGGGCTGCGGTGTCAGCCAAATCATTTCCCATAATCCCAATGTGGCTGGGAATCCAGCAGAAGAGGATATCATATTCACGTTCATGGAGAAAGTGAATCTTCTGCTGAATGCTAGACAGAACTGGATGAGAATTATATCTCACAGTTATTAAAGCCTGTAACATGCTGAGAGAGTCAGAATATAAAATGAACCGTTGGTATTGGCATTTACTGATGTGATCCAAGGCTAACTCTATAGCATGCAGCTCTGCAGTAAATATGCTGCATTCAGAGGGAATCTGCTCCTATGTAGTGCTGTCTGTAAAGACAGCAGCAGATCCCACATATGATTCCGACTTCGAACCGTCTGTGTAAACTGGCGTGAAGTCAGAATGTTCAGCTCGGTGTGCTGAATAAAGCTGCAGGTAGACTGATGATGGAGTGTCCGACTTTCCCCAATTTCTAAGGGATAAGTCACATGCCGGGACATGAGCATGCCAGGGTGGAAGGGGTTGCTATGGTGTTTGGGCAGCCTTGTCTACCTTGATATTAAGTTCTTTGAGTAGCTCTTGGAGATGAATACCAAAAAGACGACTGGCAGTCTTACAGGTATTGTACAAATTTTCCCATTATGGCTCAAAAACGAATGGCCACGTTGGATGGTCTGGCAGGGATTTCAGTTTTAAAGCGTACTTTAAAGACAACTGCTTACGTCGAAGCGATAACGATAGTTCGTTTGCTTCGACGTATAAACTCTGGACAGAAGATGTTCTAAATGCTCCAGTAGCGATACGGAGAGCCTGATGATGGACAGGGTCCAGCCATCGAAGGGCGCTGTCTCTGGCTGAAGAATATACCTGGGACCCATAATCTAATTTGGATCACACAAGTGCACGGTAAAGCCGTAGAAGGGTGCATCGGTCGGCACCCCATGATGTAGAGGAGAGCGAGCGGAGAATATTAAGGCCTCTTGTGCACTTTGTGCGGAGCTGACGGATATGATCAAGAAAGGTCAGCTTTTTGTCAAATCTGATTCCCAAGAATTTTGTGTCCGCTGCAACTGGAATAGCATTTTGTCCGAACCTTAATTTAAGTTCAGGATGAAGATTACACTTACGACAAAAGTGTACACAAACGGTCTTCTCCGGCGAGAACCTGAAGCCATTTGCAAGTACCCAGGAGTTGAGGCGATCAATAATTTTTTGCAGTTGTCTTTCAATAACCCTCATGTTGCATGACTGACAAAATATGCTAAAGTCATCAACATAGAGGGCACTGTTTACAGTTGGAGGAAGTTGTTCTGTGATGGAATTTACTTTGATGGCAAAAAAGCGTAACACTTAATACTGATCCTTGTGATACTCCCTCCTCTTGGCTGAAGGGACGAGAGAGTGAGGATCCAACACGAACTTGGAAAGATCGATTGGCTAAAACGTTTTTAATAAAAATGGGGAGTTGCCCCCTAAGACCAAGGCTATTCAGATCTTTTAAGATGCCAAATCTCCAAGTTGTGTCATACACTTTCTCCATATCAAAGAACACCGACACCAAGTGTTCGCGTTTTAGGAAAGCATCCCGGATGGATGTTTCCAGTCTAATAAGATGGTCCAAAGTGGAGCGGTTCCTTCGGAAGCCACACTGAATGTTGGAGAGAAGGTCATTTGATTCTAAGTACCACATTAAACGAGAATTAACCATTCTCTCCAGGATTTTGCACAGACAGCTAGTCAGAGCAATAGGACGATAATTGGTAGTGAATTTTGGATCATTTCCTGGCTTAACAAAGGCAAGAACGATTACCTTGCGCCAGGAATCCGGAAACTACCCTTCAATAAAGATTCTGTTATATAGAAAGAGCAGATAATCCATAGATTTTGGTGAAAGATGTTTAATCATTTCATAATGGATGCCATCTGATCCAACAGCACTTGCTCTGGAAAGAGCGAGGGCTCTTTTCAGTTCCGGCATAGTGAATGCCCCGTTGTAGGGATAGATGCTCTTAGACTTAAAATTAAGTGCTTGTTTTTCCAGTTTATGTTTCAGGACCAGGAACTTTGGGAATATGAAGATGTTGCAGAGATGTTAGAGAATGTTTCCCCAAGAGAATTGGCTATTGCAGTTGGATCTGCAATAGTGCATCCATTATAATCTAGGATTGAAGAAGGGTGGGGATGTATATTTTCCCTTCATTTTCTGGATTTTATCCCAGACTACCTTAGAGTTGGTAGACTGGTTAATAGATGATGTAAAATGGATCCATGATTCTTTTGACTCTGACGGTGGATATAGCGTGCTTTGGCTCGTGCACGTTTAAAGGCTATAAGGTTGGTCGTGGTAGGATATCGGCGGAATATCCCCCACGCTTTGTTTTGAGCCTTTTCTGCTGCTGTGCATTGGGAATTCCACCAAGGTTTGGGAAATGGTGGAAAACGGGTAGATGTTTTTGGAACAGTATTCGCAGCTCTTGGACGATAATTTCTGTGATGTATGCATCGTTGATCGGCTCCTTACTGACCGCACTGTCAAAATTTGCCTGATGTTGGAAAGCAGTCCAGTCAGCCTGATCAATCTTCCACCGTGGTAACCTGAAGGGAAGACATGGGCTCCCACTGTGTAACAAGGTTATCACAGGGAAGTGATCGCTTCCGTATGGATTCTCCTCCACTTCCCAAGTGAGTGAAGGGAATAGAGAAGGGGAGCATATAGAAAGATCAATGGCAGAAAAGGTACGGGTAGGCATGTGGAAGAAGGTATTTGTTCCAATATTTAGAAGGGAAAGGTCATTGTCATTGAGCATACACTCTATGACTCGTCCCCTTCCATTAATGTTAGCATTACTCCACAGGGTATTATGGCCATTAAAATCCCCGAGAAGTAAGAAAGGGAGAGGCAACTGCGTTACAAGATCATCAAGGTCTTCCTGGGAGATGTCAGTCCCAGTTGGAAAATAAATAGAGCACACGGTTAATAAAAATCCCACTGTAAGGCGAATTGCAACAGCCTCTATGCTGGTTGTAATTAGCAAGGGCTGAACTGGGGTCTGATTACCCACAAGGATAGCCACTCCTCCATGAGCAGGACCATCTGCAATTCTATCCTTACGAAAGATTGTGATGTTATGCATGGTGGGATCATCATTTGCCTTTAGATAAGTCTCCTGCAAGCAAAAGCATACTGGTTCGTGCTTTTGCAGGAGGGCCTTGATGTCATCAGTATTTCGCCGGAATCCACGACAATGCCATTGTAGGAATTTAGCCATTACTTTGGCTTGTTGGGTCTATCAGGTGGCTTCCGAGGTGCTGAGGGCTTACTTTTATCAGTCTTGGCTTTATCTTTTTTAGGGAAGTATGGACGCTGTCCCGTGTCCATTTCTTTCTCCGCAAAGAGTTCCAAAACTGATTCATCCTGTACCTCCTTGTTCTCTACATCCATTGTTTCTGTTATTACTGCAGGCTCTTTACCACTTGGTTTTGGTAGTGGTAGAGCACTAGGAGGTATGGATATAGGAGTGGCAGTTGACTGTGTTATTTTGGTGGGCTTTTGTGAGCTCAATAAATAGTGTGCAATCGGGGTGAATGACTCTTTTGGTGGTATAGTCATCTCAGTTTGTGCCCCTATAGTGCACTTAGCAGAAACCTTCTGGGCATACGAAGGTTTCCCACTATTTATTGGTTGGATACGTTTTCTGGCCTCTGGGTAGGAGATATTCAGCTGTTTTTAATTTTTGGATCTCTTTTTCATCCTTCCACCGGTGGCATGCTCTAGAGTAGGCGGGATACTCTTCTTGGCAATTGACACAGATGGGTTTTGGAGCTGAGCATTCCTTGCTCTCGTGGTCATTAACACCATATCGAGCACAGGCAGGGTTACCACAACAAGATGTTTGTGAGTGGCCGTATTTTTGGCATCTAAAACACTGCAGTGAGTTTGGGATATAAATCCTCACTGGGCAGTTTAGATAGCCTGCCTTGATGGAACTTGGAGGCCGTGGGGTCTCATTGATATTCTTTTGACAGCTGTCACTCCTTGTTCTTTTAATTCAGAGCAGATCTCTTCTTCAGAAACATGAAGAAGGTCCCACTCTGATATGACACCTCATGAAGAGTTCAAAGTTTTGTGGGGGGTTACGATGATAGGTATTCCCCCTATTGATGTGGCTTTTAGGATTTTTTCCGCCTGTTTTATATTTATAGCTTCGACCAAAAGATTGCCAGAACGCAGTCGTTTTACAGATTTGGGTGATCCTGCCAACCCTTCTAATCCTTTCTGGATAAAGAAGGGTGACATCTTCCCAATTGACTGCTCTCCAGTCGAATGGAGAATGAGGAAAAGTGGTGTTACAGATGGTGTTTTATCTTCAGTGCTGGCTCTTTTGACAGAGGTGTTGTCAGTGTTATCGTCTCGGTTAGGTAGGGGCCTTGTTAGGGCCCCAGGAGAAGTAGAATTTAAATTACTCATTAGAGTAAAGAGAAAGTGTCTGATGCCTAAGTACCTCACCCACCACGGAGCCCTACGAGGGGATGCCCACTCGTGAACTAGCAGGTACTGCGTACACGAATGGGACGCCGAGTTCGCTTAGAGCACCATACCCATGTTACAAATAAGTCTTTATCCCGTCCCAGGACCAAAGAGAAGGAGACTTATTGGAACGCAGTTGACCCTAGCAGTAAAAAACCAGCCGCCGATTGATCCCAGTCGGGCCGGTCTGGGACCATCCGTCTTGTCGAAGCAGGGGCCAAAGTGGTGTATTAAGGCTGGGCCCCTCAACCACCAGGAACCCCTTTCCGCATTCCACGGGTTGCGGCGCACGGCTGTACACGTCGGATTCCAAAGATGTAACCCTGGAACAATGGTATGGGTGTTAGACCCCAGTGATGCTAATCTGGGAAACCAGCAGCATCACTGAGAGGTCCCCTCACCACGTACAGGTGCCCACGTGGAGGGGTCTTTAAGTCCAGCTATGACCCTGTCTCTTCCTGGGCTTTAATGGTTAACTGCCTAAACTACTCTGACTTTTCACTTTCAATCCGGTAAAGCAACCTTTCTTTCTTTACAAAACTGTACAATGCAGACACTGATTGCCCAGAAATTTGGGAAGTCATAGCTTGGAGAATTCCAAGGAAAGCAGCAAGATCAAGAATAAAACACTAGCTCCTTTACTAACCCGACTTCGTTTAATCAAAAGGCACTTCCCATTCAACACTCTGTTCTTTGTCAATGGTTTGAATATAGACCTGGTCTTAATAGCCCAAAACAAAGTCTCCCCTGTCACAAACGGCTAAACTCATACTAAGGAATCTCCACCGAACTAAAAATAACCACAATGTTACATCCTTCCTCTCCATTTTCACCTTACTTTATAGCCTAGATATCTAGGGGAGCACATACCTTCCATTCATCAGGTAACTCCGGTCTTTATGTATACTTGAACTACAATTCTCATGCATTAATGTCCAAGTTTGCAGACGATAAAAAGGTTGGCAGGGTTGTTAAGGACACTACTGATGCTATACTGCTGCAACAGGATCTGGAAAGGTTGAGCAGATGGGGTGAAAGGTGGCAAATGAAGTTTAACATTGACAAATGTAAAATACTATGTATGGGAAACAGCAACCCCAGAGGAACGTATCAACTCTCTGGTACTACACTGACAGTGGTAGAGAATGAAAAGGAGCTGGGGCTAATTGCACAGGCAGATATGAAGTTCTCTGAGCAGTGCAGACAGGTTGCAAGAGTAGCTCATGGTGTCTTGTCAATGATATACAGGAATTTTTCTAGCAGGGATAAGGAGGTGATTATTCCCTTGTATAAAGCAATGGTCAGACCACACCTTGAATACTGTGTACAGGTCTGGAGGCCTCATTTCAAGAAGGATGTAGAGCTGCTGGAACGAGTACAGAGAAGGGCAAAAAGATTAGTGAATGGAACAAAGGGGTGCTCTTACGAAGAAAGGCTTAAGTTTTGCAAATTACAGTGTCTGGAGACTAGGCACCAGCGAGGTGATCTGATAGCAGTGTATAAAGCTTTGAATGATTTGAGCATGCTCAATGCTGATGGGATTCTTCCTCTTGCTGAGAATAATCATCTGAGAGGGCATAAATTCAAATTGAGGAAAGACAAATGTAGGATAGATGTGCAGAAATTTGCCTTTAGCCAGCAGGTAGTTGGTTGGTGAAACAGACTTCCATCCCTTGTTGTGGAAGTTGATAGCCTAAATAAATTTAAGGCTCAGCTGGACAGGTATTTCGAACGAATGGAGGGGTGAAGTGGAAGCGTGTTTTTTTTTGGCTGATGCTGCACAAGCTTGCTTTCTTGCATCATATGCCTCTTCTAATGCTAATTAGCTAATCTCGATAATTTAGTGATAGCCAAGTCATGCCAGTTGTGTGTCCTTAATTTTAACTACATGTGTCAATAACTTTGTCTTTCATATTAATTGTAATCTATTCTAAACCTATGTGTCTTTATGCTTTACTGTAAGCCCCTATAGCTGGTGCATTAGTTGTCCCGGGGCAAGCTCAGTATTATCAGCATGTTTTCTGTACAGTACAGTATAGATGGTACATCTCTACACGGCCACGCTGATCCAACACTGTGCAGGATGCCTCTTGGACAAACCTGCAACCACTAGCTTGTCTGGAACTGTTGCCTCTCTCTGCATTGTAGGAACTCGTGGCCGAGAGCTAATAAACAGAATTTATTATCATTTTGGAAGGGAGAGATGTTGCCCCCTTGCATGAGCAGCAAAATTCAGTGAAGAATTATGTTCTTTGACAAAAGATACAAATGAATCATTCAGCACATATGATGCCATGAATATTTCTATGCAATGCATGCTATCTTATGCTTATTTATTTGAAAATGTCTAATTACATCACAATTCCCACCATTTTAAACTGAAAATCACACCTACATTTGTACTGAAGGTAAATATGTTACCTTTTCAGATTTTGCAATACATGGAAAATCTTGAAAATATGACTTCTTTTTTCTTTATAACTGAAACTTCATTTTATATTTCTTTGGCACCTTACTGAAGAACATTGTTCGCTTCACACTAACATGTACTATGAAATGATTGCACATAACAGAGACAATGCAATTATTCGAATTTGCAATGTAGACTATCACGACACACTTGACACCAAATTCATTAATGAATGTAAACATTAATTCTCAAAATTAAGAAAAATGCAATTTTAACGTAGTTTTGTTATTTTTGTTGGGTAAAGAAAAAAACCTCAGAAAAACTGAATTTTTGTAAAAAATCTTTTCTCCATATTTTTTGCTTTTTGCAATAGACAGAGAGAGAGAGAGGATCAAGGAAAAAGTCAAGAGACAAAAAGACAAGGGTCAAATCAAGTGAAAATCTGGAGAGCTGGTAGCTTTGCTAAAATCAATAATGTTTAATCAAACAATTCTTATTAAATAATTAAGAAAGTTGGAAAAATAATTTTAGATATCTGTAAAGCACTGCACAGATTTGCCATATTTACAGTAATGTATTAGCATTACATCAAAAGTGAACATGGTCTTCTTTACTCAGTCACTGCCATTAAAGTATAAGTTATTTGAGGAAGTGCATTTTTTTATTTATAACTGGAGATCAGCACAACACATCTAAGTTTTCTGCAATCAGAAATCTGGAGAAAAACTTGGACATGCTGTGGTCACCTTGAAGCACTGACATACCCCAGGGACTCAAAATCTGATGAGTATGGGCTTCGCACACCCAGGGTCCTGAGCTAGATATCATCATTCTTCTCTTTCTTGGTGATACCTTCTACTTTCTCTCTCTCTCTCTCTCTCTCTCTCTCTCTCTCTCTCTCTCTCTCTCTCTCTCTCTCTCTCCCCCCTCCTGCCTGCTGAGGCATGGGCCTGCCTCACTGACTTTCTGGGATCTCCTTCTCTATAATCCCCATACCTCTGTCTTTACCCCCCCATATTTCAGTCTTCCCCCTACTCTGTCTAACTCGCAGTGTACACCCCCACACAATTCATCAATGAATAACATCCAAATTTAAACCGCACTTACATAAACCTCTCTCGGCCTTTTATATTCTAGTGTTAACCCCACTGTTTTTTTTTTTCCACATTAAGCCCTTGCCACTGAAATCTTCAGAAACTAGGTGGCAGGGCCTGCCAGAGTACAAAATAAAATCTACTGGGTACCTGACCTGCCTTCCTGGGGCCAAGTGCGGTAATGGTCAGAAGAACAATGGTACACCACCCTACACATCCTCCCATTCCCCACACACTTTTTAAATCTCTGGCCTACACATCCTTTAAATCTCTGGAGTTCTGTGCCATACAAACAGAGTGCACAAAGCAGAGATGGGGAAGCCCCTGGTGCCATCAGACAACTAACACACTTTGCACTTGTTGCATCCACAGCCATTACTGTTTTCATTCCATCAGTAGATATCTGTATGCAATAGGAGTTTGTAGTTGTAAAGTTGTTCAATATTCATATATGCTATGGATTGCTTTCCCATTTTAAAATATTCACCATTCTAGTTACCACAGGAATAAAAAGCCCATGGAGGATCTAGTTCAAAGATTTCTTGGATTACATTATCTAGTTTTAAATTCCAATGTTCCATTAGCCCTTCCAGCCTTATACAGAAAGTTAATTTTCTCTAAGCTCATTTCTTTTGCCATTTGGTTAATTTTTAACTGCAAGTCAAGGAGATATGGCCATAGAATGAGTTGGTAGGCTCTGTATTTTGACTGGATAATTTCGGAATTGTAAATATCTACTGAAATGAAACAGTGGTTCATTTGCTTCTACACATAAGCTTTGAATGGGAGGATGTCCAGAATGCTTTTAGGGTTATCCATAAGGTACAATGACAAATTGGGTTAAGCCATTAATGGCAGTCTTTCTAGCAGAATCATATAGAAGAGCACGATAGTCCATTCAAGATCTAATAAATGCATGGTACAAATGAAGAAGGGTGTACCTATTGAAACTCTCATATCAAAGCTGAGATCACTTTAAGGATATTCATCTTTTTTTGAGAGATATGGAATCTTTTTTGATTCCATATCTGTCATGCTCTTATTTTATTGTCTGCAATTTGCACTTATTTTATTGACTGCAAATTGAAGTAGTCATTTGATACAGTTCATGTTTTGGGAGTAGCATGATAGAGTGAAATCATTAGCAAATAGGTGTGCTTCAACAGCAGCAGGAATGTCTTTTGCAGGAATGTCTTTTTCCAATTAACCATCCACTGGCTAAAGGCAAATTTCCACCCATCCATTCTAAATCTGTCTTTCTTCAATTTCAATTTATGCCCCCTACCCACAGGTTCGTAATCTGAGCAAGCAGAAGAATCCCATCAGAATCCCTCAAGCCTTATGCACTTCAATCAGATCACCTTGCAGGTGCCTAGTCTCCAGCCACTGCAATTTGCAGAACTTAAACCTTTCTTGGTAAGAGGAACCCTTCGTTTCCCTCACCAATCTTATTGCCCTACTCTGTACACACTCAAGCAACTCTACATTCTTCCTTAAATGAGGCCTCCGACCTGCACGTAGTACACAAGCCGTGGCCTGACCATTACCTTATACAAATAGATAATCACCTCCTTTGCCCTACTAGCAAAATTCCTGTATATCATTGACAATACTCAATGCACGGGATGCATATAAATTATCAAGCGACTCAGAAGCCTATGGCAGATATCAGTTAATCTGTAATCAGGTGACAAAGGAGGTTTGGCAGGCGAAGGCAGATTACGAGAAATCCTTGGCAAAAGATGCTAAGAAAAACAGCAAGGATTTCTTTACTTATATAAACTCTAAAAGGAAGGGGATGAATCTGATTGGTCCACTTGACATCGATGGTTCGACTTTTGATGATCCTGCTCAGATAGCAAACAAACTGAATGAGTATTTTGCATCTACATTCACATGTGAGGAATTATTAAGGTTTGAAAATGGCAGAAGGCTATCAAATTGTAGCAAGATACTTAATGATTTTGTAATAACTGAGAGCAAAGTGGAAGAGAAATTGTTGAAGTTAAACATAAGAAAAGCACCTGGGGTGGATGGGATCTATCCAGTTATATTAAAGGAGGCGGCAAAGCAACTAAGCAAACCCTTAGCCATAATTATGAGAGCATCCTTGGACTCAGGGGAGGTTCCCACGGACTAGAGATGTGCAAATGTATCCCCAATTCACAAAGGGGGATCGAAGGGTGACACGAGTAATTACAGACCAGTTAGTTTAACTTTTGTTCCGGGTAAAATAATGGAGTCGCTGGTTAAAGACGCATTGCAGGATCATCTAGACAAGACTGCAGCAATAATTCAGAAACAGCATGGGTTTGTTAAGGGAAAGTCTTGTCTGACAAATTTGATAGGATATTGTGATGTGGTTATAAAGGAACTGGATGCAAAAAATAATTTTGATATCATATATTTGGATTTCAGGAAAGCTTTTGACACTGTTGCGCATGGAAGACTATTGTACAAATTGGAGCAGAATGGTATTAAGGGTAAGTTGCTACAAAGGATAAAAGGATGGTTAAGTGGGAGAAGACAGAGGGTGGTAATCAATGGGTGCTGCTCTTCTTGTACTAATGTTATTAGTGGTGTCCCACAGGGTTCGGTGTTAGGTCCACTGTGGTTTTGTATATTTATCAATGATATTGATGAAGGTATATCAGACTTAATGTCGAAGTGTGCAGATGATACAAAGGTTGGCAGGGTTGTTAATGACAGTAATGGCAGTGTGCTACTGCAACAGGATCTAGATTATTTGGGCAGATGGGCTAAGAAGTGGCAACTGAAGTTTAACCTTGACAAATGCAAAGTACTGCATATGGGTAGAAGTAACCCCAGAGAAACGTACCAACTGTGTGGTACTACACTTAAGGTGGTAGAACATGAAAAAGACCTGGGAGTAATTATGCAGGCAGATATGAAGTTTTCTGAGCAATGCAGACAGGCTGCCAGGGCAGGTAATGGGGTTTTGTCAATGATATATAGGAATTTTGCTAGCAGGGAAAAGGAGGTGATTATCCCTCTGTATAAGGCGATGGTCAGGCCACGCCTTGAGTACTACGTACAGGTCTGGAGGCCTCATTTTAGGAAGGATGTAGATTTACTTGAGCGTGTACAGAGAAGGGCAACAAGATTGGTGAGGGGAATGAAGGGATCCTCTTACCAAGAGAGGCTTAAATTCTGCAAATTGCAGTGGCTGCAGACTACTAGGCACCTGCGCGGTGATCTGATTGAGGTCTATAAGGCCTTGAATGGGTTGAGCACGCTGAATTCTGATGGGATCCTTCCACTTGTTCAGATTACGAACCTAAGGGGGCATAAATTCAAATTAAGAAAAGACAGATATAGAATAGATGTGCGGAAATTTGCCTTTAGCCAGCGGGTGGTTAATTGCTGGAAAAAACTTCCATCTGTCGTTGTGGAAGTCGATAGGTTGAATAAATTTAAGGAGGAACTGGACAGGCATTGGGAGAGAATGGTGTGATTTTTTTTTTTTTTTTTTGTTGGCTGATGCTGCATAAGCTCATAGATTTGCTTTCTTGCATCACATACCACTACTACTACTACTCCATGACCTGCTCTGGCAGCCTGTCTGCATTGCTCAGAAAACAGACTTCACAATTACTCCCAGGTCTTTTACATTTTCTACCACCTAAGTGTTGTACCGCACAGTTGGTATGTTTCTCAGGATTGTGGGTTACTTCTACCCACATGAAGTACTTTCATTTGTCTAAGTAAAATTTCGGTTGCCACTTATCAGCCCATCTGCCTAAATTTTCTAGATCCCATTGCAGTAGCACACTGCCATTACTGCCATTAACAACCCTGCCAACCATTGTATCACCTGCAAACTTTGACATTAAGCCTGATATACTTTATCAGCATCAAAGTTGTTATTATTTTGGTTTTTAGGAGCATTAGCAGCTAAGGCCATATTTCTCAGGGGATATGCGGTGGTCATTCCCTGACCTTTCCGCATCCTCCGTATTTGGTGGTCATGGGCTCGTACCCCGGTCTAATCAAAAAGCATGGGCTATGCACTGCTGCTCCTGCTCACTTAGCTATGGATGTGCCTGTCAATCAAAGTTGTTTGCCTCACCTTTGATCATAAGATCCAAGGAAGACTTGTTTTAAAAAAACCAAGTTGATTTTCACTCATCAGTGATTCCAAATCGAGACTGACTTAAGTAAGTCGCGAATAATTTTTTCCAATGTTTTTCCAAAATAGCATTACATTAGTAAAGGCACATGATGCAGGAAATCAAGCTTATATAGCATCAGAAAAAAAAAACAAAAAACCCCATTTCTCATTTCACCCATCCACTCGCTCCAAATGTTCTGTCTTGAATATATTTAAACTATCAACTTCTACAATGATAGATGGAAATCTGTTCCAGCAATTAACCACCCGCTGGCTAAAGACAAACTTCCGCACATCTATCCTACAACTGACTTTCCTCAATCTGAATTTAAGCCCTCTCAGGCAATTATTCTGAGCAAGAGTTTAAGCCCTCTCAGGCAATTATTCTGAGCATGCATAATGCTGATGGGAAGAATCCCATCAGCATTATGCATGCTCAAACCAATTGAAGCTTTATACACCTCAATCAGATCACTTCACAGGTGCACAGTTTCAGACACTGTTGCAAAACTTAAGCCTTTCTTCATAAGAACAACCCTTTGTTCCATTCACTAATCTTGTTACCCTTCTCTGTACTTGTTCCAATAGCTTTACATCCTTTCTAAAATGAGGCCTCCAGACCTGTATACAGTACTAAATGTGTGGCCTTACCATTGCCTTATACAAGAGGATAACCAACTCCTTATCTCTGCTAGAAAGATTCCTGTAGATCATTGACAAGACACCATGAGCTACTCTTGCAGACCGTCTGTACTGCTCAGTAAACTTCATATCTGCCTCCACAATTACCACCAGGTTTCATTCTCTACCACTGTCAGTGTAGCACCACATAGTTGATACGTTACTCTGAGGTTACTTTACATTTGTCATTGTTAAACTTCAGTTTCCACCTCTCAACCCACCTGCTCAACTTTTCTAGATCCCGTTACAGCAGTGTGCTGTTATTAGTGTCATTACCAACCCTGCTGACCTTTGTATCATCTGCAAACTTGGACATTAAGCCTGATATACCATCATCAATATCATTAATAAATACAAAAAACAACATGGACCCAACATTGAACCTTGCACTCCACTAATAACATTAGTCCATGAAGAGCAATGTCAATTGATTACCACTCTCTGTCTTCTCCTACTCAACCATCCCTTTATCCATACTAGAAATTTGCCTCCAATGTCACACTGTGCCAATCTGTGCAGCAGTCTTCCATGTGCAACAGTATCAAAAGTCTTACTAAGATCCAAATATATGATATCAGAATTATTCTTTGCATCCAGTTCCTTTGTGACCACATTATAGTATCCAATCAAATTGGTCAGACAAGACTTCCCCTTAACAAACCCATGCTGTGTTTGTGCCCCATCCTTGTGTTTTTCCCTTTCTTGTCTCAGGGTAGTCTCTGTAGTAACTCCATTGAATAGTATTTTATGGTCTTGTTCAGTTTAACTTGTGGTGGTCTTTCGCTAGATGCCATTTATGGTAATTAACAGTTTTCTCCACTCGAAGAGATCATGCACATATTGAGAAAGTGCTCTGTATTCCTCTTCTATGTCAATGAAGTGGGATTCCTATCTTTTTGGAAGGTAATGTATCTTTGTGATTAGGATGCCTCTGAGACCTTTGTATTCTGGGCAGTCATAGACCAAGTGGTTCCAGTTCTCGACTTCCCCACACGTGCAGTTGGGGTCCTCAACAAGGCCGAACCCGAGCAGCTTCTCCTTAAAGGGGCCATGACCAGTAAGCAGTAAAATCAAGTGCTTCCCCGGAAATTACCAGGCCGGTTGCTTGGGGTATATTTTGCTGAGGTTAGGGAGGAATTTTTGTGTGATTTCTCCTTTTGTTGTATCGGTCCATCTTCGTTGTCACTCCTGGGGTAATCGGACTTTTTCTGTTTTTGTACTACTTGCCGAGTCAATTATGAAATCCTCAAAGTTGCCAGCGATGCTCCCTGGATTGCAGGAAGAGCAAGCTAGCTTTCATAGCCTCCAAACCGAGGGGGAGCACTCCAGAAAGCACCTGCAATGCTGGTGTGTTTACTGTTCTGCATGATCATGTGGTTGTTAAAAAATGGTCCGTTTGTATCATGTCCAGAGTTCTCCTATTGACTGCAAGCGTTGTTTTGCTGTACCACACTGCCGCAGCATAAGTTATCGCAGGGATGAAGGTTTCCTTATAATACAACATTAGTGTTTTTTTTTTTTTTTTTTATCCTCAGTCTTTTCTTGTAACCCTCGCCACCAGTGTCGAATAATGTCTAATCTTCGTCCTTATATATTGTAGGTGAGGTTGAAAGGAAAAGGTTTTGTCTAGGATAACTCCTAGATATTTAATTTGGTTGGCAAGTTTAATGCTCACACCAATTTTAATTTTGGGTGATTCCTAGCCACCAGGTTTGCCCTCTCATAGCGGTTTTTGATTCGCTTGTAAAGCAGTCTCTCATATAGTTTGCTGATCACTGAGAGCAGTGTGATAGATCTATACGACTCTGGGCAGTCCGGATTTTTGTTAGGATTTTAAAGTATTAACTTGGTGTTTGCAGTTTTCCATGCTGTGGGGAATTTGCCTGTTTCCAGGCATCTGTTGTATAGAGTAAGTAGTAAGTGCGGTGCAAATTCTGCAGTTTTCTTCAAGATCTCTGGTTCAATCATGTCCAGTCCTGGGCATTTTGCGATTTCTCATTTTGGTGGCAGCCTCACTGAGCTCCTCAAGGGTGAAGGGGGTTCGATTGCTGAGGTGATATAGGTTGCGCTGTCCTTGCAAATTTCGTGTTGTTCTTGCATGGTTAGTATTGCTGGTTCCTTGAAGATTTTGTCCAGTATGTTGCCCATCGACTGCTCCCAGGTGGTCGTTAGGTTTTTTCCTCCAGTGTCCTGGTAGTACTAATGACCTCGCCCCTGGGAAGCTTATTGGTTATCACCTTGTAGAATTTGTCCCATGGGTCAGTGTTTCAAGAAGTAGACACTAGGCGCTCCCAGGAATGCTTCTTACTTTTTTTATGGTGTCCATGTAACGGTTCCTAGCTTCTCTGTAATGTTATCTCAGGACCTCCACCTCATCTTTGGCAGGTTCTGCGAGCTCTCTGGAAGTCTTTTCTTGTTTTTTGCATCTGTCGTCGTAGTACAGCAATTTCTGGTGTCCACCAGAATACTGCGCAAGGTTTTGGATTTTTTTCTTTTTATGGCTCGATCACTGATGTTCAGTAATAATTTTGTAGTTTCCCTCTGAAGGTCATCCGGGTCGCTCCGAGGGTTTATGTTTTCCGGATTGTGTCTAATTGCCATGGTGAGCAGCTCTCTATACAGTTGCGACTGCATATTTCTTTTGCGGTTGGTTTGTTTGAATTATTCTTGTTAGCTCCCTTTCAATTGAAAAGGTTATTGCCCGGTGGTCTGATGTGGTCCATGCTTCCTCCACCCTCCAGCCAGTCACGTGTCGGGGCATACTCCTGGTGGCCAGGAAGACATCAATTGTGGCCTCCTAGAGGGTGCTCTTAAAGGTCGGCAGATGGTGGGGGTCGATTTAGTACAATTAGATGGGATCCTGCAAGGTAGTCTTCTAAGAGTTGTTCATTTCGAGTTCCTTGCCTGTCTGGGGTGATGCTGTGCCATGCCGGGGAGAGGCAGTTGATGTCAGCTCCAATGATGACTCTTTGATTTGGTAGGATATCCTGTAGGCATTGGAGGTAGTCGACTGCAAAGTCTATATCTTGTCCCAGTCTGCAGTAGATGCTGCCACGACATACAGGGATCGTAAGTTGTGCACAAGCAGCCCATGGAGAACACAGCTGTGTGATTTTAGTTGCACTGATGTTGGTGTTTCTTACCAGAACGGCAGCCCACGGGGTGTCCTCATCCATGTGGATCACCTTGTAATTCTTTGGGTACCGTGCTACCCGCTTTAGATGTGTATACGGTTCCTTGACTTATAATGATATCCATGTTTTCGTCTTCGGCTTTTGTCCGTAACTGGTCAGCCAATGCTCTGGCCCGTTGTATGTTAATTTGGATTATTCTCAGCTATTTGTGTTATAATTCTTAAATATCGTTCCCATAGTTGATCCTGATTTGGTATAAGGTCTTGGTTCGTTGGTATATAGGGCATTTCGGGTCCCCAAGTGAGTGCTTATGTCTAATTTCATAGTCTTGCAGTTAATGCAGGTGGGTTCCTTATCTTTTTTTTTTGGGGGGGGGGGGGGGGGGCAGGCATTAAAATCGTGGCCCTTTGCAGAGCAGTGGCCAGATGCTGGGGTGGTTTGTGCACATGTGTGTCGTGTGGCCAAAATTGCAGCAGCGTTAGGATTTCGGTATGATTACTCGTTTGTGATAGTGGTAGCTTCCCCATTCAATGAAAACCCTTGTTTAGTCTTTCAGTACCTTCCAGGCCTCCAGGGTAAGCTCAAATACCTAATTTTTATTTATTCCGTTTCTCGCTTGTATGAAGTATTTGGGTATTACTGTTTCTTGTGGGTCCTTTCCCGGGATTTTACTCTGTAAGTTCCTGGGGTACAGCTCAGATGCTAGTTGGTTAGGTGTGTGTCATCCTTGTCCACGTCAAAAATTATTATAGCCGAACCTTTCCTTTTTGGTGGCTCAGTTGTTAGGCCCAAGGCAGCACTCTAGGGGTTTTCAATTATCTCTTGCATCTCTCACTTTGACTCGGTTTCGATCAGAAGTCCTACACTCCTCAGTTTACGTATTCCTCTTATTCTTGTTTGCTGGAAGTCGTCCTTCATAGTGCTTATTAGTTTGTTCTTGATTTCGTCACTTGTGAAGATTTCGTTCACTTGATTTCGTTCTTGATTTCGTCACTTGACCTTGTGAAGGACTGTTTCTAGTTTAGTCCAGATTCCCACAATCTCGCCTCTGACGGCTGCCGTGATTCTGTTCGTTGATCCTTTTAATGTTTTCAAGCTCTACCCGAAGGGCCAGTACCTGGTGCAGCACAGTGCCTTCCAGCAGCCTGGGGTCAATGTTTGGGGATTCAGGTTGTTTGCTTGCTTCTTCGTCGTTTTTCTGTTCGGATGTCCTGTTTATCTTGTTATTCTTTAGGATCGCCTTGAGATCTTGTCTCCCTTCCCAACTTCGGGGTGGCGTATTTCTTGTACTTCTTTTTGGGCGTTGGGAGTGACAGTGTGTCGTTGCCGTCGCCACTTTGCTCTATTATTTGCAATTCATCGTTTTGATCTTGTTTGTGATGTCCTCTTGTTAGTTTTTTTTCGTCCATAGTTTGTTCTGTGATTTTCTGATTTGAATTGCTCATTTTGTTCCAGTTGGTGTCTGACTTCGGATCCTCGAGGCTGTTTCGGATTAACAAGTTCAGGACCTCTCCGTCAGGAAGAGCCTGTGAGATGATGGCAAATGAAGCCAACCATGAGTCCGTTGTGCAATTTG
The DNA here is from genome assembly GCF_048544385.1 of Mastigoproctus giganteus. Taxonomy (NCBI): domain Eukaryota; kingdom Metazoa; phylum Arthropoda; class Arachnida; order Uropygi; family Thelyphonidae; genus Mastigoproctus; species Mastigoproctus giganteus. The sequence continues at coordinate 219,023,952 of NC_143583.1, forward strand.
TTGCCTGGCAACGTTCAATTCAAATTTTTTACTTCCCCCCATTACAATTCGGGGTGGGGGCGCCCGAGAGTGGAACTAGTCTTTGCGAGATCAGACTAATTTCTGTTGGGGTTTTCTATGTGATGGTGAAAACAGTTTTTACACAAGTGGTGTAATTACGATGATTCGATCCATCCATGAGAGTCTATGGCAGATGGGGGGGGAAACACTAGAATCATTGTTCCTTTTTTTTTTTTTTTTTTTTAATGAAAACCCCAAACACGAAAGGTATCAAAACCTATAGTAATTAGTACCGTGCATGGGTTGAAGGAGAAGTATGGGGGGAGGGGGATGCTGGAAACCTTTCTCTAGAGCATTTAAGTCCACAATAACATTTCAATTTTGGGGCAGAAGCACTGTCCAACGTTACACTGATTGGGACACCTCCCCAATCAAGTGCAAATACTCTGTATGGTGCCTTCAGATGGACATTCGCAATTAGTGAAATGTGGCAGTCAAGATCACAACTGAAGGAGTAGATGTCTTTACTCACTAATCCAACAAAACATTAAATGAGATTTTTTTTTTTTGTTAATTAACAAAATGTTGTTTTAATTCACTTTCCGTGCGGGCCATAGGTTGGACACCTCTGTGAATCAACTGTAAGCGCCCGTTCGAGAATTAGGAGAGAGTGATTTTCTTTTACCCCACAAATAATTACGTGTTGTTTCATGGAAGTGCGTATACACAGTTTTCCGTAAATTTTCTCTATTTCTGTTTACATGGTCACACAGTACCTGAATATCCGAATGACACCGACATTTTGTACAGTTTAAAAAAATTCAAATTTAACTAGTTCAAAGAACTAGTGACAATATCGATGACGGGAGAAGGAAAATGATGACAACGAAGTTAAAAACCTTCTAAACATGAATTGTTGGCATTTGGTGAAAATGAAGTTAGAAAATTGTCAATTTGGCTTCAGTTAAATGAAAGAGATGCAATTTGTCGATTTTGGGAATACCTAATCGAAAAGACAGTTTCGGAAGAATTGAAGCTTTTGATGAACGCTCTAAGTACGATACAAATTTCATCGAGTGAATGTGAATGAGGATTTTCACGAATGAATCTGATTGCCAACCCAACCAGAGCTTCGTCGAGGACAAAAACAGTTTCTTCACTCTCTCTCTCTCTCTCTATGTACCATGTCCGTTCAGGACAATGGTGATCATGGTCTTCCACATCTCTCGATCTTTTGCTGTTCTTGGCAGATCAAGACTCCGTACATTCATCCAGTTGGTCAGACCACTAATATAGTATATTCTCTGTCTTCCTCTGCTTCACTTTCAATTCACCTTGCCTGTCATGATGGTCTCCTTTAAACCTTCCTTCCTCATGATGTGCCCAAAAATCAGTTGCATTTCTGTTATGTTCCTCAGTAATGATCTTTGCATTCCTGCTCTTTGTAGTACCTCTACATTCATGATATGTTCAGTCCAGGAAATTCTGAGCATCCGTCTATAAAACTATATTTCTGTTGCCTCCAAAAACTTTGACATTTCTTGGAGACTGCCCAACATTCACAACATAACAGTTCAAACAGCAAAGAATGAGTACCGGTACCTATTTAAAAAAAAAAAAAAAAAAAAAAAAGCAGCACTGAGTATATGCAACAAGTACCGACCATACCGATCATTGCATCAACCACAGGTATGGTGCCAAAGACCGTACATAACAGCAATAGGTATCCCAGTTAACACCTACTAGGAACTCCAGAAAGTCGCAATCCTGAACACCTGTAGGATAGCAGAGTTCCTCGACCAACAGTAACACCGGACATAACGACAACCACCCTATGTACTTGGTAGCAATACCCGTCACAAGGTGAAACCCCCAATCGGGAAGAAATAATATAAAAATAATATATGATTCTGCAATGCTTCTTTAACCAGTGCTTCCATTAATTTCTGGAACACAAGTTAAATTAACTGGTCTGTAATTATTGTGTTGGCCTTTGATCCTACTTTGTGGATTGGGGTCACATTTGCACATCTCCAGTTTACGGGTACCTCCCCGAGTTCAAAGAAGCTCTTCTAATTATGTCCACAGGTTTGCTAACTTCCTTTGCTGCCTCCTTTAATATAACTGGATAGATTCCATCTGCTCCAGGTCCCTTTCTTGTGTTTATCTTCAACAATTTCTCTGCCAATTTACTCTCAGTTATTACAAAATCATCTAGCTTACTGCCAGAATTTAATACACCTCTGGAAATTCCCTCCGCGAATAACTCCTCATGTGTGAATGTCGATGCAAAATATTCATTTAGTTTGTTAGCTACCCAAGCAGGATCATCAAAAGTTCAACCATCGATATCAAGTGCACCAATCTAATTTATCTCCTTCCGTCTAGAGTTTACATAAGTAAAGAACTCTTTGCTATTTTTCTTTGCATCCCTTGCCAAGATTTCTCATTATCTTCCTTTGCCTGCCTAACCTCCTTTGTGACTCGGTTACAGACAATCTATCATTTGGCTTCTGTGTCACCTGTTAATTTATATGTATCCCATGCATTTTTCTTCTCTGCCACGTCTCATTAGTTTATCTGACTTCCATTTAGGTCTAAACATTGAACAATATTTCTTAGTTGGTATGAAAAGTCTAGTAGCTCCCGAGATTAATTTTTTGAATGCTTCTGATTTTGAATTTGTTGTTGGTAACATCATCAGTTTGTCCCACCGTATAGAATTTAAATACTGTCTCAGACCACCATAGTCACCTCTACAAAAGCCAAAACCCTTTTCTTTACCTCTGATGGTAGCTACCTCTTTGAGTAAATCCCACTTCAGCACTGAGATCACACTATGATCTCTGCCACCTAGTGGTTCCTTTATCTGCAGATTCTTAATGCATGAAGAATCACTACTGATAATCAGATCAAGAGTATTCCTTCCTCTAGTTGCCTCCCGAACATGCTGCTGTAGAAAACAATCATCCAATAAATCCACAAAAGCCTTGCTAGTGTGTGAGTGACCAACCCACAAATTCCAGTCAGTATCTGGGAAATTAAAAAATCAGTGGTATTGTCAGTATTGTCAGACTTTGTTGGGAAAGAAGAGGAATTTGAATTACTCATAAAAGGAAAATAAAGTTTCAGGTGACCTAAATACCAAGTTTGCTTAGAGCAAGAATGGGCAACCTCTGCCTCATGGGCCAACTCCAGCCTGCGAATGTAATCCAGCCTTCAGTCATTTTCAAATATATATATATAATAAACAGACCGCCGTTTATTATATATATTTTTGAAATTAATGGAATTTCTGACATAAATTTTGAAAATACTCTGCATATTGCTATGACAAATACCGATCCAGATATCAATTCACTGATAAAAATAAACAGTATCAAATCTCTCACTAAATATTATAAAAATAAAATATTTCAATTTTCATTACTGAAATTGTATTTGTATTTTGTTACTATAATTGCATTTTTGTAATTCTACCTTGAATTTGTATTTCATTTTTCTAATTAATAAATTTAATTATATGTATGTGTATGTATAAATATTAAGATAATAACATGAAACTGTTTATGACAATTTTTTAATTATATACCATTTTAATAATCCTAAAAATTGTGGAAAGTTAAAAAAAAATTTTGGACCATGTATACTTCACAGACATTTTATTTGGTTCTCCACTTATAAAAATTTGCCCACCACTGGCTTAGAACATTATGCCAACATTTCCAATAAGTCCTGACCCTGTCTGCCAGGAACAAAGAGGAAGAGACCTATTGGAATGCAGTTTACCCTAGTGGTAAGGACCATCCACCAACTGATTCCAATCAAGCTGGTCCAGGATTCCATCCCTAAAATAATGTATTAGGGATGGAATCCTCACCCACTTTCACAGTTTCATGGTTCATGATTGTACATGCCAGTTTTCAATGCTTTAACCTTGGAACCAAGATATGGGTATTGGATACCATATCTTGGTTCCAATCTGAAAGTGATGCCAATCTGAAAGGCCAGCAGCATTGCTGGGTGCGTCCAGCACAAGTCTAGGGGGCCAATCAACAAGTCATATATTGAAGGAACAGTTCTCTGTCTGTATTGCTACTGTTTCATGTCTTTGGATAACTGCTACATAGCTACAATTTGGAGTGTTAAGGAGGAATTGTTTTCTCACCTTCTGCTATGTAATAACTTCTTGTTCTATCTTGTACTTTTGAATTTTTTTTACCTAATTTCCATAGCTCACAGACTTTTGAGTACAATGGATGAGAACCTTCACATTTTGCACAACAAGGTGATTTAGCATTACAGTCTGCTTGGGTATGTCCTTGGACCCACAATTACACCTCCCTAGCATGTTTTTGGCACGTATACCCTTAACCTTAATAGCATGAGTTCAGTATATATGGATATGACACAACATTAGACATGTTGTGTTAACATGTCTAATGTAAACGTGTTGTGTTATGACACAACATGTTTACTGTTTTTGGTAAGATTGGTGAACTGAAAGTAAGTATAATATTGATATTTTTGCATGTATGACTTTTTCTTTTTGCAATTTTTGTACTATTTCTTATTCCAATACATTGTTAAGTCCAATTCACTAAGACTCACTAGAATAGCACAAGGAGTTACTATGATGAGCATAGTAAGCAGAGTTTCTGTATGCTTTTACTCACTATTTCTACAAGTAGATTTCCAGATTAATGCTATGATGAACACATTGGCTGCAATCATTGAAAATTTTGAACATTCATTTGGTTCCTTTTAGTTCTGGGAATTGGCTCTTATACCCCCCCCGACATGCATTCCAGATATGGGCTAACATGTATCTATATTAATAAATATGAATCTTACATCCCCATAAAGAAAGCACAAAAAATTGTGTTTCCATTGTTTCTGTTATTTGGGGAAGTTTCAGTCCAGTTCCCCTTGAATAATCCAAGGTGAACAGGACTGAATTCCACTGAATCAGTACACAATGAACACTGTATACTTATGTAATGGAACTAAATATAAGAAGTTAATTTATAGTTAATAATTTCAAAAATATAATTGCATGTACATTTTCAAATACATAATTTAAAAGGTGAGATAACAAAATCAAAAACATGGTAATGGTATATTTAAATTGCAATTAAATATTGAGTTGCAATAAACAAGCAATGATGATAACCTCCGTAAATAATAAAGAGATTATCATCATTGCCTGTTTATTGCAAGTCCTCCTTATCAAGTAATACTGTTATGTATAACAGTGTTACTTAAAGACTATATAATAAAGATCATGCTATATAAAATATATATGTATATTATTGTTATCACTTTTTCTTTTCATATATGCACAGTAAAGAAGAACTCAGAATATGAATATAAAACTTATCAACTGAATTTATATTATAACAAACTGCAATAAAGAACAAAAATGTTACCTGTTCATCCAATTTTTCTTTTATAAGGCTCACTGGTCTGTTTTGATTACGGAAGCTACTTTCCATATCATCTAACCATTTCAACAACCTGTCTAACCCATCTTGAATATCTTGAGAATGAATAAGTGCCATTTGTAATTCATTACTTTTTTCAGTAACAGCACTAATTAATTTAGTATAATTATCTTCTAAGCGCTGCACATTGTCTTCAATTGTTTTTTTATCGGATAAATTCACATTAACACCTTCTAGATTACTTAGTAATGATCTCAATGACTGTCTGCAGTTTTCAATTAATCGTCCCTGTCCAACAACATCCATACTCAGTGCTTTCACCTTATCTAACTGTTCTTGCACAGCAAGCGGATCTACTGCAACTGGCTCCTCAAGCAATCTCCTAGCATTTTTCTGTGCATCAAGCAACCAACTTGAAGCTTTCTCCATACATTCAGAATAATGAAGTTGGCAACTAGATAAGATGATAAAACGTTCATTTAGTTTATCAACTCTATTCATGAGGCTGTGGAAAGCATTGGTAACATCTTGTACTCTTGATTTGACTTCACTTTCAACAGGTTCCATATGTGGTAATCGGTGGGGAAGATTAGTGCGGAAATCATTAACTTTCAGATAATCCTTAAAATAAATAAAAGTACATATAATAGCAATATCATAAATACATTCCTATGTTTATCTTATGTGATGTAATCATTTATATAAAAACCACTGATGTATATAATTTCTTAAAAACTGAAATTAATTTAGTGCATGAAAAAAATATTCACCATAACTTGACTTAAGCATAACTATCATGACTTGAGCTTTATGGGCTTTTTTAAAACTAATAATAATTTGTGCCATACATAAAAAAAAAAATTGTATTTGCAACAAAGGTGACATAAAATTTTTGATGCAAATAGTTTTAATCATAACACAACAAAGATTAAATTCAAATGAAGCTTTCCACATGCAAACACAAATCTTTTTACTCTGATCATTGCCTTTTGGGCACTAGTTGACTTTCATTTCGAGTAATGATGTTGACAATGCAGTGATGATGTCGTTATTTCTTTGGTGCAATGGAGCTTAATGGAGCAAAGGCAGCTAGTCATAATGTGCCTAGTCTGCGGTGAGAAGTGACATATAATTTCCTGAAGGGTGTCTAACTAATATTTAAAGTGCTGTATAACATATCATATCCATTTGAGACAGATGAATATTTCGACTACATCCAGTGTATATGCCGTTGTTGTTGTTTGTTGTTTTTTTTTTTAGTTTTTAGGAACATTAGCAACTAAGGCAATATTGCTCCAGGGATATGCGGTGGTCATTCCCTGACCTTTCCGCATCCTCCGTATTTGAGGGTCACGGGCTCGAACCCCGGTCTAATCAAGAAGCGTGTGCTACGCACTGCTGCTCCTGCCCACCTGGCTACGGAAGCACCAATGGTTAAGTGGGAGATGACAGAGAGTGGTAATCAATGAAACTGCTCTTCATGGACAAATGTTGTTATTATTATTATTATTATTATTATTATTAGACATATGGTGCAAGGAAGCCCGAGGCTTATGCTGCACTAACCAAAAAAAATTTTCTGAATTACCCCGAGAGAGAGAGAGAGAGAGAGAGAGAGGAAATCATCAAGAAAAGGAAGAATGATGATATCCAGCTCAGGACCCTGGGTATCCCATACTAACCAGATGTGAGCCCCGTGTCATTATTAGTTAGTAGTGGAGTTCCCCAGGGTTTGGTGTTGGGCTCATTGTTGTTTTGTATTTATCAATGATATTAATGAAGGTATATCAGGTTTAATATCCAAGTTTGCAGATGATACAAAGGTTGGCAGGGTTGCTAACAACAATAAAGATAGTATGCTACTCCAACTGGATCTAGATAAGTTGGGCAAATGGGCCAATAAGTGGCAACTGAAGTTTTAACATTGACAAATGCAAAGTATTGCATAGGGGTAGCAATAAAATACAAGAGGAACTTACCATTTGTGTACTACTGCACTCAGGGAAGTGGAAAGTGAAAAAGATCTGGGGGGTAATTGTGCACTCAAATATGAAGTTCACTGAGCAGTGCAGATGGGCTGCCAAGGCAGGTCATGGAGTCTTGTCAATGATATATAGGAATTTTGCTAGCAGGGACAGGGAGGTGATTATCCCGTTATACAAGGCAATGGTCACACCACACCTACAGTACTGTGTACAGGTTTGGAGGTCTCATTTTTGGAAGGATGTAGAGTTGCTAGAATGAGTACAAAGAAGGACAACAAGATTAGTGAGAGGAACAAAGGGGTGCTCTTCAAGAAAATCACCAAAAAAGGCTTAAGTTCTGCAAATTGCAGTGCCTGGAGAGTAGGCACCTGCAAAGTGATCTGATTCAGGTGTATAAGTCCTTGGATTGGGTTGAGCAAGTTGAATGCTGATGGGATTCTTCCTCACTCAGATTAAAACCCGAGTGGGCACAGGTTCAAATTGAGGAAAGACAGTTGTAGAATAGATGTGCAGAAATTTGCCTTTAGCCAACGGGTAGTTGATTGGTGGAACAGACTTCCATCTTTTGTTGTGGAAGTTGATAGCCTAATAAATTTAAGGCTGAGCTAGACAGGAATTTGGAACGAATGGAAGGGTGAAATGTGAGGTTTTTTTTTTCACTGATGCTGCATAAGCTTGCTTTCTTGTATTGTATGCCTCTACTAATGCTAATGCTAATAATAAACTTGTAATCTGAGTATGGTACATCGAAGGCAGGATCAATAGTGTTACTTGCAGTTTTGATAGCTAAATATGCATGCTTGTTTTCCAGGATATAGCTATGACCAGAGATCTGGCAAAATGTAAAACTCTGCCTATTTCCATTTAATTTTTTTAGAATTTCCCAAATCCACATGAGTAATGAATTGTCATTTGTTTATTTCTACTGTATAGCTTGAATGACACTGACTGAATCTGTGCATATGACAGTGAGCAGTATGTTGTTGACCATGGAAAATTTAAAGCTGTGAATTTTAATTGCACAGAATTCCACAGTGAAACTGCTATATTCAAGTAGAAGTTTCTTTGCTATGGTGATATTGGGGGAAACTGCAGCTGCACCAACATCACTGTCAGTTTTAGATCCGACTGTATACGTTGGAGTGAACTATGCATATTCGACTATCAGTGATGCATGCAATTGTAACATGTTTTGTAGGGAGTGGGAATTTTTTATCCCATGTTGGGAGTGATACGTGGTACATCCCAAACTTCTGGCACTTACAGCAATGTAAGGAGTTTGGAATACAGGCTTTAACACAACAGTTTAGATAGCCTGTCATTGTTACTTGTCTGAGATTATCGTAGGTAAGAATTATTTTCAGCATGGAAATTAATGTACCTTCTTGTTTTGTCCTGATTCATCCCACATTAATCACTCAATTCTTGCAAGTGATTAATATGTCTTGCAATTCTCTCACAGTGCTTGATGACTTTACTTAGTTCCTGATAATGCACATATCTGACTTTAAATGGCACCCATAATTTTCTACCACTGTTTGGCACACAATGACCTTTAGCTTCCATTGTGCCATAATACTTCCAACAACAACAACAAAGTAAGTCTTACTCGATATGCTCCATATAGTACAATGATATGGATTTCGATTTGGGTTTTTTTTTTGGTAGTTATTGGCGCATCGGCTTCTGTGGCCATAGTGCACTTCCCAAGGATTTTTGCAGTACTTTGATCCAAGCCCGAGGCGGGATTCAAACCCATGACCTTTGGGTTGCCAGGCGGGCGCTTTACCCACCCGGCTAGCCTGGTCGGCGATTTTGATTTGGTAAGGAAGAAGAGCATTCTACGTTTTTGATTAATGCTGGAAAATTACCATGACACACCATTCATATGTTACCCTTGCCTTCTGAGAGAGAGAGAGAGAGTGTGTCGAGTCTTGTTGGAAGAACCAAGTTACCTTTGCCTTTGGAAAAGCTGTAGACTGGGTAATTGAAAATAGGAGGAAAACAGCATTTTTTTTTTTGCCTAAAACTGGCAAAATGTAGGAGTTATTCATGAAACAATTGGATTTTTTGGAAAAAAAAAAAAAGAAAGAAGATTGCTTTTCCAAACATACACAAATATAATCATTATCATTTTACAATAAAAATAAAATGATCATATTTTCAGTCACTGTACTTTCACTTATTTGCTTACCTAGAATCTTTCTGCTGTGGACTTCTGTTTGGATTGCCTGATAGACAGACTGCTTATGTTTGCTTCAAGAAAAATACACTTTCAGATTTTGACCTCTTCAGAAATTTGCAATCAAAGTTTTGTTTATAAAATTGGCACTGTTGATTAGATTTGGCTTCCAAAAGCTTCACCAAAAAGGAAAGGCCTGAACTCAGTTTTGTTTTTCTTATCTAGCTAAATATTTAAAATGCCAAGCATGACTTGGAAAAAGCTGTTATATTTAAAACTTCCTTAAGCATCAATGTACATTTTAATTCTTTTCTTTTTTGTTTTTTTTTTCTTTTTGTTATGATGGGAGAACAAGTTTGTTGTACATTTCAGGGATGAAGATGTATGGGAAAATATAATAATAATCACCAGATTTGTTTGATTTTAATGTAATTTGGAATAGCTTGATAAATATTTTTAAAAGGAATATAATATATTTCATGAAAATCCACAGGGAGACATGAGTCATTATATGCAGACAGATGAACATGATGAAGACAATAGGTGCACTGCATATATATATATATATATATATATGCGTGTGTGTGTGTGTGTGTGTGTGTGTGTGTGTGTGTGTGTGTGTGTGTGTGTGTGTGTGTGTGTGTGTGTGTGTGTATGCATATATGAACTTGCCTTAAAAGTAATACTGCAAAATATCCTAGGAATCTGGCTTCTCTTACCAGCCATAAGTATTTTGTCTAAGCCATAAGTCTGAGTTAGATGGAAGATTCCAATAAAATAAATTTCAATAATCTGTGACAAAAGTGTATTCATATACATTATTCTAGTGATGTAAATAGGGTGAGGAAGGTGGGGCAAGTGCCCTGGGTGCTGAATTTAGGGGATGCCTTTTTATGGTTAAAAAATGCAAAAATTCCAAAGGAACAGTTTTCAAGGGGGTGCCTTTTTTTTTATTTCTTCTGGGTACCATAAACTCTAATTACATCACTACATCATTCATATACCCTCCTGCTATATGAATGAGATCCCCAGTCCAGTCAGGTGGGTGACTCACTTCATAAGCAGCTGAAGGATAGGTGAGGTATAGAGTTAGTGTAAGTGTAAGTGTGTTTAGGGTCAAGCGGCACCAGGGGTTTCCCCCATCTCCGCGTAGTTTACATTGTGGTGTGTTACAGTACGCTGTAAATGCCAGAGATTTAAAAGTGTGCGGATCTTGGATCGTTTAGTGTCGTGTACCATTGTTCTTCTGGTCGTTTAGCCGCTAAACCCCAATTGGGGCCCAACGTTGCCCCACTTACGCCCCGTGGAGGCAGACCAGGAACCCAGTAGCTTATATGCACTCTGGCAGGTCCTGCCACCTAATTTCCAGAGATTTCGGTGGCTAGGACCTAAAAAAATAAAAATAAAAAAAAAATAAAAAACGGGGGCACTTAAGTTTAGAAAAGCCAGAAGGGGTTAATGTGGTTCAGTTTTCAGTTTAGAAATCGTTAATTTTGATTAGTTATGTGGGGTTTACGATGCCGTATTAGTCAGAGTAGGGGGAAGAGACTGAAGACTGGGGGGAAAGACAGAAGTATGGGGTCGATAGGGAAGGCAACCCCAGATGGTCAGTAAGGCATGCCCATGCCTCACCAGGCGAAATATGTGGAGTGGTAGGAGAGAGAGGAAACAGGAAGACAATTTCCTCCTCCCCCCCCTGCCAGGGATAGGGGAAAAAAAAGGTACCAGGCAAGGGAGCTGGTAGAGATCGCCATTTGGCTACATGGCAGTGGGGCTGCATCAGTCGTAGTGTAGTCATAAGTCCGGTAGTAGAGTCACTCGTGGGATAGTGTCCCGTCCAAGTTGAATGTCTTTGTTTTGGTTCTCTATCTTCATTCAGTATATTTGTCAGTTTCATTTAGGTCTCATATTTGTTGGTACATAGGCAGGGTTTCTTGGTAGACAGATAGTAGCTTCCACATAATTTTCATTCTGGGGTGTGTCCTAAAGGATGTTTTTTTTTGTTATCTGGCTGGTCGCCTTTCACTCCTGGTGTATTGCATATAGGGTACTCCTTCTTGAGAAGAGTTCTTGAGCGAAGTTGGTCAGGGCTCTGTATTCCTCCTCTGAATCCAATAGGTGAAACTCTTGCCCTCTGGGGAGGTATCTTATACTCGTGATTAGAATGCACCTGAGATCCTCGTATTGCGGACAGTCGTACATGAGGTGTTCCCAGGTTTCGATCTCTCCACATGTACAGCATGGGTCCTCTACAAGGGCGAAGTACATTAGCTTTGCATTAAAGGGGCCGTGTCCAGTTAGCAAGTATGTTGTTTGCAACCCCGGAAAGAACCAAGTAGGCGATTTTGGATAGATTTTTTCAAGTTGCGGTAAGAACTTGTGGGTGATTGCTCCTTTGGTTGTTTCCGCCCACCTGTCCTGCCACACCTGCAACAGGTGAGACTGAAGCCGGATCTTTTCTGCCTTATGGTTGTTTGTTGGGTCTATTGTAAATTCCAAGAAAGTGGTGGTTATTCCCTTAGACAAGTAGTAGCAGAGGAGTCCTGTTCTTGCGATTTCAAGATCAAGTGGAAGTACTGCTGCTATCACCTGAAGCGCTGGGTTACTCACCGTTCTGCAGGCGCGGGTAGTAGTGAGGAGGATGGTGCGTTGAATTGCATCCAGGGTTCTCTTATTTACGACCAAGGCAGTTTTGTCATACCAGATTGCTGAAGCGTATGTAATTATTGGGAGGAAGGTTGTCTTGTAGTATAAAGCTAGGGTACGTTTTTTGAGACCCCAGTCTCGCCTTGTGACCCTAGCTACCATGGCAGAGTAGTTTCTGATCTTTTGTCTTAAGAATTTGAGATGTGGTTGGAAGGATAAGTTATTGTCTAGTATGACACCCAGGTGTTTTAGTTGACTAGCAAACTTGATAGTTGTCCCATCAATCTTAATCTGGGGTGGTCGTCTCAGTTGCAGGGTTCCTTTGAGCAGTGCCGACAATGTCTTTGTCGGTGAAATTGTTAAGAAATTCTTCTTGGCCCACTGTTGGAGTATCTGCAGGGCTTGATTAGCTAGATTTCCAACTGGGCTCTGGAGTTTGCTTGCACTGTCAAAATCAGGTCATGTGCAAAGGCCTGCAGAGAGAGAGAGAGAGAGAGAGAGAGTTTTCTAAAGCCAGCCAAGTTCTCTATGGAGTGCCATGCATGCAGATTGGGCTGGGCACAAGGCAAAAAGCGAGGCACAACAATATTGTGCCTTGCTTTATGCAGGGGAATGTATGGCATCTTCTGTTTCAGACAGCTATTTCATATCTCATGTGTCTCTCTTTCCTTTCTACAAACCCCATGCTTTTCTATTCTAAGATTTATCTGAGATCTTAGGAGTTTAGATATCCTAAAATCAAACTGCTGTTCCTGTTCTGGTGGTGTAACAGATTTTGAAATGCAAGCAGATTCATCTATTCTGGTGATGTTATACAAGTTAAAAAGAAATTAGCAGGTTAGGCAGAAATTGATAACGTTATTTGTCTCCGAGTTGAACATTAGCCTAAGACTCGGAGCCACATACTCAGCAGTTGGTCTTAGGTGAGAGAAGAAAGTCTTCCATAATCAAAATTTGTATATAACCCTGCAATTCTATAGTACTGTACTGCATAGGACGAACATCTCTTCCAGTTAAAAATATTATAATAATCACAATTATTACATTTTTAAATGGAAGTTTTACTTCCATATACCATTTGGCTATTTATTTACATAAAATACATTATTTACAGTTCAGCACGTGTTTGCTAACAGACCTACCAGCTGATGAGAAATCAGTAAACTTCAAAAAAGGTGTCCTCAGATTTTTAAATATGCAGTGGATTCACCACTTTACAAGGGAATTTGAAGGCAATCCCTCCCACGTAAAGAAAGGGAGTGAAGAACGAGAGAAGATTGAAAATTCAATAGCAGAAAACTTACACGTAGGAGAAAAAGTATTCTTCACAGTATGAGGGAGAGCTCACGATTTTTAAGCACGGCTCCTCCAATTTGTGCATGATTTCAAGGGGTATTATGTCTACTGTAATCTCTAATAAAATAACAGAAAACAGTTGCTTAATAAGATAATCACAGTCTGCTCTCAGGTGCAAAACATGCAGAACAGATTTTTAAGAGAAATCCTTTCTAAAAGGGTATGAAAGCTCACTTGAATGCTGATTCCACCATGTGCAGCTCTAATCCCCATTCTGTCTTTGCATACCACATGAACATTTTGCAAAGTAGCAGCATCCTCTCCTACAAACTAAGGCTTTGATGTCAACAATATTTCATCAGAATCCAGAGCAATCAACTCTGTGAATATGACCATTATTTGGGTTTAGTGGATCTTCCAGTTGACTTCTGAAAGTTCCAAGGGGCTATTTTATTTCAGTTTGGGTTTAATCATTTTGAAGAACTATGGGCAATTTATTCCTCAGCAAAGAACTCCAAGATCAAGTTATTAGAAATTTGTTTACATCTATATCCCTTTTTAACCTGAGTTAACGATGGCCTGGGTTTGAGAGGCCTTCTTTTTGTCACTCTCTTTTAGTAGAAGAAATGCATTAGGAGGTATCAATATGTGGGTGCAATCCAACTGAATTTATGCACTACCGATGCAAGAGGAGACATGTTAGATGAATTCATTGCCTCACGCGGCCTTGAAATCATCAACAGACCACGACAACCAACCACCTACTCTTCGGGAACTGAAGAGTCTAACCTGGACATCACACTGACTACTTCTTCTCTTCGCAATAGACTCCTTCATTGGCAGGTGCATGACACTGCCACTACTAGCGACCATCGCCTCATCACTTACAGTGTCACCGATTCTGCCCTCCATCGTCAAGTGCCTATCCAGGATATTGTAAGATTCTCTACTAAAACAGCGAACTGAAACCAGTTTGACAATGTAATTCAAGATGTTCTTCATGACCCAGCTAGCAACTTCTACCAATCAATGAACGGTGCGCAGAAAACAGACTTTGTGCAGAGTCTGCTCCTCAAAGCTTCAGAGGCTTCCATGAAAAAATGTTCCAGGAATCCAAGATCTGTACCATGGTGGTCGCAGGAACTCACTAACCTGTGCAATTCTCTGTAGCGCGCTCGCAAAGAGTACCAATGCAAGAGAAGGACTGAACCTACTCACATCGTAGAACAGTATAGAGACCGATTCAAAGCAGTGCGCCGTGAATATACTAACAAAATTTATCATTCCAAGCAAAGCTCCTGGCGTTCCCTTGTCGAGGCTGAGGGGAACTAGAATTCCATGGGGTTTAGTCCACAAACTCGTGAGGAATAAGCTGGGATCCACGGATGTCATACCCTCTGTCCGTTCTGATGACTCATCTGAGACTACACACTGGGAAGATACAATCAACTGGATTCTGGATGAACTAATATATCAGGACAACACCAACTCTGACACTGACATCCACAGGAAGATAGCAGTACAAAATTCCAGCTTCCAGCCAGACATTATGGAGGAACCATTCACAGAGGAGGAAGTCGATGCAGCAATTAACAAAAATCAAAAAAGGTAAAGCTCCTGGTCTGGATTTTATTGAAGGCAAGACTGGCCATAGCTCCAATGATACTTCTTCAGCTCTTCAACACCTGTCTGAATGAGAATAACTTTCCATCACGTTGGAAGCATGCTAACCTGAGGCTCTTACCTAAGGATTCCACAGGTACCTCCAAGGCCTATCGCCCGATTGCGCTGCTTCCCATTCTCGGCAAGGTTTTTGAGAGACTGCTGCTCTCCCGCTTCCAACCCCGATATGAAGCCAGTGGTTTGGCATCCTCGTTTCAATCTGGATTCAAACAAGGGTGCTCCACAATTGATGCTCTATTTAAAACCTTCAAAGTACATCTATGAGAAAGTGAGTGGAGAGACTCTGTTAAAGATGAATCATTAATTAACCTAACTGCCCTCTTCTGAATGGAATCAAGAAGCCTGAGAGAGGTTTTGGAGGCACCACCGCAGATGTGGGAACAATATTCCATAGCAGGGCGGATTTGCGATTTATACAGAGTGAGCAGCTGTTTGGAAGAAAAGTAAAGGCGAGAGCAAAAGAAAAAACCTAGTTTTTTAGATGCAGAGGAAGCAATATTTGTAATGTGCTTGTGCCAAGAGAGATTAGAAGTCAGGGTAATCCCCAAAAGAGATATATCATTTTGCCTAGAAATCGGAGTGTCACTAAAGATAAGCATAGGAGTAGAAGAATCCTTTTTGCGAGATATAAGACAAGACCGAGTTTTAGAAGGGTTGAAATCAACTAAGTTGTCTTTGCCCCACTGGAGAATTACCTGAAGATCGGCATTTAAGGAATTGGTAGCAGATTTTCGAGAAGTTGAAGCCGATTGAGCAGGACAAGGTTTCTCAAAATTGAAAGTTGAATGCAATGTGCTATCATCGGCAAAACTATGGATAGGATTTCCGGTCAATGGAAGAAGGTCATTGATATACAAAAGGAATAGAGTGGGGGAAAGAACTGAACCTTGGGCGACACCAGCATTAGTGGAGCAGTTAGAAGACAGAGAGCCATCTACCACACCCTCAGTGAGCGATCAGAGAGAAAACTGGATAACCAATTACTAAAAACAGTTGGCAAACCATAAGATGGAAGCTTGTTTAGAAGACCTTTATGCAACATGATCAAAAGCCTTTGAGATGTCAAGAGCAACTACTTGTGTTTCACCGAACTGTTCCATTGAATTAGTCCATAAATGGGTAATATAAGCCAGAATATCACCAGTGGATCGACACTGACGGAATCCATACTGGTGATCGTTGATCAGACGGAAGGTTTCTAGGTAGTTTAATTGATTTCTCCATTACTTTAGAGAGAGTTAAAGTAATTGCAATGGGACGATAATAGATGAGAGGGATTTGTCACCCTTTTTGGGAAGTGGCTGGATATGAGCAAATTTCCAAGCAGAAGGAAAAACACCTTTGGAATAAGAAAGGGAGAAAAAAAAAAGGCGGCAAAGAATAGGAGTAAGTTCAGGAGCACAGCTTTTGAGAACAAGTGGAGAAATACTATCAGGACCTGGAGCTTTCTTAGCATCAAGATTCATCAAAATCCTTCTGATATCCTTTTGACGGAAGACCACAGGAGGTATTGAATGGAGCCTGTCGGGAATGGTGGGACGTGTTTTACCAAGATCTTATGATCTTGGTATAAATACATGAGCTGGAAGAAAAATGGGATGCTAGCAGGTCAGCTTTATCCTTGGCTGAAGTGACAACAGAACCATCTGGTTTGGACAGAGTTGGGAGCAGAGATGGGCAAAAGTTGCGGCTAATAGCTTTGGCAAAAGACAAGAATTCTCGGCTACCATTAGGGCAAGAAGCAAGTTTTCTAATCTTAGCCTGTTCAACCTCTAGTTTGGACTGATTAATAACTGCTTTTCAATTGTTGTGAACTTTGGTGTAGGCAGAAAATGAAACAAAATATTAGAAACAAGCCAATTACAATAGGCAACATTCTTCTCTTGAACAGCCTTAGCACATTTATTGGAAGACCAAGGTTTAGATAAGGGACGAGATTTTAAAGTGGAGTGTGGGATAAAGGATTCCATTCCTGCAAGAATAATTTCACTGACACGATCTGAGCAAACATTGACATCAGAAGTTTTGAAACAGTAATCCGACCAAGGAAAAGAAGAAAAGAAGTCTCACAGGTCATCCCATTTTGCATTCTTGTAATGCCAAACAACACGAGGTTAGGAATAGGGATGAGATGAAGGTTCCATTGGAGAAGAGACAATCACCAAGTTGTGATCTGAAGTGCCTAAAGGACCTCTCACTTCGACCGTGCACTTAGAAGGGTTGTTTGTGAGAAAAAGATCCAGCGTACTGGCTGTATGATTAGGATTGTCCGGTATTCTTGTAGGTAAATGAACAATCTGTGCTAGGTTATTATTAATTGCAAAAGTCTCAGCATCTTGACCTGCTGGGTCGGTGTGACTAGAAAAAAGGAAGCCAGCTGGAGTTGTGAACATTAAAATCACCAAGAAAAATTACCTCCTGTTAGGAAAGTTGGACTGGAAAAAAGTCAAGTTGCAAAGAGAGGAAATCAAAGAGCTGCAAGTGATTAGCATTAGCATTAGCATTAGTAGAGGCATTTGATGCAAGAAAGCAAGCTTATGCAGCATCAGCCAAAAAAAAAAAAAAAAAAAAAAGTAACATAAATAATAAAAATAACCACTTCCACTTCACCCCTCTGTTCGTTCGAAATACCTGTCCAGCTGAGCCTTAAACTTATTTAGGCTATCAACTTCCACGACAAGGGATGGAAGTCTGTTCCACCCACCAACCACCCGCTGGCTAAAGGCAAATTTCCGCACATCTATCCTACATCTGTCTTTCCTCAATTTGAATTTATGCCCTCTCAGGTGATTTTTCTGAGCTAGAGGAAGAATCCCATCAGCATTGAGCATGCTCAAACCATTCAAGGCTTTGTACACCTCTATCAGATCACCCCGCTGGTGCCTAGTTTCCAGACACTGTAATTTGCAAAACTTAAGCCTTTCTTCGTAAGAGAACCCCTTTGTCCCATTCACCAATCTAGTTGCCCTTCTCTGTACTCGTTCCAGCAGCTCTACATCCTTCCTGAAATGAGGCCTCCAAGCCTGTATACAGTACTCTAGGTGTGGCCTGACCATTGCCTTATACAAGGGAATAATCACCTCCTTATCCCTGCTAGAAAAATTCCTATATATCATTGACAATACACCATGAGCTACTCTTGCAGCTCGTCTGCACTGCTCAGAGAACTTCATATCTGCCTGCACCACCACCCCCAGGTCCCTTTCATTCTCTACCACTGTCAGTGTAGTACCACAGAGTTGATACGTTGCTCTGGGGTTGCTGTTTCCCATATGTAGTACTTTACATTTGTCAATGTTAAACTTCATTTGCCACCTCGAAGCCCATCTGCTCAACCTTTCCAAATCCTGTTGCAGCAGCATAGTGTCAGTAGTGTCCTTGACAACCCTGCCAACCTTCGTATCGTCTGCAAACTTGGACATTAAGCCTGATATACCATCATCAATATCATTTATAAATACAGAAAACAATAAAGGCCCCAATACTGAACCCTGAGGGACTCCACTAATAACATTAGTCCACGATGAGCAGTGTCCATTGATTACCACTCTCTGTCTTCTCCCCCTCAACCACCCCTTTATCCATAGCAGCAACTTGCCTCCAATGCCACACTGCTCCAATTTGTGCAGCAGTCTTCCATGTGCAACAGTATCAAAAGCCTTTCTAAGATCCAAGTATATAATATCAAAGTTATTCCCTGCATCCAGTTCTTTTGTGACTGCATCATAGTATCCAATCAAATTGGTCAGGCAAGACTTGCCCTTAACAAAACCATGCTGTGTCCTAGCTATAACTGAAGTCTTGTCTAGATGATCCTGCAGTGCTTCTTTCACCAGTGCCTCCATTAATTTTCCGGGAACAGAAGTTAAACTCACAGGTCTATAATTACTTGTGTCAGCCTTTGATCCCCCTTTGTGAATTGGGGTCACATTTGCACATCTCCAGTCAATGGGTACCTCCCCTGAGTCCAAGGAAGCTCTCATAATTATGGCTAAGGGTTTGCTTACCTCCTTTGCTGCCTCCTTTAATATAACTGGATAGATCCCATCCACCCCAGGTGCCTTTCTTGTGTTTATCTTCAACAATTTCTCCTCCACTTTGCTCTCAGTTATTACAAGATTCTCTAGCTTACTGCTAGAGTTGAATACACCTCTGGCATTCCCCTCGCTGAATAACTCCTCATGTGTGAATGTCGATGCAAAATATTCATTTAGTTTGTTAGCTACCCGAGCAGGGTCATCAACAGTTGACCCATCGATCTCAAGTGGACCAATCTGATTCATCCCCTTCCTTCTAGAGTTTACATAAGTAAAGAACTCTTTGCTGTTTTTCTTCGCATCCCTTGCCAAGGATCTCTCGTAATCTGCCTTCGTCTGCCTAACCTCCTTTGTAACTTGGTTACAGATCAACTTGTATCTATCATAGGCATCCGTGTCACGTGTTAATTTGTATGTATCCCATGCATTTTTCTTCTCTGCCATATGCCTCATTAGTTCATCTGACAACCATTTAGGCCTAAACCTTGAACAATATTTCTTAGTTGGTATGTAAAGCCTAGTAGCTTCCACAATAAGTTCTTTGAATGCTTCCCATTTTGAATTTGCTGTTGGCAATATCATCAGTTGATCCCACTGTATAGAATTTAAATATTGTCTCAGTCCATTGTAGTCGCCTTTACGAAAGCAATACCCCTTCCCTTTACCCCTAATGGTAGTTACCTCTTTGAGTAACTCCCACTTCAGCACACTGTGATCACTGCCACCAAGTGGTTCATTTATCTGCAGATTCTTAATGCATGAAGAATCACTACTGATAATCAAATCAAGAGTATTACTCCCTCTAGTTGCCTCCCGAACATGCTGATGTAGAAAACAATCATCCAATAAATCCACAAAAGCCTTGCTACTGTGTGAGTGACCAGCCCCCAAATTCCAGTCAATATCTGGGAAATTAAAATCCCCCATTATAAGACTCTCTGATTTACTGGCCCACTCTATTTCTCCGAACAGTTTCTTATTATACTCATCAGAGTCATTAGGCCTATAGCACACTCCTACTCTCAATATTGATCTCCCAATGCTTATGTCACACCAAACTGACTCGACTAGATTAGTGGAGTTGGAAGAACGGTAGAGACAACAGGTGAATTTGACACAATGAGGTAGAGAGATTTTAAGCCAGAGAAGATCAAAGAGAGGAGATTCCAAATTGCCAAGTCTCTGACAGGGAATATCAGAACGGATATATGCACAAGTACCACCTTTGAGGCGAAAGGAATCATACAGCGAATAATTTCGGCATCTGAGATGAGCAGTAGTTGAATCAACCGATAACTGAGATTCTGTCAGAAAAAGTACATGAGGTTTGGCAGACTGCAAGTGGAAATGGACATCGTTGAGATTAGAATTAAGACCAGTGAAATGAATTAGGAAGCCCTGGAGATGTGCAAATGTGAACCCAATTCACAAAGGAGGATCAAAGGACAACACAAGTAATTATAGACCTGTTAGTTTAACGTCTGCTCCTGGAAAATTAATGGAGGCACTGGTTAAAGAAGCACTGCAGGATCATCTAGAAAAGACTTCAGTTATAGCTGAGACACAGCATGGTTTTGTTAAGGGGAAGTCTTGCCTGCCCAATTTGATTGGATACTATGATGCAGTCACAAAAGAACTGGATGCAGGGAATAACTTTGATATTATATACTTGGATCTTGGAAAGCTTTTGATATTGTTGCACATGGAAGACTGCTGCACAAATTGGAGCAGTGTGGCATTGGAGGCAAATTGCTGCTATGGATAAAGGGGTGGTTGAGGGGGAGAAGACAGAGAGTGGTAATCAATGGACACTGCCCATCGTGGACTAATGTTATTAGTGGAGTCCCTCAGGGTTCAGTATTGGGTCCATTATTGTTTTCTGTATTTATAAATGATACTGATGATGGTATAACAAGCTTAATGTCCAAGTTTGCAGACGATACAAAAGTTGGCAGGGTTGTCAAGGACACTACTGACACTATGATACTGCAACAGGATCTGGAAAGGTTGAGCAGATGGGCTGAGAGGTGGCAAATGAAGTTTAACATTGACAAATGTAAAGTACTAAATATGGGAAACAGCAACCCCAAAGCAACGTATCAACTGTGTGGTACTACAGTGACAGTGGTAGAGAATGAAAGGGACCTGGGGGTGGTTGTGCAGGCAGATATGAAGTTTTCTGAGCAGTGCAGACGGGCTGAAGAGTAGCTCATGGTGTATTGTCGATGATATATAGGAATTTATCTAACAGGATAAGGAGGTGATTATTCCTTTGTATAAGGCAATGGTCAGACTGCACCTAGAGTACTGTATACAGGTCTGGAGGCCTCATTTCAAGAAGGATGTAGAGATGCTGGAACGAGTACAGAGAAGGGCAACAAGATTAGTGAAAGGAACAAAGGGGTGCTCTTACGAAGAAAGGCTTAAGTTTTGCAAATTACAGTGTCTGGAGACTAGGCACCGGCGAGGTGATCTGATAGAGGTGTATAAAGCCTTGAATGGTTTGAGCATGCTCAATGCTGATGGGATTCTTCCTCTTGCTCAGAATAATCACCTGAGAGGGCATAAATTCAAATTGAGGAAAGACAGATGTAGGATAGACCTGCGAAAATTTGCCTTTAGCCAGCGGGTAGTTGGTTGTTGGAACAGACTTCCATCCCTTGTTGTGGAAGTTGATAGCATAAATAAATTTAAGGCTCAGCTGGACAGGTATTTTGAACGAACAGAGGGGTGAAGTGGAAGTGGTTATTTTTTATTTATTTATTTATTTTATTTTTATTTTTTATTGGCTGATGCTGCATAAGCTTGCTTTCTTGCATCAAATGCCTCTACTAATGCTAATGCTAATGACAGGAGAACTTTCATCCCCCATATCCAAGCTATCAAAGAAAAGATAAAAAATTACATCACTATGTTATCACGTTTTACATGCAAGGACTGGGGGGTCTTAAAGGACCAACTCAATGCCTTTTATACTCAGTAGTATTTATACCAATTGTCACATATGGAGCTGTAGTATGGTACCACCGAATGACTTTAGTGCATGCTCAACGTAAAATTCAGCAAATTCAACGACTTATGCTACTACAAATGACTTGCGCATGTAGAACGACATCAACTGCCGCCCTACAGCTACTAACAGGCCGCCTCCCCTTGGACCTCCACGTCGCTTTTATCGGACTCTCTCATGCCATTAAGAAGAATAAGGAAGCTGAATTCCTCACTATTCAAACCCATACCGATACCGACATCAAACAGGAACATAAACATGTGTGGCTAGAATTGATAAACCTATGGCAAACCCGCTGGAATAACTCCACAACTGGTGCAACTACTAAACTTTTCCTTCCTGAGGTAACCTACATCAAGAACCAAGTGGAACGTTGTTTCACAATTTCACTATGCTTCCTTCCTTTAACTGGCCACGGGTCTTTCAAGAGACGCCTTCTATAGTCCCGCCTAGTCGAGGATGCCCTCTGTACGTGCAGAGAACCTGAAGACTGGGATCACATGATGCACTCATGCAATGTATACTTAGATCTAAGAATCCAACTACTCCTAGACCTCCACACTACATCACTTCGGCCAGAAACCAAGTTATTGGATCTAATGATGCCTTCCGTGCACTGACCAGTTATGCCACCGAGGTCTTTCGTTTTCGCTGGCATCACCTGCAACTCTTGAACACTACTCCTGGATAACCTCCTCTAGACAGCAACTGATACCCAGCACCAGAAACTTCCAGACATGAAACTGCAAATTGCTTCCAGCTCAGTCGATGCCGCTCCGTGATTCTCCATTCTGCCGATCCTGGTCGCTTTAATTTGAACTTTACCTATTCTCTTCTTCCTACCCACAGTCCTTCTCCAGGACTCCCGCAACTGCACCTAGCACTCTTCCTGCTCCTTTTTGCCTGGGAGGATGCCTACGCTCTGTCATCCTCGCTATCTTGCCTGTCTTCCACTTTCCTGTCTCTTCTCTGCTCTTTCCTTGGCCTTCCCCACTCTCGCTTCTGCAGGAGTGTGGACGACCCGCCAGATGTCTTTTACTCCCTGGTCCGGCTCCTTGTGCCAGTGGACGGATGCTGGGAGGCTCCTTCCTGGTGATCGCGCTTCCCAGTAATGAAGAGGCCAGTCAAACAACACACTACTCACACATAACCCACACTGACTGGCTTTGCTACGTTAACAGAGTATTTAACGCGGATTTGTGGGAAACCACGGGAACCGCATAACAATAACACTATGTCCACTATGTGTTTATGCACTGGACTTTGAGAATTCAGTAAAATGCATGAAGTGGGAGAGAAGGATTCTTTTGATGGAATGTTTATTGCAGTCTGTATCCCACTGAAAGTTCCCTACAACATTTTGACCATATATAGGCATATTCTTATTTACTGGTTGTACCAGCTTTCTTTCTCCCTGATATTCAATGGTGCTGTGTGCTCCTTGGTATTCAATGCTATTCTGTGCTTCTTGATATTCAATTTTGCTCTGCTCTTCTGAATTTCCTTCCACTGCTGGCATACTGGGCGGTTGCCTTGGCACAAACTAGCTTTGATCTCTTAATCTTTAGCAATATCTAGCACAAGTAAGGGTGGCACTGTAGGCCATATATATATGCCAATGCTATACTTTTGGCATTTAAAACATTGTAAAGGACTCAAAATATATGCCTTATTGTGCATTGTTGCAGGTACTCATCTGAAAATGAGGGATGGGAAATCTGAAAATGATATCTGAGGACAAGATTGCTAGATGGCTATCCATCATGATAAACTTGATCATGAATTCATCATAATGATGAATTTGCTTAACCAATGTCAGTTCTGATTTTAATTCCAAGCAGGTTTCCTCCTTAGAGAAGTGAAGGAGATCCCATTGGATATTACACCACCAGGAAGAATTCGTGTCTTATGGGGGTGTTAAAATTGGCAGAGTATTTCATCCAACAGAAGTTGGTCATGGGAGTTACTATGAGTGCTAGTCATTTTAAAATTATGAAAACACTCCCCACCTTACAGACCCTTTTGTGTGAAAAATTGTGACATTTTCCCTATTGCTTTTTCATCATAGGTTCAGTTCAGTCCCTAGGTACCTGATTATTCAGGAACCTAGAGACTGGATCTGAAATGACTTCTGTAAGCTGCAGTGGTATCACTTGGTTAAACCCTTCTGTGACCTTGTTGAGTTCTCAGAAGAGTTTAAACTAAGGGTGACCAGATTTTAAAAAATAAAAAAGGGGCAAACCTGCCAAACCAACTGCATGGTGTTAATATGTATCAAAAACATGTGGCTACCATGTGAGTTATTTTACAAACACGGAAAGTGTTTACTCTAAAGGAATTCTTAATTTTTAGTTTTATGTGATACAAAAGTGTGTCTATTAGAAAAAGACAGTGACTTGGTAAAATTACAAATTAATGATTGCTTTCTTTAAATGCTTTTAAACTATAACACTATTCATAAAAACAACCTGCTTCTAAACCAAACATTCAGATATAACTAATTATAAGTTCTTTAATCCCAAATGTGTCAATAATTACACTGGTCAACATCATTTTTACCTCCATTAACATATCAGCTGTTTGCAGTAAATTTTTATGTATAGATTTTTAAAAAAAATTCTTAAAAATTAATAATCACATCACAATGTTTACATTACAGGTTTCGTGTTTACTCACAATATTTATATCTTACCAATTTAGAGAAGTGTGTATTGTATATCTTTTGTATTACCTGCAAATAATAATGCTTGCATATGCTTATAGATGGCAGTATACTTAGGGAGGTTAACATTCAACCTTATTCATCTGTCTGCATCCTACACCTCTCTCTCTCTCTTTCAATAATGGAAAGACAATTGTAGTGGGAGTATATGTACAGTTTATCTGTATATCTGTTGCATATTGTTTGCTTCTTCTGTGTTCTGCTTAGCATAGTATTGTTAAAATGTTTAATCAGAAGAAAAGGATGTATTTGGATCGACTTAACAATTTTTGTTACATTTACAGATGGTTCCCAACAAAAGCTCAGAGGAATAAAATCTACAGTATTACTAAACATACATATTCTTTCTACTTTGGTTACAAGATTAGTGATCAGGGCAAAACTTGGGCTCATATATATGGCTAATTGGGAAAACATAAATGTCGCCTTTTTGCTGTTCCTATGGAACAGCAAAAAGGCTACATTGTGTGGAAAGAACTGTATAACCACATTGATTGCTATTTATGAATGATAAAAATATCAGAGATTACTAGAAAAAGCATCAAATATCCTAACATATCATCCGTAATAAGGCTTGTTCCACATAATGTATACCTAGCGATATCACATTCAATCATCAAAATCATGGGATAAAGGAAACCGACAAACACAGCAATGATTCTTGTGTAGTAGACTTTTCTAGACCACCCCACTTCAACAGACATGGACTACCAGACTAAAAAAATTATTACACACACTGCACTTCATTAAGCAAGAAGAGTTGAATGACTTAAATGATCTAAAGAGCAAGCAGAACTCCTCTGAACAAATTAGTGGTCTTCTGGGCATTGAACATAATCCTGATATATGGTATATATTTACTGATACCTCAAACTTAGGTATAACAGTAGTTTTGTTCCACAACAGAAGTGTATCTGCATGAGTTTCCTACACACTGTGCTGTTAACATATGAAAAAAACATATGTTGGTATATCCTAGATTCTGAGGCAATAAAGTACCATGACTTGTTTTGAGAGCTTTCAGGAACAGGACATCAGCCAATCAAGGATCAACCAGTGTGTGTGCGTGCGCAAGAGTGTGCATGCTAGGTGTGGAGAGTGTGAAGAAATTAAAGCACCAACTCAATATTCTGATGGGTGTTTATAAGAGTTTGAAGAGTAGGGTAGATGCCCAAGAAGGAATTCAAATGGGAGACCCATCAAGCAGTCAGCTGCCGAACTCAACACCACAGCTCACCCTTGTGCATCAGACAACACAGCGGCCATCTTCAAGGCAGAATTCACCATTCTTACAGGAGCTAGTTATTGTTGGCCCTAATGTCAAGGAAACGGAAAATATGTTGTGCAAAAGGATAATTGCAATAGGATCAGGATATGTCTGCCATGGGCAAAAGTGGATGATGTTTTAGAACAGATATCATCATTTAATGGCAAAAAATATGATACTGTTGTATAGTTTGGTGCTAATGATATTAAGAGTAAAAGATCTGAGGCCTTACTTAACAAGTACAGGGCAATGTTCATGGAAAGCAAGCTGAAAAGCAATGTGTCCAGGATTTCAAGACCTGCTGTGAGTCATCATGGAACAAATGAATACATGGGCTATGTTAGGGTAACTAAGGGAAAGAACATGTGCATGTACTAGGCACATCGTAAATAAATTTGATGAATTTGAAGTACCGCTTAAGTCATCAAATGCAGACATTGTAGGAATAGTGGAGACATGAACAAGTGCATACATAAGCACATTGTAGGAATAGTGGAGACATGGACACGTGCATACACTAGGCACATGTAGGAATAGTGGAGACATGGACACGTGCATACACTAGGCACATGTAGGAATAATGGAGATGTAGTGTCACTCAGACATAAGTGATGCTCAGACTTTCAATATATACAGGACAGAAGAGTTGGAGGGCTATGAGCTTAGTTAAGAAGAATATTAAATC
This sequence comes from Mastigoproctus giganteus, assembly GCF_048544385.1. Lineage (NCBI taxonomy): Eukaryota > Metazoa > Arthropoda > Arachnida > Uropygi > Thelyphonidae > Mastigoproctus > Mastigoproctus giganteus. Next base: position 219,050,909 of record NC_143583.1, read on the forward strand.
TAAGGCAGTGCAATCCAGTTGACCTGGTTGATGAGTACAATGTTTGGTCAGTTTGGTTAATATAAGCACTGGGAAAACAAAACTGAGAGTATTATAGACCTACTAACTGTGAGGCGTATACCAAGCAGATATACAGGGAAATAGAGTTGGCCAGCAAATCAGCATGTTTCATAATGGGGAATTTTAACTTTCCTGATGTTAACTGGAATTTGTGGGTTGGTCACTCACAAAATAGTAAGATTTTTAGAATTTCTTGGATGACTGTTTTCTACAGAAGCATGTTAGAGAGGCAAAGGGGCAAGCAATACACTTGATCTGGTTATCAGCAGTGATTTTTCATGGATTAAAAATCTGTAGTGAAAAGACCCACTGGGTCTTAGCAGCAATTACAGTGTACAGGTAAAAGACATAACTACTGTCAAAGAGAAAGGGGAAAGGCTTTTGCTTTCATAAGAGTGACTACAAAGGTCTCAGACAGTTTTTAAATTGTGTGCAGTGAGACCAACTGATGATGATACCAATAGAAATTCTAAATGGGAAGTAATCAAAGAAATTAATAGGCTTTTCATACCAACAAAGAAACACTGTTCAGGGCTTAGATCTAAACAGATGTCAGACGAACTACTGAGACACGTTTGTTTGTTTGTTTGTTATTTGGTTTTTAGGAGGATTAGCAACTAAGGCCATATTGCTCCTGGGATATGCTGGTCATTCCCTGACCTTTCCACATCCTCCGTATTTGGTGGAACCCTGGTCTAATCAAGAAGCGTGTGCTACGCACAGCTGCTCCAGCCCATCTGACTACAGAAACGCCTACTGAGCCTCGTGTCAGAGATGAACAATGCATGGGGTGCATATAAATTATCAGGTGATACAGAAGCCAATGGTAGATATAAATTAGTCTGTAATCAAGTCACAAAGCAGGTTAGGCAAGCAAAGGAAGATTATGAGATGTCTCTGACAAATAATGGAAAGAAAAACATCAAATATCTCGATGCTCGTATTAATAGAAGGAATGGGTTGAATCATATTGGGTCACTTGATGTTTATGGGTTAACTGTTGATAACCCATAGGTTATCAACAGGTCTGCTCAAGTTGCACAAAAAATTAAATAGGTATTTTACGTCTACTTTCAGACATTAGGAATCCGTTAGGGTAGGGGATGCCAGAACTTGCGAAATACAACGTGTACAGAAAGGAGAGACAGGATAGGAAGGGAGGAGAGGTTATGCTGTTAATTAAGAAAAACAAAATCAAAAGAAGAGCATCCAGTTAATATAGATAGACAGTGCACTGTTGAGTCAGGTTGATGTGACATAAGCAAATATAAGAGTAGGATTGTGTTATAGGCCTAATGACTCGAATGAGTACAATGAAGAACTGCACAGAGAAATAGAGTGGGCTAGTAAACCAGAATGTCTTATAATGGGGAATTTTAACTTCCCATATATTGACTGGAACTTGTGGGTTGGTCAGTCACACACTAGTAAGACTTTTGTGGATTTATTGGATGATTGTTTTCTGCAGCAGCATGTTCGAGAGGCAACCAGAGAGGGTAATACTCTTGATCTGGTTATCAGCAGTGATCATTCATGTATTAAAAATTTGCAGATAAAGGAACCACTAGGTAGCAGTGATCACAGTGTACTGATGTGGGATTTACTTAAAGATATAATTACCATCAGGGGTAAAAGAAAGGGTTTTTCCTTTCGTAAAGGTGACTACAGTGGTCTCAGACAGTTTTTAAATTCTGTACAGTGGGATCAACTGATGTTACCAACAGCAAATGCTAAGTGGAAAGCATTCAAGGAAGTAATTGTGGAAGTTACTAAACGTTTCATACCTATTAAGAAATATTGTTCAAGGTTTAACCCTAAATGGTTGTCAAATGAACTAATGAGACTCAAGGCAGAGAAGAAAAATGCATGGGATGCATATAAATTATCAGGTGACACAGAAGCCTATGGCAGATATAAGCTAGTCTGTAATCAAGTCACAAAGGAGGTTAGGCAGGTGAAGACAGATTACAAGAAATATTTGGTAAAGGATGCTAAGAAAAACAGCAAGAATTTCTTTACTTATATAAATTCTAAAAGGAAGGGGATGAATCAGATTGGTACACCTGATATCGATGGTTCAACTGTTGATGATCCTGCTCAGATAGAAAACAAACTGAATGAGTATTTTGCATCTACATTCACACATGAGGAGTTATTAAGGTTTGAAAATGCCAGAAGGTTATCAAATTGGAGCCAGGTGCTTAATGATTTTGTAATAACTGAGAGCAAAGTGAAGGAGAAATTGTTGAAGTTAAATATAAGAAAGGCATCTGGGGTGGATGGGATCTATCCAGTTATATTAAAGGAGGTAGCAAAGCAACTAAGAAAACCCTTAGCTATAATTATGAGAGCATCCTGGGACTCAGGGAGGGTACCCACAGAATGGATATGTGTAAATGTATCCCCAATTCACAAAGGGGGGGTTGAAGGGCGACACAAATAATTACAGTTTAAGTTCTGTTTCGGGTAAAATAATGGAGTCAGTGGTTAAAGATGCATTGCAGGATCACCTAGACAAGACTACAGCTATAATTCATACACAGCATGGGTTTGTTAAGGGAAAGTCTTGTCTGACAAATTTGATTGGATATTATGATGTGGTTACAAAGGAACTGGATGCAAAAAATAATTTTGATATCATATACTTGGATTTCAGGAAAGCTTTTGACACTGTTGCGCATGGAAGATTACTGTACAAATTGGAGCAGAATGGTATTAAGGGTAATTTTCTGCAATGGATAAAATGGATAGGACAGTTGAGTGGGAGTAGACAGAGGGGCACTGTTCTCCGTGGACTAATGTTATTAGTGAAGTCTCACATGGTTCGGCGTTGGGTCTACTGTTGTTTTGTATATTTATCAATGATATTAATGGAGGTATATCAGGCTTAGTGTCGAAGTTTGCAGATGATACAAAGGTTATAAGAGTTGTTAATGACAGTAATGGCAGTGTGTTACTACAACAGGGGATAAAAAATTTGGGACGATGGGCTGAGAAGTGGCAACTGAAGTTTAACCTTGACAAATGCAAAGTACTGCATTTGGGTAGAAGTAACCCCAGAGGAACGTACCAACTGTGTGGTACTACACTTAGGGTGGGAGAAAATGAAAAAGACCTGGAAGTAATTGTGCAGTCAGATATGAAGTTTTCTGAGCAATGAAGACAGGCTGCCAGAGCAGGTCATGGGGTTTTGTCAATGGTATACAGGAATTTTGCTAGCAGAGAAAAGGAGTTGATTGTCCTCTGTATAAGGCAATGGTCACGCCATGCCTTGAGCACTGCTTACAGGTCTGGAAGCACCATTTTAGGAAGGATGTAGATTTGCTTGAGCATGTATAGAGAAAAGCAACAAGATTAGTGAGGCAAATGAAGGGATCCTCTTACCAAGAGAGGCATAAGTTCTGCAAACTGCAGCCATTCGAGACTAGGCACCTGCGAGGTGATCTGATTGAGGTGTATAAGACCATGAATGGGTTTAGCATGCTGAATTCAGATGGGATTCTTCCAATTATTCAGATTATGAACCTAAGGGGTCATAAATTCAAACCGAGGAAAGACAGCTGCACAATAGATGTGCAGAAATTTACCTTTAGCCAGCGGGTGGTTAATTGCTGGAACAAACTTCCATCTGCCGTTGTGGAAGTTGATAGGCGAAATAAATTTAAGGAGGAACTGGACAAAAATTGAGAGGGAATGGTTATGAGAATTGTTTTTGGCTGATGCTACATAAGTCCATACGCTTGCTTTCTTGCATCGCATGCCACGATTACTATTACTTAATCAAACCCTAACGAGGAGCTAAATGACTTTGTAATAAATTAATGGAATGTGAAAGAAAAAATATTGAGGATGGACATAAAAAAGATTGAATCTATCCAATAATATTAAGGGAGACAAAGGAAGTAAGCAAATTCTTAGCCATAATTATTAGATCATCTTGGGGTCACAGAAGGTTCTATTTTTGTTGGACAGTTTTGCAAAATAAAAATCTGCCTTGGGAGAAATAATATAAAATAATGTTCCAATGGTAAAACTGAAAAAGATTCTTCATCTCCATCCATCTCTGAATATAAAGCTTGGATTAATCAAGAATTTTTTTTGCAGGCTCTGGATAAAGAAAGAAATGTATTACATAAGCTTCGAGAGGCAACCAGAGGGAGTAATACCCTGATCTGATTACCAGCAGTGATTATTCAAGCATTAAGAATTTGCAGGTAAAGAAACCACTGAGTGACAGTGATCACATTGTACTGATGTGGGAATTATTTAAAGATGTAACTACCATCAAGGCTAAAGAGAAGGGCTTTTGCTTTCATAAAGGTGACTACAAGGGTCTCAGACAGTTTTTAAATTCTGTACAGTGGGATCGATTGCTGATGTTACCAATGTTGAATTCGAAATGGGAAGCCTTCTTGTACTTAATTTTGGAGGCTACTAGGCTTTTCATTCCAACTAAGAAATACTGATCAAGGTTTAGGCCTAAATGGATGTCAGAAAAACTAATCAGGCTCGTGGCAGTGAAGAAAAATGTATGGGATGCATAAAAAGTATCAGGTAAGCCTATGGCAGATATAAACTAGTCTGTAATAAAGTCACAGAGGAAGTTAGGCAGTCGAAGGCAGATTACAAGAAGTCTTTGGCAAAGGATGCAAAGAAAAGCAGCAAAGAGTTCTTTACTTGTAAACTCTAGAAGGAAATGGATAAATCAGATTGGACCACTTAACATAGATGGGTTGACTATTGATAATCATGCTCAGGTAGCTGATAAACTGAATGATTATTTGTATCTACTTAGGAGTTATTCAATGAGGGGTGTGTCAGAGATTTATCAAACTCTAACAAGGAGCTAAGTGATTTTGTAATAACTGAGAGCAAAGTGGAGGAGAAATTGTTGAAGATAAACATAAAAAAAGGCACCTGGGGATCTATCCAGTTATATTAAAGGAGTCAGCAAAGGAAGTAAGCAAACCATTAGCCATAATTATGAGAGTTTACTTGGACTCGGGGAAGGTCCACATGGACTGGAGGTGTGCAAATGTATCACCAATTCACAAAGGCGGTTCAAAAGGTGACACAAGTAACTATCGACCCGTTAGTTTAACTTGTGTTCCAGGAGAAATAATGGAATCATTATTAAAGAAGCATTGCAGGATCATCTAGACAAGACTGCAGTAATAGTTACGACACAGCATGGGTTTGTTAAAGGGAAGGTCTTGTCTGACCTTTCTGACCACATAATAGTATCCAATCAAATTGCTATCATATACATGGATTTCATGAAAGCTTTTAATACTGTTGCACATGGAATACTACTATACAAATTGGAGAGGTATGGCATTAAGGGTAAGCTGCTACAATGGATAAATGGATGGTTGAGTGGGAGACGACAGAGAGTGGTAATCAATGGACACTGCTCTTCGTGGACAAATGTTATTAGTGGAGTACCCCAGGGTTTTGTGTTGGGCCCATTGTTGTTTTGTATATTTATCAATGATATTGATAAATATATCAGGTTTGATGTTCAAGTTTGCAGTGGATACAAAGGTTGGCAGGATTGTTAACGACAGTATGCTACTCCAACTGGATCTAGATAAGTTGGGCAAATGGGCTCAGAAGTGGGAATTGAAGTTTAACATTGACAAATGCAAAGTACTGCATATGGTTCGCACCAAAGAGAAACGTACCAACTGTGCAACTGTGCACTACTACACCCAGGGAAGTGGAAAGTGAAAAGACCTGGAGCAGTGTAGATGGGCTACCAGGGCAGGTCATGGAATCTTGTCAAAGAAATATAGGAATTTTGATAGCAGGGACAGGGAGGTGATTATCCCATTATACAAGGCAATGGTTAGGTCATACCTAGAGTATTGTGTACAGGTTTGGAGTACAAAGAAGGGCAAGAAGATTGTTGAGGGGAACAAAGTAGTGCTCTTACCAAGAAAGGTTCAAGTTCTGCAAATTGCAGCACCTAAAGATACACCTCAATCAGATCACCTCGCACGATAAGGCCTTGAATGGGTTGAACAAGCTGAATGCTGATGGGATTCTTCCTCTTGCTCAGATCAAGAACCTGAGGGGGGGGGGGCATAGATTCAAATTGTGGAAAGAGAAGTGTAGAATAGATGTGCGGAAATTTGCCTTTATCCAGCGGGTAGTTGATTGGTGGAACAGACTTCCATCTTTTGTTGTGGAAGTTGATAGCCTAAATAAATTTGAGGCTGAGTTGTACGGGCATTTGGAACGATTGGAGGTGTGAAATGGGAGGGTTTTTTTTTTTTTTTTTTAATGGCTGAAGCCTGCTTTCTTGCATTGTATGCCACTACTAATGCTAATGCTAGCTGATCTGTCCTTCTCTTCTTTGAATTTATATACGTTAAGAATTCTTTATCCACATCCTTTATCTTACCATCTTTTTCTGCTCAAGTAATCTGGCAACTTCATTATTTATCCAAATTGGAAACCTCCTCATGAAGTATTTTTTTAACAGTATATAAGCATTCAAGGCTTCTGTGATTAATGTTTTAAAAGTATACAATTTAATTGTATTCCCTCTCTGTGATATATTTACCCAGTGAATAGAGGCCATGTTAAAATTAGTTGAGGCATATGATGCAAGAAAGCAAACCTATACAGCAACAGCCAAAAAAAAAAAAAAAAAAAAAAAAAAAATCGCCCCACCTTCCCATTTCGCCCATTTGGTCACTACAAATGATTCTCTAATTCTTCAGCCTTAAATTTATTTAAACTATCAACTTCCACAAGAACAGATGGAAGTCTGTTCCAGCTATCAACTACCCACTGGCAAAAGGCAAATTTCTGCACATCTATTCTACAACTGTCTTTCCTCAATTTGAATCTATGTCCCCTCAGGTTCTTAATCAGAGCAAGCAGAAGTATCCTGTCAACATTGAGCCTGCTCAAACAATTCAAGGACTTATACACCTTAATCAGATCACCTCGCAGGTCTAGATACCCCAACTAGCAGAACTTAAGCCTTTCTTCATGAGCACCAATCTTGTTGCCCTTCTCTGTACTTGTTCTAGCAACTCTATGTCCTTCTTAAAATGAGGCCTCCTGACCTGTACACAGTACTCAAAGTGTGGCCGGACCATTGTCTTATACAAAGGGATAATCACCTCCTTGTCGCTGCTAACAAAATTAATATATATCATTGATAAAACTCCATGTCCTGCCGTGGCAGCCCATCTACATTGCTCAGAGAACTTCATATCTGACTGTACAATTACTCCCAGGTCTTTTTCACTCTCCAGTTCCCTAAGTTGGTACATTTCTCTTTGGTTACTGCTACCCATATCCAGTACTTTGCATATGGGTAGCAGTAACCAAATCATATGGGTAGCAGTAATCAATGTTAAACTTCAGTTGCCACTTCTCAGCCCATCTGCCTAACTTTTCTATATTCTGTTGCAGTAGCATACTGTCTTTAGTGTAATGTCGAAGTTAGCAGATTATAGAAAAGCTGGAAAGTTGATTAATGACAGTATGATACAGCAACAGAATCTAAAAATATTAGGCAGACAGGCTGAGAAATGGCAAAGGAAGTTTAACATTGTCAGATTAGCATTAGCAAATGCACATGATGCAAGAAAGCTAGCCTATACAGCAACAGCCACAAAAAAAAAAAAAAAAAAAAAAACACTACATCCTTCTCATTTCACCCATCCAATCGCTCCATAACGTTTGTCTAGGTCTGCCTTGAATCTATTTAAACTATCAACTTCTACAATGACAGATGGAAGTTTATTCGAGTAAACAACCACCTGCTGGCTAACAGCAAACTTCGGCACATCTATTCTACAACTGTTTTTCCTAAATTTGAATTTATGCCCTCTCAGGCGATTATTCTGTGCAAGAGGATGAATCCCATCAGCATTGAGCATGCTCAAACCATTCATGGCTTTATACACTTCAATAAGATTACATCACAGGTGCCTAATCTCCAGATACTGTAATTTGAAAAACTTAAACCTTTCTTTGTAAGAGCAACACTTTGTTCCATTCACCAATTGTTGCCCTTTTCTGTACTCATTCCAACAGCTCTACATCCATCTTAAAATGAGGCCTCCAGACCTGTATACAGTACTCAACTTGTGGCCTAACACCATTGCCTTATACAAAGGGATAATCATCTCCTTATCCCTGCTAGAAAAATTAATGTATGTCATTGACAAGACACCATGAGCTAAGCTTGCAAAACGTCTGCACTGCTCAAAAAACTTCGTATCTGCCTGCACAATTACTCCCAAGTCCTTTTCATTCTCTACCACTGTCAGTGTAGTAACACATGGTTGTTATATTACTCTGGGGTTACTTCCTCCCATATGCAGTACTTTACATTTGTCAATGTTAAACTTCAGCTTCCACCTCTCAGCCCACCTGCTCAACTTTTCTAGATCCTGTTGCAGCAGCGTACTGTCATTAGCGTCATTAACGGCCGTCATATCGTCTGCAAACTTGGACATTACGCCTGATATACCATCATTAATGTCATTAATAAATACAGAAAACAACAATGGACCCAACACTGAGCCCTGGGGACTCCACTAATAACATTAGTCCACAAAGAGCAGTGTCCATTGATTACCCCTCTATGTCTTCACCCACCCAACCATCCCTTTATCCATAGCAGCAATTTGCCTCCAATGCCACACTGCTCCAATTTGTGCAGCAGTCTTCCATATGCAACAGTATCAAAAGCGTTTCTAAGATCCAAATATATGCTATCAAAATTATTCTTTGCATCCAGTTCCTTTGTGACCACATCATATTATCCAATCAAATTGGTCACACAAGACTTTGCCTTAACAAACCCATGCTGTGTCCGAGCTATAACTGAATTCTTGTCTAGATGATCCTGTAATGCTTCTTAAACCAGTGCTTATATTAATTTCCCTGGAACAGAAGTTAAACTAACAGGTCTGTAATTATCTGTCTCCCTTTGATCCTCCTATGTGAATTGGAGTCACATTTGCATATCTCCAGTCCATGGGTACCTCCCCCGAGTCCAAGGAAGCTCTCATAATTATGGCTAAGCATTTGCTTACTTCCTTTGCTGCCTCCTTTAATATAACTGGATAGATTCCAGTGCAAATTGTTTTTATAGTTTTATGGTTATGACTTCCAGAAATGTGCTTTAAAAAATATCACAAATCAAAATAACAAAGACAAATGCATATGGGTAGCAGTTACACCAGAGCAATGTACCAACTCTGCAGTACTGCACTTAGGGTAATGGAAAATGAAACAGACCTGGAGGTAATTGTGCAGAGAGGCTACCAGGATGGCTCAACTGGTTTTTTCAGTTACAGCGGTCCTCGCTTTATGAATGGTTCACTTCATGATCAAATCAGTTTACAATGGTCTCTCCATAATAAAATACCATTCAATATACTATAGGCTGTCATTGTGATCATGTTTGTGAACTGGATTTTATTCTATTAAACGGCGATTCTAATAATGAAAATAGGAGGATTATTACCAAAGGCTATAAAAGTAAAGATCACAAGTTTACACTTTATTACTTTACCAGTTAACGAAATTAAATGATATGTTAAAATCAGAAGAATATTTTCCACTGGACTGCAAAAGAAAAATAAATTTATGTTTATATACCTAGCTTAATTAATACTGTAATACGTACATACTAATTAATTAATATTTCTGTTTACTGATTTTTTTTGGGAGAAGGGAATGGGGTTGAAAAATTTAAAACAGCAAAAAAGATAAGCAACAATAACAAAAAATGAAGCATATAAATTGCAACTAACATGGTAGGTGCAAGTGAAATATGGAGTAACAAGTTTATGAAGCTTAAAAAATAAGAACGAAGAGAAGATTCTGAAAATTTATTTATGTTTTTTATATGATTGAAGAGGTAGGGAAAACACATTTCACCGTCATAATGTAAAATTCATCAGAATTCCAACTATCAGTATTATCATAAATGCAATAAGATCAATAGATTGCACTAAGAGAAAAAGCCCAATAAACCAGAAACGTACTTTAGAAAAATATCACAAAAGTGTTTAACACTGATTCTTATAACCAAATATATGATAACAACGAAAGTGTAATGCATTTTAATGATTTGAATTGGTTTTTTTGAAATTAAAGCAGCTGATTCCCTAACCAGTGATCCTAACCGGTGCCTAATTATTTTACTTTACAATCGGATGGGCTTACGATTGTCTCCGACTGTACCATGTGGTCCCTCCTCTCAGCCAATAGCAGGGTTTGTAAGTGTTGGTATTGTGTTTTAGTTTTTGCATCCTTTAGTTGAAGTGATTTTTTGTGTTGTGCTTTAACCAATAAATTAGTTTAATAATTTTTTTAAATCAATATGTACAATTTCCATTATAAAAATCACCTTTTAGAGAGACCAACAGCTTAGTTAAATAGCGAAAATTCCAACTTCTGAGGTCTTGGAACGAATTATCAAAAAATCATAAAAAATCAAAATATCATAATTTTCACAAGACAATGGTGTCTCTGGAATGGATTAATATTGTAAAGCTGGTTCCACTGTATATACAAGAATTTGCTAGCTGAAATGGAACAAAGATACAAAAGCAAATGAATGAAGTGCCATCATGTTAGCAGATTATTTTTGGATGGTGAAAAGGGATTTTCTCGAAGCTGAATACAAGCGAAAGGCAAAAAGGTCCCATGTTTGATACAGTTATGTTCGTAGCTACATCTTACTGCCATATAAATAAAAAATATCTGTATAAATATAAGAAACTACTTTTTTTCAAAAACAAGAGCAAAGCTGCCCTTTTAAGCATTATTTTCATGTTTAGCACCCCCAAAATCTATAAAGTAAACTTACTTTCACATCTGTAACAAGATATGACCCAAAATTGGTTATTCAGTGTAATTGGATTGTAAATTATACTGCATTGGCTTTATTTAAGGTAAGTATTCCTTTCATAAACCTTCTTTTTTTTAATTTAGTTTCTTCCCCCCCCCCCTGTTCTCTTCAATGTTTCTTTATTAAGTACTCATTTTTGTTGTATTTACTGTTCACAGGCTTATCACTCTGCTGACATATCTTTATTTACATATCTAACTTAATTCACATTTTACATGTATATGTACTTGAACCCACAAAGTTTAAAAATACATATGGAATAAATTTTTTTGTCTAACAAAATTATCAAATATTATGAGAATCACAAAATAATCATTGCTATAATCGAATAATCAATGTTTTTACTCAGAATCAATTTAACTTGCAAAGACCCAATTCAATATACATTAAAACATTTTTATTAGACAGAAATGCAATAATCCCTTTATAACTTATATTTAAATTTTGTTATCCCTTTTTCAATATAAGAAAAAGTATTTTCTTCTCATTAATTAATTCTTATTAAAACTAAAAAAGAGAGCTTGAAAATATGCCAAATCTCTAAATTTATCTCTTAAAGTTAAATGTTCATTATCTATATTTTGGTGTGATTAACACATCTCAAACAAGCCAGTAACATTTCTATGAGAAACATTTCTACCACATAACAATAAGCAACTTTTTCTTTTTTGAAATTAACTTAATGTTTTCGACACCATTACTGGTGTTTACTTGTGAATTAATACGATTAAAAAAAACATGCATAGTAAGAGATAAAATAAAATTCAAGTCATTAAAACATTTAAAAGGCTTTTTTAACCTAAGCAATGATCACATTATTATCAAATTATCAATATTTACCCTTGATTCATCTAAAAACTTTTGAGCTGCCATTGTTATAAAGCGAAGATCAGCCTGATGAGCTATGACATCACTGGTAAAGGACTGTCATGATAAAATAAAAAGATATATAAAACAATTAAAAAATGAAATAGAATAATAAAATGCTGCTAAAATTTAATATAAAAATTTATATAAAAAGGAACATAAAAAAGCATAATAACATTATGAAACATATGACATGTAAATACATTAACAATATTTGACATTTTTTAACAGTAGATTAATAAATGGAAATGATATATGAAAAACAAAGTTATGTGAATAATTCCACTTTTAAATATGTCATGACTAATTTATAATGTAGGGTCAATAATTCAACCATTACGCAGACCAAAAGAAGACAAGCATAAAGCTGATAACACTTACTGAATGTTGGTTAATGGCAGCAAATAATATTTATAAAGGCTCTCCCACTTTGGCAACCAAATTACTTTCCTAACTACATAGAATATGGATGAACAAATTTGGTATTGAATATTTCCGAATTTCTACAGTGGTTATGAAATTTGTTTCAGAATGCATAGGAGTTTTTCTCATAATGGTCACATAAAAGCAAATCGATATTTTCTTGGGGACAGAGCACAGTTTATTTTGGGTAACCTTGCTAAAAAAAAACAGTAATTATTTACACACATGTGCCAAGATATCAAATAATCACCATATATATTTCAAATTTCCGATACACAGACTTTGTGTTACTTCTATTCTGTGATCAAGGCATACTGAAAAAAACTCGTTCGCTTAAGGAAGGAAAGTCGGTTTTTAAACTGCATTAAATTATTTTATTCATTATATGCCATAATCATAATTCGTTTGATTTTATTATTGCACATAACATCTTCTTTCAATCAGGGTTGTGTGATGGTAGTTTGATGTGTTTGGGGTTGGATTAGGGAAACCTTGACTAATGACTGCGGATGCATCGAATCATTAGAAGAAGTTTTCAGTTCAATTAAATGCAAGAGAGTGTCACACTGAAGTGTTCTATGCAAAATATTGAAGTAAATTTCTCTAAACTTTTATAGACTTGAAATTTCAAAACAGTTCTCTGTGTATTTAGAAAATTGAACAGCACTTACCACTGATTTAGGTGGAATACCATGTAACCTTTGAGGTTGTCACAGACATTCTCTCAGATATGCCAGACAAGCTGTACTTGCTACCTGGGAGTCTAAAACGCTGATGGAACTGATATTCGGGTAACACTCAAGTCAAGTCGACCCAATTTCGGCGAAGTCCGGACGGTCTGTGACAGCCAAATCCTCTGCTTGCACCTTCACGATGGTGGGACTGTTAGTAATCCTGGGTATAACCTCCATGCACAGCACATGGTGGGTGACCACCCAGGTGTGAACCAACGTAAGCAGGGGTCGAGGTGTGGCGCCCACACCACATGGAGGAATGCCGCCCCTCTATGTTACCAGGCAGTACTAGGTGGTAGATGACTCTCATCAACCGGTGAAACACCACCACTTTGCTTATTGGAGGCTTGAAGTGGTAGAACCCATGTTTAGTCTCTAGAGCTAAGTTCCGGTCAACCCTTCCCTATCTCTTCCATCATGCAGTATGATTGATGACTTTTGAGGTTATGATGAACGTCGTGGCGAGATCCAATATTCCTTACATTTCGAGGGTACAGCTCTAAAACGGTTTTCGCAGGCCGGCCGCTAGTTAGTACACCGGACCGAACCTATTGGTAACTCTGTAGGAGGCTTCCGGATCAGCTAGTGTATAATCTTGCTACCTCTACTCTGCCAGATAGTGACAGGAGGGAGACCGAGTAGTGTGTATGCGGGGAGCATTGTCGAGGCCACGTTATGTCAAGGATCTGGGTATATTCTTACCACATGTACGCCATATCCAAAAATTTCATTACTTCATACAGCATGTCCCACCCACTTTTTCTTACTATTGAATACACCATGAATTGTCAAACTAATAGAGCAAGCTTATCTGCGAAAAGATCTAAACCTCCCAAGGACTTCCTAATTCATTTCACAAATATACGTTGTCTCAATTCTAATCTCAACGATGTCCATTTCCACTTGCAGTCTGCCAAACCCCATGTACTTTTTCTGACAGAATCTCAGTTATCGGTTGATTCAACTACTGCTCATCTCAGATGCCCAAATTATTCGCTGTATGATTCCTTTTGCCTCAAAGGTGGTACTTGTGCATATGTCCGTTCTGATATTCCCTGTCAGAGACTTGGCAATTTGGAATCTCCTCTCTTTGATCTTCTCTGGCTTAAAATCTCTCTACCTCATTGTGTCAAATTCATCTGTTGTCTCTACCGTTCTCCCAACTCCACTAATCACTTGGAGCTCTTTGACTTCCTCTCGTTGCAACTTGACTTTCTCCAGTCCAACTTTCCTAACAGTGGGGTAATTTTCCTTGGTGATTTTAATGTTCACAACTCCAGCTGGCTTCCGTTTTCTAGTCACACCGACCCAGCAGGTCGAGATGCTGAGGCTTTTGCAATTACTAATGACCTAGCACAGATTGTTCATTTACCTACAAGAATACCGGACAATCCTAATCATACAGCCAACACGCTTGATCTTTTTCTCACAAACAACCCTTCTAAGTACAAGGTTGAAGGTGAGAGGTCCTTTAGGCACTTCAGATCACAACTTGGTGATTGTCTCTTCTCCAATGGAACCTTTATCTCATGGCTATTCCCAACCATGTGTTGTTTGGCATTACAAGAATGCAAAATGGGATGACCAGCGAGACTTCTTTTCTTCTTTTCCTTGGTCGGATTACTGTTTCAAAACTTCTGATGTCAATGTTTGCTCAGATCGTGTCAGTGAAATTATTCTTGCAGGAATGGAATCCTTTATCCCACACTCCACTTTAAAATCTCGTCCTTTATCTAAACCTTGGTTTTCCAATAAATGTGCTAAGGCTGTTCAAGAGAAGAATGTTGCATATCGTAATTGGCTTGTTTCTAATTCTTCAGTTTCATTTTCTGCCTAAACCAAAGCTCGTAACAATTGTAAAGCAGTTATTAATCAGTCCAAACTAGAGTTTGAACAGGCTAAGAGTAGAAAACTTGCTTCTTGCCCTAATGGTAGCCGAGCATTCTGGTCTCTTGCCAAAGCTATTGGTCGCAACTTTTGTCCATCTCTGCTTCCACCTCTGTCCAAACCAGATGGTTCTGTTGTCACTTCAGCCAAGGATAAAGCTGACCTGCTAGCATCCCATTTTTCTTCCAGCTCATGTATTAATGAACTTGGTAAAACACCTCCCACCATTCCCAACACGGTCCATTCAATGCCTCCTGTGGTCTTCCGTCAAAAGGATATCAGAAGGATGTTGATGAATCTTGATGCTAAGAAAGCTCCAGGTCCTGATGGTATTTCTCCACTTGTTCTCAAAAGCTGTGCTCCTGAACTTACT
Organism: Mastigoproctus giganteus; assembly: GCF_048544385.1. Taxonomy (NCBI): domain Eukaryota; kingdom Metazoa; phylum Arthropoda; class Arachnida; order Uropygi; family Thelyphonidae; genus Mastigoproctus; species Mastigoproctus giganteus. The sequence continues at coordinate 219,066,144 of NC_143583.1, forward strand.
CCTATTTTTTGCCACCTTTTTTCACTTTCTTATTCCAAAGGTGTTTTTCCTTCTGCTTGGAAATTTGCTCATATACAGCCAGTTCCTAAAAAGGGTGACAAATCCCTCCCATCCAATTATCGTCCCATTGCAATTACTTCTACTCTCTCTAAAATAATGGAGAAATCAATTAACCGCCAACTCTTAAACTACCTAGAAACCTTCCGTCTGATCAACAATCGCCAGTATGGATTCCGTCAATGTCGATCCACTGGTGATATTCTGGCTTATGTTACCCATTTATGGACTACTTCAATGGAAAGGTTCGGTGAAACACAAGTAGTTGCTCTTGACATCTCAAAGGCTTTTGATCGTGTTTGGCATAAAGGTCTTCTAAACAAGCTTCCATCTTATGGTTTGCCAACTGTTTTTAGTAATTGGTTATCCAGTTTTCTCTCTGATCGCTCACTGAGGGTGATGGTAGATGGCTCTCTGTCTTCTAACTTCTCCACTAATGCCGGTGTCCCCCAAGGTTCAGTTCTTTCCCCCACTCTTTTCCTCTTGTATATCAATGACCTTCTTCCATTGACTGGAAATCCTGTCCATAGTTTTGCCGATGATAGCACATTGCATTCAACTTTCCATTTTGAGAAACCTTGCCCTGCTCAATCAGCTTCAACTTCTCGAAAATCTGCTACCAATTCCTTAAATGCCGATCTTCGGGTATTTCTCCAGTGGGGCAAAGACAACTTAGTTGATTTCAACCCTTCTAAAACTCAGTCTTGTCTTATATCTCGGAAAAAGGATTCTTCTGCTCCTATGGTTATCTTTAGTGACACTCCAATTTCTAGGCAAAAGGATATATCTCTTTTGGGGATTACCCTGACTTCTAATCTCTCTTGGCACAAGCACATTACAAATATTGCTTCCTCTGCATCTAAAAAACTTGGTTTTCTCTTTCGCTCTCGGCGTTACTTTTCTTCCAAACAGCTGCTCACTCTCTATAAATCGCAAATCCGCCCTGCCATGGAATATTGTTCCCACATTTGGGGTGGTGCCCCCAAAACCTCTCTCAGGCTTCTTGATTCCATTCAGAAGAGGGCAGTTAGGTTAATTAATGATTCATCTCTAACAGAGTCTCTCCACTCGCTTTCCCATAGACGTACTGTTTCTGCTGCATGCCTCTTCTACAGATATTTCCATGGGCACTGTTCTTCTGAATTGGCTTCTATAATTCCTGCTCTCTCTTTCAAAACAGTCCGAACACGTGCCGCCACCAGCCAACATCCATTTACTGTCCAACTTCAAACCCACAGAACCAACTTTTCATCTTCCTCATTTATTCATTCAACTGCTGTTTTCTGGAACAACCTTCCTTCATACGTATTTCCTGAAAATTACAATCTACAGAAGTTCAAGTGCAATGTCAACAAATATCTTCTCTCATCTTCTCAACCTCCAACCCAAGCACGGTACCAAGTACTATAGGTTCTAATACCTCTCGTGTTTGGGGTTCACATAAAAAAAAAAAAAAAAAAAAAAACCGACAAATTTGATGCATATCTTGAAACTTTGCACACAGATAGTTTTTGAGATGGTCATCACGATGACACAAATATCTTTGGCTATCTCTGAACAATTCTGAAGTTCTTCTTCTTCTTCTTCAAGAGGAGTGTTTCCATTTACAATGGGTTTCCTCAGCCTACAAGTTATTTCTTGTTAGGAATTTTTTCCCGCCATAAAGTGCGGTTCAAGGTGTCTTGGTCAGTTAAGCCTCGGGCTGTCATGCACTCCCGTACTCCATCCATCCATGTCCTCCTAGGTCTTCCTCTTCTCCTTCTTCTAGGTTAGTCTTTGGATATCTGTTTTCTTGCATCCGTTTTACATGTCCATACCATGTTAGACGCTTTTCTTTGATGGTGTCAATAATAGTCTTTCTCACTTCCTTTTTTCCCTCATGTCTTCATTCCGTTTTCTGTCTTTTCTAGAAGTTCCTGCTGAGCGTTTCCAAAAATCCATTTCTGTGGAGAGCAATTTGTTTTCCGATCGCCTATTCGATGTCCAGGTTTCCGCTCCATACAATAGAAGACTTTGTACAATCATTTAAAATATAAGTTTCTTTGTTTTATGTAGGATATTTTTGCTCCACAGAACAGAGTTTAACATGCCGATAGCCTTTCTGCCGTCTGTAATTCTCTTATTGATCTCTGCTTGGGATGATCCATCACTTTGTAAGATTGATCCCAAATATTTGAATTTATCGACTTGTTTGATTTTAAAACCTGCAATATTTAGAACATGTCCTGGCCCTGAAGACAACATTTCAGTCTTGCTAAAATTGATTTTTAGACCCCATTGTTTATATCCCTCAAACAATTGATGACATGCATACTTTGCATCTTCTAAGTCTTGTGCTATCACCACCTGATCATCTGCAAAAAGTAAATTGTGAATATAGGTGTTCTTATTAATCAGCAATCCCATTTTATTACATTTTTTTGACCAGGATCTTAGGCAGATGTCAATATAAATTTTGAAAAGTGTTGGTGACATGCAACAACCATGTAATAAGCCTTTTGAAGTGTGGAATTCAGGTGACAAAGCTGATCCCACTTTAATTCTGCATCTATTATTCCTGTAAATTGCCTTAATAATGTTAATCAGTTGTCCATCAATATTTGCCTCTTTCAGTACTTCCCATAAGAGTTTTCTTGGAACACTGTCATATGCCTTTTCAGGTCAATGAAAATCATAAAGATTTTTTTTCCTTTTGATTGGCATTTTTCAAGGATCTGTCGTACTGTTGAGATATGATCTATACATGACCTCCCAGCTGAAAAACCACCTTGTTCTTCTGATACCTCGATTCGGGCTTCTAAATGGTTCCTGATCCATTTTCCAAGGATCTTTAACAGCGGGTTCAGGATGCATATTCCTCTGTAATTTGAACAGCTTTTACGATCGCCCTTCTTATAAATTGATGTAATATATCTTGTTATCATTTCAGCGGGTTCAGGACGCATATTCCTCTGTAATTTGAACAGCTTTTACGATCGCCCTTCTTATAAATTGATGTAATATATCTTGTTATCATTTCTTTCGGTATTTCTTCTCCTCTCAGTATACTATGTAACAGTTTTTGTATCAGAACAGCCACTCCTCTTCCTCCATAGTTCAGAAGTTCCATGTAAACTCCTCCAGGTCCAGGTGATTTGCCATTCCTTCCTTCCTTTAGTAGGAGTTCCACTTCCCTAACAGAAATTTTTAAGCCCGAGTCTTCTACACCAAAATCCTCCATCGTCTTGAACTCTTCCCGGTCTTCTTTTAAAAGCCCTTCATAGTACTCCGTCCAATCTTTCAAAGGTACTAATTGCAAACCAGCATTGTGTTTATTCTGTTTTCTCAAGTCTTTAAGGACCTTCCACAATTCCGCTGATTGCTTGAAGCCCAATTTGATATTAATAGTTGCGCATTTCCTTTCCTATTCTTCATTTTTCGCTTCTACTACCAACCGATTGGCTATTTTCTTTTTTTCAACATAAATGTTCCTATATGAAACGTTCCTTATCATCCAGCCATTTCTGATATGCAAGTTTCTTTTCCTCTACAGCAGCTCTTACTTTCTCTGTAATCCAGGTCTTTTTTGGTCCTTGGCTCTTATTTTTTGCCTAGGATTTCATGAGCTATTTTTTTAACAGTATTTTTTAAATATTCGTAGATTTCTTCAGTATTACCTTTTATCTCTATATTAATTGCAGCATCCAGTCTTTGGGTGAAGTTGTTTCTAATGCTGTCGTCTTGGAGAATTCTGAAGTTATAATTCAAAATTGCATTGATACCAGTGTCATACCTAGATTTCTGTAGGCCCCAGGCAAAATATTCATCAGATCCACTTACAATAAAAACTTTCATAGGGTAACTTAAATTTAACTTCTTTAGTGGTTAAAGTATTGTCAACAGTTTCATATCTGTAATATTTGGTAATTTAAATTCTGTAATATATTGTAAATTTAAATTTTGCAATCTTTCTCAAATTAAAATTTTACCTCAATAATGGTTGCTACAAAATCCGCTTATAATAAAAAGTCCAAGGATATTATGATCCAGACAGAAATGCCTGTGGGCATTTCCAGTATGAGTCACAAGTTCATCATTTATATAGCCTGTGGCATGTATTACAAGGCTTGTCTAGTGGAAAACCTACTTAAACTGAACATTCTTTTTCTTTACACCCTGTAAGGAGTGTACCGGTTTCAAATTAGAACTTGGTGCATTATGAGAAGAATTTGAGCCACTGAAGAAACGAGTGCTTGCCATAGGAACAAATGTAACAGGGAACTTGTCAGGGACTCAAGAATCTCATGACCTGTCAAGTGACACACTTCAGATTTTTGTCTCAGATAAGAATAATTAAGTGCATACCATTACAGTAGGAGGTGATCTAGTTTTATTGGGAAACTCTACTGTCAGGGAAACAGTTAATATTTTTTGTAATAAAGATAGGTGGAGTAGACCCAGAGTGTGTTTGCTGAGAGCAACAATTGATGATGTTTCCAGCAGAAAGTCAGTTTTAAGGGGGATATTATTATTAGAAAGAGCATTATTATTCATGTGGGACCTAATGATATTAAATGAACATGACCTGAAATGAACATGTTTGTTGGATTAGCATAGGACCACACTGAAAAAATGCCGTGAGTTAGGTCAGAATGCATATGTGTCTGCAATTTTACACAGACATGATAAGCAGGATTATATGCTGAAAGCCTTGTGGATTAACTCAAGATCTGAGGGAATCTGCAAGCCTCTAGAGGAATTTTTTATCCGTCTGGTCTGCATTTGTATATAGAACAAAACGAATCTATTTTGTAGAGAGGTATTCATTTGAACAAAGGTGGTGTAAGGACTTTTGCAAGTATCATTCAGGATACCTTAAGGGTTCGGGGGAAACTGCTACATAGGAGGCATATAGATCTGCATTTAACTGATGATATGAGTCAAAGTAAAGCTTGCACTCATCAAGAATTCTTGTTTGTTGCCACAACAGCCGATATTGGCAATATGTTCTGGGGGTAGCAGTGTTTCAAATGGGTGGGATGAGAAAGATAGGGAAACAAGCCTAAATAATTTCAAGAGGTGTGTTAGAGTATTAAATATAATTAGTACTAATTAGTCTTAACTGTGTCTACAGTAATGTCAGGAGTTGTCAATAAAATGGCTGAATTTGAACTACTGGTTAGGACAACTAATGCTGACATAATAGGGCTAACAGAAACATGGTACCAACCAGAAATTATTATCATTATTAGCCATATGGTGCAAGGAAGCTTGAGGCTTATGCTGCACCAACCAAAAAAAAAAAAAAAAAAAATTTGAGTACCCTGAGAGAGAGAGAGAGAGACAGACAGAGAGAGAGAGAGAGAATCACCAAAAAAGAGAATGATGATATTCAGCTCAGGACCCTGAGCTGGATATCATCATTCCCTGGTTGTGCCAAGTCCATATTCACCAGATGTGAGCACCTGGGGGTTAATTGGGAATAATGAGTTCCATTATGGTACATATAATGTATTTAGGAAAGATAGAAGGGATGGTGATGTCAAGCTTTTTGTCAAAAGCAGCTTGAGTGCAAAAAGAGATTTTGCTGAGTTACAATGAACAATTGTACAGAGAAATAGAGTGGGCAAGTAAATCAGAATGTCTTATAATGGGGGATTTTAACTTCCCTGATATAGACTGGAACTTATGGGTTGGTCACTCACACACTACTAACACTTTTGTGGATTTATTGGATGACTGTTTTCTGCAGCAGCAGCATGTTCGAGAGGCAACCAGAGAGGGTAATACTCTTGATCTGGTTATCAGCAGTGATCATTTGTGTATTAATAATTTGCAGATAAAGGAACCATTAGTTGGCAGTGATCAAAATGTACTGATGAGGGATTTACTTAAAGATATGGCGCATTATAGCCTTAGCTGCTAATGCACCAATAAAACCCAAATCAAACTCAAACAAACTTAAAGATATAATTACCATCAGGGGTAAAGGAAGGAGTTTTTGCTTCCATAAAGGTGACTACAGTGGTCTCAGACAGTTTTTATATTCTGTACAGTGGGACCAACTGATGATGTTACCAACAGCAAATTCTAAGTGGGAAGAAGTTTTCTGAGCAATGTAGACAGGCTGCCAGAGCAGGTCATGGGGTGTTATCAATGATATACAGGAATTTTGCTAGCAGGGAAAAGGAGGTGATTGTCCCTCTGTGTAAGGCAATAGTCAGGCTACATCATGAGTACTGCGTGCAGGTCTGGAGGCCTCATTTTAGGAAGGATGTAGATTTGCTTGAGCATGAACAGAGAAAGGCAACAAGATTGGTGAGGGGAATGAAGGGATCCTCTTACCAGGAGAGGCTTAAGTTCTGCAAATTGCAGCAGCTGGAGACTAGGCACCTGCGAGGTGATCTGATTGGGTGTATAAGACCTTGAATGGGTTGAGCACGCTGAATTCTGATGGGATTCTTCCACTTGTTAAGATTATGAACCTAAGGGGGCATAAATTGAAATTGAGGAAGGACAGATGTAGAATAGATGTGCGGAAATTTGCCTTTAGCCAGCGGGTGGTTAATTGCTGGAACAAACTTCCATCTGTCATTTTGGAAGTTGATAGGTTAAATGAATTTAAGGAGGAGCTGGACAAATATTTGGAGGGGATTGTTTTGTAATTTTCAAAAAAAATTTTTTTTTTTTTTTTGGCTGATGCTGCATAAGCTCATACACTTGTTTTCTTGCATCACATGCCACTACTACTACATCTGCCAGCATAGAAACTGTAGTATATGTTAGTTAGAAGCAAACGTATAATTGCAATGTGAGTAATCTACAGGCGTAGATTACTCACACTCCCATTTTTGAAGACTTTTTACGTGCAAATGGAATGGGAAAGCAAGTGCAGATGTCTTATGGTAACTTCAATCTGCCCTAGGTTCATCAAAATAAGTGATGGGGAAACTCACCTTGGGGAAAAATATTTCTAAATAAACTAGATGATCATTATTTGTATCAGCATGTCAGAGATAATACTGGGGGTGAGAATATTTTTGACCTCATCATTACTCAAAAATAAGATGACATCGCAGGGCTTAAAATACAGGAACCATTGTCAGGTAGTGATCACGCAATTGTCAGTTGGAAGATGAAAAAAAAGATGTTGCACTAGTTAAAGGAAAAGGTATGGGTTTTAATTTCAGAAGAAGGGACTTTGGTTTCAGGTGCAATGTTGTAACTATATTAATTGGGAGGGTTGCAGAGTGAGGACAAATACACTTTTTGGTTTGGTTTGGTTTGGTTTTATTGGCGCATTAGCTACTAAGGCTATAATGCGCCAAGACCAGGTCATTTATAAAAATTTTTTTTTTTTTTTTTTAAATTTTCAGTGACCTAATTAGTTAGGTCACTATGTCAAAAAGGTATAACAAATATATAAAAGCACAATGTAAAAATTTTATATAAGAGTAAAAATATTTATTGTTTTTAAAAAGCTAAAAACAGCAGACACATTGTCATTGTCAGATAAAATCTGACTGAGTGTATATGGCTCAGTCAGATGAATAAAAGCGGTAAAACGGATATTGCTAAAATCTGGACATTCAACTAAAATGTGTCTAATTGTTAAAATTGTGCCACAGGACTCACACATAGGAGGGTCATCAGTCCTCAGCAAAAATGAATGAGTCAAATGACTATGTCCTATGCGGGTCCGGGCAAGAACAACTTCCTCCTTACGATTCCTGCGCAGACTAGACTGCCACGGTTCAATTACAGGCTTTATGCGATGTAATTTATTCGCAGTCTGTCTATTCCATGAATCCTGCCACTGGGAATGTAACTTTTGATGTACTATTTGCCTGTAGTCTATATAGGGGACTAACAGGCAGCGGTTATTATTGGGAATTGCTGATTTGGCTGCGGCGTCAGCCAAATCATTTCCCCTAATCCCAATGTGGCTCGGAATCCAGCAGAAGCGGATGTCATATTCGCGTTCGTGGAGGACGTGAATCTTCTGCTGAATGCTAGACAGAACTGGATGAGGATTATATCTCACAGATATTAAAGCCTGTAACACGCTGAGAGAATCAGAATATAAAATGAACCGTTGGTATTGGCATTTACTAATGTGATCCAAGGCTAACTCAATTGCGTGCAGCTCTGCAGTAAATATGCTGCATTCAGAGGGAATCTGCTCCGATGTAGTGCTGTCTGTAAAGACAGCAGCAGATCCCACATATAATTCCGACTTCGAACCGTCTGTGTAGACTGGCGCGAAGTCGGAATATGCAGCTCGGTGTGCTGAATAAAGCTGCAGGTAGACCGAAGATGGAGTGTCCGACTTTCCCCAATTTCTAAGGGACAAGTCACATGCCGGGACATGAGCATGCCAGGGTGGAAAGGGTTGCTTTGGTGTTTGGGCAACCTTGTCTACCTTCATATTAAGTTCTTTGAGTAGCTCTTGGAGACGAATACCAAAAGGACGATTGGCAGTCTTACGGGTGTTGTACAAATTTTCCCATCGTGGCTCAAAAACGAATGGCCACGTAGGATGGTCTGGCAGGGATTTCAGTTTTAAGGCGTACTTTAGAGACAACTGCTTACGACGAAGCGATAACGGTGGTTCGTGTGCTTCGACGTATAAGCTCTGGACAGGAGATGTTCGAAATGCTCCAGTAGCGATACGTAGAGCCTGATGATGGACAGGGTCCAGCCATCGAAGGGCACTGTCTCTGGCTGAAGTATATACTTGGGACCCATAATCTAATTTGGATCACACAAGTGCACGATACAGCCGTAGTAGGGTGCATCTGTCTGCTCCCCAAGATGTAGAGGAGAGCGAGCGGAGAATATTAAGCCCACGCATGCACTTTGCGCGGAGTTGACGGATATGATCCAAAAAGTTCAATTTATTATCGAATATGAGTCCCAAGAATTTTATGTTCGCTGCTACTGGAATGGCATTTTGTCCGAGCCTTAATTCAGGTTCAGGATGAAGATTACGCTTGCGACAAAAGTGTACGCAAACGGTCTTCTCCGGCAAGAACCTGAAGCCATTAGCAAGTGCCCAGGAATTCAGACTATCAATGGCTTTCTGCAGTTGTCTTTCAATAACCCTCATGTTGCACGACTGGCAAAAAATGCTAAAGTCATCAACATAGAGGGCACTGTTTACAGTTGGAGGAAGTTGTTCTGTGATGGAATTTATTTTGATGGCAAAAAGCGTGACACTTAATACTGATCCTTGTGGTACTCCCTCCTCTTGGCTAAAGGAGCGAGAGAGTGAGGATCCCACACGAACTTGGAACGATCGATTGGCTAAAAAGTTTTTAATAAACAAAGGGAGATGCCCTCTAAGGCCTAGGCTATGTAAGTCTTTTAAAATGCCAAATCTCCAAGTTGTGTCATACGCTTTTTCCATGTCAAAGAACACCGACACCAAGTGTTCCCATTTTAGGAAAGCATCCCGGATGGATGCTTCCATTCTAATAAGATGGTCCAAAGTGGACCGGTTCCTTCGGAAGCCGCACTGGATGCTGGAGAGAAGGTCATTTGATTCTAAATACCATATTAAACGAGAATTGACCATTCTCTCCAGGATTTTGCACAGACAGCTAGTCAGAGCAATAGGACGATAGTTGGTGGTGACTTTTGGATCCTTTCCTGGCTTGGTAAAGGCAAGAATGATTGCCTTTCGCCAGGAGTCCGGAAACTGCCCTTCAGTAAAGATTCTGTTATACAGAAGGAGCAGACAATCCATAGATTTTGGTGAAAGATGTCTAATCATTTCATAATGGATGCCATCTGGTCCAACGGCACTTGCTTTGGAAAGAGCGAGGGCTCTTTTTAGTTCCAGAATAGTGAAATCCCCGTTGTAGGGATAGATGCTCTTACATTTAAAGTTAAGTGCCTGTTTTTCGGTTTTGTATTTCAGGACCAGGAACTCTGGGGAATACGAAGATGTTGAAGAGATGTTAGAGAATGTTTCCACAAGAGCATTGGCTATTGCAGTTGGATCTGCAATAGCGCATCCATTATAATCTAGGATTGAAGAAGGGTGGGATGTATATTTCCCCTTCATTTTCCGGATTTTATCCCAGACTACCTTAGAGTTGGTAGACTGGTTAATAGATGATGTAAAACGGATCCATGATTCCTTTTGACTCTGACGACGAATGTAGCGTGCTTTGGCTCGTGCACGTTTGAAGGCTATAAGGTTGTTCGTGGTAGGATATCGGCGAAATATCCCCCACGCTTTGTTTTGAGCCTTTTTTGCTGTTGTGCAATGTGAATTCCACCAAGGTTTGGGAAATGGTGGAAACCGGGCTGATGTTTTTGGGACAGCGTTAGCAGCTGCGTGGACGATGATTTCTGTGATGTACCTTACTGCGTCATTGATCGGCTCTTGACTGACTGTGCTAAGATCGAAATTTGCCTGTTGTTGGAAGGCAGTCCAGTCAGCCTGATCAATCTTCCACCGTGGTAACCTAAAAGGAAGACATGGTCTCCCACTGTATAACAAGGTTATCACAGGGAAGTGATCGCTTCCGTATGGATTCTCCTCCACTTCCCAAGTGAGTGAAGGGAGTAGAGAAGGGGAGCAGATAGAGAGATCAATGGCAGAAAAGGTACGGGTAGGCATGTGGAAGAAGGTGTTTGTTCCAGTATTTAGAAGGGAAAGGTCATTGTCATTGAGCATACGCTCTATGACTCGTCCCCTTCCGTTGATGTTGGCACTACCCCACAGGGTGTTATGTCCATTCATATCCCCGAGAAGTAAGAAAGGGGGAGGCAACTGCGTTAGAAGATCATCAAGGTCTGCCTGGGAGATGTCGGTCCCAGGTGGCAAATAGATAGAGCACACAGTCAATAAAAATCCCACCGTAAGGCGAATTGCAACAGCCTCTATGCTAGTTGTAATTAGTAAGGGCTGCACTGGGGTCTGGTTACCCACAAGGATAGCCACTCCCCCATGTACAGAGCCATCCGCAATTCTGTCCTTACGATAAATTGTGGTGTTATGCATCGTGGGATCATCATTTGCCTTTAGATATGTCTCCTGCAAGCAAAAGCAAACTGGCTCGTGCTTGTGCAGGAGGGCCTTGATGTCATCAATATTTCGCCGGAATCCACGACAATTCCATTGTAGGAATTTACCCATTATTTTGGCTTGGTGGGTCCATCAGGCGGCTTCCGAGGTGCTGAGGGCTTACTTTTATCAGTCTTGGATTTATCTTTTTTGGGGAAGAATGGACGCTGTCCCGTGTCCATTTCCTCCTCCGCAAAGAGTTCCAAGACTGACTCTTCGGTTACCTCCTTCTGCTCTACATCCATCTTTTCTTGGGTACTAGGGGGGACTTCCCCTTTCTTATTCTTTTCTTTCATAATTACCTTTGGAACTTGTGGAGCATTAGGAGGTACCGATATAGGAGTGGCAGCTGATTGGTCCTTTTGTGCAGGTTTTTGAGAGCTTAAGAGATACCGCGCGATGGGAGTGAAAGACTCCTTTGGAGGAATGGTCATGTCCGTCTGAGTTTCGACGGAACATCTCCCTGCTACCTTCTGGGCGTAGGTAGGTTTGTTGATATTCAGGGGTTTGACCGATTTCCTTGCCTCCTGGTATGATATATTTAGCTCTGCCTTCAGCCGTTGAATTTCTTTTTCTTCTTTCCACCTCTGGCATGCTCTTGAGTAGGCCGGGTGTTCGCCTTCACAGTTAATACAGGTGGGTTTTGTGGCTGAACATGCTGTTGTTTCGTGGTCCTTTGCACCGCATCGAGCGTATGCAAGGACTCCACGGCAGGCCATTTGAGAATGTCCATACTTCTGGCATTTAAAACACCGTAAAGGGTTCGGAATGTATGGACGCACTGAACAGTTGATGTATCCAGCTTTAATCTCATCAGGAGGTTTAGGAGTGTTAAAAGTCAGGATAACGCTCCTGGTTTTAACAATTTTTCCATCCCTTCGCGCAGTGATTCTCTTGACAGCAATGACTCCCTGTGGTTTTAATTCGGAGCAGATTTCCTCCTCGTATACGTCGAGAAGGTCCCACTCCGAAACGACACCTCTAGATGAATTGAGTGTTCTGTGTGGTGTCACTGTTATAGGGATTCCTCCGATTGATGTTGTTCGGAGTAGGTGTTCTGATTGCCTGTCATTTTTAGTTTCGATTAAGAGGTCTCCAGAACGGAGCCTCTTAACTGACTTGGGTGAACCTGCTAACCCATCCAACCCTTTTTGGATAAAAAAGGGCAACATTTTACCAATTGGTTTTTCTCCGGTGGAATGTATGATTAGGAACCTTGGAACAGGCCCTGATGGTACTTCAGTTCGCTGCCTTTTTTTAGCAATAATGCTATCTGGATCATTGTCTATGTTTTCAGATAGGGACCGGGTTGGGGCCCCTGAAGAAGTAAGTTTATCAGGATTCATGAGTTTTTTTAAGTGGTTCAGTGCCCGGGCTCCCCACCCACCACGGAGCCCAAAGGGACGCCCACTACCCGGCATGCAATAAATGCGCTCGGGAGTGGGACGCCAGGGCTACCCAGACACCATACCCGCACCGCCGCCAGCCTGAATCCTGTCCCTCGGACCATGAGGGTAGGGGCATGGCTTTGACACGGTTGACCCTCGCAGGCGAACCTACTAGCCGATTGATCCTAGCCGGGCCTTCCAGGACCACCCGTCTTGTCGAAGCAGGGGCCAAAGTGGTGTATTGAAGCTGGGCCCCTCAACCACCAGGATCCCCCTTTCCGAATTTCCACGGGTCGCAGCGCACGGCAAACACGCCGGATTCCATTGATGTAAGCCCGGAACCTAGGCTGTGGGCGTTGGATCCCAGTGATGCTAGTCTGGAAGTCCAGCAGCGTCACTGGGAGGTCCCCTCACCACGTACAGGTGCCCACGTCGAGGGGACAAATACACTTGAATTATGGAATGCCATCAAAGTAAAAATCACAAAAGCCATAAATGCATACACAGCATTAAGAAATATTGCAGGAAGATGATGCTGAATTGGATGAGTGCAGAGCTGGCCAGTCATATAAAGCAGAAAAAGATAGCAGGGGACAGTTAAGAGCAAATAAGCTACAAGCTGATTTGTAATAGTACCACAGATAACAACAGCTACAAGTTGATTTGTAATAGTACCACAGATAAGGTCAGAGAGAGAGGCCAAGGCTGCTTATGACTGGCTAAGAGAGCATTCCTTGTCCCCATTCATGAATCTGTGATTCATGAATGGGGACAAGGAATTTTTCACGTGTGTGAATACAAGTTTTTTTATTTTATTATTTTTTTTATTTGGTAGTTGTTGGCGCATCGGCTTCTGTGGCCATAATGCACCTCCCAAGGTTTTTGCAGTACTTTGATCCAAGCCTGAGGTGGGATTCGAACCCGCGACCTTTGGGTTGCTAGGCAGGCGTGAATACAAGTAAACAAATGAATCAGATCGGATGCTTGTATACTGGGTGCGGAAAGGTCTTAGACAATCCAGTTGATTTTGTGGATGAATTGAACAGGTACCTTGCATTTATCTTTACTGAAGAAAGCTCCTTCATGCTGAGAAGAGGTTGTGCAGGTGAGGCCGAGGCATATGAAATTAGTGATTTCGAAATTGCATATGACTCTCATATATCGACTGTATATGAGAAAAACTTTCGAAGATAAAGGCAAGTAAAGCTCCTGCAGTTGGCGGCATATATCCAGTAATTTTGAGGGAAGCTACCAGAGAGTATATTGAACCACTGAAGTTAATTAAAAGGGCATCTTTGAACTCGGGAGAGATTCCTTAGGATTTGCAAAGTGTCAATGTATCACCAATACACAAAGGCAGTGGTAAGAGCAAAGTTGGTAAATACAGACCGGTTAGTCTGACTCAAGTGGTAGTGGTAGGGAAAATCAGAGAAGAAACTATTAAGAGTGTCCAGAAACATTTAGGTAGATAAAGTATTTTTAATAACACACAACATGGTTTTGTTAAGGGAAAATCACGCTTAACTAACTTAGTTTTTTTTTTTTTTTTTTTTGGTAGTTGTTGGCGCATAGGCTTCTGTGGCCATAATGCACCTCCCAAGGTTTTTGCAGTACTTTGATCCAAGCCTGAGGCAGGAATCGAACCCGCGACCTTTGGGTTGCGGGCAGGCACTTTACACATCCGGCTAGCCCGGTCGGCCAACTAACTTAGTAAGCTATTTTGACACAGTTACTTATGAACTGGATGCAGGGAACAATTTTAACAGTTTATTTTAGATTTTAGCAAGGCATTTCACTCAGTCCCTCATCACAGGTTACTTTATAAGCTGGATTGTTGTGAGACTGCAAGGCAGAAAGCTGAAATTACTGGATATTATTCAAATTGGTGAAAAGTCAGAAATGGGTTCCCCAAGGATCGGTTCTTGGACCACTGTTGTTTCTGATTTTCATAAAAGTCATCAACAATGGTTAGCAGGATTGATGTCAAAATTTGTGGGAGACATAAAGAATGGGAGAGTAGTTAATGATTAGTACCAAGCAGTGTTCCTTGAGGATGATTTGGACAGGCTGCAAAAATGGTCAGAAAAGTGGCGGCTATATTTTAATGCAGCAAAATGCAAGGTCTTACACTTCAGAAATATCAACTCCAAAATAAACCGTACACCTGGAGGGGTTGAATTTAAAAACGTAGAGGAATAAAGGGATCTGGGAGTTATAATAAGGGCAGATGTGAAGTTTTATGAGCAGCATAATCAGGCAGCCAGGAATGGCTGCCTTATGCTCTATTCGCAATGATTTCAACAATTTGTTGAACATTATCCTGTAGAGATATGGAGATTATAGTTCCACTGCATTGCAGTCTTTACACTGCAGTGGAAATACTGTGTTGAAGTATGGAGACGTCATGAGAAAAAATACACGGAGCTTCTTGAAAGGTTGGTTGGCTGGTTGTGTTAGAGTTTATTGATGCATGGAATTTGTGGGTCATTATGCACCAGTTCATATGGTATGATGTGTTTCAGAGGTGTTTACTTTGAATTTGAAATGTTACTTTTAGAATGAATTTCATTGGGTTAGTCTGTAGCTTGCTTGTATTTACTTCCTTAGAGGAGGTGAAAACATCTGTAAAATCATCGCTATCATTCAAGGGGTCTGTTAAGGTAATGGTGTGATGTGACCAATTAACATCTTTGAAGGCTTGTTTGCCTTCATTTGCATTTTAGTACAGTCTATTAATATATGTTTTATGATCCGAATACTATCACTGGTCTGGCATTGTGGAGGTTCTTCTGTTTGCAATACGATATTCTGGCTTATGTTACCCATTTATCAAAAATTCAATAGAAAAGTTCAGCGAAACACAAGCGGTTGCTCTTGACACCTCAAAGGCTTTTTGATCATGTTTGGCATAAACGTCGTCTAAACAAGCTTCCATCTTATGGTTTGCAAACTGTTTTTTGTAATTGATTATCCATTTTTTTCTCTGACTGCTCACTGAGGGTGATGGTAGATGGCTCTCTGTCTTCTAACTTCTCCACTAATGCTGGAGAAGCATTAGTGGAGAAGTTAGAAGTCTTTCCCCCCACTCCTTTCCTCTTGTATATTAATGATCTTCTTCCATTGACCGGATTTGTTAGTTTATTATTTGGTTTTTAGGAGCATTAGCAACTAAGGCCATATTGCTCCGGGATATGCAGTGGTCATGGGCTCGAACCCCGGTCTAATCAAGAAACGTGTGCTACGCACTGTTGCTCCTTCCCACCTGACTACAGAAGCACCTCCATTGACCGGAAATCCTATCCATAGTTTTGCTGATGATAGCACATTGCATTCCACTTTCCAGTTTGAGAAACCTCACCCTGCTCAATTATCTTCAACTTCTCGAATATCCGCTAGCAATTCTTTAAATTCCAATCTGCAGGTAATTCTCCAGTGGGGCAAAGACAACTTAGTTGATTTCAATCCTTCTAAAACTCAGTCTTGTCTTATATCTCGCAAAAAGGATTCTTCTGCTCCTATGCTTATCTTTGGTGACACTCTGATTTCTAGGCAAGATGACATATCTCTTTTGGGGATTACCCTGACTTCTAATCTCTCTTGGCAGAAGCACATTGCAAATATTGCTTCCTCTGCATCTAAAAAACATGGTTTTCTCTTTCACTGTCAGCATTACTTTTCTTCCAAACAGCTGTTCACTCTGTACAAATCACAAATCTGCTCTACCATGGAATATTGTTCCCACATCTGTGGCAGTGACCCCCAAAACCTCTCTCAGGCTTCTAAATTCCATTCAGAAGAGGGCAGTTAGGTTATTATTATTGCTATATAGTGCAAGAAAGCCTGAGGCTTATGCTGCACCAGCCAAAAGGGGGAAAAAAAAATTTCTGAATTACCCCGAGAAACAGAGAGAAGTAGAAGGAATAACCAATAAAGAGAATGATGATATCCAGCTCAGGACCCTGGGTGTGCCAAGCCCATACTCACCAGATGTGAGCCCCTGGGGTAAATCATGACACATCTCTAACAGAGTCTCCCCACTCTCTGTCTCATAGATGTACTGTGTCTGTTGATTGCCTTTTCTACAGATACTTCCACAGGCAATGTTCTTCTGAATTGTCTATAATTCCTGCTCTCTCTTGCAAAACAGTCCAAACACGTGCCACCATCAGCCAACATCCATTTACTGTCCAACTTCAAACTCACAGAACCAACTTTTCATCTTCCTTGTTTATTCATTCAACTGTCATTTTCTGGAACAACCTTCCTTCATACGTATTTCCTGAAAATTACAGTCTACAGATCTTTCTTCTTCTCAACCTCCAATCCATGCGTGGTACTACAGGTTCTAATGACTCTCATGTTTGGGGTTTTCATAAAAAAAAAAACAAAGAGTGCTTCAGATGGTTAGGCCCAATTTGTAGTATGGCCAGTACTATTTATTTATTTTTCTTTTTTTTCTCGACTTTCATGTGCTAGAAATCCAGTTTTTTCTATTTTCTGTTTTATTTGGTACAGTTTTTTTGTAGTTTGTAGATTCCAAGTTATTTGCCATTGCAATTGGGAAGTACGCCATATCACAGGTTTGTAATTAAAATAAGGTACCGAGATTTTTTCTCCAGTTTGCAGTATGGCTTCTTTTGCTGATCTGTCTGCTGTTTTGTTTCCAGCAGAAACAGGACATCCCTGTATGTCCTGAGGTCCAACAGAAATGTATATCATGTTTATTTAGGTGCAGTCAGTTAGTATTTGTTAATGTTTATGTGCCAAGGAATTGGGTGTTTGCGTGTACCCCTGCTTTGCATGCTTGTAATGAACTCAAGAAATCTGTATATATGAGGGGATATCAAAAAGTTCGTACCGTGACCTAGATAAAACATCAGTATGAAGATGCTGTTTTTAATATAATTTGTCTACATAATCAGTAACTAACATATGAAATTTGGTTCCCATAAGTGAGTGTACACGAGAGGTGGAGCCCTGAATCTGAGGAACTACGCTATGGTTGACAAAGTGGAGCATCAAGCAGTGATCAAGTTCCTGAATTTGCAGGGTAAGAAAGCTCAGGAAATTAATGAAGAAATGAAAGCTGTGTATGGCAGAATTATCCATCCTATGTCACTGTAAAAAATTGGAAACGGGAGTTCCACTGCAGTAGTACAAGTGTCTTTGACGAGCCAAGAGAAGGAAGACTAACAACATCCACAGACAGTGAGAGGTTGCAAAGGTTGAGCAGCTGGTGCTAAGTGACAACCAGGAGACACTTCATTTCATTGAAAATACAGTGGGAATTAGTTATAGGTCTGACCACACAATTTTACAGGACAATCAGCACATGTCTAAGGTCTCCGCACAATGGGTTACAATATTGCTGATGCCTTTGCAGAAGCAATGTCGAATGCAATGTTTTCGCCAACTCTTGGCTTGGTGTAATGCAGATGTTGTGAACTTTTTTGATCGACTGGTGACAAATGACAAATATTGGGTGTACAGTGAAGAAACCATTGTGTGGATACTGCTTTGATTTGGAAGTCATCAATGAAGTGGAATCATCAGGCAAAACGTGCGGACTTCTATGTTCAAGACTTATCTGCAGATGGGAGAAATGTGTTACTATACATGGAGAGTACATAGAAGTTTCACCATCTTTCTAGGGCTATTATTTCGAGGTAAGGGTACAAACTTATTGATATCCCCTCGTATCATATTATCACCTCTTTTGTAATGCATACCTTGTACATAAGTTATGGCTATTTTTTGTGCATACAATTCTGCCCTATATATACTGCACTCTTTCAGTAGTTGCTGTGTTAAAGTAATATCGCAAAAAAAAAAAAAAAAAAAAACACACACACACACACTCACATTTCAACCGTCCACTCGTTCCAAATGCTTGTCTAGTTCTGCCTTGAATCAAGTTCAGATATCTACTCCAATCTGTCAGAAGATGGAAGTCTTTCTTCAATTTGAATTTATGCCCTCTCAGGCAATTATTCTGAGCAACACGAAGAATCCCATCAGCATTGAGCATGCTCAAACCATTCAAAGGTTTATACACCTCAAGCAGATCATCTCACAGGTGCCTCGTCTCTAGACACTGTAATTTGCAAAACTTAAGCCATTCTTCGTAAGAGCAACCCTTTGTTCCATTCACTAATCTTGCTGCCCTTTGCTGTACTTGTTCCAACAGCTCTACATCATTCTTAAAATGAGACCTCCAGAGCTGTAATCACCACTTTATCCCAGCTAGAAAAAATTCCTGTATATCATTGAAAAAACACCATGAGCTACTCTTGCAAACTGTCTGCACTGCTCAGAAAACTTCATATCTATCTGCCTGCATAATTACCCCCAGGTCCTTTTCACTCTCTACCACTGTCAGTGTAGTACCACACAGTAGATACGTTACTCTGGGGTTCCTGCTTCCCATATGCAGTATTTAACATTTGTCAATGCTAAACTTCAGTTGCCACCTCTCAACCCACCTGTTCAACTTTTCTAGATCCTGTTGCAGCAGCATACTGTCATTAGCATCATTAATAACCCTGCCAACCTTTGTATCATCTGCAAACTTGGACATAAAGCTTGACATACCATCATCAATATCATTTATAAATACAGAAAACAACAATGGACCCAACACTGAACCCCGAGGGACACCACTAATAACATTAGTCCACGATGAGCAGTGTCCATTGATTACCACACTCTCTGTCTTCTCATACAGAACTCTCTGTCTTCTCCCATTATTCATAGCAGCAATTTGCCTCCAATGCTACACTGTTACAATTTATGCAGCAGTCTTCCATGTGTAACATTATCAAAAGCCTTTCTAAGATTCAAATATATGATATAAAAATTATTCTTTGCATCCAGTCCCTTTGTGACAACATCATAGTATCCAATCAAACTGGTCAGACAAGACTTCCCCTTAACAAACCCATGCTGTGTTCGAACTATAACTGAAGTCTTGTTTAGATGATCCTGCAATGATTCTTTAACCAGTGACTCCATTAAGTTCCCTGGAACAGAAGTTAAACTAACAGGTCTGTAATTACCTGTGTCTACCTTTAATCCTCCTTTGTGGATTGGGGTCACATTTGCACATCTCCAGTCCATGGGTGCCTCCTCTGAGTCCAAGGAACCTCTCATAATTATGGCTAAGAGTTTGCTTACTTCCTTTCCTGCCTCCCAGGAGCCGTTCTTGTGTTTATATGCAACAATTTCTCCTACACTTTGCTCTCAATTATTACAAAATTATCTAGCTTACTGCCAGAGTTTAATACACCTCTGGTATTCACCTCCCTGAATAACTCTTCACATGTGAATGTAGATGCAAAATATTCATTTAGTTTATTAGTTACCCGAGCAGGATCATCAACAGTTGAAACATTGATACCAAGTGGACCAATCTGATTCATCCCCTTCCTTCTAGAGTTTACATAAGTAAAGAACTCTTTGCTGTTTTTCTTTGCATCCTTTGCCAAAGATTTCTCGTAATCTGCCTTTGCCACTATATCTATCATAGGCTTCACTGTCACTTGTTAATTTATGTATCCCATGCATTTTTCTTCTCTGCCACATGTCTAATTAGTTCTTCCGACATCCATTTAGGCCTAAATTTTGAACAATATTTCTTTGTTGGTATGAAAAGCCTAGTAGCTTCCAAGATTAATTCTTTGAATACTTCCCATTTTGAATTTGCTGTTGGTAACATCATCAGTTTGTCCCACCGTATAGAATGTAAATACTGACTCAGACTACCGTAGTCACCTTTACAAAAACAAAAACCCTTCCTTTTACCCCTGATGGTAGTTGACTCTTTGAGCAAATCTCACTTCAGCACACTGTGATCACTGCCACATAGTGGTTCCTTTATCTGCAGATTCTTTATGCACGAAGAATCACTACTGATAATCAGATCAAGAGTATTACTCCTTCTAGTTGCCTCCCGATCATGCTGATGTAGAAAACAATCATCCAAAAAGCCTTGCTAGTGTGTGAGTGACCAACCCACAAATTCCAGTCAATCTCTGGGAAATTAAAATCCCCAATAATAAGACACTCTGATTTACTGGCCCCCTCTATTTCTCTGTACAGCTGTTTATTATACTCATCAGTGTCATTAGGCCTATAGCACACGCCTACTCTCAATTTTGATCTCCCAATGCTTATGTCACACCAAACTGACTCAACACTGTCCAACCATGTCGACTGGCTGTATTTCCTTGGATTTTATGTGTTTCTTACCCAACAGCATAACCCTTCCTCTCTTCCTGTGCACATTGTATTCCCCAAATTCCAATTCTGCATTCCTTATATCTGTGTGACACCACGTCTCTGTTATCCCAATAATATCTGCCTTTGAAGTTTTGACCAACACCTCAAATTCATCAAATTTATTTACCAAACTCCTAGCATTGGTGTACACGCAAGTATACATGCACCTGTTTCTATATATATGGCGCCACCGTAGCCAGGTGGGAAGGAGCAGCAGTGCATAGTACATGCTTCTTGATTAGACCGGGGTTCGAGCCCGTCACCACCAAATACAGAGGATGCGGAAAGGTCAGGGAATGACCACCGCATATTCCCGGAGCAATATGGCCTTAGTTGCTAATGCTCCTAAAAACAAAATAACTAACTAACATGTTTCTATTCTTACCTACCCTAACACAGCCCATGTATTTACTTGTTCCACAATGACTTCCAGCAATCTCTGGAATCCACTGCACCTTGTTTTCCAGCCTGCTGCTCATTTCAATAGAAGCTTGTTTGTTATTTTGTTTTTAGGAGCATTAGCAACTAAGACCATATTGCTCCAGGGATAAATTTTCTGTTTATACTCCTGCACGACAACCAAGTCAGTAGAGTTTACAATAAATCGTCAATACAAATATTTATCGTATTTAGTAGTCACGGGCTTGAACCTCGGTCACTCAAGGAACGCGTGCTATGCACTCTCACTCCTGACCACTCGGGATATGCGGTGGTCACTTCCTGACAAAATTTCCGTATCCTACGTATTTGGTGGTAATGGGCCCGAACCCCGGTCTAATCAAGAACCGTGTGCTACGCACTGCTGCTCCTGCCCATCTGGCTACGGAGGCGCCAAAGAAGCAGTGCAAGAATCACTTTCACCTGTGCCAGCAGCTACTGTTAATCTATTATTTAGTGTATCCCCTAACAGTTTTCTGACCCGCCTAACTCTGCCTCAATAGCATCAGCAAATATTCTTGCACCCTTTCTATTTAAGTTATTGCATCCCTGTAGAAGTTGTCTCTCCTGTTAACAAATTTAAGTCTATGTGCTGCATGTAACCGTTGAAAGACTGTTGCAGGTAATGCATTCTTATTTCATTTCTGAAAGGAGAAGTCACATCTTGGGACATGCAAATCCCATGATGGAGGGACATGAACTGGCAAGTGTGCTACACTGTCTATATTAAGGTTATTAACTGCTAAAAATTCTTGCATTCTAATCTGCAGGGGTCGATTTGATTGGTGACGATTCTGATAAATATTTCCTCAATATGGATAAAACATCATCTCTCAAGCAGGGTGGCCAGGCATAGATTTTATTTTAAATGCATAATCCAATGACAGTTGTTGTGGCCTAGGAGTTAGGGTTGGCTTGTTGTCTTCAGCACAGAGACTATATATGGGAGAAATACGATAGACACCAGGGGCTATACACAGTGCATTATGATGAATTGAGTCCAGCCATTTCAGAGCTGTTTTCTGTGTTGAATCTTACACTGAAGCTCCTTAGTCCAACTTTGATCTAATTAGTGCTTTGTATAGGTTGTCTGCTCCCCATGCTTTTAATGAAAGGATTTTAACTGTTATGATGTTTTGTATAACTTTTATATATTTGCTGGATGTGCTCCATGAATATGAGTTTCTTTACTAAGAGTAGCCCAAGAACTTTTGCTTTCGGCTGCGTTGGCACATTCTGCCCATTTGATTTTAATTCAGGGTCAGGATGGCGATTTCGTTTGCGGCAGAAATGTACACATTGTTCTTTTTTTGACAGTTTGAATCTGTCATCTAGTGCCCTTACTAATATTGTTAATTGGGCATTGCAACTGTTTTTTGTAAGTTCTCATGTTCTGTGACTGACTAGAGATACTAAAGTCATTGATATAAAGTGCATATGATACTGAAGGATAAAGTTGATTTGTGATTGAATTAATCTTTGTGGCAAACTAAGTGGCCTTTAAGACTGAGCCCTGTGGGACACCTTCTTCTCGTTGGCAAATTTTGGAGAAAGAAGTTTGCATTTTGACTTTGAAGGTTCTGTTCATAAGGAAATTCTGGATAAACATATGAAGAGTGCCTCTGAGTCCAGCACGGTGCATGTCTCATAGGATCCAATATCTCCATGTGGTATCATAAACTTTTTTAATGTCAAAAAATACAGTAACTATATGTTGTGATCTGATAAATGCATTTCAGATATAGGCTTCTATACTAACTAGGTGGTCTAGTGTAGACCTGTAATGTTTAAAACCACACTGTGTGTTTGAGTAGATGTTATTTTCCTCTAAATACCATATCAATCTTTTATTCATAATTTTTTCTAGTAATTTTCCTAAATAACTGGTGAGAGCTATTGGTCGGTAGTTGCATGGATTTGTTAGGTTTAAGGAAAGCTAGTATTATTGCATGGTGCCATGTGTTTGGATATACATTTTCTTGGAATATTCTGTTATACAGTTTCAGTAGATTTTCTAATTCTAATGTGCTTGATCATGTCATAATGTATGTTGTATGTTGCCTTACAGCACTCAGTCTGGCTAGGGACAAAACCATTTATTGTAAATGGTTGATTGTAAGGTTCGTTTCCCTTTGATTTAAAATTAATCTTATCTTTTCCTGCTTTTTGCTGATACTTTTGCCAAGTATCAGCAAAAGCCTCATTGGCTTAATCTAATCTTGGAATAATGGTAGGGTCGGTCAAACTAATTCCACTGCAGCCTAGTATAGGTGATGGCCTATTTCTATATTTACCTGTCACTTTTCTTATTTTATTCAAGACTATATGAGCATCTGTTGTCTTGTCTATTGTAGATGTAAATTGGATCCATGTTGCTCTTTGACTCTGTTTCCTAGTGAATTGTGCTATAGCTCACATTCTTTTGTACTGAATCAGATTGTCTGTGGTTGGTTATCTGCAGATCAGTTCTACGTCCTATATTGTGATTTATTTTTTCAGTACAATCAGTGTTCCACCACTGATTGTACTGAAAAAATTTTTCTCAAACGTTTTCGGACGGTTTGGGAAATATGATGAAGTCTTTGGGACTGTGAGCTTGCCTGCATTTTGTGTGATTTCTGTGACATGTGCTAGTGCAACATCTAATGTTTTGTGTTAAATGATAGTAATATTGAAAACTGCTTTCCTCTAATCTCTTCCCAGTTAGCTTTCTCTATTTTCCAGTGATAAACCCTGCTGGTATAACATGGATAGTCACCTGCCAGTGTGGAAATTACTGGGAAATGATCACTCCCAAGAGGGTCCTCAAATACTTCTCAATTAAATGCTGTGTAAAGTGTAGGTGTACAAATGGTGAGGTCTATTGCTGTAATGGTCAGAGTTGGAAAGTGGAAGTAAGTGTGGTTACCCCTGTTAAGAAGCAAGAGGATGTGGCTATCCAGTAGTTTTTCAATGATGCATCCTCTTCTATTATAGTCCGAACATCCCCACAGGGGATTGTGACCATTCATATCTTCCATCAAGTACAGAGGGGAATTAATTGTTATAATAATGCATCTAAGTCTTCATAAGAGACATTGTCTCTAGGTGGGATGTATACTGAACATATGGTTAATAGGGATCCTGCTATTATACGAACTGCTACCACCTCTAAGTGGCTATTTACATGCACTTGTTGTGTTGGTATTCTGTCTAATAATACAACAACAACTAACACAACAACTCCTCCATGGATCATATCTTCAGTTATTCGGTCTCTTCTATACATAGAGGGTATAGAAGAGACCCTCTATGTATAGAAGAGACATACTTCTATACATACCCTATATATAGGGTATGTATAGAACTCTACCAGGTATGTATACCTGATATAGAGGGTATCTTGTGGTTTAAGGTATGTTTAAGATACTGGAAATCATCAAAATTAGTTTGTAATCCTACAGTTCCACCGAATAATTTTATCTATTATTTATATTTGCTCAGCCCTTGAGTTGTTTTCTTTGGGAGGTACTTTTGTTTTTCCTGTCCTTAATCTATTTGTTTTGGGAAGGACTGGTTTTCCAGTATCCATATCTTCTTCAGCACAGATTTGAAACACTTCATCCTCCAACTTTTGTTTTTTTCTAATTCCATAAATTCAGAGGTAGGTTCATGATTGTGCAGTCCTTCATTACCATTACCTTGTTGCAAAGTTGAAGGATCTGAGGGGATTTTATACGTTCTTTTTATGGCCACAATGTATACAGTACTTGTGTTGCGCTACAGAAGACCTTCATCTCGTTAGCTCAAAACAGATAACATTTGTGCTTTGTGCATAGATGCAAATCCAACTGCATCATTCCTAAAGGCTTCCGTTATAAGGCTCCCTTTAGCAATATTTGCATGGATCATGCATGTTTCAACTTCAGCCCGCAAACATTTAAATTGTGGATGTCATCTTCACAATGAAATCCAGAGAGCCAGCTTTAACAAATCAAGACTCTTACAGGAACTAAGAGGTAGGATCTCACCACTGGTATTTTCAAGCCTTATTAATACTTTTTGTTGCCAAGCTTACCATATTTCTGATGCTTACCGTTCACGACAGCAACAGAAGTTTGTGAATTTAAGTAGAGAAGCTCATTCCTCGAGAAAGAACACCCATTCCACCAATAATGCTTCCTTCATTTTAAATTTGAGCAGCAAGCAATTAACATTTGTACAGCTCAACGTTCTAGCCTCTGGTTCGCTGTCTTACCGCCGAGGCCACCAAACACACATCTGGTCATGGGAGTAGAGGCAAGCATAGCCAACCTCCCCGAAGAAGCTGCTAATGAGATTCACTTCAAAATGGCCACCATCCTCTGACGCACATGGCCCGTCCACTCAAACTTCAACCATCAGCAGCACGCTGCACTTTCCTCCATCAGAAAGGACAATATCGTTGTACTTCCCATAGACAGACGACATTGCACTGTCATATTAGACTGGTCAAAGTATCAGAAGAAAGCTCTCGTCCTCCTACAGGACCCCAATGTCTATGAACCTATGACCGATCCACCCATCAATGTCTTGGGATGGGTGGATCGGACCACATGGTTCAAATCTGAGAAAATTTTGGCATCGACTCGGTGGCTACTGCATGCCATGGGCTGCCAACTACCACAGTTTTATGGCCTATCTAAGATTCACAAGCCAGGCATTCCTTTCCGGCCCATTGTGTCCTGCTGCAACAAGTCTACATATAAGCTTCTAAGTACATGACCAACTCCTTTAACCTCTAGTGGGAAATATGGCCCACACTGTCACTAACAGCAACGAGTTCATTCACCTAATTAAAAAAAAAAACTTTTAATATCTGACAATGAGGTTATGGTGCAGTTCGATGTCGTGTCCCTGTTTATATTGATTCCAGTCCAACAGGCTGTAAACTGCACCAAGCGACTTCTGGAGAATGACTCAGATCTACCTAGCAGAACATCGCTATCCACAGAGGACATCTGTACTGCCCTCAACCTATGCTTGTCAGGCAGTGTCATTACCTTTGGGGATTCCCTGTACAAGCAGGTGCACGGTACTGCTATGTTGTGGCCAACATCACCATGGAAGAACAGCTATTCCTGAGCCCGCCTGTACCAATTACAGTTTGGTGCCGATACGTCGATGACATCTTCACCGTCATCCCACGTGGTTCGGAGGGAACACTACTGGAGTACCTCAATTCTTTATCAGTATTCATCCAGTTCACTTTAGAATTAGAAGCAGACGGGTCCCTTCCATTCTTAGATGTTCTGGTAAAGCTTGTGGGCCCACGCCTGGAGACCTCAGTATACCGTAAGCCAATGTGGTGCGAGCAGTTTACCAACTACAGATCAGCCATGCCCCTAGCTATCTCAACAGCACTGCCCTCATTCTGTTCTCCCAAGCTTGGAGCCATTCCAGCTCAGAGGAAGCTAAGCACACTGAGATTTCCAGGGTAAAAACTGACCTGGTCAATTGTGATTATCCAACCCACATATTAGACAAGTGCAAGAGCTCGCAATCCACCCGAGACCATCATCACCACAACAATATGCCTACAGCCTATATTCCCTACTATCCAAGCATGTCGAACCAGATTTCGAAATCCTCCAAGAATATTGCATAAAATGTGTACACCTACCTGGTAGGAGCTTACGTTCCCTGGTTTCTAACGTGAAAACCCTAGTCGCCATTCTTTTGCATAGCGGAGTGGTATACCGTGTAACTTGCAAAGTTTGTGGCAGTTGCTACATAGGAGAGAGCTCGAGATACCTTCAAGACTGCCTTGTGGAGCATGACAGATCAATTCATCTTGGTGACACTGACCACTCCACAATCGCGGAACATTTTTGATCGAACCACCATAACCTTAACACTTCCGCCGCTGCCTCTGGCTAGAGTCATTCAACATATCATGCAATTCAAGAACCATGAATCGCTGCAAGGGCATGAGGCTACATCGTGCCCTTGCAGCGATGCAAGGTGGATAAACGCTGGCAGCAAACCCACAGAAG
This sequence comes from Mastigoproctus giganteus, assembly GCF_048544385.1. Classification (NCBI taxonomy): domain Eukaryota; kingdom Metazoa; phylum Arthropoda; class Arachnida; order Uropygi; family Thelyphonidae; genus Mastigoproctus; species Mastigoproctus giganteus. Next base: position 219,093,374 of record NC_143583.1, read on the forward strand.
TTCATGCACCAACAATGAGCGCGATTCTAGTAGTTGAATGCTCAATCTCGCGGCCATGCACATCACAACGCGCACAACTCTGTATCTATTAAATTTTGTCTCTAGCATCATTATTCTATTAGAATCTGTATATTGCTGATGAAGGGATACATTTTACCCTCAAAGCTATATTCTTGTCATTTGTCATTAAATATATTATTGGATATATACAGTATCATTAATCTCCTGTTTTCTCATGTTTATCTTGTTTTTGCTTGGAGTAAGTGTTTAACTTGCAGAAAGAAAGAATCACATGGAGGAACTGAGATTTCAGTTTGGCATTCAACTGATTTATATCTGGCCATAATTTGTGCATACTGGTTATAGTTGGCTGGATCATTTTTCTTGCTTCTTGGTATGTATTGTGGTCTGTTTTGTATTTCTGTATTTCTTTTTTTTTCCCCCATCTTTCACATGTTCTGGAATAGGCAGGGTGTTCTCCTTTACAATTTGGACAATTTGGAGTTGGAGTTGGAGCTGGGCAGTCATCAATCTGATGTTCTTTGGATCCACATTTAGCACATGTCGGTGTATTTCAACATGCCATGAGTGTCCATATATTTGAAATTGGAAACAATGTAAATGATTTGGGATATATGCTTTTACTTGGCAGTTCAGATATCCTGCTTTTACAGTTGGTGGGATTTCTGGTGTGTTGAATGTCAGAATTTAAGGTAGGCATTATATTTTCTTCTCTCCGAATAGAAATTCATCTTATATTCGTCACTCCTTGGTTTTGAAGTTCACTGCTGATTTCTTCCTCAGTAACATGTAAGAGATCCCACTTGCAGGTTACTCCTTGTGAAGCATTTAAGGTGTTATTGGGGGTGAATATTACCAGTATACCTACAAAGTTTGTTAAATTCAGTAACTTTTCTGAATGTCTGGTACTGTACATTTCAACTAACAGATCCCCAGATCGGAGTCGCATGACTGTTTTTGGAGTTCCATCTAGTCCTTCCAAGACTTTTGGATAAAAAATGGGGACTTCTTACCTAATGTCTGTTCTACAGTGGAGTGAATGATTAGGAATAAGGGTATTGGTTTTGAACTGTCTGTATTTTCAGGTTCTTCAGCAGTTCAATTTTATGGGATATTATCTGAAGTTCCTTGGAGAGTAGTGATTTTTTACTACTCATGTTTAGCTCTTTTCATCCCTCGGAGTGTAACTTCCAACTCCCAGGTTTCCGGCCCCACCACGAGGCAAGAGCAGAGTAGTGATTTTTTACTACTCATGTTTAGCTCTTTTCATCCCTGGGAGTGTAACTTCCAACTCCCAGGTTTCCGGCCCCACCACGAGGCAAGAGCAGTGCCACCAAGTGACCAAGCAGCAGCTAGAGATTAGTAGGGTTGGTGGTGTCAGTTTGAAAGTAAGAAAGAAGAAAAGTGACTTTCCTTTCTGAAAGTTTGCTAATTCCTTTTAACAAAATCTATATGTTTTACGTACAGAAAATAAAGCTTGCTATAAATATAATGAAATAAATATAATGGAGCAGCGCACTATAGAATCGCTTGATCACTTGGAAAAAAGCTTGGCACTTGGGGCCACTTCTTGAAAGGGTCAAAAGGGTAACCATATGAGGAAAGACTCCATTAATTGGTCTAAAGCACTTTAAAAGTCACCTAATTGAGGTCTATAAGTTTCTGAGAAAGGTTAGCAAAATGAATGAAGGGGGAATTTTCACTGCTATTAGAAAATTCTGGAACTTGGGGGGAACATGAGTCCATATTACAAGGGAAGAGGATTTAGACTAGGTTGTATTAAGTTTTCTTTTAGCCTTCCTTGCAACCTGTCTACAATTCTCGGAGAACTTGATGTCTGACCATATATCAACTCCCAAGTCCCTTTCTTCCACTCCTGACTTTAGTTCCAACACCACCAATTGTATAGCATTAGCATTAGTAGAGGCATATGATGCAAGAAAGCAAGCTTATTCAGCATCAGCCAAAAAAAAAAAAAACCCACTCCCATTTCACCCCTCTGTTCGTTCAAAATACCTGTCCAGTTGAGCTTTAAATTTGTTTAGGCTATCAACTTCAACAACAAGTGATGGAAGTCGGTTCCACCAACCAACCACCCGCTGGCCAAAGGCAAATTTCCGCACATCTATCCGACATCCGTCCTTCCTCAATTTGAATTTATGTCCTCTGAGGTGATTATTCTGAGCAAGATGAAGAATCCCATTGGCATTGAGCATGCTCAAACCATTCAAAGCCTTATACACCTCTATCAGATCACCTCGCCGGTGCCTAGTCTCCAGACTCTGTAATTTGCAAAACTTAAGCCTTTCTTCGTAAGAGCAACCCTTTGTTCCATTCACTAATCTTGTTGCCATTCTCTGTACCCGTTCCAGCAGTTCTACATCCTTCTTGAAATGAGGCCTCCAGACCTGTATACAGTACTCAAGATGTGGCCTAACCATTGCCTTATACAAGGGAATAATCACCTCCTTATCCCTGCTAGAAAAATTCCTGTATATCATTGACAAGACACCATGAGCTACTCTTGCAGATCGTCTGCACTGCTCAGAGAACTTCATATTTGCCTGCACAATTACCCCCAGGTCCTTTTCATTCTCCACCACTGTCAGTGTAGTACCGCAGAGTTGATACGTTGCTCTGGGGTTACTGTTTCCCATATGTAGTACTTTACATTTGTCAATGTTAAACTTCATTTGCCACCTCTCAGCCCATCTGTTCAACCTTTCCAGATCCTGTTGCAGCAGCATAGCGTCAGTAGTGTCCTTAACGACCCTGCCAACCTTTGTATCATCTGCAAACTTGGACATTAAACTTGATATCCCATCATCAATATCATTCATAAACACCGAAAACAACAACGGACCCAACACTGAACCTTGAGGAACTCCACTAATACAAAGGGTACTAGGAAAGTTTTGCAATACAGCTTTGTTTATTTAATTTTTTCAAAGTAATTTCCTCTACATTCAATACACCTCTCCATCCTCCGAAACCAATCTTTAAACCAGTTCTGCCAAGTTTCACTAGGGAGTAAAGCACACTCGTTGTCCCAAGCCCGTAGAAGGTCCTCATCACTGGAAAACCGCCTCCCTTTTAGCTTCATTTTCACATGCGGGAACAGTGCAAAGTCGCAGGAAGCAAGGTCTGGACTGTAGGGAGGGTGCTCGAGAAGTTTCAGTCCTGTCGTGGTCAAATATTCGGTGCGGGCTTTGGCGTGGTGAGCTGCAGCATTATCGTGATGGAGGTACCAGGTGTCCATTCTTGACTTTGGCCGCAGGTTCTTCATAGATCCAATGACTTTAGGCAGGCATTGTTCAGTATACCACTTAGCTGTGACTGTCTTCTGCGTGTCCAAAACGACACGTTCCACAATTCCACTCGATTTGAAAAATACAGCTATCATTTTCTTCTTTACAGATCGGGATTTTCTGACAATTACGGGTGTGTCGTCATCATCAAAGACCCAAACTTTGTTTTGAGCCTTGGTCGGCAGATCGTAATAGTACAGCCAAGTCTCGTCACCTGTCACGATGTTGTTCACATACCGAGATTGTCCCTTATCAAACTTTTTTAACATCTCCCGGCACCAAGTCACACGTTGTGTCATCTGCTCTTCAGTCAGTTGATGCGGCACCAAGAGAGAACAAAGTTTCTTCACGTGCAAATGATCTTGCAGAATCGAACGAATTGCTGGTGCATTTAGTCCCAAAGTATCCTCTATCTGTTGGTAGGTCACTCGCCTGTTTTCGTCAAGCATTTTCCTCACAGCAGTAACGTTTTCCTCCGTAACTGACGTTCGTGGACTTCCCGGCCTCTCAGAATCCTCCAGAGTGAAATTTCCTCTTTGGAATTCTCTATACCACCTGAATATCGTTGTACGATGTGGACAATCATCATCTAGTGCAAGAGTCATTTCTTCTAAGCACTGGTCTATGGTTAAACCACGCACGAAATTATACCGCAAAACTGTCCATATCTCATTTTGTGACCACGATGCCATCGCAAGCACCTTACACTCTCACTACTAATGAATAACTGAGCCCATCGACTTGGCGTGGCGGCTACTATGCACGTATGAACATGTCTCAACATGCAGCAACAAGCAGCTTCCTGTGATTCATTGTTGCGTCATATTGCAAAACTTTCCTAGTATCCTTTGTAACATTAGTCCACGTTGAGCAGTGTCCATTGATTACCACTCTCTGTCTTCTGCCACTCAACCAACCCCTTATCCATAGCAGCAATTTGCCTCCAATGCCACACTGCTCCAATTTGTGCAGCAGTCTTCCATGTGCAACAGTATCAAAAGCCTTTCTAAGATCTAAATATATAATATCAAAGTTATTCCCTGCATCCAGTTCTTTTGTGACTACATCATAGTATCCAATCAAATTGGTCAGGCAAGACCTGCCCTTAACAAAACCATGCTGCGTCTGAGCTATAACTGAATTCTTGTCTAGATGATCCTGCAGTGCTTCTTTAACCAGTGCCTCCATTAATTTACCTGGAGCAGAAGTTAAACTAACAGGTCTATAATTACTTGTGTCAGCCTTTGATCCTCCTTTGAGAATTGGGGTCACATTTGCACATCTCAAGTCTATGGGTACCTCCCCTGAGTCCAAAGAAGCTCTCATAATTATGGCTAGGGGTTTGCATACTTCCTTTGCTGCCTCCTTTAATATAACTGGATAGATCCCATCCACCCCAGGTGCCTTTTTTATGTTTATCCTCAACAATCTCTCCTTCACTTTCCTCTCAGTTATTACAAAATCATCCAGCTCACTGCCAATGTTTACTTTATCTACATCATTCTCCTTCCTGAATAACTCCTCATGCGTGAATGTAGATGCAAAATACTCGTTTAGATTGTTAGCCACCTGAGCAGGATCCTCAACTGTTGAACTATCAATATCCAGTGATATTAAGAGTAGGAGACCGGCAGAATTACTTAGCAAGTACAGGTCACTGTTGAAAAAAAGCCGTGAATTAGGGTTGAACTTGAAAGTGTCTGCAATTCTGCCCAGACACGATAGGAGGGAGTATATGATGAGAGCCTTGTCGATCAATTCGGCCCTGGAGGGATTGTGCAAGGCTCAAGGGGTAGAATTTTTTTCAGCCTGGACTGTACTTGTTAACAGGAGAGATTGCTTCTACAGGGATGGGATACTTAAATAGAAAGGGTGCAAGAATTTTTGCTGATGCTGTCGAGGCAGTGTTAGGTGGGTCGGAAAACTGCTAGTTGGGGGGGATACAAGGACTAATAGATTAACAGTAGCCACTGGCAGAGGTGGAAGTGATTCTTGCACTGCTTCTATTGAAATGAGCAGAAGCCTGGAAAACAAGATGCAGGATATTTCAGAGACTGCTGGTAGTCATTGCGGTACAAGTAAACACATGGGTTGTGTTAGGGTAGCTAAGAATAGAAACAGGTGCATGTATACCTGCGTGTACACCAATGCTAGGTATAAGTATAAGTTATTTTGCTAAGTATAAGTTATTTTGGGGTTACTGTTCCCCAGGGCACTTTGCTGGATTAAAGCAAAGCTGCCAATTTTATGAACATCCCTGCAGTCTATCTAGGATAGATTAATAAAATTTATATTAGGATGTTAAGATTATAGACATTTATATAATTATTTATTGAAATTAAATTTATTTTTACATGCAGAACACAAAAATAGAAACAAATAATGAAGACCTTATATAAATCAGCATTTTCTTTCAACTGAGCCAAATCACCCAAACACCTTTCTTTATCATTCTGGATATGCTGCACCTCTGTTAACCACTCTGTAAAATTCAATAGTTCTGCCTGTAATAAAAAAAAAAAATAATAATTATAATAAATAAAATGTTAAGTGGATAGAGCAACATTGCATAATCCAGCATCAATGTATATGTGGTACTATGGAATTACCAAATTTTCAGATATTTTTCTGGCTGGATTATTGGACATTTATCAAAAATATATTTATGAAGGCTTCGAGTATCTTAATTTTTTTTTTTTTTAAATTTATCTAGCTATTACTTAATGTAAAAGAACAAAAAATGGTAAAGAGACAAAATTAACACTGATACAACCTTTAGTTGTTCTCATTATTCTTCTTTGCTCTTTGATGACATACATGGTAGAACTCACATTAAACTCAGCCATCATACTCATTTTGGAAAACAGATAAGGATTATGGTTATGATATTGGATTTGGAAAATTTGTTAGCTACTTTCATCAAACTGGAAAATTATGGTACAGTGTAAACATATTTTTTCCAAGGCCAAACCATATTACAACATGATTTTGCAATACAATGATAATCAAACACTGAGCAATATTAAAAGATTTAGATTTCTTTACATGATAAACTTTCATGCTATATACTAAATTAATTATAAATAATAAATGATAAAATAACATTTTTGTTTTTTAAATAACAAATTAAACTTTAACTGTCAACCTGTGGCTTTCAGAGAGCAGGAGATTTCCTAATTTTTGTATTACAATTAGGAAAAATAAAAAAATATAAAAATTTAATTTTACCCAATTCACTTGCCTATTACTTCTAATAGGCAAATGAAAAGTCCAAACATTCTTTAAATTTATTCAATCTACCAACTTCCACAACATTAAGAGGAAATTTATTCCAATAATCAATTACTTTCTTGCTGAAGGCAAATTTTTACACATCATATTCTGCAACCATTCTTTTTCAGTTCCATTAGATTCTATCCAAAAAAAACCATTCTCTGCCCATTTGTGACTGTGTCATCTCAAAAAGAGTAAAGATGTCACCAGCATTTAGTTTACTCAACCATTTTAAATACTTTACAATTCAATTAGGTCATCACATGGATGCCTAGTTTCCAGAGACTAACATTTAGAGACTGTATTTTACTGACAGAACCTAATGAACTGTTCTATTTCAGTACAGCCATCTCTCTCTCTCTCTCTCTCTGAGCAATCATTATGTGCACTGCTGATAAAGATGACATCAAACTGTATAATTATCCCTAGGCCTATTTTTCTTATTAACTACCTGTAGTTTTGGGCTACTCAATTGGTATTATTGTGGGATTACTGCTATTCGAATGCAGTACCTTGCAGTATCTAAGTGAATCCATGACTGCCATTTTTAACATGGTTTTCCAGATGCAGAGGACCTGGCAGTTTCCGCATAGCAAAATGTTTTGCACGTTTTACTACACCTAAATATAGATGTTGTTTTTGAATAATAATTTCATGTTTTTCACAGAGTAACAGATTGAAAGAACCAGAGAAGTGCTGTTACCCAATTTTGTAACTTTTTGTGCTTAGTAGGCACACTGCACCCACAGAATCAGTTTACATATCAGGTTTAAAAGTCTCGGCTTTAGAAAGTACATTTCAGGGTTTTGACGTGCAGTCGAAAGTACATTTCGACTGCACGTCAAACAACCATTCTAGTTCAAGGTTACCTACCAGTTATTCTCATTAACTTTTTAAAAATAGCATCATCTCAACCTTGGAAGGAATGTGTCAAGATTATTGAAGAGTATTCAGCTGAAAATATATGAGAACACTTGAAAGGATTTGTTTTCTACTACTCATCTCTTAATTATTTTTGTGTAATCTTTTGTAAAGTGAATATGTTCTCAACTTTTTTCAGAATTTTATATAAATCTAAAAAATCTTCTAATCTACCCCAATATATTTTTTTAACTTTCTATTAGAGTCCATTAGAATCCATAAAGTTCTTCCAGCAGTGTACAAAAAAAAAAAAAACCAGGGAATTTATTTATAAGTAGAAAAAAGTGAATGCAATTTGGAAATTTTGCATGCTTATTGGCATATATATTAGATACAATTAGATATACAGTAAACCTAATCCGGACAGCTCTAAAAAAATTTAAAAGTATAAAAATCAAGCGACGATCGGGCTCAAAGGTCATATGTGTTGTGTCCGAGGTCATTGGGCCGTGATGACTCATGCTGCACAAACAACCCAGTTCCTGGCTGCGTTCCAGTTCAGACAGTTGTTTGTCGTTTGTGCTGTGCAGTTAATGTCTTTAAGTAAGCCTAGTGTAGGATAGAAGAGTAAGCATAAAATGCTTTCTCTTCACAATAAACTATCGGTGATAGAAAAACTTGAAAAAGGAGCTTCAGTGTCCAGCATCTGTCTTGAGTATGGCATCGCAAAACAAACCGTGTTGGACATTAAAAAGAAAAAAGTAAAATTCGTAATTTTGTTCTCAAGTTTAATGTGGAGAAAGAAAAAAGTAAAGTTAAACGAATGTGGATGCCTACTGATAAAGCACTAGATGATGCTATGTACAAATGGTTTTCCCAACTTCATCTGGTTTGACTATGTGAGGAACAGAAATTCAAGCAGCAGCAGAGAGACTGGCTAAACAGTTAGGAATTGTACAATTTAAAATGAGCTCAGGTTGGCTTTTTAGATTTAGAAGATGGCATAACATTTCAAACAAGAAAATGTGAGGGGAAATTCTTAGTGCTGATTTTGAAGCTGTTGAGCCTTTCAGGAAACAACTGAATGATTTTATTCAAAAGGAGGGTTATCAATTGAACCAGGTGTACAACTTTGATGAGAAGGGACTGTTTTGAAGGGCTCTGCCTGAAAACACACAAGCGTGAAAGACTGAGAAAACCATGCCCGGAAGAAAAATAAGCAAGGAACATGTTTCAGCATTGCTGTGTACAAATGCTGATGGAAGCCATAAGTTAAAAACTGTCATCGTTGGGAAAAGCAAAAAAACCACACGCCCTAAAAAACATTGTAATAAGGGACAATCTACCAGTACACTACTACAATTCCCATAGGTGCCTCCGTAGCCAGGTGGGCAGGAGCAGCAGTACGTAGCACGTGCTTCTTGATTAGACAGGGGTTCTAGCCCGTGACCACCAAATACGGAGGATGTGGAAAGGTCAGGGAATGACCACCGCATATCCCTGAAGCAATATTGCCTTAGTTGCTAATGCTTCTAAAAACCAAAATAACAAAATAACAAAAAAATAACAATTCCCGCAGTGCATGGTTTACTACGGAAATAACAATGGACTGGTTCCACAAGAAAGCTGTGCCAGAAAACGGAAGACATCAAATCGAAGATTTGAAAATCCCAGAAGATGAAGTAAAGGCCTTGGTTTTGCTAGATAACGCACCAACCCACCTTGACGTTGAGAAACTCGTCAGTTGAGATAAGAAGATTAAGTGCATGTTCCTGCCACCAAACACGACATATGTTTTCCAGCCTATGGACAAAGTGGTGATCTGCATGGCAAAGGGGCTCTACAGAAAGAATTTTCTGAGTGAAGTCCTAGAAGTGGAGGAGCCACTAGTTAGTGAAGAAGACAGAAGAGGACAACAGACATTGAAAAATTTAAAGTCGCACAACGTAAGATCTAAGATTTACAACTTCGCAGATGCTGCAAAAGAAATCAATTAAAAAACTTTGGCGAATTCATGGAAAAAACTTCTCTTAGATGAAGAGGCTAATCCAGAAACAGATGGTTCTGAGACAGAAGACTTTCATAAGACTCTACAATGAGGAGGGGAAAAGGCTGTGTCGTTAGAGGAGATAGTCATGGATGGAATAAGATGATCCTGGCTACCACATCATGACCGAAGAGGAGATCACAGATAGTGTAATGGGAACACCAGAAAGCTCAGACGAGGAAGAAGATGAAATGGGCAACAACTCTCAGCCAAAAATTAAGGTAAGTGAAGTGAAAGACCAACTGAACTTCGTAATTCAGTACGTTGAACAATCAACAAATGAAAACTATTTGGTATGTTGAGGGTCTAGGGGCTCCTGAGATTTCTCCCATCTCCGTGGTGTTCTCTGGATCGAATGACAGTATCCTGTCAAGCCAGAGGTTTAAAGTGTGTGGATCGTGTATAGTGTAGTCTGTTGTGCCCATTGTTCATCTGGCTTATTGGCCATCAGGCCCTTGATGGGAGCCGACATTGCCCATACCGTGCCAGGACACTAGCCAGGTGTTACCAGTAAGGAATCAGTACTCTGGCAGAAACCGGTTTGGCTGAAACAAGAAGAAGAAATGAATCACTTATAAGTTTATCAAGTGGAAATCTGCTGTACACCAATGGAAACGGTGAAAGGAGTGAAGGTGGAGTTGGGTTTCTGGTCCATAAAGATTTTAAAAACAACATTTTGGAATTCAAAAGTACATCACCAAGGGTGTCAAAACTAATACTCAAGATTTCTAAGAGGTACAAGCTAAAGATTATAATGATTTATGCACCAACATCGAGCCATGATGATGAAGAGGTTGAAGAAATGTACACTGAAATTGAGAGTCTTCTTTTTGAGCAGAAAACCCATTACACTACTATTATGGGGGACTTCAATGCTAAGGTTGGAAAAAGGCAAAACAGTGCAGAAAGAGGAACTATAGGAAATTTTGGAATTGGTGAAAGAAATAAAAGAGGTGAAAGACTTGTGGAATTTGCAGAATCTCAAGGACTGTCAGTAATGAACACTTTTTTCAAGAAAAGGGTGAACAGAAAGTGGACATGGAAGAGTCCAAATGGATTAACAACTAATGAAATCGACTTCATCCTTACTAACAGAAGATATATTGTGAATGATGTTACCGTCCTGAATAAGGTAAATGTTGGAAGTGATCACAGAATGGTAAGATGTACACTTGATATAGATGTAGGAATGGAAAGGAAAAAACTGACTCGAGTAAATAATACAAACGTCTTTGAAATAACAGAGGAGGAGAAAAAGCAGTATGTACTGGAACTTAAGAACAAGTTTGAGCTTCTGCAGCCTGCTCAGGACCAAGGTATCGATGAGGAATATTCCAACTTTCTGAAAGTGATAAAGCCCAAGAAACCTATAGGGAAACAGAAATCCAAAGAAGAAAAAATTAGTCAAGAAACACTTGTCATGATGAACCAAAGATGACAAATGAAGAGCAAAAAAAACACTGACAGGGAGAAAATTGAGTATACTGAGTTATGCAAAGCCATTAGAAAGAGACTCAGAGAGGACATAAGAAGATTTAACACAAGAAAAGTAGAACAAGCATTAAGGGAAAACAAAGGATTTAAATCAGCAGCCATGAGTAGTAATACAGAAAGACAAATGATACTGAAACTGAAGAACAGCGACGGTGTACTTATAAACAGCAGAGAAGGCATAATTCAAATAGCAGAAGACTACTATAGAGAATTATACAAGGAGCGAGGGAATGATACCAGCAGTGGGGAAGATGGATTGCAAAGTAGCAACACATACAACATACCCGATATTCTTCCTGATGAGGTAGAACATGCATTGAAGAAAATGAAGAATCAGAAAGCCCCGGGGGAAGATGAAGTTACTGTAGAGTTGTTAAAATTGGGAGGAAGAGACATAACACAAAAACTGGCAAGGCTCTTCACAAAGTGCATTAGAAAAGGTGTGATGCCTAAGCAGTGGAATAATGCAATCATAGTTTTGCTGCATAAGAAAGGAGATAAATCAGAAATTGGAAATTATAGACCAATTAGCTTGTTATCCCATATCTACAAGTTGTTCACAAGGGTCATTACTAACAGATTAGACAGAATACTTGATGAGAATCAACCGAAAGAGCAAGCTGGCTTTAGGACAGGATTCTCAACTATGGATCACCTTCACGTAATATCACAGCTAATGGAGAAAGCAAATGAATATAAAACACCATTATGCCTGGCATTTGTGGATTATGAAAAGGCATTTGACTCCATACAGCATAAGGCAATGTTTCGGGCACTGGAAAGACAAGGCATAGATACTCCATATATTATGATTTTGAAGAAAATATATGAGAATGCTACATCCTTTATTGGACTAGACAAAGACAGTAGCAAATTTAAAATCGAGAAAGGAGTTCGACAAGGAGACACAATATCTCCGAAGCTGTTTACTGCTGCCCTTGAGGAAGCTTTCAGAAGATTAGACTGGTCACAGAAAGGAGTCAATGTGAACGGAGAGTACCTAAACCATTTACGATTTGCAGATGACACTGTGGTCATAAGCCACGATCCCAAAGAATTAGAGGAAAATCTTAATCAGTTATGCACAGTTAGTAAGGATTTTGGACTAAAGACGAATATGGCTAAAACAAAAGTAATGATGAACAAGTATGCCACGGAAAGGGAAATAATGATTGAAGGAGCAGTAATTGAAAAGGTGGAGTCATATACTTATCTGGGACAAGTTATTAGCTGTAATAATGATAAATGGCTGGAAGTCAAGAGAAGAATAAATTTTGGATGGATAGCATTCAGGAAATATAGTCACATACTGAAGAGCAATATCCCAGTTTGTCTGAAACGTAAAATAATGAATCAATGTATACTCCCCACCATGACTTATGGAAGTGAAACTTGGGCACTCACCAAAAGAATGGAAGAGAAGCTAAGAACTACACAGCGAAGAATGGAACGAATTATATTGGGAATCAGACTGTTAGATAAGAAGAGAAACACATGGATTAGGCAGCAAACTAAAGTAAAGGACATTCTTATCAAAACTAAAGAACTAAAATGGTCTTGGGCAGGACACATAGCTCGAAGACATGACAGATGGACTAAGAAAATAACAGAATGATACCCAAGAGGAGCTAGAAGAAAACCTGGAAGACAAAGGCGGAGATGGATAGATGAAATTCAAGAGTTTTTGAGTAGTAAATGGATGGCCAGTGCTCAAAACAGAAGGAACTGGAAAGTTGCTGGAGAAGCCTTCATCCTGCAGTGGATTGAAAATGGCTGATGATGATGACTCTGGCAGATCCTGCCACCTACTTTCCTCAGATTTTAATGACTAGGACGTAAAAAAAAAAAAAAAACCCGCTTTAATCACTATTGATGCTTTTCTTTGGGCAAAGAGATTTTCTTTAAGAGCGAGAAGGGATTGTACGCTGGATGAGTTTTATTTTTGGCCGAAACGGGTAGGGCAAGCATTTTTGGTGTAACTGCCTATTATGAACACTTAAGACACCTACGTGAATTGGTAGTAAAGAAAATAAACTGAAAACAATCACAAAAAGAGATAGGTAATTTTTTCAAACCAGTGAATGTATTTTATATAATAGGACTTTTATTAAAACAGACACCTCTCAGCCCCTATTAGTCCGGTTTAATGAAGGTTTACTGTATATTAGATTATATACACTATACTAAATATATATATATATAGGGCATATTAACTACAGCAATTTCACCATCACGCCATAGTCAAAGAAAAGCGCGGCTGCGCAGTATCATTTAATCAACACATAAAACAACCAGAAGGCGGGAATTGATCCCTTTTCCGTCTGACCACCACAGAACAAGAAGGAAGTAAGAACCCATTCTCATTTAATCTGATACATACCCATGGGGCTTTGTGTCTCTTATCCCAGTTTGCTGATTCTGACACTATTTTTGCAAAATTTAAATTTAACACATATTTTACAAAATTTTAATTTAACACATATTATCCTTTCTCATTTATTAGCAGTTGCCATTTAATTTCTATTAATTTCAATACTAAAAATTAAAATCAGGCAAAACTGGAATGGGAACAACAGAAACAGGTAGGTATGAGACATTCTTTTAGTCTGGCTATCGGTCTGCTCAAAGCCCCCGAAGTAGCAGACCAATGACCAGGTGAGAGAATGTTATTTATAATTTTCATTGTTTATTATCATTTTTATTGTTCATCATCATTTTTATTTTTATTTTCATTTTAATTAATTATATAGTATCCGTGTAAATACACCATAGTTAACCCATATATTTGAACTACGTATGTAGCGTAGTGGGCATCGTTTTAATTGTATCTCATAATGTGGTTGCCTTCACAACGAGATAGCTACTATTGCATTACTTCAAATAAATAACGCTTCTCTAGTAGAGAAGACTACTGTTATTCATTTTTAGCCATACCACGACCCAGACGATCGTTTCGAAGTTGTGCGGCTTCATCATCAGTGGGCGGGCAGGTACCCAGGTAATACAACAAGCCATCACAGTTGCGAAGTTATATCCACATTACGAGAGATGCCAAAAGGGTGTGGTGGTAATATATTTTTTTTTAATACCAAATTAAATTATTACCAAATTTAATTTGGTAATAAATATTTTTTTTTTTTTTTTTTGTTTTGGTAGTTGTTGGTGCATCGGCTTCTGTGGCCATAATGCACCTCCCAAGGCTTTTGCAGTACTTTGATCCAAGCCCGAGGTGGGATTCGAACCCGCGACCTTTGGATTGCCAGACAGGCACTTTACCCACCCGGCTAGCCCGGTCGGCAGTTCAAATATATGGGTTAACTATGGTGTATTTACACCGATATTATATAGTTAATTATCAAAACCCATAAGGTGCATTTAATTTTCCAAATGCCCTGTGCATTTAATTTTCCAAATTTTAATTAATATAATTTTATATAGGCCTTCCAAGCTAAAGCTAGTTTACATTTACTAACTTGTTAGTTTGGTCCATATACACCTAATTCCCTACAGATAGATACCATTAAATAAAATTGACTAATACATATAAACTTTTTTTTAATATTTATATATGTAACATATAAGCATAAATGTGTGCATGCATAACTTTGAAAGTTCACATGTTTAACTAAACAATTCATCAACTCAAAAATGAAATTCAGCATATAGGTATATCATGCAAGAAAGCAAGCTAATACTGCAACAAAAAAAAAAAAAAAAAAAACATTTCACACATCCATTCCCTGTAAAAGTTTCTTCAGTTCCTCCTTGAATTTATTTAAGCTATCAATTTCCACAACAAAAGATGGAAGATTGTTCCAACAATCAACTGCCTGCGGGCTAAAAGCAAATTTCTGCACATCTATACTACAAGTGTCTTTTCTCAATTTGAATTTATGCTCCATCAGGTTCGTAATCTGAGCAAGAGGAAGAATCTCATCAGCATTGAGCCTGCTCAAACCATTCAGGGCCTTATACACCTCAATCACATCACCTTGCAGGTGCTAGTCTCCACACGCTGAAATTTGCAGAACTTAGCCTTTCTTAGTAAGAGTAACCCTGTGTTTCCCTCACCAATTTTGTTATTATTATTATTATTATTATTAGCCATATTGTGCAAGGAAGCCTGTGGCTTATGCTGCACCAGCCAAAAAAAAATTACCCTGAGTACTCTGAGACTGAGGGGGGGGAAGAGAGAGAGAGAGGGAGGGAGGGAGAGAGAAGTGGAAAAGAATCACCAAGAAAGAGAAGAATGAATGAAATCAGAAGAATGAAATCCAGCTCAGCACTGTGGGGGTGCCAAGCCCATACTCACCAGATGTGAGCCCCCTTGTCTGTACTTGTTCCAGCAGCACTACACCTTTCCTAAAATGAGGCCCCCAGTCCTGTATGCCATACACAAGGTGTGACCTGACCAATGCCTTATATAAAGGGATAATCACTTTCTTATCCCTGCTAGCAAAATTCCTGTAGCATTGACAATACTCTATGACATGCTCTGGCAGACTGTTTGCACTGCTCAAAAAAACTTTATATCTGACTGCACAAGGACTCACAAAGGTTTTTCATTCTTCACTACCCTGAGTGTAGCACCACACAGTTGGTACATTACTCTGGGATTACTGCTACCATGTGCAGTGCTTTGCATTTGTCAATGTTGTCTTCAGTTATCACTTCTCAGCCCATCTGTCCTACTTTTCAACATCCTATTGCAATAGCATACTGTCATTACTATCATTAGCAACCCTGCCAACCTTTGTATCATCTGCAAACTTCGGCATTAATCTTGATATACCTCCATCAATATCATTGATAAATATACAAAACAACAATGCACCCAACACTACACACCTTGGGGGACACCACTAATAGCATTTGTCAATGAAGGGCAGTGTCCAATGATTAACACTCTCTGACTTCCCACTCAACCGTCCCATTATCCATAGTAGCATCTTCCCCTTAATGCCACACCTCTCCAATTTGTATAGTAGCCCTCCAAGTGAAACAGCATCAAAAGCTTTCCTGAAATCCAAGTAAGGTGGATTCCGGTTATTTGGGCAACCGGTTAATCAGGGCAGCCATTTTTTGGGGCAAATCTTAAAAAACAGAAACCAATTGAGAAAATAGCCAGGGTTTACTTTGCTTAATTGGGACAGCATGCCGTTTAATCGGGGCAGGAGACCGCAGCACTGGAGATTGTTTCCGACAGTACCATGTGGTTCAGTCGAAATTCTGGAAGTCACAACCATAAAACCATAAAAACAATTAGCAGTCACCTGTTTGTTTATTGGGCTTTTCTGTTAGTGAAATCTATCATAAATGGACAGTAAACTCGATCTTACTGAATTTGATAATATCGACAGCTGGAATCCTGTGGGTTATTATGGTGAAATGTGTTTACACTTCCATGAAATCTTCAATCATATAAAAAAATTAATTTTCAGATCTTCTCTTCATTACTATTTTTAAAGCTTTGTAACTCGTTACTTTGGATGGATAGCATTCAGGAAATATAGTCACATACTGAAGAGCAATATCCCAGTTTGTCTGAAACGTAAAATAATGAATCAATGTATACTCTCCACCATGACATGGAAGTGAAACTTGGGCACTCACCAAAAGAATGGAAGAGAAGCTGAGAACTACACAGCGAAGAATGGAACGAATTATATTGGGAATCAGACTGTTAGATAAGAAGAGAAACATATGGATTAGGCAGCAAACTCAAGTAAAGAACATTCTTATCAAAACTAAAGAACTAAAATGGTCTTGGGCAGGACACATAGCTCGAAGACATGATGACAGATGGACTAAGAAAATAACAGAATGGTACCCAAGAGGAGCTAGAAGAAAACCTGGAAGACAAAGGCGGAGATGGATAGATGAAATTCATGAGTTTTTGGGTAGTAAATGGATGGCCAGTGCTCAAAACAGAAGGAACTGGAAAGTTGCTGGAGAGGCCTTCATCCTGCAGTGGATTGAAAATGGCTGATGATGATGATGAACTCGTTACTCCGTTTTCACTTGCACTTATTGTGTTACTTGTAATTTGTGTGTGCCGTGTTCTTTGTTATTGATTGCTTATGGTTTTAAATTTCAACCCCCACCCACAAATGTCAGTGAAAAGGAATGTCAACTAGTTCGTATATATATATTACAGTACGTATTAATTATTCTGATTATCACATATTTTCTTGCAATTTTCATGTATAATTTAATTTTTTAATTGGTGAGGTAATAAAGGGTAAATTTGTGCTTAATATATCTTTGTTTTTATAGCCTGTGGATAATATTCCTCCTATTTTCGCTAATTAGAATCGCTGTTTAATAGAATTAAAATTAAATTCACAAATGTGATCACAATGACCGGCGCTTACTCCACATCGTATAGTGAACGGTACTTTACTATGTTGAGTTCGTCGTAATGTAATTTGATTGTACAGTGAACCAATTGTAAAGGGGGGGGGGATACATTGTATTTTTAACTATTTATGTGAAACTTCGGATAATTGGGGCAGCCGCTTAATCAGGCCAAAATGCACTACTCCTGATGTGTTCCAAATAACCGGAATGGACTGTATATGATATCAAAATTATTTTTTTATCCAGTTCCTTTGAGAACTAGTCATATGGGTTAGACAAGACTTACCCTTAACAATCAAATTGGTTAGACAAGACGTACCCTTAACAATCAAATTGTTAGGCAAGACTTACCCTTAACAATCAAATTGGTTAGACAAGACTTACCCTTAACAATCAAATTGGTTAGACAAGACTTACCCTTAACAAACCAATGCTGTGTCTGAATTATTACTGTAGTCTTGTCTAGATGATCCTGCAGTGCTTCTTTAACCGGTGACTCCATTACTTTCCCCGGAACAGAAATTAAACTAATAGATCTGTAATTACTCGTATCACCCTCTGATCCCCCTTTGTAAATTGGAGATACATTTGCACATTTCCAGTCTGTGGAGACCTCCCCTGAGTCCAATGATGCTCTCATAATTATGGCTATGGGTTTGCTTACTTTCTTTGCTGCCCTTTTTAATATAACCGGATAGATCCCATCTACCCCAGCTATAAATTCAACAATTTCTCCTCCACTTTACTCAGTTATAACAAAATTATTTAACTCCCTGTTAGAGTTTGACAAACTTCTGCCATTCCGTTCCTGAATAACTCCTCATGTGTGAATGTATGAGCAAAATACTCATTCAGTTTGGCAGCTATCTGAGCAGGATCACCTACAGTCAAACCATCAATATCAAGTGGAGGAATCTGATTCATGCCCCTTCCTTTTAGAGTTTATATAAGCAAAGAAGTCTGTGCTGTTTTTCTTTGCCAAAGATTTCTCATAATATGCCTTTGTGTCCCTAACCTCTTTAGTGACTTGTTTACAGAATAGCTTATATCTACCCTAGGCTTCTGTGATGCCTGATAATTTATATGCATCCCATGCATTTTTTTTTCACTTCCACGAGTCTCAATAGTTCATCTAACATCCATTTGGGCCTAAACCTAGAACAGTATTTCTTAATTGGCATGAAAAGCCTAGTAGCTTTCAAGATTAATTCATTCAATGCTTCCCATTTAGAATTTGCTGTTGGTAACATCATCAGTTGGTCCCACTGATGATGTCCCACTGTGTTTTTTTAAATTCTATACAGCGGACCCACTATTTAGAATTTAAAAAACTCTGAGACCACTGTAGTCACCTTTGTGAATGCAAAAACTCCTCCCTTTACCCCTGATGCTAGTTAAATCTTTAAGTATATCCCAAATCGGTACACTGTTATCACTGTCACCTAGTGGTTCCTTTATCTGTAAATTCTTAATGCATGAATAATCATTGCTGACAATCAGATCAAGAGTATTAGTCTTGCTGGTTGCTCTTGAACATGCTGCTGTAGAAAACAATAATCCAATAAATCCACAAAAGCCTTGGTAGTGTGCGAGTGACCAACCCACAAGTTTCAGTCAATATCTGGATAGTAAAATTCCCCCTTATAAGGCATTCTGATTCACTGGCTCTATTTCTCTGTATATTTGTTCATTGTAATTATCAGAGTCACCCTCATTGTTGCTTTCCCAATGCTTATGTCACACCAAACTAACTCAACACTGCACTGTCCATCTATGTCAACTGGATGTACTTCATTAGATTTTATGTGTTTCTTAACTAATGGCATAACCCTTCCTCCTTTCTTAACCTGTCTATCCTTTCGGTACACATTGTACTCTCCAAATTCCAATTCTGTATTCCTTATATCTTGTGTGATACCACATCTCTGATATCCCTATTATATCCACCTTTGATGTCTTGACCAGAACTTCAAATTCATCAAATTTATTTACTATACTCTTAACACTGGTGTTCATGCAAGTATACATGCACCTGTTCTTACTCTAACACAACCCACGTATTTACTTGTTTCATGACTCTCAGCAGTTCCTGAAATCTCCAGGAATCTGTATGAACTCCAGGCTGTAGCTCATTCCAATAGAAGCAGTGGAAGAATCACTTCCACCTCTGCCTGCAACTACTGTTCATCTATTAGTCTGTGACTACCCCCCCCCCCCAAGCTAGCAATTTTCCGACCCACCTAACATTGCCTCGATAGCATCAGCTGGGTCTAATCGAGAACCGATAGTGCTGACGAATTAGGTGAGAAGACATATGAACAGTAGGAGGAATTAATACAGTACACCAGATCAAGAGACAATGTGATAATTATTGGGGATTGGAATGGAGAGAGAGAAAGGAAGAAAATTCTGGGGAATTTTGGTCTAAGTGTGAGAAACCCAAGAGGTCAATGCTTAGTGGAGTTTTTTACAGAAGAATCTAATGGTAGCAAATACGTGGTTTAAGGCACAACTCTACAGAAGATATACATGGAAGGATCCTGGTGACTCCTGAAGGTATCAAATTGATTACATCTCAGTTAAACAGAGATAACATAACCAAGTGAAGAAATGTCCTATCCAGGAGGGGATGGAAATTCAGACCACTCACTCGTAAAGATGAATGTGGAACTAAAATTGAAGCACCTGAATAAAAGGAAATCATTCAAGATGAAACACTGAGAAATTTAGAGAGGAGAAAGCAAAAATCGTGTTTCAAGATCTGAGCAATGTTATCGCTACTCAGGAGACTACAATCTAAACAAGAATTGGTCTGTAATCAGGGAGATGACTTGTAAAGCTGTATTATAACTTCTGGGGAAGAGTGAAAAAATTAGGAGGAAGCCTTGGATCACAGAATTGTTTACTGCAGAAAACTGATGAGAGGAGGAGACTGTAAAGCCAAAAAAATGAAGATCAAAGGAACTATTGGAGATTGAAGAAGAAATTGATAGGAATGCAGGAAGGTAAAGGAACAGTGGTGAGCACACCGGGTGAACATGGCACATAGAAAAATCAGAGAATTAAGGAATAGAATTCTTCAAACAAGAGCAATGTGGGATGAAAAGGGAATGACAGTACTGAATTTTGAAGAACAAAAGGAAAGATGAAGGTGAAATGTTGAAGAGCTGTATGAAGATTCAAGCACTTACACAAGGAGAAATATGGCACTAGAAGAACAAGAAAAAATGGAAGAGGAAGAAATATCTAAAGATGAATTCAACACAGCCTTAAAAAGTCTCTTAGCAATAACAAAGGAATTGACAACATACCTGCTGAGCTTTTAAAATACAATCGAGAAAATCTGAAGAAAGTCTTATTCGAACTGATAAAGAAGATATACAAGGATGAGCAATGACCAGAAGAATTCTGCACATCGATTATAATCCCCATACCCAAGAAGATGACACCAATAGTACTAATATTATCAGTCTGTACGGACAGTCATATCGAACAATTTATGGATGACTCAAAGTGCAGCTTTCACAGAGGAAGATCAATGAGAGATGCTATTGAAATGTTGAGAGCGTTGGGAGAGAAATTGTATAAGATGGGAAGAAACCTCTGTGTGTTTTGTGGATTACAAGAAGGCATTTGATAGTAATAAGTAATCTGGAGAGACCTGTTCCCATTTCATGAGAAAATTGGATGTAAGAATAAGATAATTAGACTGATCTATGACTTATACAGAAGACAAAATGTGCTAATAATAGTGAAGGGAGAACTGACAGAAAAAGCAAAAGTTAAAAAGGGAGTAAGACAGCGATGCTTACTTTCACCTGAAATGTTCAACGCTTTTGCCGAAGTGATAATAAAAGAGGCATTTGGAAATAAGAAGTGGGGGATTAAAATAAGTGAAAAGTACAAGCTATTACGTTTGCAGGTGATCAGGCCATACTAGCAGGTTCACCTGCTACACTGCAAAAAATAATCAGAAGACTAAATAATAAAACGCTGAAGTATGGAATGAAGATAAACATGCTGAAAACAAAGGTAATGATGATTGGTAAAAGGTCAATTCCCTTCCGAATTGAGATCAATGGATTAAGAATAGAACAGGTATCCTGTGCAAATAACTGGGCAGTTATTTGCACAGGATATTTCATGTCAAACTGAGATTCAATCCAGAATTCATGACAAAACAATCTTTCAAAAATAAACTGTTGTTGATTACACAGAAGATTGTCACAGGAAATTAGGAAGAAGATAATAATGATGTATATCTGGTGAGTGGCACTATATGCAGCAGAGACATGGATTCTTACCAAGAATCCATGTCTCATTTGAAAGACAAATAAAAACTTGAGGCCTTCGAGATATAGTGCTGGCGCAGCATGTAAAAAATCAAACGGACTGAAAAAGTGTCAAATGTGAAAGTATTAAACCATGTCCAAGAATAAAGTGAAATTCTGGGTAGAATAAGATCAACTAGACTCAAATGAGTGGGCCACATGATTTGACCTGGTGGTTTGCTACGAGATGCCATGGAGGAGACTGTGGAGGGAAAACGTCCTAGGGAAAGACCAAAAAATACCTTCATCGGGACATTGCTGGATGAAGCAGGACTTTGAAATTTTTAGGAACTAAAAGAAACAGCACAAGGGAGACAAATATGGAGACAGCTCATCAGAGAAACTGACCAGTCACAAAACTGAATTACTGACGATGATACACTTCAGGTTGCCTGATAATTTATATGCATCCCACGCAATTTTCTTTTCTCCCACGAGTCTCATTGTTTGTTGTTGTTTGTTATGTGGCTTTTTAGGAGCATTAGCAACTAAGGCCATATTGCTCCGCCGAGTCTCATTAGTTTATCTGACATCCATTTAGGCCTAAATCTTGAACAGTATTTCTTAGTTGGTATGAAATGCCTAGTAGCTTCCAAGGTTACTTCCTTGAATTCTACCCATTATGAATTTGCTGTTAGTAGATGGTCCCACAGTGTAGAATTTAAATGTCTGAGATCAGCATAGTCAACTTTAAGAAAGCAAAACCCCTTCCCTTTACCCCTGATGGTAGTTACAAGTTACAACTTTAAGTAAATCCTAATCCAACTTTAAGTAAATCCTACACGATACTCTGTGATCACTGCCACCTACTGGTTCCTTTATTTGCAGATTCTTAAGGCACAATAATCACTGCTGATAATCAGATCAAGAGTTTTACTTCCTTTGGTTGCTCTTGCACATGCTGCTGTAGAAAACAGTCATCAGGTAAATCCACAAAAGTCTGCTAGTGTGCAAATGACCAACCCAGTTCCAGTCTACATTTTAATACATTTTGATTTACTGGCCCACTCTTTTTCTCTGTACAGTTGTTCATTGTACTCATCACAGTCTTTAGGCATATAACACTCCTACTGTAATTTTTGCTTTCTCAGTGCTTATATCACAGAAAACTGTCTCAGCATTGCACTGGCCACCCATGTAAACTGGATGCACTGCCTTAGATTTTGTGGGTTTCATAACTAACAGCATAACCCCTCCTCTCTTCCTATCCTGTCTGTTCTTTCTGTACTCATTGTACTCCCCAAATTGAAATTCTGTATTCCTTATATCTTTGTGGCACCATGTCTCTGATATCCCAACAATATCTGCTTTTGATGTCTTGACCAGGACTTCAAATTCATCAAATTTATTTACTATACTCCTAGCATTGGTGTACATGCAAGTATACCTGCACCTGTTCTTACTCTTAGTTACTCAAACACAGTCAGTGTATTTACTTGTTCCACGAAGACCCCGAGCAGTTCTAGAAATTCCTACCACCTTGCTTTCCAGGCTGCTGCTCTTTCCAATAGAAGCACAGCAAGAATCACTTTCATCTTGGCTTGTAGTCATTGTTAATCTATTAGTCTGTGCATCCCCCCCACAAGCTAGCAGTTTTCTGACCCACTGAACACTGCAATGATAGCATCAGCAAATATTCTTGCACCCTCTCTATTTAAATTTATCCCATCCCTGTAGAAGCAGTCTCTCCTGTTAACAAGCTCAGACCACACTGAGAAAAATTCTACCCCATGAGCCTTGCACAATCTCTCCAGGGTCAAATTGATCGACAAGGCTCTCATCATGTACTCTCTCCTCTTGTGTCTGGGAAGAATAGTAGATACTTTCAAATTTTATCCTAAATTGTGATGCTAAGTAATTCCACAGATCTCCTACTCTTAATTTTAGTGCCAACACATACAACGATATCACCTTTTCTGCTTAAAAGATGATATGCGTTCTACAACATTATCAACTTTTACTGCTGGAAGATGTATCCTGGTCCTATTCCACATATCCTTTTTGAACAATATATTTCCTGTTTCCCTGACAACAGAATTATTGAAAACAACTAGTTCCTGGGGGACCAGCACATTCTGCCTTGAGGGTTGCCTGATCAAGTGCAAGCTGTGACATTGATGAGGGCAACTGAGAGCTTGATAGGCCCACAATTTAAATCCTTCGAGGGCATCCTCCCGTGCTCCTCATGTTCTAAAAAAGGTCCATAACAATGCTGAATTGGCACCAAACTTCCTCACACTCCTTAAATCAAACAGGACATGATATTTGGCAATATCATGTCCTGTTCTTGAAGCCCTACAAACAACAAACAAGCAGAACATTTCAAAAGGCTGAGAAGACAATACTCCCTTCAGTTCTCCACCAAAACCATAGCACTCCCACTACCACAAGCCTTTTGGTTAGCTTAATAACTTGCCAAATAGTTTCAGGTTTATACTTTATACAGCCCCCAGCAGAATTAATAAAAAATTTCTGCATATCTGAATTGATATAGGAACAGGCTTCCATCTGTTGTTGCAGAAGTGGATGGTTTGAATAAATTCAAAGAAGAATTAGACAAATTCTTGGAGGGTATGGATGGATGAAGTATGTAGTTTTTTATTTTTTTTGGCTAACACCATATAAGCTTGCTTTTGCATCATTTGGCACTGCCACCACTATTACTATTTCTGTGTCTATATGTAATATACATTAGCAGAAACAAGGGCACAAAATTTAATTATTTAATATTTTAATTTTTTTCCTTTCAATTATTAACTGAAAAATAGAAGAAATACACAATTTCATGCTTCTATTTTATGTTTGTGATGTTTTTCCATAATTTTGAGCAGAATTAATAAAAGTTTTGTTTCACAAAGAAGACATGTTAAAAAAAAAAAAGATAAAAAAAAAAACAAGATATAGTGACTTCTACTTTATGCAATTTGATTATGTGAATTTAAAATAAGAGGCAGAAACTATATTTACTGAAAGTGCAATGAGAAGCCAGCACGATAGCCTGCTATTTTCTAATTTTGTTTTGCTGAAGGTCGTCGATTCATCGCCTATTGGAAGTGCATAATTTTTTCTTTTGTACTTATTTTACTTACAGGAACTTCCCGACTTACATATGGGTTGCATTCCATGGAACACTACGTAAGTCGGAATTTCCCCCATGCCTGTGCAGCACTCGCAAGTGTGCTCGCTGAATTGATTGAATCAAAAAAGAAATCTTTGACGACCATATAAATAGGATTATTTATTATTTTATTCAATTTTTTTTATCTCATGCACAGGAAAAGCTTGCAATTTAAAAAAAATTCAAAATTATAAAATTACAAAAAAGAGAAGAGACAGGCATAATGTCAGTAAGTTTTATCTCTCGAGCATCATTGCCAGAATCGATGTCTTCAGCTGATAGGTATGCCACTGTGGAGGCGTACTTATGTCGTGTGTTGAAGAAGGAGTTCGCCGCTCAACTTTACAAAAGAACATATTAACGGATGACTGGACGATGGCATTTTTCTTTTCATCATAGATTTCTTTGTAGCAAGCATATCATTCACCCCTCTGTTAACTTTTAAGAATCGTTTGCTGTCAGGATCCATCTTCTCAAACCTCGCTACTGCCAATGCAATTTCACCTCTCGCTGGTGATCTGGAGAAGCATCTCGGCTCCTCATTTGTTTTATCTTGAGCTTCGTCAGCATTTTCTTCTTTCACTATTGCTGCCTGCAAGTCAATAAGTTCTTTGTTGATTAATTCCTTCTCTTCTTCCTCTATTAAGTTCTCTATGTCTTTTGCATCAACCTCCAACTGAAGTAGCTCTACAACCATTACAATCTTATCTGTAACCTTTTCATATGATTCACCTTTTTCAAATCCTTCAAAGCCTTTTACGTGCCATGGGCATATTTTCTTCCATGTCCATTTAAACAACTTTTAGTAATTTCTGCCCAGGACTTATTAATGCTTAAGTTGGCGTGGTAAATATTGTATTTCCAAAGTCTCTTAAAGATTTCCAAAAGTCTCTTAAAGTAAATTTTTTCTCATCATCTACTGCAGACAATGTCTGAGCAAATGTTGTGCATAAATAGTATGCTTTTAAATTCAACATAACACCCTGATCCATAAGTTGGATGAGAGAAGTTGTGTTTGGCGGTAGAAATATGACTCTCACATTCAAATTGAAATCATCTAGATGCATAGGATGTCCAGGAGCATTATCTAATAGAAGCAAAATCTGGAAAGGAACGTCATTGTTTTTACAATATTTTTCAACCATGGGAATGAAGCAGAATTTAAACCAATCCTTAAAGAGAGATACTGTTATCCATGCTCTCTGGTTCGATCAGAAGTGCATGGGTGGGTGGCTTTATTGATACCGTTAAATGCATGAGGATTTCCAGAATGGTACACAAGCAGTGGTTTTAATCTGTAATCTCCCACTGCATTCTTCTTCTTCTTTGGTCCTTAGCTGGCAGCTGGGGGAGGCGGTTGGCCACGCAACCAGTATGCTGTGTAGGTGCCGCAGGGTTTCGGACTTGCTCTGTGATGTTCTTCCATACCTTACGATCAATGGCGTCAGTCCTGGCCTGGTTAAGGTCGAGACGTCGGCTCTTCAAGTCATTTTCCACTTGCTTGGCCCACGTTTTCCTAGGCGTGGTCCGTTGGATGCTCCATTGGGTGGGTCGTTGTCTCCAAAGGAGTCTGGATGGTATTCTGTTCGTGCCCATTCTACATACGTGGCCAAACCATCTAAGCCTTCGCTTCTGGATTTGGTCGGCAATGGTTGGTTGCTGTTGGCATCTGGCGCGGATGGTATCATTAGTGATGCGGTCGCGAAGAGAGATTCCCAAGATCTGCCGCAGGCATCGCATTTGGAATACCTCAAGTTTGGTCAAATCTAACTTGAGACAAATCCATGTTTCCGATCCGTAAAGAAGAATGGGCAGGATCAAAGTCCGGAAGAGTCGGATTTTAGTCTTTGTGGAAATGTTGGTCCTCTTCCACAGACACCATTTGAGCGAGGCGAATGAAGTGGCCGCCTGTCCAATTCTGCTGTGGATTTCCATGGTGGATGCAACTTTCTTCTCCTGGACCAGCGACCCAAGGTATTTAAAGTCCTGCACTTGCTCGATCTGGACGCCTTCGAGATAGATGGTGGCTTGCAACCAATCTGTTGTCAGGGCCTTTGTCTTACCAGCATTGATCTTCAAACCATATGGCAGGGCAATGCGGGCAATGTCGTAGAGGATGTCCGTGGCTTCAGCGTCGTTACTGGCAAGGATAGCACTATCATCAGCAAACATCAGGTCAGTCACATAGTGATCCTTGTCATATTGTATGCCCTGTCTATTTCTGAATGCTTGCCTCATAATGGCGTCGACCACGATGTTGAAAAGCAATGGGGAGGCTACATCCCCTTGGCGGACTCCAGTTTGGATGGTAAATTCCTCAGATAAATTGTTCTGGATGCGCACCTGGCTGGTTAAACCGTTGTATGCAGTTTGGAGGAGTGTGATGACTTTTCGAGGTACGTGTTCAACCTCTAGTAGTTTCCATAAGGCAGGCCGGTGGACACAGTCGAAAGCAGACTTAAAGTCAATGAAAACAATTACGGTTCGCTGTCCACACCGGATCCTCTCCTCCATCAGCTGACGAATGGCAAAGATTTGATCACAGCATCCTCGCCCGGGTCTAAATCCTGCCTGTTCTTCTCGACTGGTTTGCTCGCGATGTTTTTGCAGTCTTGACTGGATGATCTTCATAAAGACCTTTCCGATGATGGAAAGGAGGCTGATGCCACGGTAGTTCTTGCAGTCCCGGTTATCACCTTTCTTGTGGATCGGTACGATAATGGCTTTCCTCCATGTTAGCGGAATTTGTTCAGTGCACCAGATGGTTTTGAGGAGCGAGTGTAGTCGGCGAAGCAGTACATCTCCCCCGGCTTTGATCGCTTCTGTGGTGACTTGGTCCACTCCTGGTGCCCTGCCATTCTTCAGGGATTGTATGGCTGCTTTCACTTCTTCTACTGTAGGCTCAACATCGACCATGGAGACCTCAGGGGGGTCGATCGAGAGAGCTGTTGCTGGCGGTCCCTGAGGTGGGTCGTGATTATACAAAGCTTTGAAGAATTCACTCCACCGTTGCAGGCGTTCGGATGGTGATCGCACGAAGGTCCCATCAGCATTCTTGATGTTGTCACTAGTCAATTTGGTCTTTCCACTCAGACATCTGAGGGTGCGGTAGAGAGTGCGGTACTCATTCTTGGATGCCGCCACTTCAAGATCGTCTGCCACTTGGTTCCAGTATGCTTCTCTTTCTGCCATTCTTTGTCGGACTTCTCGGTTTAGCTGCCGGTACCGTTCAAAGTCGACCAACTTTGCCTGTTTCCGTTTGTCCACGAGGTCGAGGCACTCGTCTGATATCCATGGTTGCGTTCGACGTCGGGCAGGTGGACATAGGGGCTTGGCACATTCCAGGATGGCATCAGAGATCTGCTTTTCTTCTTCATTTATATCCTCGGGCACGGCCAGCATCTCGAAGCGGTTGGATAGGGCGATCTGATATGCCTGTTTGTTGGCAGCATTCATTAGCTGCCTCCAGTCCAGCTTGGCTGACCGAGATGATCTTTTTGCATGCCGTAATTTGAGCTGCACCTTAGCCCGGATGAGGTAGTGATCAGATCCGCAATCAGGTCCCCTCATGGCACGAACGTCCATGAGTGATGAGCGAAATTTGGCATTGATCAAAATGTAGTCCAGGATTGCTGAGTCCTTGCCAGATGGATTTCGCCATGTAAGTTGATGTTTTTGAGGGTGCTGGAAATGGCTGTTTCCAATGATCAGGTTGTTAGATGCGGCAAAGGACAACAAACGTAGTCCGTTGTCATTGATCTTCCCATGGCCAAACTTGCCCATTGTTGTTTCCCAACCAGATCTGTCCACGCCAATGTGGGCATTAAAGTGCCCTGTGAGGATGATCACTTCTGTCTGCGGAATTGAATCCAGCGTATGTTGGAGCTGGTTGTAGAAGTCATTCTTGGTCGGGTCCAGGCTAGTCTCAGTTGGCGCATAGGCGGAGATAATATGGGTCTTGATGGTGCCCTTGACAGTAAGGACTGCCAGGCGGTCCGATATTGGTTGGAAAGCGATCACACTACTGGTGGCCTGAGCATCGACCATAAAGCCCACTCCTGCTTCTTGTTTCTCACCACCAGAGTAGAATAGCATAACCATGTACAGAAAGGTTAGACAGGATGGGAAGGGAGGAGAAGTTATGCTGTTAATTAAGAAAAACATAAAATCAAAAGACATACATCCAGTTGATATAGAGGAACAGTGCACTGTTGGGTCAGTTTGGTGTGACATAAGCACTGCGAAAGCAAAAATAAGAGCAGGAGTGTGTTATAGGCCTAATTTCTATTTCTCTGTACAAATTGTACAGAGAAATAGAGTGGGCTAGTAAATCAGAATGTCTTATAATGGGGGATTTTAACTTCACAGATATTGATTGGAACTTGTGGATTGGTCACTCACACACTAGTAAGACTTTTGTGGATTTATTGGATGATTGTTTTCTGCAGCAGCATGTTCGAGAGGCAACCAGAGAAAGTAATACTCTTGATCTGGTTATCAGCAGTGATCGTTCGTGTATTAAGAATTTGCAGATAAAGGAACCATTAGGTGGCAGTGATCACAGTGTACTGATGTGGGATTTACTTAAAGATATAATTATCATCAGGGGTAAAGGAAAGGGTTTTTGCTTCCGTAAAGGTGAGTACAGTGGTTTCAGACAGTTTTTAAATTCTGTACAGTGGGATCAACTGACGATGTTACCAACGGTAAATTCTAAGTGGGAAGCATTCAAGGAATTAATCGTAGAAGCTACTAAAAGTTTCATACCTATTAAGAAATACTGTTCAACGTTTAGGCCTAAATGGTTATCAAATAAACTAATGAAACTCGTGACAGAGAAGAAAATTGCATGGGATGCATATAAATTATCAAGCGACTCAGAAGCCTATGGTAGATATAAGCTAGTCTGTAATCAGGTCACAAAGGAGGTTAGGCAGGCAAAGGCAGATTACGAGAAATCTTTGGCAAAAGATGCTAAGAAAAACAGCAAAGATTTCTTCGCTTATATAAACTCTAAAAGGAAGGGGATGAACTGATTGGTCCACCTGATATCGATGGTTCAACTGTTGTTGATGATCCTGCTCAGTTAGCAAACAAACTGAATGAGTATTTTGCATCTACATTCACACATGAGGAATTATTAAGGTTTAAAAATGGCAGAAGGTTATCAAATTGTAGCAGGGTGCTTAATGATTTTGTAATAACTGAGAGCAAAGTGGAGGAGAAATTGTTGAAGTTAAACATAAGAAAAGCACCTGGGATGGATGGAATCTATCCAGTTATATTAAAGGAGGTGGCAAGGCAACTAAGAAAACCCTTTGCCATAATTATGAGAGCATCCTTGGACTCAAGGGAGGTCCCCACTAGGGCTTGCATAAAACCGAGAAATTTCAAAACCGAGTTTAACCGAAGTTTACTCTTAAAATCGGTTTTAAAACCCGATTTTCTCAGACTTAGGGAAAATAATTAGAAGCTTATAACACAGGTATTTATTTAACTTGGGTAGATTGTACAAATTGTAATCAAATCTTTTAAACAAAATCTATCACCTCTTATAATAAAAAAAATTAAAAAAATTAAAATGCTCCAAAAAAGCAACCAGCTTGAAATTATACAAAATTACAAATTCTATTCAAATCCTTGAATAAAAACTATCTTCTTGTATAGTAAACAAAAAAATAATAAGCCCTATAATAATAAATAAATAAATAAATAAAAATAATGTGAAAAAAAACAGCTTGGGGAAATTACTTTACTATTTATTGCTCAGCTTTTTTCTGAAAATGATCCTTTAAAAATCACAGTATATTAAGCATTTTTCGTGATAGACTTGACCTCATTTTTGTGTTAAAGAGACCAGTGATCGAAAACACTCTCTCAGATTGGACACTTGTTGGTTTAATGGTCAGCAATGCTCTATAAACTTTCTCTAGCTATTCACTTCTATTGCTAGTTGCCTCCAAAATTTTAAATTCTTTGCTAATTTCCAATTCACTCAGATATTTTGAAGGCTATTCAGTTAATCTCTTTATTACACTATCACACTCTCGCATGAGTGTATCTCCAACATCGGAACTAGACGAGTCTTTGTTTTCTTCTAAAAGAACAGTTCGTTTATTTTCAGTTTCTTCATTCAACACTAAGACTCCTTCGGAATGTTTTGCAAATAATCTCTGATAAATCTCTTCAGCATGCTTTTTAAAAATTTGCTTACTTGGAAAATCAAAAGTTCTTGAACCTGAATCTTCTTTCCTAAACTTTTTGGGGTTGTGTAGGTAGCTCAGCAAAACCACAGTTTGGCAATTTCGTCGTGCATTTTAACGCTGCAAAAGGCTTTGGTGAAACTTTAAAGCAAATGGGTTTTCTGCTGAATCAAGCTTAGCAAGCAGAAATTCTATTGAAGACTCTGCTTTAAGTAAGTCTGGATCTTCTGAGGTTATAGCCTTCAGAATCATTTCAACTGGTCGCAAAGTTTCACATAGCAATTCAAGTGTTTTCCAGTCATCGTCAGACACAGCTTCAGTTGACAGTACTGCACATAGAGCATTTGGAATGCAATTTTTCAATTTCAGAAATCTCTTAATCATATAGAATGTGCTATCCCATCTAGTCTTGAAATCTAATATAAGTTTATATTCTTTCCCATTAAATTTTGCTTTAACAAAATTTTGTAATATGTCATTTTTGGTAGGCGATTTTCGAAAAAGCTTGCAAATTTTTCTGACTTTGTTAATAGTTTGTGCAATATTGGCCATTGGATTGAAGAAATAAATGAGCTCATCAGTAAAGTCGGTTTGATAAAGCATGCCTTTCTGTCTTTCTTCAACATCACTACTTTCTTCATTATTTTCATTTTCTTCATTGTCTTTGGGAGGCTCAGAGACTGTGGCACCATAATTGATTGCTTTTTCATAAAATACATCTATAACTGACAGATGTATACAATGGGCTATACATCGTTGATGATTAGGCGTAATTTGCTTGCCAAACTTAATCATCATTGCTGCTCCATCGGTGGTGCAGGCAACAATATCCTCATCCAAGTTCAAACCAAATTCCTTCAAGTGTCCATTCACAATTTGCTCAGTTCTTCTGCTATCAAGTGAACCATTAATCTCAATAAGACCTAACGACCAATGATTGTCTTTTGAATGCACATTTATATTCATATACCTTTTATTTTGTATAGACGTATATTCGTCTAGAGTCAATGAATACCATGCACCCAAAACCAATGAATTTTTGAAATGCTGAATGAGTTCTTCTTTCTTAGTTTTATAATAATTCAGAACCATATTTTTAACTCCATTCACTGAGGCTGGTGGTAATTTATCATATTTATTTCTCTGAAGGTGAAGGCTTGATTGTATAAACTCAGTCTTGGCAATTGAATAAAAAGAAAATCCATCTAAAGTAGCTAATTTTGAAATCTCTTCTTCCATAGATTTTTTAACAATAAAGTTTTCTGTTCTTACCATTTTTACGGGAGGTTCACTGTTATCTTGTTTAATGTCAATCTGATGCAATTTCTTTAAATGCAACATCAAAGATGATGTAGATCCTCCAGATGACTTCATTATCTTCTGACATTTCGAACATTGTGCTTCATCTTTTTTCGAGCAAAATAATTCCATACATTTGATTTCATCTTAGACATTAAGAGTAATAAATATAAATATTTGAATCCGGTTTTAGAACTTCGGTTTCGGTTTTAACAACTCAATATAAAAACCGGATTTAACCGGTTTATAAAACCGGTTTGCAAGCCCTAGTCCCCACGGACTGGAGGTGCGCAAATGTATCCCCAATTCAAAAAGGGAGATCAAAGGGTGACACGAGTAATTACAGACCAGTTAGTTTAACTTCTGTTCCGGGTAAAATAATGGATTCACCTGTTAAAGATGCATTGCAGAATCATCTAGACAAGACCGCAGCAATAATTCAGACACAACATGGGTTTGTTAAGGGAAAGTCTTGTCTGACAAATTTGATAGGATATTATGATGTGGTTACAAAGGAACTGGATGCAAAAAATAATTTTGATATCATATATATATAGATTTCAGGAAAGCTTTTGACACTGTTGTGCATGGAAGACTATTGTACAAATTGGAACAAAATGGTATTAAGGGTAAGTTGCTACAATGGACAAAAGGATGGTTGAGTGGGAGAAGACAGAAGGTGGTAATTAATGGGTGCTGCTCTTCGTGGACTAATGTTATTAGTGGAGTCCCACAGGGTTCGGTGTTGGGTCCACTGTTGTTTTGTATATTTATCAATGATATTGATGAAGGTATATCTGGCTTAGTGTCGAAATTTGCAGATGATACAAAGGTTGGCAGGGTTGTTAATGACAGTAATGGCAGTGTGCTACTGCAACAGGATTTAGAAAATTTGGGCAGATGGGCTGAGAAGTGGCAACTGAAGTTTAACATTGAAAAATGCAAAGTACTGCATATGGGTAGAAGAAAGCGAAACGTACCAACTGTGTGGTACTACACTTAAGATGGTAGAAAACGAAAACGACCTGGGAGTAATTGTGCAGTCAGATATGAAGTTTTCTGAGCAATGCAGACAGGCTGCCAGGGCTGGTCATGGGGTTTTGTCAATGATATATAGGAATTTTGCTAGCAGGGAAAAGGAGGTGATTGCCCCTCTGTATAAGGCAATGGTCAGGCCATGCCTTGAGTACTGCGTACAGGTCTGGAGGCCTCATTTTAGGAAGGATGTAGATTTGCTTGAGTGTGTATAGAGAAGGGCAACAAGATTGGTGAGAGGAATGAAGAGATGGATCCTCTTACCAAAAGAGACTTAAATTCTGCAAATTGCAGTGGCTGGAGACTAGGCACCTGTGCAATGATCTGATTGAGGTGTATAAGGTCTTGAATGGGTTGAGCACACTGAATTCTAATGGGATCCTTCCACTTGTTCAGATTACAAACCTGAGGGGGCATAAATTCAAATTAAGAAAAACAGATGTAGAATAGATGTGTGGAAATTTGCCTTTAGCCAGCGGGTGGTTAATTGCTGGAACAAACTTCCATCTGTCCTTGTGGAAGTTGATAGGTTAAATAAATTTAATGAGGAACTGGGCAGGCATTTGGAGGGAATTTTGTTTGTTTTGTGTTTGGTTTTTAGGAGCATTAGCAACTAAGGCCATATTGCTCCGGGATATGCGGTGGTCATTCCCTGACCTTTCCGCATTCTCCGTATTTGGTGGTGATGGGCTCGAACCCCGGTCTAATCAAGAAGCGTGTGCTACACACTGCTGCTCCTTCCCACCTGGCTACGGAGGCACCCCTCTTGGAGGGAATGGTGTGATTTTTTTTTTTTTTTTTTGGCTGATGCTGCATAAATTCATGCACTTGCTTTCTTGCATCACATGCCACTACTACATGTTCTTTTATATGTGCACTGTCCTTTAAAATAGTATTCACTGTTGAAGCAGCGAGATCTAATTCCCTTGCAATAGATGACAAACTTTGTCCTTCTTCGTACTTCTTAATCATTTTCATCTTCATTTCTGAATCAATTTTGTTTCGTTTCCTAGCACTACCACCACTTGTACTTTTCTTTGATCGCTTTTCCTTTATCATTGTAATAAGTAAATAGGAATGAAGAAAAGTTTCTGAAAATTTGTTTTTTATATGATTGAAGTTTTCAGCGAAGGGGAATACATTTCTCCATAACAGCATAAAAACCCACACAATTGCAGTTATTATCGCAAATGCAATAAGATCGAGTTTACTACCTGTTTATAATTAGATGCACTAACAGAAAGGCCCAATAAACCAGAAAGTGCAAATTAGTTTTATTGTTTTTGGTCGTGACCTCCAGAAATGTGCTTTAGAAAAATCTCACAAAGGCATTCAAAATTTATTCTTATAATGGGAACATATGATAACAATGAAAGGGTAGTGCAATTTTCATTATAAATATGACCTTTTAGAGAGATAAATAGCATAGTAATACAGTATAGCGAAATTTTCAACTTCAAAAGACTTGGAATGAATAAAAAATAAATAAATAAAAAAACAAACTGTGTTATTGGGTTCACATTACGATATTTTCACAATACCTCCATTTATTCCTACAGAATGCAAAATATGTTTCTGCGTTTTTTTAAAGTTTGCACCGGCTGGCAAAAACTTACATAAAGTCAAATTTCCATAAGTCGAGTATTAAGTAAATCGGGGAGTTCCTGTATTTTGTTTTTATTATTGCCCTTTTGGCTAGTAAGCATCCTTATAGTTCTAATGGAAGTGATAGTAAGCACTCCTGGGATTTGCTTGAAATGAAACTGGAAGTGCTATGTCCGAGGCGAGAGCATGGCACACATTAAACATGTTCTAAGTCTGAGTGAGAGTACATTATGTACTATTCGAGACAGTGCTGATAAAATTAAAGAAAAAAAGAGTGGTGTGTCCCTAACTGCACAAAGTATGCTTGATCGAATTTGATGGAACGCACAGAAAAAAATGCTTGTTACATGGATTTGTCCAAAATAAAAAACATGTTAACACTAGCTAGCCTTTATGATGATTCAAAAGAATGTGAGGAGGGTGAAAGCCTTTTTCGAGACGTTCAGGATGGTTTGTGAATTTTGTCAATGGTATGGCTTTCATAAAGTGAAAACGTGTGAAGAAGCTGAATCAGCCTATAAAAATGCTACAGATGTGTTACATGCAAAACTGATGCCAATCATAGAGGAGGGGGAGTACATACCCAACAGATATTCATCCTGAACGAAACAGGTTTATATTGGGAAAAAATACTTGATTGCACTTATATTCCCATTGCTAAAGAGACTGCACCTCACTATAAGGCTACGAAAGATCAGTTAACGCTTCTGTTTGGTGCTAATATGGAGGGTCATAAACTGAAACCTCTGTGCATTTACCACCATCAAAATCCTCATGCCTGTAAAGGTTATGACAGATTGTACATGCCTAGATGTGAAAGTTACTTTCATAGCCCTGTTATCGCATTTTTCATTGATTATTTACATTACGCATGAATTTAAATTGTGCAAAATGTTCTGGAATGCAACCTTCGTGTAAAATAAGAAGAAGAAACTGTATATGAATGTTTGAAAATAAGATATTTAAAAATTTCAAATTAAAAAATAAAAAGATACACATAATAATTGTGGTATATTCATAAAAGGCTAAACATCGGTATACTGCAAGCAGAATTTTACTGATTTTGGGTCTATGTGCATCCTAACAAAATGCATAACTCCTGCCATCCCCCCCTCCAATCCCTGGTCTTGTTGGTACATATTGTATTATTATTAAATATAGCAAGAGCTTTTTTGTTAAGTAACTCAGCTAAAGAAGCTCTTATTATATTTAATATTAGATTGGCAAAACATGGTAACTAGAATTCATTAGATAAGAATTAATGTCAGTAAATATTGTACTCACTCTATTCTAATTCTGCATTTCAAAATATCACCATGTCTGTGAATTTCCTATGCTGTTTTTAACCAAATTTTATGTGCGGATTTTGAAAATCACCAAGATAGTTTCACATCACAGTTATTAAATATAGAGGGAGTTACACTTTACCAAAATATATCAATTTTGCATAATCTAGTCAGTAATATATGATATACTGATTTATTTTAAGAGATATAGGCTTCTCTTAATTTTAACAATCGATTCTGGCCTTGGTTTTCTTGTGATAAACATAATCAGACTTCTACCTATGGTTCTACCTAATTCTGATGCAACAATTTCCAATTTGAAGAGAGCACACTTAGCATTTTTGGTGAGGATTTTTATGGGTTGTGCCAAGGTTTTCCAAGTATTAACTGATTGTGATATGTTCTCAGGGTTGTAAATCTATCCTCCAAACATAAACAGCCCCTCGAAAGTGAAGGGTGTGGCCCGCAACCCTTGCAGTAGGAAAAGTTTCCAAAATATTTTGTTATGGAGGAAAGTATGTGGTTTTGTAAAGACATTATCGGACTTCTGAAAGAACTAGGTCTCATGCATAAGTCAGATAAAGGCGGTAGTACATAGTTTTTTGGGTAAAAGGAAAGAAGAAAACTATGAAATGTTGGTGTCTAATTCACTCAAGTTTATTCATAGATGCCTCAAAATAAGTTTAAAAGCAGTTTAAAAACTTGATCTCAAGGTTACTGGTTTGCTAGTTGGTTTTCAGGGAGGCTTTTGCAAAACAATGTTGTTTATTGTGTTTGTGGAACAGCAGTGCGATAGTAGAATATTATGTTGGGAAACATTAGGACAAGCAAGACCAGTTCATACCAGGACAATGTAATGTAAAATGTGCAATGAAACAAGGTTCTGCTTCCACCCATGCACATCAAACTTGGATTGATGAAAAATTTTGTGAAGGGACTAGATAAAGAAGGTAACGGATTTGCATACTTGAGAAGCGTGTTTCCTAATTTAACATATGCCAAACTTAAGGAAGGAAATTTTGTAGGACCCCCAAATTAGGAAACTCTTGAAAGACGATGTGTTTGAAACCCAGTTAAAAGAATTTGAATTGGCAGCTTGGCGATCACTTAAGGCGGTAGTACATAGTTTTTTGGGTAAAAGGAAAGAAGAAAACTATGAAATGTTGGTGTCTAATTCACTCGAGTGCTACAAAAACATGGGCATTTTTAGAACAAATGAATGCATGGAATGGTAACTATTACCTGCATTGCTAATAAAATCAGGAGTTCAAAAATATGAATGAAAACACCACCCACCCTCATTAACAATTTAGTAAAGGCCACCTTCTCTAACAACAACAACAATTATTAGACACCCGACATGAGACAAAGACAGAGGTATGGAATGAAAATGTCATAAGTTGATACGAGAATAAAAATTAAAAAGAAATAAATTTTGTAAATTGTGGACTTCATCTGATGATCAGAAGAATTTTCATTGTGACTACGACCATAGCATGCTTATGAATGGCAGATAAACGTGTTTGCTTGTCAGACATTTTCTTAAGTTTGGCAAGCTAGTGATTGGTACTTAGGAGTCTACAATACTTGCAAGAAAATGAACTGAATTTTAGTGAAGTCCCGTTATTCAGCAATACCCAAATGCTTCCCATGAACCTTCTCAATGGTGAATATTAGACTTACCAGCAGGTTTGGTCTGGTGGACTATCTATCAACTGGTGCAATACCACCACTTTACTTTTGGAGGCTTGAAGTGGTGAAACCCATGTTTAGTCTGCAGAAAAATGCTCTGACAACCCCCATCTCTTCCACCGTACAGCATGACTGATGTTATCAGAGGTTATAATGGACATAATGGTCAGATCCAATCTTCCATACATTTTAAGGATACTGATCTAAAATGTATTCTCAGGCTAGATACAGTCAGTCCTCGTATAGCACGACAGTTGCGTTCCTAGAAACCCTCGTGCAATGCAAAATCGTGCAATATAAACAACAGGCCCTATGGGAAAAATAGGGTTATGTGCCGACCACCCAAGATTGAACACACATTTGTAACCAAAACATTACCAAACACAATAAATAATCATAATAAAATACTTACGCATTTTATTACGACTATTACGTAATAAAATATTACGTAATATCATAAGCAAACTTGTTTTTTTGTTTGATTTTCTATCCAAACAGATGACAGCGGTTCCATCTCTTTCAATTCTTTGTGTCTTAATCTAATGGATTTTAATTACACTTTGAATTGTTCCTGCTATGAAAGTTGTTTTTATTTTCTCTGCATTCTTTCTAATTCTCGGCGTTGCCTCATTTAGGTCTGTAGCACGTGCAATATCACATAGTCCTTCATTTCGCTCAAAGCGTTTCACAATTTCATATTTTTTCTCTATTGACAGAGGCGGACTGGCCATAAGCCTT
The DNA here is from genome assembly GCF_048544385.1 of Mastigoproctus giganteus. Taxonomy (NCBI): domain Eukaryota; kingdom Metazoa; phylum Arthropoda; class Arachnida; order Uropygi; family Thelyphonidae; genus Mastigoproctus; species Mastigoproctus giganteus. Next base: position 219,132,045 of record NC_143583.1, read on the forward strand.
ACCGGGAAAACCCCGGTGGGCCAGAGGCCGGTGTGATTTTGGCCATAAACCATAGTATGAGGCTACTATAATTTCCCGGGTAAGAATTTTTGACCCAGTCCACCTCTGTTTAACGATATTGCTTTTCTTTTTCTCTCTGAATCTGCAGCGTCTTCACCAGAACGCTTCCTTTTCACACCTTTTAAGTATTTTACTCATTTTTAGGGAATAAAGCACAATTACAAGATGAGTAGGCACCCTTCATATACATAAACAAAGCTGCACGCATGTAGCAACTGAATAAACAACACCGTAAAGACAGAGATTAACACTACACATTTTATTAAAGCACATTTCTAGGGGTTACCACCATAAAACAATAAAAACAATTTCTAGTTACGTTTCTGCTAGTGGAATCTGTTATAAACTGGTAGTAAACTCCATCTTCATTTGCGATTATACTGATTGCTGGAATTGTGTTGGTTTTTACGTTATTATGGTGAAATGTGTTTCCCCTTCACTGATATAAAAAACGTAAATACATTTTCAGAATCTTCTCTTCATTCCTATCGTGTTGCGTTCAGTTGGGGTGATTCTGCGTTCGACTGCCATTTCTTGTAAACACAAAGGTGAATCGTGCATAAGCGAATTCGTTTCGTGTTATATAAGATATCGTTCCCCCATTTATAAATCGTGTATGATCGAATTCATGTAGTGTAAACACGTGTTATACGAGGACTGACTGTACTAGATAGTCCACCAGATCAAACTTACTAGTAACTCTCTAAGAGATATCTAAATTAGCAAGTATCTAATCTCACTGCTTCTACTTGTTCAGATAGAGACTGGATGGAGTTCAAGCTGTGTGTATGCAGTAGGAAACTGCATCCTCATGACAAGGAGATGGGTATATTCTTGGTGTGTGTGTGTGTGTGTGTGTGTGATGTTTATCAATAATTTCTCCTCCACTTTGCTCTTAGTTATTACAAAATCATTTAGCTTCCTGCCAGAGTTTGATAAACTTCTGGCATCCCTCTCCCTGAATAACTCATCATGTGTAGCCACAGCTACCTGAGCGGGATCATCAACAGTTGAACCATCGATAAAAAATGGACCAATCTGATTCATCCCCTTCCTTCTAGATTTCACATCAGTAAAGAAGTCTTTGCTCTCTTTGTTATGAATCAGTTCTTGTTACCAATTAAGCTGTGTCTCAAAGTATCTCATAAGCAGTATCCAGTGTATATGGACTTAATTGTTGTATTTGCTACCTTAGTTCTGTGGTATAATTAATGTACTTTTACCTATGTGGCCTTGAGACAAAATCATTTCCTTTGCAGTAAAAATTACCGTTCTTTTACTCCTAATACTAATTACAGCTAATAAATTCTTAAATACATTTCAGAATGCAACACAACAAACAAAAATTAATGAAAACTCCATACTGTAAATTTTTGTAACTCTTCAAGGGCAGTAGCTAATCGCCTAAGCAACTTTTCACTCTCACTACAAGAATTATCATAACGTTTCTTTAATGAATCAGATTTCTTCTGTAGAAGTTGAATCTCCTCTTTGCTCAAGACTGCTTGCCCCTGTTGTATAAGTTGAGAAACCTCATCACTGCAGTTAGATACTTCACGTTGGTGTCCATCAAGATCATATTTAATATTCTGCAAAAAATAAAACGTATTTAATTAACTATAATATGACTTTATTGAATATGACTTTATTTGATGTAGACAGCAATAAAGTCTTTAGTGCATGTAAATTAGTTAGTACTAGGTAGAACTGATCATTTTAAATGTTAGATGGGAAATCACTATTCATGTGAATAGCACTATTGTTTAATATATTTACCAATAGTGGCTGAATCATGTGGCACACTTCCTTAGGATTAAAGGTCTGGTAATATCAATAACTGTAACACATAGATGATATAAATGACAACATACTTTATAATACCAGCATTCCAATTAAAAAATATTAAACAGATTTCCTCTGAAATATTGGTGCAGTTAATGGCTGAAATTTTTCAGTACTATTCCAAACAATTTAGCGGTTTTGAAAGTGAAGTTTATTTGTTATTGTTTATGGAATTATACTTGTAAAGAACCTCAAGAAATTAGGGGAGGGAGGGAGGGAGGGAGGGAGGGGGAGAGAGAGAGAGAGAGAGAGAGAGAGAGAGAGAGAATCTTTATTGTAACATCTGATTGTAACTGGTTACTGGTTACTTAAGTGTTGCAACTTTCCCTTCACGGCCAAAAGGCCAGGGGATTTTAAATATATATATGGCATTATAAAAAATATATATATATTAAAATTGGCATCAGCCATTTCTTAGAGTTTTTGCTCTTTGATTACTACAGTTCAGGTGAGTCAGGTATGTAGGTTTCAGTACACTGAGACACTAGCATGCATTCCTTAGCATAAGAAACCAAAAATTAGAAATCCCCAGCAAATCTGAACAGGCATTTTTAGTGTTTGATTATTTACATATTAAATTAGAACAAAATGCATCAGAGCTCCACATTCCAGCCAGCACCAAAATTTTATAGTCACCAAAGAGGAGGTGCCCATGTTTTTATATATTATGTTGCTACTAATATGGAATAATAGAATAAAAATGCAATAAAATATCATAAGAAGATAGAATGATAATATGAGAATTTAATCTTATTTAAAAATATAAATAAATAAAAATAAATAAATATATATATATATATATATATATATATATATCATAAATTGTACTACATTCTAATCTTATCAAGAAACCACAGAATGCAAAGTAGCAAAATACTTTGCCCACATGATTTATGTGCAAAATATTTCAATAATTATCGAAATACTTTGCCCATCGAAATCTGGTTATTAACAGAGAATTCAGTTTTATGGATTTCTTGATAATTTAGCACATGCTAAGTTCAATAAAACTATTTTTGTAAAACTGAAATGAATGGCAGTGGCTTCAATACTTTATTTAATGTTTAATGAAAACAAACAAATAACCATATGCATGCAAAAACTGACACAGAGCATGTTGGTTCTGACAATATATTACAATTGGTTATGGACACCGCCCTGAAGTTGGTAATCAGTCTAGTTCAGTGGTCGGCAACCAGTGGTCCACGAGGGAATTTTGATGGTCCACAGAGTAATCTGAATATATTTGCAATTTTCGTGTTTATTAAAATGTTTCATTATATTCTGATTCTACTTTTTTGCAATTTTCGCCTTATTACGTTCATCATCATTGTGATCACATTTGTGAATTTAATTTTAATTCTATTAAACAGCGATTCTAATTAGCGAAAATAGGAGGAATATTATCCACAGGCTATAAAAACAAAGATATATTAAGCACAAATTTACCCTTTATTACCTCACCAATTAAAAAATTAAATGATACATGAAAATCGCAAGAAAATATGTGATAATCGGAATAATTAATACATACTGTAATATGTATATACGAACTAGTTGACATTCCTGTTCACTGACATTTGTGGGTGGGGGTTAAAATTTAAAACCATAAGCAATCAATAACAAAGAACACGGCACACACAAATTACAAGTAACACAATAAGTGCAAGTGAAAACGGAGTAACGAGTTCATCATCATCATCAGCCATTTTCAATCCACTGCAGGATGAAGGCCTCTCCAGCAACTTTCCAGTTCCTTCTGTTTTGAGCACTGGCCATCCATTTACTACTCAAAAACTCATGAATTTCATCTATCCATCTCCGCCTTTGTCTTCCAGGTTTTCTTCTAGCTCCTCTTGGGTACCATTCTGTTACTTTCTTAGTCCATCTGTCATGTCTTCGAGCTATGTGTCCTGCCCAAGACCATTTTAGTTCTTTAGTTTTGATAAGAATGTCCTTTACTTGAGTTTGCTGCCTAATCCACGTGTTTCTCTTCTTATCTAACAGTCTGATTCCCAATATAATTCGTTCCATTCTTCGCTGTGTAGTTCTTAGCTTCTCTTCCATTCTTTTGGTGAGTGCCCAAGTTTCACTTCCATAAGTCATGGTGGGGAGTATACATTGATTCCTTATTTTACGTTTCAGACAAACTGGGATATTGCTCTTCAGTATGTGACTATATTTCCTGAATGCTATCCATCCAAAATTTATTCTTCTCTTGACTTCCAGCCATTTATCATTATTACAGCTAATAACTTGTCCCAGATAAGTATATGACTCCACCTTTTCAATTACTGCTCCTTCAATCATTATTTCCCTTTCCGTGGCATACTTGTTCATCATTACTTTTGTTTTAGCCATATTCATCTTTAGTCCAAAATCCTTACTAACTGTGCATAACTGATTAAGATTTTCCTCTAATTCTTTGGGATCGTGGCTTATGACCACAATGTCATCTGCAAATCGTAAATGGTTTAGGTACTCTCCGTTCACATGTTCACATTGACTCCTTTCTGCGACCAGTCTAATCTTCTGAAAGCTTCTTCAAGGGCAGCAGTAAACAGCTTCGGTGTCTCCTTGTCGAACTCCTTTTTCGATTTTAAATTTGCTACTGTCTTTGTCTAGTCTAATAAAGGATGTAGCATTCTCATATATTTTCTTCAAAATCATAATATATGGAGTATCTATGCCTTGTTTTTCCAGTGCCAGAAACATTGCCTTATGCTGTATGGAGTCAAATGCCTTTTCATAATCCACAAATGCCAGGCATAATGGTGTTTTATATTCATTTGCTTTCTCCATTAGCTGTGATATTACGTGAAGGTGATCCATAGTTGAGAATCCTGTACTAAAGCCAGCTTGCTCTTTCGGTTGATTCTCATCAAGTATTCTTTCTAATCTGTGAGTAATGACCCTTGTGAACAACTTGTAGATATTGGATAACAAGCTAATTGGTCTATAATTTCCAATTTCTCATTTATCTCCTTTCTTATGCAGCAAAACTATGATTGCATTATTCCACTGCTTAGGCATCACACCTTTTCTAATGCACTTTGTGAAGAGCCTTGCCAGTTTTTGTGTTATGTCTCTTCCTCCCAATTATTACGTTGCATGTTTATAAAAGGCCCAGTGCAATATCCGGTATTAGCGATGCTTTTATTGTAAAAAAATATAGAAAGCTATTTCTAATCGATGGCCTAGCCTGGGCATGGCACAGTTCGAAGTTCTTAGGTAAGTGACCAGTGATATTTTTATTTTAACTGTGCACAGTGTGATATTTAATGGCATCAAAGAGCTTGAGTTTGATAACTATCTTATTTTTTGTTTGGTTTTAGATTCAAATAAAATAACCCCAATGAGTGAGAAAAAGCAAGCAAGCATTTTGCGCATCTTAGGTAATACATCGCGTTGTCATGGGTTGGTTAATGAATCAGAGCCTTTAGTTGTTAATCCAAATGGATTAACAACTAATGAAATCGACTTCATCCTCACTAACAGTAGATATATTGTGAATGATGTTACCATCCTGAATAAGGTAAATGTTGGAAGTGATCACAGAATGGTAAGATGAACACTTGATATAGATGTAGGAAAGGAAAGGAAAAAAAAACTGACTCGAGTAAATAATACAAAAGTCTTAGAGATAACAGAAGAGGAGAAAAAGCAGTATGTACTGGAACTTAAGAACAAGTTTCAGCTTCTGCAGTCTGCTCAGGACCAAGATATCGACGAGGAATATTACAACTTTCTGAAAGTGATAAAGCCCAAGAAACCTATAGGGAAAAAGAAATCCAAAGAAGAAAAAATTAGTCAAGAAACACTTGTTATGATGAACCGAAGGTGAAAAATGAAGAGCAAGATAAACACTGACAAGGAAAAAATTGGGTATACTGAGTTATGCAAAGCGATTAGAAAGAGACTCAGAGAGGACATAAGAAAATTTAACACAAGAAAAGTAGAACAAGCACTGAAGAATAGCAAGGGTGTATTTATAAACAGCAGAGAAGGCATAATTCAAATAGCAGAAGACTACTATAGAGAATTATACAAGGAGCAAGGGAATGATTCCAGCAGTGGGGAAGATGGATTGCAAATTAGAAACACATACGACATACTCGATATTCTTCCTGATGGGATAGAACATGCATTGAAGAAAATGAAGAATCAGAAAGCACAAGGGGAAGATGAAGTTACTGTAGAGTTGTTAAAATTGGGAGGAAGAGACATAACACAAAAACTGACAAGGCTCTTCACAAAGTGCATTAGAAAAGGTGTGACATCTAAGCAGTGGAATAATGCAATCATGGTTTTACTGCATAAGAAAGGAGATAAATTGGAAATTATAGACCAATTAGCTTGTTATCCCATATCTACAAGTTTTCACAAGGGTCATTACTAACAGATTAGAAAGAATACTTGATGAGAATCAACCGAAAGAAAGCTGGCTTTAGGATAGGATTCTCAACTATGGATCACTTTCATGTAATATCGCAGCTAATAGAGAAAGCAAATGAATATAAAACACCATTATGCCTGGAATTTGTGAATTATGAAAAGGCATTTGACTCCATACAGCATAAAGCAATGTTTCGGTTGTTGTTGTAGTTCGGTTTAACGACACAAGGGCTACTACGGCCAAATTGTGTCTCCTAATCGTTAATTTACAAAATATGTATTGCTAGAGAGATTAAATTATATACTTCTGTACAAACCAATATGTTTTAGATATAATAAAAGTTCTTCAATATTTGCTTCATTTCCTAAGATGCGAGATAAATCAGGTGATATATTCAATGTAGACAGTGATTGAAAAGTGTTTGACCGGATGGTTGAATGCAAGGGACAATCAACCAGGAAATGACAGACTGTAAGTTGCGTCTGACAGGATGAGCACTGTGGTGGGCTTTCTCCCAATAATAGGAAGAGATGAGTATGGTGAGTGTGTCCAATTCTCAGTCTTGCCAGTACTACTTCCTCTCGTCTGTTTCTTCGGAAGCCAGACAGCCACAGCTTTGGGTCTTCTTTTATTTGGTATAGTTTATTGTTAGTGTCACTTTTCCAGGTCTGTGACCATTTATTGTAGCAGGCTTTGCGTATGACAGACTTAAAATCAGAGAAAGGAACCTGAGGATGTTGTGAGAGAGTGGTTTCCGGATGTTTAGCGGCAAAGTCAGCACTTTCATTTCCCGGAATGCCTGAGTGGCCAGGGATCCAGCAAAATCTCATTGACTGATTGGACACACTGCAAACGAATAGCTGGGAATGAATCTGTTTCAATGTAGGGTGAGAAATGAGGAATTCTTCCTTATGGCAGAGACAGCACTAAGAGAATCTGTGTAAATTATGGCAGATGAGATGGAAAGCTCAATTATCTTACTAAGCGCTAACTTAATGGCATATAATTCGGCTGTGAAGACGCTGCAGGCAAGCGGTAGAGTGGCTGAAATTGTACATAAAGGGAAAACCGCCGCAGCACCTACCGTACTCTCAGTTTTTGAACCATCCGTATAAATTTTACAGGCATGGTTGTTCATAGCATGAGCTGAATGTAACTGTCTGATATTGCAGGAAGGTATATTTTTCCCCCACTGGAGGAAGTATGTATCTTGAGAGACAGACACATATGTCCACGGAGCAACAGGTGTAGTTGTGTCTTGGAAAATTTCATTTAAATTGATATTCCAAGTCTGAACAAGCTCTTTTATCCTGATAGAGGCGGGTCTATTTTCATTTGGTTTGCTCTCATAGAAGGCGTCCCAACGGGTATTAAAGAGATACTCCCAACTTGGGTGCGATGGTAGACTCTGGATCTTAGCAGCGTAGCGAAGCAATAGTGTTTTTCTACGCAGATGTAATGGGGGATCATGCGCTTCAATATATAGACTTTGGATAGGAGAAGTCCTGAAAGCTCCTAGTGCAGTCCTCAGAGCACTGTGGTGGATCATATTTAGCCGTTTTAAAGTAGTGCTCCTGGCAGAGTCATACACTGGACAACTATAATCTAGTCGTGAACGGATTAAACTTCTATAAAGATGCAACAAAGTACACCGATCAGCTCCACGTGACATAGATGAGACCGAACGAAGTATATTTAAATGCTTTAAACAAGAAGTTCTCAAATGAGTGATGTGAGCTTGGAAATTTAGTTTGCGGTCTAGTAATAGTCCAAGAAATTTAACGGTATTAACAAGCGGGATTGGAGTATTGTTTATTTGTATTCAGGTTCCGGATGGAGAGCTCGCTTCGTGCAAAAGTGAGTGACAGTGCATTTCTTTTCTGACAATCTGTAACTGTTCCGTGAAGTCCAGGCCTCTATTTTGGTTATGGCTAGTTGCAGCTGCCGTTCAATGGTATTCATACTTTGAGATTGACAGGAAATGGTAAGATCATCTGCATACATATAAGTTTGAACAGTTTTTGGGATATCTCGTGTCATTGTGCTAACTCGGATTGAAAACAGTGTTGGACTGAGTATTGATCCCTGCGGAACTCCCTCTTCCTGTATGTGAGATGTAGAGAGGACGTTTTTGTATCGGACTTGAAAAGAGCGCAATTGCAGGAAATTTTGAATTGTTTCCGGCAAATGGCCCCGAAGCCCCAGATGGTAAAGGTCCCTAATAATACCATGACGCCATGTTGTATCAAATGCCTTTTCAAGATCTAAATTGACCATGACTAGATGGTGTTTCATGACAAAGGCATTGCGGATATGAGATTCGGCTTTGATAAGCACATCCAGCGTTGATCTATTTTTCCGAAAGCCATATTGTTGTTCTGGAAGGAGATTCTCTGACTCCAGGATGTAGGTGAGCCTAGTATGAACCATCCTTTCGAAAATTTTTCCCATGCAGCTCGTAAGAGATATTGGCCTGTAATTTTCAACACAGGAAGGATCTTTTCCTGGTTTTGGTAAGGCGATAACGAACGAATGGCGCCATGAAGAAGGATAGGCATTTTCGGTGAAGATCCGATTATAAAAAATTAATAGAGTTCTCAAGTCTTCATCAAGTAAATGCTTTAGCATAATGTAATGAACTCCATCTGGACCTGCAGCGCTATTGGAAGATCTGTTTAATGATTCTTGAAGTTCTATTAATGTAAACGGTTGGTTGTACGGCAGTGAGCGGCGTGTGAAGAAGTTGATTTTATACCGTTCCGCACCTGCTTTGATGTTCTGGAAGGTGGACGCATAGGTGGCAGAAGCTGATATTTTTGCAAATGATTCTGCTAATGCATTTGCAACTTCTTCAGGAGTAGAAATGTCTTTCCTTCTCCAATGAAGTATCGGAGAGGGCAGCCGAGTAAATTTGCCATTTAATGCCTGTATTCTTTTCCAGATGACTCGTGTATCCGTGTCTTTGGTAATGGTTGAGGCAAAAGCAATCCAAGAATCCCGTTTCGCTTTCCGCCTAATTTGTCTAGCTTTCGCTTTGAGTTTTTTATAAGCAATTAGGTTACTAGTGGTGAGATACTTACGGAAATTATTCCAAGCACGGTTTTTTTCCTGTTTGGCAATTAAACAATCTGTATTCCACCAGTTATTTCTGTGTTTGTGATAAGGCGTGGATGTTGGAATGGAACCATTAGCTGCAGTGAGAATCTGATTGATTATATAAGTATTTACTTCATCAATATGTTGTCTTTGAACATAACATCTGTCTAAGAGTATTTGGGCACAATAGCCTCCCCAGTTTGTCTTTTTAAACTGCCAGTTGGATCGTTGAACAGGATTCGGAGTTACTCTTGTTTGTAGTGAGCAAATAATTGGAAAATGATCACTGTTAAAGGGATCGGTTAAAACTGACCATGTCATGATTGGAAAGATAGATGGTGAACAAATTGACAAGTCTAATGCAGAAACAGATCCTGTTGCTAGGTGTATGTAAGTAGGAGATCCAGAATTTAATAAATTAAGATCATTATTGTTCATGAATTCCTCCATCAATTTGCCTCTTCTATCCATTGTAGTAGACCCCCACAATGGATGATGTCCATTAAAGTCACCAAAGAGACAAATTGGAGTTGGGAGTTGTGAAATCAGGATGTCAAGTTCTGAATGCGGAAGTGGTAGAGATGGTGAAATATAGATGGAAACAAGGGTAACTGAAATACCAACTGCAATACGAGCTGCGACAACTTCTAGAGTGGTTCTCAATTGGATCGGCCTGGATGGAATGTCAGAGTTAACAAGAATAGCTACTCCGCCACGAGCAGGAGAGTTTGAACTCCTATCTCGTCTGTATATCACATAATTTGAAAATTTTGGTGAAATTTGGGGTGACAAGAAAGTTTCTTGTAGGCATACACCTATGGGATTGAATTGAGCTAGTAAATCCCTTAAGTCATCAGAACGACTACTTAGTCCTCTGCAGTTCCATTGTAGGATGTTATACATTATTTAGATTTAGCTGAGGATGATTCGTCTGACTGTTTTTTGTTCGTGGGACATTTATTCCGGTCTTTTTTTGGGAATGTGGGGCGTCCAATATCCATGGTGTCATCTGCATGGAGTTCTAGAATGGGCTCCTCGTTACTTAGCAGCTCATCTACATCCATATTATTGGTAGGCGATTCCATTTTTTTGAGACTGAGTGAGATTTTAATTGTTCTTTTTCAACTGAGACTAATGGGGTATGAGTAGGAATACTGATTACAGTATTTGTGGCTTCGCTAGTTTTTTTCAGAGGATTATCTTTTTTAGAGGTTGAAAGTGTAAATTTAAGCCAATTCGCTAGAGAGGTGTTAGGCGGAACTGATACATCCGTTTGAGCTGCAGTAGAAACAAAGTTTCTAGTTCGAGCTGCATAAGAACGACCACTAGGCATGGTCGACATAACTTGTCTACGTGCCTCAGGAAACGTGACTTTATTTTCAATTTTGTATTTTTGTATTTTCTTTCCTGTTATCCATAGCTCACAAGTTTTGGAAAAGGCTGGATGGCTTCCTTTGCAGTTTGGACAAACAGGAGATTTGACTGAACAATCCGCTTGGGTGTGATCTTTAGAGCCACAGATGGGACATGTGGCTTCCCCGCGACAAGCCTGCTGGGAATGGCCGTATTTCTGACATTTAAAGCAACGAACAGGATTCGGGATGTATGGTCGAATCCGGCAGTTTAAATAACCAGCTTTAATACAGGATGGTAAGTCTGGAGTGCTAAATGTCAGAACGATGGATCTTGTTGGAGTAAGATTTCCATCTTTTTTCGTCATGATCCGTTTTACATTTACAACTTTCTGACTGCTGAGTTCTTGGAGTAGTTCTTCTTCAGAGACTGTAATTAGGTCCCACTCGCTGATGACACCTTTTGATGAATTTAGTGTTTTGTGGGGAGTAATTTCTACTGTCAACCCACCAAATGTTGTTTTTAACAGCCGCTCAGAATGTTTTGAGGTGGCTGTTTCTATCAAAAGGTCTCCGGATTGCAGTCTTTTAACCATTTTTGGTGATCCAGCAATTGACTCCAAGATTTTCTGAATTAAGAATGGTGACAACTTACCCACAGGTTGGGCAGATAGGGAATGAATCACCAGGAAGTTTGGGCAATCGTCATGACATTCTGCTTCTCTTCGCAGTCTTTTAGGTTGACTTGAGTCATGGTCAGGTTTAGAATCTTCCGCTCTTGAGCTCAAAGGCTCTAAGTTTGGATAATGATTTTTATCCATGATCGCTCCTTTTTGCCCTGGGGGTTTGCCTTTACCATCCAGGTTACCGGCCCCGCCACGGGGAGGCAGGAGCAGTGCCGCTTGGTGGCCAAGCGTAGAGTTAATAAGTTAGTACAGCTAGCTAAATTAAAGAAAAAGGTACTTGCCTTCTTCTGGGCTCTCTTCTTAGTGTTTTTAAGTAAGTAGAGCTACTTAACAGAAAATATTAATTCTAAGAGAAAAACAAGGAAAACTCTGTCACTTGGAGGAAAAACGCTTTATAAACTCGCAAGAATCGCTTGGCCACGGAAACGCTTGGCACCCGGGGCCGCAATGTTTCGGGCACTGGAAAGACAAGGCATAGATACCCCACATATTATGATTTTTTTTATTAGACTCATCTAGTCTAATAAAGACAGTAGGAAATTTAAAATCTAGAAAGGAGTTCAACAAGGAGACACAATATCTCCGAAGCTGTTTAATGCTGCCTTGAGGAAGCTTTCAGAAGATTAGACTGGTCGCAGAAAGGAGTCAATGTGAACGGAGAGTACCTAAACCATTTACGATTTGCAGATGACATTGTGGTCATAAGGCACGATCGCAAAGAATTAGAGGAAAATCTTAATCAGTTATGCACAGTTAGTAAGGATTTTGGACTAAAGATGAATACGGCTAAAACAAAAGTAATCATGAACAAGTATGCCACAGAAAGGGAAATAATGATTGAAGGAGCAGTAATTGAAAAGGTGGAGTCATATACTTATCTGGAACAAGTTATTAGCTGTAATAATGATAAATGGCTGGAAGTCAAGAGAAGAATAAATTTTGGATGGATAGCATTCAGGAAATATAGTCACATAGTGAAGAGCAATATCCCAGTTTGTCTGAAATGTAAAATAATGAACCAATGTATACTCCCCACCATGACTTATGGAAGTCAAACTTGGGCACTCACCAAAAGAATGGAAAAGAAGCTGAGAACTACACAGCGAAGAATGGAACGAATTATATTGGGAATCAGACTGTTAGATAAGAAGAGAAACACGTGGATTAGGCAGCAAACTCAAGTAAAGGACATTCTTATCAAAACTAAAAAACTAAAATGGTCTTGGGCAGGACACATAGCTCGAAGACATGATGACAGATGGACTAAGAAAATAACAGAATGGTACCCAAGAGGAGCTAGAAGAAAACCTGGAAGACAAAGGCAGAGATGGATAGATGAAATTCATCTATCCTCTTTTAGCCTTCAAAACAGCCTGGATTTGTCTAGGCATGGATTGAACAAGATGCTGAAAACGTTGTGCAGGAATAGAGTACACATTCATGCAGACATGAATGTGTGTCACACAGTTCCTTGAGATATGATGGAGGTGTAGACCTGCAGTGAAACAGCCCTTTCCAGCTCATCCCAAAGATGTTCAATAATTTGAGATCTGAAGACTGAGCGGGCCACTGCAGCAAAGAAAAGTCATTGTCATGTTCCTGAAACCATTTCATAGTGATTCAGGCTTTGTGCACTGGTGCATTATCCTGCTGGAAGTAACCATCTGACTGAGGATAAACTGTCAACATGAACGGATGCACTTGTTTGCAGCAACAATGTTTAGGTAAGATATGGCATTCAGACGTGAATCTATGGGTTTCAATGGACCCAACATGTGCCAAGAAAACATTCCCCACACCATAACACTGCCCCCCAACACCTTGCACAGTAGTCATCAGGCATGACGGGTCAATGGATTAATGTTTTTTTCCGCCAAATTCTGAGTCTTCCATCAACATGATGCACCAGGAACTTCTACTCATCAGACCAAGCAACTGTTTTCCAATACTCGATGGCCCAGTGCTGGTGTTGCTGTGCCCACAGGAGGCGTGCTCTCTTGTTCTTCATTGATAACAAAGGTACGTGATGTGGCAGTCGGCTGTTGTAGCCCATTTGCGACAAAGTGCAACTTGTGGCCCATTTCGATATTTTGTTCTGTGCACCAAGGTTGTATTCTGACGTGATGTGCAACACTGTGGCCCATCTGTTTGCTTGCACAATTCTAGCCATCCTCCTCTGACCTCTCTATCAACATGCGATTTTCTTTCACAGGTTTTCTTTCGATACACCCTTGAAACTGTAGTGCGTGAAAAGTTCAGGAGAACTGCCGTTTCAGAGATGCTTTGTCCAACAAGTCTTGCCCCTACTATCATGCCACGTTCGAAGTCCAATAGATGACTCATTTTCTCCATTCTTGCTACAGTTTGTATGCTTAACTGATACTAGAAAGGTTGCTGTGCTGCATTTATATCCACAACTATGGTCATGTGACTTGCAACGTGGGACTAACCATTTTTGTGCACAGCAGGGTGTAACAAATAAAGTGGCAACACAGTGTATATACATTAAATTGAATAGAATAACAAGAAAGTGGAAAGAACAAGACATTCAAGAATTCACTGTCTTTTGTAAGTTGTGTGGAAACAACCTTATTTTGTCAATTTTATAATTATTTTATCAATTTTATAATTATTTCTTATTATGCATATTTTATTAGTTATCTCTACCTCTCTTCTATCACTATCCACCCCAGGGTCTCACATCTGGTGAGTATGGGCTTGGCACACCCAGGGTCCTGAACCAGATATCATCATTCTTTTCTTCCTTGGTGATTCCCTTCTACTTCTCTCTCTCAGGGTAACTCTTTTTTTTTTTTTTTTTGGTTGGTGCAGCATAAGCCTCAGGCTTCCTTCACCATATGGCTAATAATAAATAATAATAATCTATCTTTCTCATTTTCTTTCCTTCCCCCCACTTTATACACATATATATAAAGTAACTAGTAACTACAACTGCAAATTTCACAAGCCATTTTCTAAAATATCCCCCTTTTAATTCTAGCTATTTTACATTTTCCTTTATTTTGGTAACTATAAAAACCTTATTCATTTTCATTTTAATTTATATTGGTAACAAAAAATTTTTCATCTATGTTTTAAGTTTTTTACTCATTGGTTTGTGGTTTACATCAGAAATGACATGTTGCTATTTTTCTTGCAATTCCAGCCATTGGCACCTGATGAGAGGCCAATTTTGTAAGTTGTGTGGTAACATCTTCCTTTGATCAATTTTTATGTAATTATGTATTTTTATAATGCACATTTTATTAGTTATCTATTATCTTCACTCCCTGTTTCTCTCACTTTCATTAACTTCTGCATTTTTTCACTTCTCACTTCTTTTTTTACTTACTGTTCTTTTATTCCTTTTCCTCTTACCTTTAATTTTATATATATATATATATATATATATATATATATCCCTCCCCCCAAGAAACACTTCTATCATTTCTAACATGGAAGTATATGGAAAATCATCATTCACTTAACAGCATTTCTGTTAATCACTCATTTTCAAGGAACCTAATCCTAAGCTTGTTGTTAAGTGCATTTACTTCTACTTTCAGATAGCTTAATATCAGCTCATATATGCCCTAGACACAAGTTATTTCATTCTTAGTGCTGTAAAACTAGATCACTGCTACTAATAGCTTACAACAAGAAAAAGGAGCTCGCATTTTCTTACCTTAATTGTAGAAATTTGGTTTTGAAGTTCATGCTGACCCTCCTGAATGAGTCCTGAATTGCCTAATTGTAGTTCTACACTCTCTATCCAAGTAAGAAGCTGACATAAATTATCTCCACAGAATCTGTACCTTTCTTCAATTGCTATCTAATTTTGGAAAGGAGAAGGGAGAAAAATCCCAAGTCACTGAAACAGTACACTGATATACGTGCAACAAAAATATCATGCAACACACTGCCATTCATATTCAGCAATTAGAATATAAACTCAACAACACAGCATGCACAATGTTCAATTTCTGATGATTTTCAATACTGTAGCATTTATTGAATGTAACTTAAAAATCTTGCATTCAGGATTGCAGAACATAATTCAAATTGCTAGCATTATCATAAACTCTTCTGAGATATAATTCCAAATACTATATTTATAAACTTTATAAATGGTCAGTTGGTTTAGAAAATTATATCAAAAAATCTTTAATGTTCTAAAGCAATGCTAATGCAGATTTTTATGATAAATTTAATTCATTCATTGCCATAAATTATCATTTATTTTGCAAAATAACTCTCAAACTATTTATTTTGAAGACAGCAATATTTAATATACAGTAAAATCTTTTTATTTCAATCCCAGTAATTTGATGTCTAGCGTAATTCAAAGTAAGAATACCATATCTATTTAGTGAGGAGTATTCAAAATATGCCTACAATGAATTTCTAAGTCACAATCTGGTTTGGTGACTCATAATCAGTTTGTGCATAAATGGAAATTTTCATTTATGATAACTGTAGGTAATTAGTGAGCAAATTTTTGAATGGTATTCTCCTTTCCGTTTACATTAACTTCTTTTACCATTTCAAAGAAGTGGAGAATTAAATCAGTCAAAAAGAATCTTGAAAGTGACTATTTTGCATGTATTTCCCAAAGTCACATTATTGGAGTTGTTAAAATGGACTGTTAATTTTGACCATATTCATCAATTGAAAATAAAATTATAAATTTTGTACACAAATTTTTGTGTACACAAATTTTTGCATTTAAAAATAAAAAGGCAGCTAGAATATATATATATATATATATATATATATATATATATATGTTTTTTTTTTTTTTTTTTTGTTGTTGTTGTTGTTTTAATAAGAATACAGTAGTAAACTTTTTCATAAATCTGACTGTTATGTTCATATGCCTACAAATAAGTATATGTTGTTATACCTACACAATACAACAAGTAGTGCAATATAGGAATGATTGTAAGATTTGCTTACAATACAGGCAGAAAACATGTAGCACAATATAGCATAACGGTAAGATTTTATTAGAGTATTATGCTTACAATTTAGGCATATTAAATGTAACAATAAGATTTATGAAAACGTTTATTACTGTATTTTGATTTTAAAAAAATCTAGTTGCCTTTCTAAGATTTTGAAATACAAAAATTAATGTCTAAAGTATGAAAATATTTAAATTTTGAATTGTATTTACATTTAGTGAATATGGCCAATTAGCGTGCTCACTGCAGAATTAAAAAATAACAATTCTGCTATTTTGCATTAATATATCATGAGTTTTAATTTTCTTAAGGTTCACCCCCCCATTCCATTATAGGATCAAAACAATTTTGGTACAGCAACCAAAATAAGCCGACAGTATCTTGGTACAAGGGCAAACATAGCTGGAATGAGGAAATTACATATTTTAGAAAAGGAGTTACATAATCTGGAAAAGTTGGAAGTGATACAAAGATGATAAAAGTGTAAAATCTAAAGTGCAAATTGCTAAAAAATATTTTATTCCACCTCATTATTTAAAATCATGATGTGAATGAAAAATAGCAAAAAGTGGAACATAAGGTGGAAAATATGTAGAGGAAAAAAAACAAGTGCTGAGGTGACTACTTTTTTCCATGCAAGACTAAAACCTTGCCTATCAGTAGAATCTATGATAAAAGAAAAAGTCAAAAATATATCTATCAAGTTATGCAAAGATTTCAAATGAGTCATTGTACTAATAATATGCACTAATAGCAATAAAATGGGAAGCACATTTTGCAGTATTATGCCCAGAAGGGCATTTTAAATGTGAATGAACATAGACTGTTCTACCACTCTTACCAGACAGGACAAGAAAGACAGCAAGAAATATACTGAGGTAGATTTAATATATTTACCTTTTCTTTAAGGTATAAAAGAGTACATTTAATAAGCAAAAGCTAAAATAAACCTCAATTTTTGAAAAGAAAATGCCTGCTTTGCACTTAAAAGGATTACAAATAAAAAACTATGCTCCAAGAAGTTGCAATGCCATCATAAAAAGACAGCCAGCCCAGATATCTCTTCCTAATGGATCAATGTCCAGTAAGCAAATATGAACTTGGTGGTTTCATCTACCTACTAACACAAATTGATACAAATATCCACTAAATGAGAGAACAGTTTACTTACTAAAGGATTACATAAAAAAACAACTCATATATTATGTTGAGAAAATCTCAAAAAATACTCCTGTAGCTCAAATCAATAAGTGGATTGTAAACCTCAGTGACTGCAAACTGTTTCCAAAAGCTAGTTCTGAAGCAGTATATTCAATACCCAATGAAATGAACTTGTATTAGTTCACCTGGTGTGAGATCATAGGTGAAATATAGTGTTCTACCACTTTGGTAGAATGCATACTAATTGCTGACAATCTGATACTTTGCAGCAGCATACATAAAAGTGGGCTGCTGTTAAGGAGGGAGCTACAGATCAATTAAAAGGGAAAGAAGAAGTCTTACCTACACATTGCCCATAAGGAGGTATCTGATGCTCCAATAAATAGTTGACAATCATTAAATTAACATCTAATGTCAATTTAATGATTTCCATCTCAAAATCAGTGTTGAAAATATTCTAAAATATATCAAATGTTTGTTAAACTTTCTTTCAAAGCATTTCTTATAGAATCAATTTAAAAGGATCATCTATAAAACACATCAGGCTTAAACAGTATTAACCTTTTTAGATTACACTTCAAATATAGCTCTCATTCTATATAAAAGACCCATTATGATCCTTACTTCATTCCTCCATAACACAATTTATAAATGGAAATTCCTTCACCAGCAGTGTTGAAAGGTAGAGTCAAAAATAACAAGCAGCATATGCAAAAGGAGAATATATGATAAAAGGGAAGTCATTAAATTATAACAGCAAATCAGCTTATAAGGCCAATACATTTGTAGCAAAATGGATAAATAATTTTAATGGATTGTAAAAAAAATACAATTTTTTTTTAATGTCTATATACAGTATTTTCAACAAGGATGCCCCAAAGTCATATTTTTTTTAGTCCCTTGAACTCTAAAATATCCACTAAATGATGTAAAAAATATAAGTTAACAACAAAGAACAGCTTTAATGTTAATTTAATGACACAAAAATACTTTTTATATCATTTACCAATATAATATAACACTGTATAAACTATTACAATTAGACAAAAATTAAAATTAGAACTGAAGCATTTAGAATTTAACATTTTGAAATGTTAGTCATTTAAAAGACAGTATAAAAAACATATTAAACTATAATCATTACCCTTTTATAATGTGTAATGCAAGAATAATTTTTTATAAACAATTTATTGAATGGCAGCAAATGAATTAAATTGATGATAATAAAGTGCTACTTTACATTAAATATTTTAATAAATCTAAAAAATAAGTGTTACTGGTCTTATAAGGATAATTGTTAATTTTTTAATTCAGTTCAAGTACCAAACCCCACTATATCTACTCTTGCTGCTATAATTATTATCTGTAACCATTAATCCCAGTTTAGTAAAAAGCATGTGAAGCAGTGAGATTGGTCGAGGAAGACATGCAACCAATTAGTTGGGAATATATCTGGAAAGGTACTGCAATTTTTATACAGCATTAAAAAAAAATAAATCACTATACATCAGCACAAGTCTAGCATTTGAAATGCAAAAGTGAAATCTTTTTACATACCATTCTTGATTATAGACGTGGAGAATTTCAAAAATTCAATCTCAGGACTGAGAAGAGAATAAAAATGATGAAATGCTAGAAAATGCGTGACTGTCATAGAAGGTTTGTGTAATTAATTTCAAATTGAACACAAAACATTTTTAATCTTTTATTTCTGGTCACTGCAACAAATAAAAATTATAATTTAAAACTATACAAGCACATATGGTAGGATTTGCAAAGCAATATCAAACATGCTGAGTCTCCTACCATGCTGCCATGCTATCCTTACCCTTGCTTCAGCAGTAATCAGGAATCCTTCCTCTAAAGCTTGTAGAAGATGAATAACTTTCCCACTGCCATGATCTGTTAAAAACCCAGTATATGGATCAAGCAAGTTGTTGGCAATTGCTTGTTTGATAGAGAGGATACAACCAGTGCTGGGATGGCGAACCAAAGTTCTAGAAGGATCTAGAAGGGCATCATTAAGAGATTCCTGAAACGTCAATTGGAGGCCTGTAAAAGGATTAGTAAATTTGCCTTGTGGTTCATATAGACCATACCAAAGAGCATCTAGAAGTGGAAAGGGTTTGTCAGGTAACATAATCTGATCTGATTTCAGTGCTTCATCAATTGTGAGAACTTGGTTAGTGTGATGAATGAAAAGAGTATTTTTAATGGAATCGATAATTCCAGCCTTAAATCCATATGAAAGATTCCACACTCGTCTATTTTTGAAATCTTTAATGACTGCTGACTCCTCATCTATTAAACCTAAAGCAAGTGCATCCTTTAATAAATATGTTTCTTTAAATTTTGAGTCTACATAAACACCTGTAGTAGTATTTAAGCAACCTTCTTCAATTGCTTGAATAAATGTTTTTGGTTGTTTCATATAAATAATTTTGTTGTTAAAAATTGTGAATGCCTTTGATTTACTACATAATGGATCAAAGATAACCTTTTCTCTAATATCAATGATACCTTCTTCAATGGCAACTTTCAATATTTTATATTTACCTGACAATTTTATTAAAGTGGACTCTGAATCAATCAACTTATTTTGAAGAGCTTCTTGCAAGATAAATTCAACTTTAGTATTTAAATCTAGAATAGCTTTATTAAATTCAGTACACTCCCAAAATGACTGTTGCAAACTGAATGGTGGGGAAGTTGAAATTATCAGACCCTGCTCAAATGCCACATCTATACAAATATAATCATCTGTTTTGGGATTTTTCAGCAAGTTTGAATTTCCATCAATAACACCCTCCTGAACTGCCACTCTAAGAGACTTATAACAGTCTGGACATTTAATTAAAGCTGTCAAATCACCAATAAGACCATTTTCAATTGCTCTTAATATGGTTAAATGATTTCCTGTAACAGGATCAGTTAGTTTTCCAGTCACTGGATTAAGAAGTTTCATTTTTAGTGCTGCTTCTAGAGTGAAAGGCTTTCTGGCACTCAAAATTAAAAACTGATTGGCAGCATCAAGAAGTGTGAGTTGCTGTTTAGTATCTGGTTTAATGTATAACCCATACTTATGATCAATGAGATTAATGCTTATTGCTTCAAGAATTTGAAAATACTGCCCAGTCATGCAATTTTTCACAATGGAATCTTGAGGATTAATAACTCCTTCAAGAATGGCATCGTCAAGAGTTAAGTGCTTTCCACTCGAAGGGTGAACAATTTTACCTGTTTTGGGATTATATAAACCAACAACGATAGCTTCATAAAGTCCAAATGGTTTCTCAATGTCAATAATGTATCCCTGTTTAACAGCATCAGTTAAAGAAATTACTTTTTGTGTTTGAGGGACACAGAAATTTCCATTTTGGGAATCTATTATACCTTCCCTAACAGTTTCAATGAGAGAAAGTGCTGTTTGAGAAGAGGAATTCCAGTAACAAAGTAAATAAGGATTAATAAAAAAATCTCTAATAGCTTGATAGACTGTAATCTTCCTAGCTGTTTTAAGATTTAAAATCTTTCCTGTTTTTGCATCATACAGCCCTTGGCATATTACTCTTTGCAGAGAAGGAACTAAATTACTTTCTATTACAAGTCCTGTTTCAAATCCTGTTACAAGTGACACCATTGATCCATCAGGACACTCTATCTTTCCACTTTCACCATCTACATGGCCATCTGTTATAGCATTTAGAAGTGATTTCAATGATTCTGTTTTAGCATCTTTGATATAAACTGACTGAGGATCCAAAAGGTATCTATCAAGGGATTCCTGCAATGTGAGCCAACTACCTGCTCTAACATCAAAAAATTTTCCATGACATTCATCATAAATACCTTTGTGAAGTGCTTCTTTTATATGTTGTGGTCTACCAACTTCAGTCAGTATACCATATTCAAAGGCTTTCTTAAAATCCATCATAATTCCAGTTTTCACCTTTATTTTTCCCTGTTTAATATCAATTATCTCCTCTTCCACAGCTTGCTGAAAGGTTGAAATTGATCCTGCAATTTCATTTTTAACTAAAGTGGAAGAATAATCAATAAAATTTCCTGCAATAGCTTTTTCAGTGGATATCTTTCCTGGTGAAATAGTATTAATAAAGTAGCCTGTTTCTGGGTTGTAGAATCCTTTATAAACAGCTTCATCTAATGACAATTGCTTCTGTACTGGAATGATTAACCCACATTCAAGAGCATCGTAAAAATTCATTTCAAAACCAGTGCCAAACCTGATAATTCCTTTATTTGCATCTATTATTTTAGATTTTACTGCTTGTGAAAGCTGAAGGATATCAAAGCTTTTAGGATCCTTCACAGTAAACAAATTACTATTTATCCATTCACGACGAATAGCCTCATCTAGTGTGATATTTTCACCTGTACTAGGATCAGCTAATAGTCCACTTTCTGCATCATATACATCATGTTCTAGTGCCTCCTGAAGGGACCATGGAGGATTTGCTTCAAGAAAGTAACCCCTCAGTAATGCTACATCAAATGTCATTAATTTTGGATATGTTAGCCTTCCCGATTGTGATATTATCAAACCCAAATTCATTGCCTCTTGCAAAGAAATAAGGATATTATCTTTCTGATTCTTTATCTTGACAAGATCACCATTAATGAACCCAGTTTTTAAAGCATCACTCAAACTAACACTCTCTCCAATCACAGGGTCTGTAAACTTCCCTGTGATAGGAGAATAAAACCCTTTATTAACAACATCAATAAGAGATAATGGAACTCGATGGGTTAAAATTAATCCTTGTTTTAAGGCAACATCCAGAGTTAAAAGTGAATTTCTAGCTGTATCTTTTATTTTACCAGACTTGGCAATAATTAATCTTCTCATTAATGCTTCATCTAGAGTTACGGTATTACATGAATCCGTGTCCATTATTTCTGAAATAAAAGCATCCACTAATCCTATCTTCACAGCTTGCTCAATATCCATTTGTTGTTTTGTTACTGGATCACTGATTAAACCAGGATGTGGAAAGTATAGTCCTTTTCTTATTACAGCTTCAAGTGACATAGGTATTCTTTTAATAGCAATTAAGCTTCTTTTATATGCTGTTTCTAGGGTTATTTCTTGATTTGTTATGGGATTAATAAAGAGATTATTTTTCAAATCAATTAAACCACACTCAGATGCATGTTTTATGGAAAGAAGCTTATTCATCTTAGAATTGTATACTACAACTGATTCTGAATCTAGCAATTCTGTATCAAGGGCTTCAGATAAAGGAATTTTTCTTGAGGACAGTGTTAAAGTCACTGTTTCTTCATCAAATATATTTTCTTCAATGGCTTTCTGCAGAGTTAACGATTTCAAATACTTTTCATTAGAAAACTGACATATCTTATAACGAATCCAACCCAATTTTGCTGCATCAAAGAAAGAAATCTCCTGGCCTGTTTTAGGAATTAACATATAACCAGTATTCCTGTCAATGAGAAATTTGTCAAACGCCTCCTGTAAAGGCAGAAATTCTCCATTCCTTAGATCTTGAATAAATAACACATCTTTATCAATTACAGTACTGATAATATTCACAAAAGCTGTTGGTTCCCCACTTTCAGGGTCAACAAATGTTTTTAAATCATCACTGTAAAATTTTTTCTCAATGGCATAACTTAATGTCAAGGGAAATTTTGATTCAGAGTAACCACATTCAGATATAATTAATTCACCAGGACTGCATATTTTTACCACAGTATCCAATGTGACTATATTATCTGAAAGGGCATTTTTTAAAATATATCTCTTGTTCTTATTAGGCATTATAAGATTACAAGTATCTGAACTGAATTTGTCATTATAAAGTATTTCTTTTAAAGGATAACAACTACCAATTGTTAAATTTTTTATTTCTTTACTGATATGATCATTGCCCTTAGCTTTACTAATGGTATGAGCACCATATCCATCTAAAATTAATGTTTCATTATTCTTCACTGCTGCTGCTGCGAAGGTTCTAGTTTCATCTAATTTATCATAGCCTTGCTGATTACTACACAATAGTCCATTTTCTTTCATCACTGTTTCAGAATCAAGGTCTACTTTTAACACATTTTGTTTAACATACTTTGAAAGAGACCTGTGTATATTATGCCTTGGTGATGTATCTTGAATCTGTAACAAACCTGCATCAATAGCATCCATAAGAGGTACCTTTTCACCTGATTCAGGAAGCATTAATGTGCAGGATAGTGGATCAATCAGATTTTTATCTAGAGCAGTAAAAAGATTTATGCTATTTTCTACAGGAGGAACAGGATAAGCCATTATAAGTCCTTGTCTCAGAGCAACCTGAAGAGGAGTGCAATTACCATTCACGGGATGTACAAACTGTTTATTCACTACATCAATTAATCCATAAAGAAGTGCAACTGGAAACGTTAAACCAAGGAGTGGTATTTCAGTGTTTAAAATAGGTGGCTGTTGAAATATACACATTTCAATAGCATTAAGAACATCAATCTTCCCTACAGAAGTCTGAACTTCAGCAGTTGTACAATTCACTATTTCCCTAGCCATTGCCTCTTCCAGTGTTATTAATTTTCCAGTTTCTGGTTCAATGATCTGTGATATGGGATTTATAATATCACAGCTTACTGCTTCTTGTAAAGTAAGAGTAACACCTATTTCTGGGTGAATAATTCTTTTTAATGATGGATGAAAGAGTCCTTTAGATACCGCTTCTGGAATTGTTAATGACAGCCCAAAAGGAATTACAAGTTGTCCACTTTCTGGCTCTATTAAACCAGAATCCAGAGCCTCACAAATAGTAAGATTTTTAAACCTTTTTGGATCAATTATTCTTCCAATATTTCCATCAATTATTTTGAGTTTTAAGGCTTCATCCAGAGACAGAGGATTACCATCCTGTGCTTTGAGAAATTCAAATTGATTTAACACACTGGCTGTTGCTTGATCAATTAGCCCACAATTAGCAGCATCTGAAGGACTTATTTTCTTTTTTTGTATTTTCCGAGATACAATTCCTACTTTAAAAGAAGAATCAAGGGTCTTAGCTTTTCCTATTTGCACTTCAAATTTGGGTTCTGTAAAATTTCTTTTTACTGACTTATTCAAAATTGTCTGTTCATTATACTCTAAGCAGTCATTAATTTTAAAGACATCTTTATCTGTTTGTTCATTTTCTTTTACAATGTTATTTTCAAAATTCAATTTTTCTACAGATGTATCAAGTTTGGAAATATCTTGTGGATAAAAGAACTGATTATCTATTCTACTTGAATTCGTAAGCTCTGGCAAATATGTAAGGCTCCCAGGAAGTTTCCCTGATTCACTAATAGTAATATCCCCGGAATTTTTTTGTTTGAACACAGAAGCCATAGAGCATTCATCGCATGCCAGTGTTATAAAATTATGTTTAAGTGCCTCTTTTATTGGCATTATTCTTCCCATTCTCTTGTCTATATAATTTCCTGTATGTTTGTCTACAATCTTTTGTTCAATCGCAACATCTAGTGGAATATTTTCATCCGATATTGTATCTTTGACTATGAATAGCTTGGCATCAACTTCTCCCATTTCTATAGCCTTGATCAAATTGCTTTTGTTGCCCGTTTCCAAATCTACGAGTAGAGCAGAACTAATCTCAAAGTAAACGTTTGGTATTATTTCAATATATTCATAATTAGAAGGATTGGTACCATGGTCTTTAGTTTCTACTTTAGTAATGCTCCGAATGTTATTAAATGTAATACCCAATTTTTTATTACTACTCTCACAATCAGCACATAAACAGAATTCTTTCTGCGGAATGTGAGTAACCACGCTGGAATTAAGAATAACTAAACCTTTTTTTATAGCCTTTTTCATATTTATTTGTAGAGTTTTTGAATTATAATAACCTCTGTTGTCCAAAATTCCTTGTTCCAAAGCCTGCAAAAGAGAAATTCCAATATTTTCATTGGGTGGAATAACCATTGCTGATTCTTTAATTATAATGCCATTTCTAACAGCATTTCCAAACGACATTGCTTTATTACAGTGGAGAATCCTAAATATTCCACTCACTGGATTAAATAACTTTTGTTCTATAGCTACACTTAATAACCAACTTTCTTGATGAAAAGTTTTACTTTCAGATGCTGCCTGCAAGTTGCAATGATAATCTGAAAAATTCACAGGTTTCACATCGATCTGTTCTACTCCATGAGTCACTGAAATTTTGTGAAATTCATTCTTATGAGTATTTTCTGTTAATACAGTATCTTTAACTAATTGAAGAGCTATGTTGCTATTTGACAAGTGCCTCATGCCAGATAAGTCTTTAGATAGTTCTACTGTATACAAATCAGAAAATTGATTAAAGACAGGAATAGTTTTCCCATACATACTTTGTTGACCTTCATTTTGCAAAGAGGGAAACACACTGTTCTTCACAGTGAAACACACACCTGCATCAGTGGAATAAATACTTTCTGGAAGAGAGATTTTATCTGAAAATTCTCTGTTGGTCATTTCTTTGTGTAGCAGAATATCTTCTTCTCTTTTAGGATCTTTCAAAAGTCTATGTTTTTGATTAATTTCCTGATTTACTTCATCTAAGTACGTAACATTAACTTCAGATGCAATTCCATGTGTACTTACTGTTACATATTTTGTAACAGTTTTTGTAACTGTTGATACTGTAACTGAAATATTAAGTAATGCTTTTAGAAGAATAGCACCTTCAGGTGTTATGAAGCTTCTGTTAATGGCATCCATAAGAATGAGAGGCTTTCTTGATCTAGGTTCTCTTAATTGACCAGTGACTGGGTCAAGATATCCTTTAAGTACTGCTTCCAAAACAGTCAACTCATTATTCATTTGATCAAATATACCTATCTTTCTATTAAGCATATCATACAACTGTGGCTGTATAAGTTTAAATGACAAAACTTCATTGAGTGGAACAGAGCCACAGCTAGAATGTTTTATACATCCATTATGTAAATCAATTATTTTTCGAAATACTGCTGTATTGAAGCTCAGATATTCACCATGTTCAGTATCTCGTATTCCTTCAATATCAAATATTGTCTTTTGATGGACAGATGTAATAAGTCCTTTGTGAATTGCCTCTGCTAAACTCAGTGTTTTTCCCATAGAAAGATCCATAAATTTTCCTTGAGGTGTCACAATTCCTTCCTTAAAGGCTTCTAATAGAGTGAGACATGTCTGATTAAGTGGATGAATTATACACCTCACATTTATATCAAGAATTCCTTTGGCAATGGCTTCAATAATAAAAAGTTTTCTTTTAGAAATAGGATGTAAGAGTTTACCAGAAAAATCTAGTAAACCACATTCACATGCATCTTTTAATGTAAGTGGAGAGAAAATTAGATTTTTCTTTAGTGCCTCATTAAGATTAAACTTTTCTCCAGTCTGTGAGTTAATATAAAGTGCACTTTCTGTACATATTATACCTTTACAAAGAGCTTCAGGCAGAGTCAACAGTTCATCACTATTATAAACTACTTCTCTAATATTGCAGCACAATATTCCACAAGAAACTGCTTCATCAAGGGTAAATCTTTCACCAGAGTCTTTATCTATTATTTGTCCAGAGTGATTATCAATCAGTTGTAGGCGGATAGCTTCTGTTAGAGGAATACCACCAACATTTTCTACTGGAAGCTGAATGTCAATAATATTTTTATTGAGTGCTTCACTTAAGTTTATGTTTTTGTTGCTTTTTGGATCCCAAAATATTCCTGTTTCAGGATTAAGAAGACCCATTTTAACAGCCTCGTTTATTCTTAATTTTGATTTATGAATAATTTTCAGATCCTCTAAATATTTTACCTTGTCTTCTTTAATTAGACCTATATGGATGGCTTCATTAACAGAAATGGAAACACCTAATTTTGGATCAATGAAGTTACCATTTTGTGGGTCAAACAATTTTTTTTGAATAGCTTCTAATAATGTAAGTTCAATTCCTGTTTTGGAGTCAATTATGCCACAATATTCTGTTAAACAATTAGCTAAATCTGCAGTCACATAACCTTCAGCTGTGGCCTCTTGAATATTAAACCAACTTCCAGTGAGTATATCTACATATTTCCCTGTTTTAAGATTAAAAATTTCCTGCTCAATTGCCTCATTGAGTGTAAGTTTTGTTCCAGTTTTTGTGTTTAAAAATCCTCTGACTGTTGTGACATCAACTGTATTTGAAGAATCATCTTTTCTAAACTGATTTGTACTTTTAATTTCTGCAATTATTAATGAAGAGCCTGATAAAACTTTGGACGAATCAGAATAGCAGCCTGTTTCTATAGGCATGGTACCTTGGGATATAACAAAATGGTTATTAGCTATACAAGGTCTTTTGTTCTTAACAATAACAGCTGAAGGTAACTGCTGATTGTCCTCACTATATTCAGATGCATTTTGTCCTACTGCATATTTCCTTGTTTGTATAACAGCTTCTGCATGAAAAGTTGTTTGTCCTTCTGAAAAGCAGATATCTGGTTGAGTTGGAAAAATACCAGGTAGTGTATCAATAACAAGTTCAGTACGGAAAGTCTTCAGAATGATGGGTGCAGCTTGAATGACGGTGACGGAGAACTAAGAAAGGGAAAGACAGGGAGGAAAGACAATCAGACAAAAACAAAAGCAAATGGACAAACAAATACATGCAAACAGAAGAGTCTGTACTGGACAAAAGAATAGATTTTAAAAACTTACTCATCATCATGTATATTGCTAAAAATTCATGCAAAAGTAATATTCAATTGGCAATTAAAGAAAACAAAATAGATAATATATGCATTGTGTTATAGTTCAAACATGTTTTATTATCAACATACCTCAAGGGTTAAAATTTCCTTGTTGTACTCAAGACGTGTCCATCACTTGGTGCTCATGTGATGGATAGTTTCAGGTAGTAGTATTTGTGTAGTGGTACTTATTACAGAGGAGCAGGTATACAGCAGAAACAGATTAACTTATAAAGATGTAATCTAGTAAAAAGGTCCCTAATACAATATTTGATATGCTCCAAATTTACATCTGTGTGTGTGTGTGTGTGTGTGTGTGTGTGTGTGTGTGTGTGTGTGTGTGTGTGTGTGTGTGTGTGTGTGTGTGTGTGTGTGTGTGTGTGTGTGTGTGTGTGTGTGTTGGGAGGATATTAGAAATGGCCTAAAACTACAGGGCTTAAAAAACAAACTGAGAATATAATAATGTTGGCATTCATCTTACTTTCTTTTTTGCATTTTCCTCTCAAGTAATGCCCCAGTACCCCAAACATACTTTCACTTATTTATATATATATATATATATACACACACACAGATTTCTTTGTGTGTGTATGTGTGTAGGATAAAAACTTTCACAGTCAAACTGACACAATACAATTCAGTGTCAAATTTACTTTTTTTTTTTTTTTTTTTTTTTTGGAGCAGCTCAAGCATCCAAAACATATTCTGATTGTAAATAAAACCAGATAAGGTTAAAATGCTGATATCTAGTTAAAAAAAACCTTCACAGTAAAACACACAATACATTTTGGTGTCAATTTTAAATGCTAGAGTAATGCTCAAGCATTTAAAACACTCTTTAGTTGTTGATTTTAATATGTTCAATGGATAACGAAACCCACTGGTGGGTCAACAGGTACAGGTGTCTAGTTTTTCAGATGGGGTAATCCACCAGAGGGTTTCCAGGTGCTATGATTATTTTGACTGCTTTACTGAAGTCTGAAAAAATATATATATTTCATCATATTCCCTGCCCTACAAACAAATTATAGTATAAGAAGTGCAGGAGGAAAGTTTTTAATTTTTTATTGTTATGCTTAGTACTTCCCTATCAGACGTATGAGTATACTACTCATATAAACCTAATTCGGGGAATGGAGAACTATAGTCCAATGGCAAAAGCAATATACTACAGTACCAGGGGAAAACGTAACATACAGCAAATGCTTTGTTACCCAGCACTCAGATAACCAGAAAGCTAATGCATATTTATGTTTTAGAATAGGATCATTACATTAATTTTCTACGAGATGCATACTAGAAAAAATGTAACTCATCACAGATTCCTTTCTTATAAAACATCAAGTAATTATTATGTACTGCAGAACTAAAAGAGAGGTGCATTCAATATGATGATTTTATTTTATTAAAAATAAAAACAAAATAAGAATTTTATTTTAAAAAAACTGTTTTTTATTTAAATAAAATAAGATTAAATTTTGTTTCAACTGTGTTATACAAGCTTTTTTGTTGGCTACAATATGGTTTCCACTGGAATGTATCCAAATTTTAGTTTTACTCTTTATCCAGTGCTTTTTCCTGGTAAGGTGTTTAATTCTATATCTCATTATGAACAAAGAGAATAGCAATAGGCAGACATAAAAAAATAGCCCAGATAACTTCCCCCAACCTCCACCTGTTTTAACTCTCTTAAGAAAGCAAAACATATTTGTAGATTTTGTTCCTCTTTTGCTGATGCTGACTTCCCTTGAACACAGCTTTGGAATGATAGTATCCTAAGAGACTTAATTTTTTTAGCAATTCAGTTTAACAAATGTGTGTCTTGAAAATTACTTATAGAAAATTACTGACATTCTTATAAAATAAAAGACATATTTGAGAAAGACAGGTAAAATACAAAATTTCAAAATAATATATATATATATATATTAACCAGCAATTGGCATATAAGAGTAGTGGTAAACCTACAGTATAAGTTGCCACAAGATTAAATTAACTAAATCTAACTTGTTTATGCTAACTTTATATGGCATTTATTTAAACTTTAAAAACAGTTTAACAAAAATTACTTTAGAATTATTTTTTTCATTGCCACTTCTTTAAAATGCTTAAACTTTACCAAATTTCCTAATCATAAGAACATAACAATTTGTCCTACCTGCTTTTTTTTCATTTGTATAAAAACTTTACATTCCAACTACAGAGAGAGAGAGAGAGAGAGAGAGAGAGAGAGAGAATCGAGGGAAAACACAATTTATTAAAAGGTATTACAAGCTTCAACAGATGCAATATGCTTTAAAGCATCCACAACAGTTCTAGATAGGAATTTATAAACAGTTCATCAATGCATTGATGGAAGGAAGGAGATCATTCGTAATGTAGTTTCATTTTGCTACTGTAGTTTTAAGTTATATTACTGTTGAGATCTATTCTTATACTTTAATGAATTTGACACAATGTCTTCTATCACTCAGAGTTTTCTGAGGGTTTGATATGTTTCAGGTTGGGTTGAGGCCTTCATCTGCAATACCAGTGTGTCGAAACATTCATGGGCAAAGAGTGGAAGAATTAAAATTATTTAAAGTCGTTTTTCAGTTGGTTATACTTTTTTTTTTTTTTTTAAATGAAACCCCCAAACTCGAGGTATTAGAACCTATAGTACTTAGTACTGTGCTTGGGTTGGAGGTTGAGAAGACGAAAGAAGATATTTGTTGACATTAGACTTGAACTTCTGTAAACTGTAATTTTCAGGAAATATGTATGAAGGAAAGTTGTTCCAGAAAATGGCAGTTCAATGAATAAATGTGGAAGATGAAAAGTTGGTTAACTTGGAAAGTGTCTTATTGAAGATATCCTACAAGCTGAATGATGTAGCAATCTTTTATATTTTTTAAAATATCGATATAAAGTAGGACCTATTGAGCTGTGTATATATTAATTGAACTGTGTATATACAAAGCTCTGTTTTATATATTAATGTAAATCAATGAACAGGGTGAGAAAACGCTTAACAAAAAAAAAAAAAAAAAAAGCAAGAACTGTCCACAGGTGCTTAGATAACTAAAAAAAAATTATATAATCAGAATTATATAATTCTGATTAAGTCCAAATCCCATGCATGCCGAATAACAAACTTTTTACCGTAATATTACTGCCAATGAAAATTGCAAAAAAAACCCCACAATAACTACCAAAAGCTGTTCTTCAGGAGTGGCATTCTGCAATCACTAAAAAAAAAAATATTTTTTCTTTAGTATTTGTTATTGATTGAATGGAAATTACCCAAGTTATATGAAATTCAGCTGAGGGGTTCAGCTACCTTGTCTGTCAGGTGAAAACATTTAATCTTTTCTTTAAATTAGAGTAAACAGGGCTACCCCCAACAGGTTACACACCTGCTTGCAGTAGCACTGCTTACTCCTATCTTAAACAAAAAAAAAAAAATAAAAATATCCAGGAAATAACAACGTATCTACACAAACAGAATAGCAATGCATCTACACAAACAGCCTACATCTCCAGCATAAGTGTCTTTTTACCCATCATTCATGTTTAACAATTTCATCCAGAAGCATCTAAAAGGAGAATCAAATTTCAGTATTTTCAAAAATAAAAAAAAATAATAATAAAAAAAATTAATAATATTTATGAACAAAATTTTGTGCCCACAATGACTACTTATGGCTGCATATTTGGTTGATCTGGCCCTGGTCAAGATTGTTTTCCTTCTTCTAACACATTTTTCTAAATCACAAAAGCATAATGCCAATTTTTTCAATGAAACAGGCCATAGAGAATGACACAGAGAAATTTAGATAATTTGCTACCTTCTTGGAAGAAGATGAATGATAACAATGTGTTAGAACCAGCAGTGTGTTACCTCTAACAATGAACAACCATACTGCTTGTTATTTCTGGATGAGCTGTGGAATTTAAAACCAAACCAAGATGCATCACACAGAAACTGTGCAGTTGACTTGTGCACACAGTGTGCAACTTCCAACTTGTCCAACTTCCAAGTGCATACAGTGTGCACTTGGAAGTTGGACCTTTTCATTTTCACCCAAGTAACAATGGACATGATACATGAGGAACAATATGCTGCTCTCAAATATTGTTTCCATCTCAAGAAAACATCAGCATATGAAATATTAAAAGAGGCTTGTGGTGAATCTATGCTTCCATATAACACAGCCCAACAGGCAATTTAGAATGTTTAAAGATGGACATGATTCAATAACAAAAACTGGCAGTCCTGGAGCTCCAACCACTGCTGTCACCACAGAAATCACAAACACTGCTTTTGTAATTGTGAGACAAGATTATCATATAATAGCAAGAAAAGAAAATTGGCAGAGATGTTGAGAATATCACTAGAGTACACACAGAATTCACAATGACCATTTGCATATGACAAGTGTTTGTGTACAATGGGTCTCAAGAATACCTTCAACTGAGCAACAGCAAGTTTGCACAGAGGTTTGTCAGGAGCTGCAATGGATGGTTACTTAAGATGGTAATGCATAACATAATGGCAGATGAAAAATGGCTTCATCATTTCAACCCAGAGAGTAGGCAACAAATCTCTGTTTGGGAGTCTATCGTTGTCAACACTGAAAAAAGCAAATGCTGGGGGTCATCCCTTTTTTTGACATTCAAAGAATGGTTTACTCATTTTGTACCACATTATACGACTGTTATGGGACCTTACTACAGAACTGTACTGCACCAATTGTGAGATTGCATTTGTCGAAAAATTGCAGGTGAGTGGATGCTATGTCACGACATAGCAAGACCTCACATTGCTCACAGTGTCACTGAGAACATTGAGAACTCACAGTGTCATTGAGAACATAGCCAGCATTAATGTCACCCAAGTAACAATGGACATGACACATGAGGAACAATATGCTTCTCTCAAATATTGTTTCCATCTCAAGAAAACATCATATGCTGTAGGATGCATCCACCCTACAGCTCTGAGTTTATAACTGCAATTTTTTTTTTTTAATTTCCAAAGTTAAAGGAGGAGCTAAGAGAAAAAAAGGTTTCCAATCATCAGAAGTTGTAAAGACAACAGAGGCAATGAAAAGGACCATCAACATACGGATGATTAATAAAGGTGTGCTGTGAAAAAAAATTATGATCATTCTTTATTGAACAAACCTTGTAGAATCAGCATGTTAGGAAAATTAAAGCTGGTTGGTTGTTTTCGGTTTTATTGGTGCATCAGCGACTAAGGCTATAATGTGCCAAAACCAGGTCATACAAAAGCGAAGATTTATATTTCAGTGATCTAAAAAATGAGGTCACTATTGGAAAATTAAAAGCAGCAGCAATTCTATGAATTAGTATGCAATAATACTACACCAATTCGTACTACACTAATTTATTTATTTTAAAAGGTTTATGGCTGCCACATTTCCTGACTTGTCAACTCCGGTTTGTATTTTCTTGGTAATGTTAAAAGAAAAAAGTGTATGGCAAAAATCCACAAATGTTAGAGAAACTTAAAAATAAAAGAAAAAAACTTGGTCCTTGCGGTTGTCGCAGACATTCTCTCAGATAGGCCAGACAAGTTGTACTTGCTACCTGGGAGTCTAAAACACTGATGGAACTGATATTCAGTGGGGCAAAGACAATTAGTTGATTTATTAATTTATTTTATTTTATTCAATGGCTCAAAACCATTCAAAGACAGATTTTAAGATAATCAAATGATGGGTACAGGGCAGGAGGCAGAGAGCTGTGATTAATGGATATGATTTTGACAGATGCAATGTCAGAAGTGGTGTTCCCCAAGGCTGGTTACTGCTATCTTTGACAACTGTTGTGTCTTATTTTCATAAATGACATCAATTAGAGGATAGTGGGTGTGATGTCAAAATTTGCCTATGATGTAAGACTGGAAGAGTCACTAATAATCAGTGCCAAGCAACACTCAATCAGGATAACGCAAACCAGTTTCAAGATGGTCAGAAAGCTGGGAGCTATGTTGTAATGCAGCAAAATGCAAGGTTTACACTTGGGGAATAGCAACCCCAAAATAACTTATCAGCATTAACAGTGGCATATGATGCAAGAAATCAAGCTTATACAGTATCAGCCCAAAAAAAAAAAAAAAATAAATAAATAAATAAAATAAAATAAAAAAATAAAAATATTCCCATTTCCTATCCATTCACTCCAAACGTTTGTCCAGTTCCTTCTTGAATCTCTTTAATCTATCAGCTTCCACTATGGATGAAAGTTTGTTCCAGCAATCAACCACCAGCTGGCTAAAGGCAAATTTCCACACATCTATTCTGCAACTATCTTTCCTTAACTAATTTATGCCATAAACATCTCAATCAGATCACCTTGCAGGTGCCAAGTCTCCAGATGCTGCAATTTGCAGTACTTGAGCCTTTCTTGGTAAGAGCACCTCTTTGTTTCCCTCACCAATCTCATTGTCCTTCTCTGTACTCATTCCAGCAGCTCTACACACATCCTAAAATGAGGCCTCCCAGACCTGTATGCAGTACTCAAGGCTTGGCCTTATACAAGGGGACAATTACCTCCTTATCCTTGCTAGAAAAATTCCTGTATATCATTGACAAACCCCATGAGCTGCTCAGGCAGCCTGTCTGCACTTCTCAGAAAACTTCTTATTTGACTACACAATTACCTCAGGTTTTTTTCTTTCTCCACTATGTCGAGTGTAGTACTGCACAGCCGGTACGTTACTCTGGGGTTGCTGCTATCCATATGAAGTACTTTACATTTGTCAATGTTAAACTTCAGTTCCCTCCTCTCAGCCCATCTGCCCAACATTTCTAGATCCTGTTGCAGTAGTGTACTGTCATTAACAACCCTGCCTATCTTAGTATCATCTGCAAACTTGGACATTAAGCCTGATATACCTTCATCAAGATCATTGATAAATACAAAAAAGGGGGAACTCCACTAATAACATTAGTCCATGAAGAGCAGCAGTGCCCATTGATTACCACTCTGTCTTCTTCCATGCAACCCTTTATCCATAGTAGCAATGTGTGTTTAATGCCCTACTGCATCAACTTATACAGCAGTCTTTTATGTGCAACAGTATCCAAATTTTCAATACCAAAATTATTTATTGTATCCAGTTCCTTTGTGATCGCAATGTAGTATCCAATCAAATTAGTCGGACAAGATTTCCCCTTAACAAACCCATGTTGTGTTTGAACTATAACTGCAGTCTTGTCTAGATGATCCTGCATCGCTTCTTCAACTTCACACTTAGCAAGACTGAATTAAAAAGAGTAGAAGAGAAAAGAGACCATAGAGTCAGAATACAGGAAGATATAGTTCTCTGGGCAATGGACAAGCAGGAAACCAATGGTGTCCTATCAATGATTTATTAATCAATATCTTCTATAGACAGGAAGGTTATAATCCCACCTTATAAGGCTGTTTTAAGATCCACTTGGAATACTGGTCCAGATATGGGGACAACTAAAAAAAGAGATCGAGATCCAAGAGTCCAAAGATGGGCAACCCACATGATGATATCTGTAAAAGGGAACCATATGAGGAAAGACTTCGATTACATGGGCTACAGAGCTTGGCAACCAGTCACCTTAGGGAGGACCTGATCTATAAGTCTATGAGAGACAATAATAAAATCAATAAAAGAGAAATTTTCACTGTTATAAAATGATTCCGGACTTAGGGGTCACAAATTCAAATTACAGGGAAAGAAGTTTAGACTGGATTTCAAGAAGTTTTCTTTTAGCCAGCAAGTTGTTGATTACTGGAACAGGTTGCCTCCATGGGTAGCTTGGAGAAATTCAAAGATCAACTGGATAATCACCTATGTGAGGAGGGAAGCTCAAGTTATCTCTTTGCTTATCTCTCTCTCAAGATTTCATGTTAGTCGCTTTCCAGGAAATATAAATACTTGTAGATATATGTGCAGGTGTCCATCCAAATATTAATGATGGGGGGGGGGGGTTGAATATAATCTTGATTCCCAGTATTCCAGTAATAAATGAGTGCCATTATCATTTTATATATTAATGAAGACCTCTCAACTTTTAAATTTTAAAAATCATGTGTGTATATATATATATATATATATATATATATATATACACACATATATCTGATAATTAAAATAGATCTGATATTTAAAATAAAATAAAAACATCAGCCAGTAGTACGGCAAAAAAGTAGAGCGAAACACAACGTAAAATAATATAAAATAAACAAACAGGGAAGGGAAAGAAATGGTAATAAGACAAAAAAGTAGTCGTTAATCCCCTGTATAATTTAGTCATTAAACCCAATTAATAAAAACGATGTAATTTTAAATAATGCCAATTATAGTTAATTTAGCGGTTCCTCCCCAGAAGGTACCAGTTCCAAAAGACGTGAAATATCACCAAAAGGGGGGGGGTTAAAGAAACTACAAAAAATTAAAATATCAAAATGATAGACTGACCATCATGCCCCATATTTATTTTTTTTATTTTTATTTTATTTATTTATTTTTTATTATTTAGCTTTTTATTTATTTTATTTTATTTTTATTACCTTTGCCTAACTTTTATATTACATCATATAATTAGTGGCAGTAGTGGGTTGATATGCTAATAAGCAGCGCCTGTGCCGCCATCTATTCTTTTCTTTCTATTATATAAGCTGGTTAAGCTTACATTATGTCAGTGGTGTGGCTCTGATCTAGAGTGCTGTCTGTTCTATAGATTATTTCTCGCTGCATAAGGACCACCGCCATGCAAATCCTCTGCATTGGTTGATCTATCGGAGAATGGTAGGGTGGTTTGGTTCTTCGATATTTCCGCCTTTGCGATGATTTGTATGACGATTGAAATGCAGCGATTCCATGACCATTATTGGCCTCGTGGTCCTCTGTCGATATGGGGCATGATGGTCAGTCTATCATTTTGATATTTTAATTTTTTGTAGTTTCTTTAACCCCCCCCCTTTTGGTGATATTTCACGTCTTTTGGAACTGGTACCTTCTGGGGAGGACCGCTAAATTAACTATAATTAGCATTATTTAAAATTACATCGTTTTTATTAATTGGGTTTAATGACTAAATTATACAGGGGATTAACGACTACTTTTTTGTCTTATTACCATTTCTTTCCCTTCCCTGTTTGTTTATTTTATATTATTTTACGTTGTGTTTCGCTCTACTTTTTTGCCGTACTACTGGCTGATGTTTTTATTTTATTTTAAATATCAGATCTATTTTAATTATCAGATATAATTAGGCTTCATGTGGAGGATTTGCATTTGCTGCCTCTAATGATAGCTTTTTATTTATTTTATTTTATTTTTATTACCTTTGCCTAACTTTTATATTACATCATATATACACATATATATATATATAGAATATTGAATTAAAAAAATAGAATATTATATATATACATATATATATATATACATACATATTAGGAATATTTTATATATATATCCCTAAAATATATATATTTTAGGAACGTTGCTTCAACACTACTCTCTTCTTCTTTACCCCCTCCCCATATATTTTTCTGTTATTGTTATTTTTATTTTATTTGGTTGAGTTCTTTTTTCACTCTACTGGTATTTGCCATGCTGCTGGCAAATATCCTATTTTAGCTTATTATAAGCAACATGTAGTGGATTGTGCTTTTCTGCTGCCACCGATGTTAGCTTTCCTACTATTTTTTTCTTATTTATTTTAATATCGATGTATTTGGTTACTTTTATCTCTTTATTTAATTTTGGATTAATTGGATTATATTTCCTTGGGGGGTAGCGTGATGATGTGTTAATGCTGCGTTCGTACTGCCTAATTTGTTTCTATATATTTTCAGTTCAACTATTGTTTTGTCAGTGGTGTGGTTTGGCCATGCGAGTACTAGGCTTTCTGTTTTATTATATTTCACTGCATAAGGACCACCGCTATGCAAAAATATTGCATCGGAGATTGATCTTAGTATCATTCCGTCATTGTGTGGATTTGTTTAGAGTTCGAAATGCAGTGATTTCCTGACTATTGTTGGCCTCGTGGTCCTCTGTAGAGATGGGGCATAATGGTCAGTCTATTTTATTTCATTTCATTTCATTTTATTAATTATTATTTTTAATTTATTTGGTTACATAATGTTGTTAGTCCATATTTCCATCTTAGTGAGATTTTACATAATTTGGAAAAGGGTGCCCACTAGGGGCACCACTAAATTTCTTTTAATTGGCTTAATATTCTAAATTATTTTAGGAAAGTTGCTTCAACACTACTCTCTTCTTCTTTATCCCCCCCTATATATTTTTCTGTTATTGTTATTTTTATTATTTTATTTGGTTGAGTTCTTTTTCACTCTACTGGTTTCCCATGCTGCTGGCAAATATCCTATTTTAGCTTATTATAAACAACATGTAGTGCAGTGTTTCTCAAACTTTTTGGATCACTGCGCCCCCCCCCCCTAAAAACGCCCTCGCCAGGGCTTTTTTTAGCACACCAATAATAAAGTGAAGCTAAATAACTGAAATGAATATTTGTCTGTTTGCCTCCAAAAACGTAAATGCAGCCCTGCATGCCTGTGTATGAATTATAAAGAAAACCATTTACTGCACTTTATTCCTTCTTTGTAAAAAATTACAATTACATAAATAAAGTCAGTTATAGTCACTTAAATTAAGTCATAAAAATTAAAGTTAATTACATAAATAAGTCATGATATTAATGGAAATAATTAATTATATTTTTATATTTAATGCGATGGATGAGCTTGGTGGAGATTTATTAGCTTATCAATATTAGATTTAATATTGATAAGCTAATAAATCGCCACATTTAACAACAATCCAGACAATTTCTTTGTTTTGTCAGCAATTGAGATACAGCACTGAAACCGGTTTCAACTAGATATGATGTTGGAAAAGAAATAAGTAATTTTTTTACAATTCCCCACAATGCAGGATAATGGTCAGGGATTTTCTTTTGTAACCAAAATTCCTGATATGAATTTTGAAATTTTGGCTTCAGAACTTCATTTTGTAACTCAATCAATTCATCTAAATACGATAAATATTTGTATTGGCGATTTATTGTAAACTCTACTGACCTGGTTGTCGTGCTGGAGTATAAACAGAAAATTTATTTATTTATCTTCTACAAAACGTTCACCGTCATCATTATTTAAAAAAGGATTTATAAACCAATCTGGAATTTTAAAATTAAGGAGATCTTCGAACCTTTCCTGAATATCTCTGTGCAACATTTCTAGGTGATTACAGAAAGTTAGTAGAGTTTCATCAGCTATTTTTTTAATTTTTTTTCTCTATTTCCAACAGATTTGGAAATTGATACAATTGGCTTCATTCTACATTGTGCATAAAAGCTTTAATTTTGAAATAAATGCTGAAATTTGAGTTTTCGCCTTAATAAGAGTTACATCTTGTCCTTGTAAATGTAAGTTCACTGAGTTGAATCTAGTAAATAAATCTGCAAGATAAGTAATATCAGTTTTCATTTTCTTGAGGTCATTACTAAGGTCGTTGTTCCTATCTTCAAAAAACTCGACAACAGTATCAAAGAGTTCATAAAATCTGTTGAGACAGTTGCCTTTTGACAGCCACCGAACCTCAGTTCAAAATCTTCACTGTTTTGATCACAAAGCTTTCAAAATATCGATCATTCAAAGAATGTGCTTTAATTTTGTTTATAGCAGTAATAAGTTTGTAGAGAATTGTGCAGTTGATCACTAAGTTTTTTCGCAACTAAATGCTGACGGTGAATGACACAATGAACAGTAATAATATTTGGCACAGCATTTTTTAAATAAGCCATAAAACCCTTGTAACGGCGAATTATTATTGTTACTCCATCCGTTGCACAAGCAAGTACATTTGTAGGTGGAATTTCCCTGTCTTTAAAAAACTTTTCAGTAATCTGAAATATAGACTCGCCTTTGGTATACATTTCTATATATCTTGCAAATAATAATTCTTCGTTCAACTTTTCATCTTTTATAAAACGTACGTATGCTAGTAGTAAAGATTCGTTACCAGGCAGAGTTGATTCATCTATTTGTAAGGCAAATTCTGTTGTTCATAAAATGTTGCATAGGGTATTTTCTTTGTCTTTGGCCATTTCGTCTATCAGTCTCTGAACTGTATCATTGCTAAGTGGAATAGATTTTATTATATTGTGCAGTGATTTATATAAAACAGTACTGATAACTTCAGAAATTGCAGGCAAAATTAATTCTTCACCAATTGTGTGAGGCTTACCAGCTTTTGCAATCAACAGTGAAATATTGTACGAGGCCTGCAAGCCATCGTTGTTTTGTTGCGATGCACAAGAAAACACGCTCGATAATGTTGGGTGCTTTTCAAATTTGTCACATAGCTTTTGAAAGTAAGACAAGTCGTTATTTGCCTTATCTGAATGCACCTTATTTAAGTGCTCCAGTAATCTGGAAGGCTATAAAGCCTTCCAGATTACTATCGCCCTCCTGTCACCCCCTTTCATGCCTAACGCCCCCATGGATAATTCAAATGCCCCCCCCAGGGGGCGATATATCACCCACTTTGAGAAGCACTGATGTAGTGGATTGTGCTTTTCTGCTACCACTGATGTTAGCTTTTCCACTTTTTTTTCTTATTTATTTTAATATTAATATATATTTTGTTTACTTTTTATCTCTTAATTTAATTTTGGATTAATTGAATTTATATATATATATATATATATATATATATATATATATATTAAATATTAAATATTGTTAAACATAAAGTTAATTCCAATTACTATACCGATAGTTTTAATTACTATATTGGTAATTTTGTGTTACCACTATAATATTTTGATTACAATAATCACATTTTAATATTTGTACTATAATAAACACTATTTAATGCATAATGTAATGCTAATTATTATTATTATTACAGCTAATAACAAGTTATTAGCTGTAATAATGATAAATGGCTGGAAGGAAGTCAAGAGAAGAATAAATTTTGGATGGATAGCATTCAGGAAATATAGTCACATACTGAAGAGCAATATCCCAGTTTGTCTGAAACGTAAAATAATGAATCAATGTATACTCCCCACCATGACTTATGGAAGTGAAACTTGGGCACTCACCAAAAGAATGGAAGAGAAGCTGAGAACTACACAGCGAAGAATGGAACGAATCATATTGGGAATCAGACTGTTAGATAAGAAGAGAAACACATGGATTAGGCAGCAAACTCAAGTAAAGGACATTCTTATCAAAACTAAAGAACTAAAATGGTCTTGGGCAGGACACATAGCTCGAAGACATGATGACAGATGGACTAAAAAAATAACAGAATGGTATCCAAGAGGAGCTAGAAGAAAACCTGGAAGACAAAGGTGGAGATGGATAGATGAAATTCATGAGTTTGTGGGTAGTAAATGGATGGCCAGTGCTCAAAACAGAAGGAACTGGAAAGTTGCAGGAGAGGCCTTCATCCTGCAGTGGATTGAAAATGGCTGATGATGATGATGTAATGCTAATATCAATGCTTATGCAATTAAATATACCTGTTCATTTTTAGTTTAATTTCCTTATGTTTTATCTTTTTTTGTCCTAATTAATATAAAATCAAGTCCAGTAATCGCATGCTAACATAAATCGCCTGCCAACCTATTTCGACACTGTGCATATTATTAAAATAAGAATATAACTAAATAATAAAAATACTAATAAGATTAAAGAGGCCTCTGACTCCAGGATCCATGTATAAAGTATAAAATTGCTTCTCCTCCGGAGGAACATAATTAAGAAAACAGAAAATTGCAAACAAGATAGTACTCTTTAATAAAAAACAGGTACAAACTGAGTTAGACTAAATTAAATAAAAATAAAATAAAGCAAAACAATAGCTTTCAAGTCTAGGGGACTCTTCATCATCTGAATTATGAAACAAAGAAAAAAAGTTTCTACTTTGTTTGTATTCAGCTGATGAAGATGCTTTATTTTATTTTTATTTAATTTAGTCTAACTCAATTTGTTCCTGTGTTTTTTATTAGAGACTACTATCTTGTTTGCAATTTTCTTTTTTCCTAATTCCATTCTTCCGGAGGTGAACA
Organism: Mastigoproctus giganteus; assembly: GCF_048544385.1. NCBI lineage: Eukaryota > Metazoa > Arthropoda > Arachnida > Uropygi > Thelyphonidae > Mastigoproctus > Mastigoproctus giganteus. The sequence goes on from NC_143583.1 coordinate 219,174,462, forward strand.
AAATATTTTATACTTGATAAAAATACTAAATACTACAATACTATATGAGCAAATAATATATCTTTATTCTTTCACATAAACACACTCATCAGTGGCTTTGAATGGATCAATATTCAAAAGCAATGAACAAAATATATGATATATATATATATATATATGTTTCTGTCCTCCTTAACCAGTATTATGCATTAGATGTTCATTTTAATTTATAAGATTGCTTAGTGCATAGTAATTATGTAGCCAATTTTGTACCTACTATATCGTTAATAACTGTAGTATCATATATTGGACTAGGGAAACAAACTTCTGCATATATGCTTTGTTATGTTACATTAACATCTTTACCCCATTTATTCCAAACATTACTACAACCGGTCTCTACAACAAAAGAATGATAAAGTAAGAATTGCTCCCTTTTATTCAGCAGACAATACCATACTTTCTATGCTAATTAATGATTTAGAGATAATAGCCAATACCAGCAATAGCTTTATCTTGAACCTAAAATGCATAGTTTATCCTAAATTAAGGTTGCATTTTTTGAAGAGGAATCTTGAGAAGAAAAAAAAAAAAAAAAAAATGTAAAGCAAAGCATAAAATATGTGAGGCTTTAATATATCAAAATGCTATATCTAAACATGCATTTAAACAGGTCAAACTAAAAATGAAATTAAAATTAATGCTATTATTCCGACCGGACCAGTATAACCTTTCTATAGCATAACAGCTCAGGTGAGCTGGTTTAATAGTCTATATATATATTTTTACAACTTTTAAATGCATGCAAATCAATGGATATTAACTTTGGAAATATATACTTTAGCACTATAGCATTTGATATGCGTTTTATTTAAATTACTTATTAATTTACCACTTTCAAATTTGCTTGCAGATGACATTGTTCTGCTAATTTTGGTGGCAATTTTGTATAGCATTCTGATGTTTAGTACCTCGGAACACAGAGCCCTATCTGAGAGTAAAGAAGTAAATTGCTTGTTTGCTTCAATTTCGGTCCATAACATCGTCAGGGTTGTAGCATCTGCATAAATTCAAGTAGAAGCTTTTATAGGTACACCAGTAATCACCTTATTGTATTTTATATATCCTTCTGGAATATCATAGATAACCAGTTTCTGCTTTAATTTGTTTCAGCGACTAATCAAGTGTTTATCATTGCTACTTACTTTTAATTCTTCTATAGGTTTGCATTCTTATTATGCTAGCATGCACTTTTTTAGAAATATTAGAGTTCCAATTTGAGAGGCTTATAGTATTAAAGTTGAATTCATTTAGTTTATCATACAATTTGTGCAAGCATTACATTTTTAGTTCATTCTATTTCCAAATCAAGGTATGTTGCTTGCATACTGCTGTTGTTTGTACATTCAATTTTCAGACTGCTTGGGTATCTTCCATTAGAAATTTCCTCATATTCATTTGAATTGGAATACTATAATATTGGCAGCCTTCTGTAGCTGCTGCAAGCCGATAAGTTTTCAATGAAATTTTATTGTATTTTTGATTCGTTAGTGTATAAACAGGCTTAGTGGCATCCGTTAGCTTATTTTTTAAATTTAGCTAGTGATTTTGTAAGTTACAACCTCGCTACTCCTACTGCTATTGTAGCGGTGCTTTTGACCTGAATATTGTAGTGTAACCAGTAGCTCAGAAGAATAGTAGGGTTTAAATTGTAATAAATAAGTGTTTTGAAGAGTTTAATCATCTTTTGGGCATATATCTGTTGTATTTTTTGATTAGTGAACATATTAATTTGTTTTTACAAATAGAATAAATAGGCTCAGTAGCATTTCTTAGGGTATTTTTATAATAGCTAGTGACTTTGTAATAGAATTTTACAAATAGAATAAATAGGCTCAGTAGCATTTGTTAGGGTATTTTTATAATAGCTAGTGACTTTGTAAGTTACAAATTGCTACTCTTACCGCTATTATATTGGTGTTTTGGCTGGAATATTATAGCATAGAAGAATAGTAGGGTTTTAATTGTAATAAATAAGTATTCTGAAGGTTTTAATCAATTTATGGGCATATATCTTTCGTATTTAGCTAAGGATAGAACTAATTTAGCATTGTGATTGTTATGGTGTAGCGTAACTTCATAACCTTATACCTTAGCTATCAAATTCGTATATCTCGAATTTGAAAGCTAAAGTATAAAATAAAACTATATAGTGGAATACATATTACTGCATTTGCTTAGTACAGTATTGTACAGACAAGTATAGTATACTAAATTAATCAATTAAATTGTATTTAAAAAGAAATCATGCCTCAGAAGAAGCAGCAGAGCAATGTGCACAAAGTAGCGAGGTGTTGTGGCTCAGTGGGCAAGAACCGAAGAGGGCAATTCTCCAACACATCATGGCCTAAAGAAATGTGCAACCTGTGAATTTTTGCAGCCCTTTTTGGGACAGGACATGATGTTGCCAAGGGGGATGTCTTGTGTGTGTGCATGCGTGAGTGTGCGTGCGTGCGTGTGTGCGTGCGTGCGCTCTCAATGTAAGCAGTGTGAAGAAGTTAGGCGCAAACTCAACGTTATGGGTCTTTATGAGAGCTCGAAGGACAAGGTAGATGCCCTCGAGGGACTTAAATTGGGGGACCCATAAAACTCACAGCTGTCTACATCAATACCAGAGCTTGCACTTGATCACAAGGCAACACGGAGGCAACCTTCAGGACAGAATGCGCTAGTTCCACTAGTTCTTCGACAATAACTAGTTACTGTCGATGACTCTATTGTCAGGGAGACATGAAATATATTGCACAAAAAGGATAGGTAGAATACGACCAGAGTATGTCATTTCTGCCAGATGGAAAATTTGATAATGTTAAGAGCAGCTGTCATCTTTTAAGGGTACAAAGGGTGATATTGTTGTACACGTTGGCACTAATGACATCAAGAGTAGGAGATCTGCAGACTTACTTAAAAAGTACAGGTCAGTGCACAAAGGGTGATATGACTGCAGACTTTGGCACTAATGATATTAAGAGTATGAGATCTGCAGACTTACTTAACAAGTACAGGTTAATGTTGAAAAAAAAGTTCAGGGTTAAATTTGAAAGTGTCTGCAATTCTGCCTAGACATGATAGGGGGAGTATATAATGACAGCCTTAACAATCAATTCGGCCCTGCTGATTTTGTGCTGATTTTGGGTGGAAGAATATTTGTTATTGCTATCAAGGCAGCATTATGGGTGTCAGAAAACTGCTAGCTTGGGGGAAATTCACAGACTAACAGAATAATGGTAGCCACAGGCAGAAGTGAAAGTGATTCTTGCACTGCTTCTACTGGAATGAACAGAAAACTGGAAAGCGAGGTACTGAGGATTTCAAGGGCTGCTGGGAGTCATCATGTAACAAGTAAATACATGGACTGTGTTAGGGAAACTAAGAGTAAGAATAGGTGTATGTATACTTGCATGTACACCAATGCTAGGATTTTGTAAATAAATTTGATTATGAATTTGAAGTGCTGGTCAAGACATCAAAAGTGTATATTGTTGTGATATAAGCAGTGCAGAATTGGGATTTTGGGGATTACAATGTGTACAGAAAGGAGAGTCAGGACAGGAAGGGAGGAACGGAAACACATAAATCTAAGGAAGTACATCCAACTGACATTGGTGGGCAATGCAATGCAATGTTGGGTCAGTGTGGTGTGACATAAGCACTGGGAAAGGCAAAAGAGAGTAGGTGTGTGTTATAGACTTAATGAATCCGATGAGTATAATGAGCAATTGTGCAGAGAAATAGAGTGGGCCAGTAAATCAGAATGTAGTAGTAGTAATAGAGGCATGTGTTGCAAGAAAGCAAGCATATGAGCTCATGTAGCATCAGCCAAAAAAAAAAAAAAAAAAATTTCACACACCATTCCCTCTAAAATTTGTCCAATCCCTTCTTGAATTCTGTTTAAGCTATCAACTTCCACAATGATGGGTGAAAGTTTGTTCCAACAATTAACCACCCGCTGGCTAAAGGCAAATTTCCGCACATCTATTCTACAACTGTCTTTCCTCAATTTGAATATACACCCGTTCAGATTCAAAATCTGAGCATGGGAAAGAATCCCATCAGAATTTATTGTGCTCAACCCATTCAAGGCCTTAAACACTTTCACAAATATACGTGGTCTCAATTCTAATCTCAACGATGTCCATTTCCACTTGCAGTCTTCCAAACCCCATGTACTTTTTCTGACTGAATCTCAGTTATCAGTTGATTCAACTACTGCTCATCTCAGATGTCCAAATTATTTGCTGTATGATTCCTTTCGCCTCAAAGGTGGTACTTGTGCATATGTCCGTTCTGATATTACCTGTCAGAGACTTGGAAATTTGGAATCTCCTCTCTTTGATCTTCTCTGGCTTAAAATCTCTCTACCTCATTGTGTCAAATTCATCTGTTGTCTCTACCGTTCTCCCAACTCCACTAATCACTTGGAGCTCTTTGACTTCCCCTCTTTGCAACTTGACTTTCTCCAGTCCAACTTTCCTAACAATGAGGTAATTTTCCTTGGTGATTTTAACGTTCACAACTCCAGCTGGCTTCCATTTTCTAGTCACACCGACCCAGCAGGTCGAGATGCTGAGGCTTTTGCAATTACTAATGACCTAGCACAGATTGTTCATTTACCTACAAGAATACCGGACAATCCTAATCATACAGCCAATACGCTTGATCTTTTTCTCACAAACAACCCTTCTAAGTACAAGGTTGAAGGTGAGAGGTCCTTTAGGCACTTCAGATCACAACTTGGTGATTGTCTCTTCTCCAATGGAACCTTTATCTCATGGCTATTCCCAACCATGTGTTGTTTGGCATTACAAGAATGCAAAATGGGATGACCAGCGAGACTTCTTTTCTTCTTTTCCTTGGTCGGATTACTGTTTCAAAACTTCTGATGTCAATGTTTGCTCAGATCGTGTCAGTGAAATTATTCTTGCAGGAATGGAATCCTTTATCCCACACTGCACTTTAAAATCTCGTCCTTTATCTAAACCTTGGTTTTCCAATAAATGTGCTAAGGCTGTCCAAGAGAACAATGTTGCATATCGTAATTGGCTTGTTTCTAATTCTTCAGTTTCATTTTCTGCCTACACCAAAGCTCGCAACCGTTGTAAAGCAGTTATTAACCAGTCCAAACTAGAGTTTGAACAGGCTAAGAGTAGAAAACTTGCTTCTTGCCCTAATGGTAGCCGAGCATTCTGGTCTCTTGCCAAAGCTATTGGCCACAACTTTTGCCCATCTCTGCTCCCACCTCTGTCCAAACCAGATGGTTCTGTTGTCACTTCAGCCAAGGATAAAGCTGACCTGCTAGCATCCCATTTTTCTTCGAGCTCATGTATTAATGATCTTGGTAAAACACCTCCCACCATTCCTAACACACTCCATTCAATGCCTCCTGTGGTCTTCCGTCAAAAGGATATCAGAAGGATTTTGATGAATCTTGATGCTAAGAAAGCTCCAGGTCCTGATGGTATTTCTCCACTTGTTCTCCAAACCTGTGCTCCTGAACTTAGTCCTATTCTTTGCCCCCTTTTTTCACTTTCTTATTCCAAAGGTGTTTTTCCTTCTGCTTGGAAATTTGCTCATATCCAGCCAGTTCCTAAAAAGGGTGACAAATCCCTCCCATCCAATTATCGTCCCATTGCAATTACTTCTACTCTTTCTAAAGTAATGGAGAAATCAATTAACCGCCAACTCTTAAACTACCTAGAAACCTTCCGTCTGATCAACGATCGCCAGTATGGATTCCGTCAGTGTCGATCCACTGGTGATATTCTGGCTTATGTTACCCATTTATGGACTAATTCAATGGAAAGGTTCGGTGAAACACAAGTAGTTGCTCTTGACATCTCAAAGGCTTTTGATCGTGTTTGGCATAAAGGTCTTCTAAACAAGCTTCCATCTTATGGTTTGCCAACTGTTTTTAGTAATTGGTTATCCAGTTTTCTCTCTGATCGCTCACTGAGGGTGATGGTAGATGGCTCTCTGTCTTCTAACTTCTCCACTAATGCCGGTGTCCCCCACTCTTTTCCTCTTGTATATCAATGACCTTCTTCCATTGACTGGAAATTCTATCCATAGTTTTGCCGATGATAGCACATTGCATTCAACTTTCCATTTTGAGAAACCTTGTCCAGCTCAATCAGCTTCAAGTTCTCGAAAATCTGCTGCCAATTCCTTAAATGCCGATCTTCAGGTAATTCTCCAGTGGGGCAAAGACAACTTAATTGATTTCAACCCTTCTAAAACTCAATCTTGTCTTATATCTCGCAAAAAGGATTCTTCTGCTCCTATGCTTATCTTTAGTGACACTCCGATTTCTAGGCAAAATGATATATCTCTTTTGGGGATTACCCTGACTTCTAATCTCTCTTGGCACAAGCACATTACAAATATTGCTTCCTCTGCATCTAAAAAACTTGGTTTTCTCTTTCGCTCTCGGCGTTACTTTTCTCCCAAACAGCTGCTCACTCTGTATAAATCGCAAATCCGCCCTGCCATGGAATATTGTTCCCACATCTGGGGTGGTGCCCCCAAAACCTCTCTCAGGCTTCTTGATTCCATTCAGAAGAGGGCAGTTAGGTTAATTAATGATTCATCTCTAACAGAGTCTCTCCACTCGCTTTCTCATAGACGCACTGTTTCTGCTGCATGCCTCTTCTACAGATACTTCCATGGGCACTGTTCTTCTGAATTGGCTTCTATAATTCCGGCTCTCTCTTTCAAAACAGTCCGAACACGTGCCGCACCAGCCAACATCCATTTACTGTCCAACTTCAAACCCACAGAACCAACTTTTCATCTTCCTCATTTATTCATTCAACTGCCGTTTTCTGGAACAACCTTCCTTCATACGTATTTCCTGAAAATTACAATCTACAGAAGTTCAAGTCCAATATCAACAAATATCTTCTTTCGTCTTCTCAACCTCCAACCCAAGCACGGTACTAAGTACTATAGGCTATAATACCTCTCGTGTTTGGGGTTCTCATAAAAAAAAAAAAAAAAAAAAAAAAATCAGATCACCTCACAGATACCTGGTCTCCAGCCACTGCAATTTGCAGAACTTAAGCCTTTCTTGGTAAGAGGACCCCTTCTTTCCCCTCACCAATCTTGTCCTTACTAATGAGACTTCCAGACCTGCACGCCGTACTCCAGGTGTCGCCTGAGCATTGCCTTATACAAAGGGATGATTACCTCCTTTTCCCTGCTAGCAAAATTCCTGTATATCATTGACAATACCCCATGACCTGCACTGGAAGCCTGTCTGCATTACTCATAAAACTTAAAATCTCACTGCACAATCACTCCCAGGTCTTTTTCATTTTCTAGCACCCTAAGTGTAGTGCCACATAGTTGGTACATTGCTCTGTATTCAGTACTTTGCAATTGCCAACAATAAACTTCAGTTGCCATTTCTCAGCCCATCTACTCAAATTTTATAGATCCTGCTGCAGTAGCACACTGCATTACTGTCATTAACAACCCAGCCAACCTTTGTATCACCCGAAAACTACGACACCAAGCTTGATAAATAGCCAATACCGAACCCTGTGGGACTCCACTAATAACACTAGTCCATGAAGATCAGCATCAACTGATTACTGCACTCTGTCTTCTCCCACACAACCACCCTTTTATCCATTGTAGCAACCTTACCCTTAAAATCATACTGCTCAAATTTGTACAGTAATTGTCCGGGTGCAACAGTGTCAAAAGCTTTCCTAAAATACAAGTACATGATACCAAAATTTTTTTTGCATCTAGTTCGTTTGTAACCACATCATAGTATCCAATCAAATTTGTAAGAAGAGACTTTTCCTTAACAAACTCATTCTATCTGAATTATTTCTGCAGTTTTGTCTAGATCAGTGGTGTCCAAACCTTTCCCGTACGGGGGCCATATTCAAAGTTACATTTGTTTCGCGGGCCACACAGAGTGATTCGAGAAAAAAATTGTCGCATTTTCTATACCTTGTTACTCGTAAAAAGAAGTTTCTATTTTCATGTTACCGTTTTTTTCTTTTCAAGCTATATATAAAAAAATGCACATTCCCAGCACTTTTATGTGCAACAAATCTGTCTGTGATTTATTTTTTAGATTTTATTAAAATTATAAATATATGACTTACTTTTGTTTGTTTTTTTTAAATCCTTTACTTTTGTTTCTGTTTGAATCCTTCACTTTTGTTTTTAAAAAAATACTTTACTTTTGCTTTTAAATGCTGATTTTAGAAAATTTACAACCTGAAAAAAGATCACTGCTTTTCAATATTAAGGTGAATATATAAATATAATGATAAACCTAGAATTGAAATATTCAAAAATTTTATTAAGTACAATACACAATAACATTTACTGGACAAAACTTAACATTTAATGAGATGATTGAGGCTGGATATTTTTAAATAACTGTTCAAAATTTGGTTGCAAATTTGTGACGCCAATCTCGATACATAATGAAGATTATGTCCTGATGGTATTTCTCGATGAAGCTCCAGGTCCTGATGGCATTTCTCCACTTATTCTCAAAACCTGTGCTCCTGAATTTACTCCTGTTCTATGCCACCTTTATTCACTTTCCCATTCCAAAGGTGTTTTTCCTTCTGCTTGGAAATTTGCGCATATCCAGCCAGTTCCTAAAAAGAGTGACAAATCCCTCCCATGCAATTACTTCTACTCTTTCTAAAGTAATGGAGAAATCACTTAACTGTCAACTCTTAAACTATCTAGAAACCTTCCATCTGATTAACGATGGCCAGTATGGAATCCGTCAGTGTCGATCCACAGGTGACATTCTGGCTTATGTTACCAATATATGGACAAATTCAAGGGAAAAGTTCGGTGAAATACAGGCAGTTGCTCTTGACATCTCAAAGACTTTCGATCGTGTTTGGCATAAATATCTTCTAAACAAACTTCCGTCTTATGGTTTTCCAACTGTTTTTTTTTCTTTGTAATTGGTTATCCAGTTTTCTCTCTGACCACTCACGGAGGGTGATGGTAGATGATTCTCTGTCTTCTAACTTCACTACTAATGCTGGTGTCCCCCATGGTTCAGTTCTTTCCCTCCATTCTTTCATTAATGACCTTCTTTCATTGAATGGAAATCCTATCCATAGTTTTGCTGATGATAGCACATTGTATTCCACTTTCCAGTTTGAGAAATTTGTCCTGCTCAATCAGCTTCAACTTCTCAAATATCTGCAATCAATTCCTTAAATGTCGATCTCCAGGTAATTCTCCAGTGGGGCAAAGACAACTTATTTGATTTCAATCCTTCTAAAACTCAGTCCTGTCTTATATCTTGCAAAAAGGATTCTTCTGCTACTATGCTTATCTTTGGTTACACTACGTTTGTTATTTGTTTGTTATTTGGTTTTTAGGAGCATTAGCAACTAAGGCCATATTGCTCTGGGATATGTGGTGGTCATTCCCTGACCTTTCCGCATCCTCCGTATTTGGTGGTGATGGGCTCGAACCCCGGTCTAATCAAGAAGCGTGTGCTACGCACTGCTGCTCCTTCCCACCTGGCTACGGAGGCGCCTGGTTACACTACGATTTCTAGGCAAGATGATATATCTCTTTTGGGATTACCCTGACTTTTATCCCTCTTGGCACAAGCACATTACAAATATTGCTTCCTCTGCATCTAAAAAACTTGGTTTTCTCTTTTGCTCTCGACGTTACTTTTCTTCCAAACAGCTGTTCACTCTGTACAAATCACAAATCCACCCTACCATGGAATATTGTTCCCACATCTGGGGTGTTGCTCCAAAAACCTTTCTCAGGCTTCTAAATTTCATTCAGAAGAGGGCAGATACATTAATTAATGACTCATCTCTAACAGAGTTAGAGATGAGTCATTAATGCTGTATGTGTTTTCTACAGATGTTTCTGCTGCATGCCTTTTCTACAGATACTTTCATGGGCACTGTTATTCTGAATTTGCTTCTAAAATTCCCGAACTCTCTTTCAAAACAGTCTGAACAAGTGCCGCCACCAACCAACATCCATTTACTGTCCAACTTTAAACTCACAGAACCAACTTTTCATCTTCCTTGTTTATTCATTCAACTTCCATTTTTTGGAACAACCTTCCTTCATAATGTCAACAAATATCTCCTTTCGTCTTCTCAACCTACAACCCATGCACGGTACTATAGGTTCTAATACCTCTGCTGTTTGGGGTTTTCATTAAAAAAAATGCTCATCTGTTATTGTTTCTTTTTAAATATTTATTTGATATTTATGAGTGACAAAAATCTGCTTGCAAACATAGGTTGATCTGAACAAAATAGCCATTTTCATGGCATTTTCTTTTATTAGCGGAAAATATTCAGATGGCAAAGCCTTGTAGAATTCAAATAGTTTATTGTTGCAGTCTATATACTTATTTTTGAATCATAATTTTGGCTTGAAGATCAATAATTTAAAGTTGCAATCTGGGATTGTAGTTTTCAGCCATAGAAGTAAATGGGTTCTCAAACAAAATCTTATGTTTTTTAATGAGATTTTATATCAGAAAATCGACTTTCAAACTTGTCAAAAAGTAATTGTAATAATGAAAGGCAACGATTCTTTAGAAATGTGTTTCTCCCTTAACTCAGTACAACATTCAAAATGAAATAAATTGTCTTGCTTAACTGCGATTTAAATAATTACAACTTATTCTGATATGATTTGATGTCACCAAACAAATCAGACCGATTTTCCTTTCCCTTGTAATTTTAAATTAAGAGCATTTAAATGATTAGAAATGCATGTATGAATTGCAAGATCAAACAGCCACTCCATATTTGATAGTCGTTTTATTGGTTTCCCTTTTTCTGTGTTGAAACATTTGGTGACGTTTTAACAGCCACTTTAAGGACACGTGATCTTGTAAAATTTACAGTTGAAATAATCACATTCATAACGTGTTGGAGATCCATTACTTTCCCATAAAGAGCTTCTTGATGCACAATGCAGTGAATTCCAATCAGAGTTTCAGCTCCGATATCTATCATTTTCTTGGTTATCTACCCATAAGCCCAATGTTTTTACCAATCATATTTTTTGCACCGCCAGTTGTGACTCCTACCAGGTTTTTAATATTTAATCCTAACTTTTCGATAGATTGGCAAAAATTTTCAAAAAGATTTTCACCTGTAGCTGTTCCGTGCATACTCTGTAGATCAGCTAAATCTTCAACTGGTAAAAATTCTCATTAATTCCACGTATGAAGATAAGGAGTTGGACTGTGTCCTTTACATCAGTATTGTCATCCAGTGATACACTAAAATATTTCATTTGTTTTACGTTTTCCAAAAGCTGTCAAACAAATTCTTTCCAATATCTTCTACTCTTCGCATAATTGTTTGTCGAGACAAACTAATATCTTGTATCATTGTTCATTTCTCTGGACAAATTTTTCCACAAATTTTAACAAACAACACTTAACAAATTCACCATCATTGAATGGTTTACTTTCAAAAGCGATCAAATGTGCAACTTAATAATTAGCACGAACAGCAGATAAATTTCTTGACTGATAAGTTTTCAGTATGTTTTGTTGTTTTCTTAATTCATTTTGTAACTTTGGACACTTTTCTTTTTGCAGCACTCCTTTATGTTGATCATAAGATTTATGATTGGAATCAGTGTCGTTTTAAATTATATTCTTTAAAAACTCACACAGTCTCCCGACACACCAAACACACTGCTTTTTCGTGGTAATCAATAAAGAAAGTCTTCAGTCCAACTTGGATCAAAAACACAACACTCCAAATCGATTTCCCCCTTTTTTTACCCTACATTGTCTACATTTTTAAGAATGATTTTTTTAAATTCAATACAAGTTAATAATTAATTCAATGCAATGAACAAGTTATATCAAAATACATAACTGCCTTTAGCGTACATATGACTGCATTGAACCACATGTACACATTTGATACAGTCGAGCTGGACACTTGCATGCCTGTACACGTAGTGGCGATCGATGCTGTTTTAGTTCACTTTCCGTGCAGGCCTTATAAAAATTATTTGCAGGCAGGATCCGGCCTGCGGGCCATAGGTTGGACACCACTGGTCTAGATGATCCTGTATGCATATTTAACCAGTGACTCCATTATTGGTCTGTAATTACTCGTGTAATAACTGGTCTGTAATTACTCGTGTCACCCTTAGATCCCACTTTGTGAATTGGGGATACATTTGCAGATCTCCATTCCATGGGTCCAAGGAATGCTCTCATAATTATGGCTAAGGGTTTGCTTACTTACTTTGCTTCCTCCTTTAATATAACTGGATAGATCCCATCAACCCCAGGTGCCTTTCTTATGTTTAACTTCAACAATTTCTCTTCCATGTTTTATAATGGGGGATTCTGACTTTCCAGATATTGACTGGAACTTGTGGATTGGTCACTTGCACAATAGCAAGACTATTGTGCGAGAACAAGTGGATTTATTGGATGGCTGTTTTCAAAAGCAACACATTCAAAAGGCAACCAGGGGGAGTAATACTCTTGATCTGATTATAAGCAGTAATTCTTCATGCATTAAGAATCTGCAGATAAAGGAACCACTAGGTAGCAGTGATCACAGTGTACTGACGTGGGATTTATTTAAAGATGTAACTACCATCAGGGGTAAGGGGAAGGGTTTTTGCCTTCGTAAAGGTAACTACAGTGGTCCCAGAGAGTTTTTAAATTCTATACAATGGGATCAACTGATGATGCTACTAAGGGTGAATTCTAAATGGGAAGCCTTCAGGAACTTAATTTGTAGGGTATTAGGCTTTTCATACCAACTAAAAAATACTATTTAATAAATACTATTTAATGTTTAGGCCTAAATGGATGTCAGATGAATTAATGAGGCTTGTGGCAGAGAAGAAAAATGTATATAAATTACCATGCAACACAGAAGCCTATGGCACATATAAGCTAGTCTGTAAACAAGTCACAAAAGAGTTTAGGCAGGCAAAGGCAGATTATGAGAAATCTTTGGCAAAGGATGCAAAGAAAAGCAGCAAAGATTTCTTTACTTATGTAAATTCTATAAGGAAAAGGATGAATCGGATTGGTGCACTTAACAAAGGAGTTTAGGATGAATGAGTACGTTGCATCTACATTCACACATGAGAGTTATTCAAGGAGGGGAATGCCAGAAGTTTATTAAACTCTAACAGGGAGGTAAGTGATTTTGTAATAACTGCGAGTAACGTTGATCACCGATTTGAATAACCACTGTTATTCAAATCCTCTGCATTGCTGGTTCAATCCGGGGATCGGATGGTGGACTGATCATTTGATCCATTCGCCATCCCGGGGTTTTGTCTAACGATTGAAATGCAGTGATTCCCTGACCATTAATTCCCTTGTGGTCCTCTGTCAATATGGGGCATAATGGTCAGTCTATTTTTATTAATTTTATTTTATTTTATTGTAGTTAGTTTAGTCTCTATCTGTGATATTTCACGCAATTTGGACCTGGCACCACACTAGGAGGGAGTCGGTAAATTTTTATGTAATTGGCATTAAAATTAAATGGATTTTTATGATTCTTAATTGGATTTCAAAATTATTTTGGAGAGTTTATGCTAAAATTTTTAGTCTTGTTACCTTTTCTTCTCCCTCCTTGTTGATTTAATTATTTTGTTTAATTTATTATTTTCGCACTACAGTTTTTCCATGCTACTAGCATTAACTTTAATTTTGATTTTAAATTTACTATTAGTTATATATATATATATATATATATATATATATATATATCAGGAAAACCATTCAGATGTTTCTTCGCAGGACTGAAAAAATGTAAATAATTGTAAATAAATATTTAAGTCATGGGATTCTACAGGAAGTTAACTACTCCTAAAATCACTGAAACAGCATTCAAAATGATATTCATCTCTTCAACCCAATAACAAAATTTTTAGTCTTGTTACCTTTTCTTCTCCCTCCTTGTTGATTTAATTATTTTGTTTAATTTATTATTTTCACTCTACAGTTTTGCCATGCTACTGGCATTAACTTTAATCAGGAAATTGCACTCCTGGATAACCTGAGCACCAGCTTTATATTCTTCAATCATACACAGTACTGTTTATTTTCTTCAAACTAAATATTTGTCAACATTTTGGACTATTAGTGTACAATTAGGCAGGAGTGTCTACTTCTGTCCTAAATACTTTACTAATTTTGCCTTCTGTTAGCCTATAACCACAATACACAATGAGTACACAAAATATAAAAATATATACTTACAAGCTCTATCTCTATCATTCACAACATAGGTGAGTAGTTTTACGCAAACACAGAAAACACTGATACAGAAACCTCTCAAATAACACACACACACACACACACACACACACACACACCACATAAGCAACATGAAGGATAATAGACTGCATAAATAGACTGCATTAGATTAATGCTTCTTAACATAAAAGTATTATTATTTATATATTAAATATAAATTTTATATTATTAATACTGTATAAATATTTTATTATTAATATATTCAGAAATTATATATATTATTTTAAATATAATATATTAAAATTCTTATTATTTATGCTTCTTAACAAAAAGCAATATTTTAAATATGAAACAGAATTAATCATAGAATCAAAAAGAAATTTTTCATAAAATTCCTTTATTTCTTTCTTATGTCAGTTATTAATATTAAAATGCACACGGAAACATGACAAAGAATGAATCATTTGTGGGAAGCAAAAAATAACATACATTTATCTGAATTCATTATTATAAATACACATGACTTTAGTATGCTTAATATGGTGGAGTGAGGAATATAAAAAAAAAAAAAAAAAAGTTGCTAATTAGTCTTGGTACTCCAATTGAATAATGAATAAACTTTGTATACAAGTTTATTCAAATAGTTATATTTGTATTCTTTAGAAAACAAGTATAAATATTATAACAATTGGAAATTCAAATCTTCATGATGTTTAGCGGTTTTATTAATATAATTAATGAATTAAAATAATTAAAATACAATTAGGCAAGTTTTATAAATTTATGTGTATTTATAAAAATAAATAGTAAAAATCTATATTTTATGATCGAAAAAAAAAAATTACCTTTTGATCTTCCTGTTTAGAAAGAAGAGTTTTCAAATCATCCAGATGGAGCATAACTCTCTTCACTAAACTTGTATATTCCTGGTTTAAGGCATCTAATTCTTGGCTCACAATATCAGCTCCTGAAAGTAACTTGGCCTTCTTAGCAACTACGGCATCAAGGCTAGGTTGTATCT
This sequence comes from Mastigoproctus giganteus, assembly GCF_048544385.1. Taxonomy (NCBI): domain Eukaryota; kingdom Metazoa; phylum Arthropoda; class Arachnida; order Uropygi; family Thelyphonidae; genus Mastigoproctus; species Mastigoproctus giganteus. The sequence goes on from NC_143583.1 coordinate 219,189,761, forward strand.
CCTCAAGGCTCTCCAGGAACTTCTTCTGACGTACATCATGGATCTATGCAGAGGACAGACAGGCTCACTCCAATTTACTTAATGTATTTCAGGATAATCCTTGCAAGGGAGTGGAAATATTGGGAGAGGTGCAAGTACTGGAGGGAGTACATGAGCTAAAGGATCACAGGCATCAGATGTGACAGATGGGTGGGTGGATAGGTAGGTAGGTGAGACAGCGAGTGAGTGGGCAGGTGGGTAGATATACATTCTGAAGGTCTTAGGAAAAACAGAGAAAAATGAACAGGGCTCTTGGCAGAATAAGCAACATATTCACATAAAAATTTATTCACCTTCTCTTCTCATCCAAGCTAAATCTAGTGAATATAGTCATGCAGTGCGCTCGTAAAGAAAGGAATAAAGATATGATGATGTAGAGTAACAAAATAAAGGTAATATTGAATTTTTTAATTAAAAAAAAAAAATAAAAAATAAAGCAGGAATTAAAGAAATATTAGGAAAAAGGTGAATCGGGGAAGAAGTAAATAATGAACAAAAATTTTGCATAACTGATACAAATAGCATAGGTGCATTTAAATTCATACAAGGGTAACTGGATGTCATTTTCATTTTTTCTTAAAATTTCATCTACTGATTTCTTAGAAGGTTAATATTTTTAATAATTGCCATTTTAGCAGAATACAGTAAAAGTTTAGTGCATATTAAAAATTTAGTTATGTTAAAAGGCTTTAATTAGAAACTTTATTGCCACATTAAATGGTTAACAATTTTACATTGGTTTGTAAGGCCCATTCAGTTATGTTATATCATACCTTAGCCTCTTTTATGTATCTTCCTCCAGCAATATTAGCTTGCTCTATAGCTGGCTTCCTTTCTGCCAGGGCACTATACAGATTCTGTAGAAATAAAATGTTGTCAGCAGATAACTCTTTTTTTTTTTTTTTTTTCTTTTTTTCAAGTATTTAGTGACTGAATATAAGTGAGAAAATTAAACGTAAAAAAAAAAAAAAAAAAAAAAAATATTTCACTAGCATTCCATACATAAATCTTAAATAATAGCTATTATACTATAATTTTAATTAATAGCTAATTATGCCTGAGAGCATTTCATTAATAAGATACACGGAGTTCAAACTTCTTCAGATATTCATTCCATTATGGCACACTATTGGGCTACACATTGGATTAAATAACTATAAACCACATTATTAACCCTGGCATTAAACCAATTATATTTAAATAGTAATAGTTATGAATGTACAAATAACTTCAATGATATGCTTTGCAATAGAATTACCATTCAGATGTTTCTTCGCAGGACTGAAAAAATGGAAATAATTGTACTTTAAGTCGTGGTTCTACAGGAAAATCACTGAAACAGCATTCAAAATGATATTCATCTCTTCAACCCAATAAATAAATTCAGTTCAGTTATTAATCGACCAAGTTAGTGAATAGCATCATGTTAATTTGTAGTAAATCACCGAAGCAGGTGAAATGGCATCATTTTTGTTATATCTCATATTGCGAATGTATAACAAGGTAATGGTGATACAGTGAAATGGTGCCATCTGGGTGGTAGTATCCACTGTGAATAAGTAATATTAGTCTTCACCACTGGAGAAGCGTTGTTTATTGGAGGTAGTGCAATATCAGTGAAACTCATGTGAAGGCATTCACAGAATGAGATATAACAAAAACAAAGCCATTTCACCTACTTTGGTGATTTACTACAAACTAACATGATGCTATCCACTAATTTATTCAATTAGAGAATTTTCCATAATCTGAAGTTTTTAGTCCTAAAATCTTTTTAGTCTCTATTAGGGTATTAATTGTTTACAATAAATAAACAGTCACTTAAATTATTACATTAATTTCTTTGATACAGAAATTGATGTAAAATGTTCATAATTGATCAATTCAATATATTTCTTATTGTTACTGCAATAAACATGCATTTATTTTCATAACAATAATAGATATCCTATTCATTGAAGTGTCCATAAAAATGGATTGGCCATTAATTAGTTATTGTTGGTGACTCTATTGTCACGCAGACAGACAATATACTATGCAAGAAGGATAGGTGGAACAGGACCAGGGTATGTCTGCCAGGAGCAAAAGTTGATGATGTTATAGAGAAGATATCATCTTTTAAGGGCATAAAAGGTGATATTGTTGTACACATTGGAACTAATGACATTAAGAATAAGAGATCTCCAGATATACTCAACAAATACAGGTCAATGTTGAAAAAAAAAAAAAAGTTGAGAGTTAAGGTTGAATGTGAAACTCTTTGTAATTCTACCCAGACACGATAGGAGGGAGTATATGATGAGAGCCTTGTCAATCAATTCAGCCCTGGAGAGATTGTGCAAGGCTCAAGGAATAGAATTTTTTTCAGCCTGGTGTATGCTTGTTGACAGGAGAGACCACTTCTAGAGGGATGGGGTACACTTAAATAGAAAGGATGCAAGAATATTTGCTGATGTTTTGAGGCAGTGTTGGGGGGGGTCGGAAAACAGTAGCTTGGCGGGGATACACAGATTAAAAGGTTAACAGTAGCCGCAGGCAGAGGGAAAAGTGATTATTGCACTGCTACTATTAGAATGAGCAGCAGCCTAAAAAGCAAGACAATGGAGATTTCCAGGACTGCTAGGAGTCATAGTGGAACAAGTAAATACATGGGCTGTGTTAGGGTGACTAAGAGTAGAAACAGGTGCATGTATACCAAAACTGAGCTGAAGATATCATCATGCTTCTCTTTCATGCTTTCTTGGTGATTCCCTTCTCTCTCTCACAGGTTAACGTGGGAATTTATTTATTTTTTTTGTTTTGGCTGGTGCAGCATAAGCCTCAGGTTTCCTTGCACCATATGGCTAATAATAATAATAAAAAAAAAAAAAAAAATGCTAGAAATATAGTTAGCAAATTTGATGAGCTTGAAATGCTAGTCAAGATATCAAAAGCAGATACTGCTGGAATATCAGAGACATGGTGTCACACAGACATAAGCAGCGTAGAATTGGAATTTGGGGAGTACAATGGGTACAGAAAGGATAGGAATGGATGAGGGGTTATGTTGTTAGTTAAGAAAAACATAAAATCTAAGGAAGTGTATCCAGTTGATGTTGGTGGACAATGCACTGTTGAGTCTGTTTGGTGTGAGAGAAGCACTGGGAAAGGAAAAATGAGAGTAGGTGTGTGTTATAGGTCTAATGAATCTGATACGTATAATGAGAAATTCTCAAGAGAAACAGAGTGGGCAAGTAAATTTTAACTTTACTTGCCCACTCTGTTTAATTTTAATCCCTTTAAAAAGGGATTTTAACTTTACAGATATTGGCTGGAATTTGTGGGTTGGTCACTCGTACACTAGAAGGACTTTTGTGGATTTATTGGATAACTGTTTTCTACAGCAACAAGTTGGAGAGGCAAACAGAGGGAGTAATATCCTTGATCTGAATATCAGCAGTGATTATTCTTGCATTAAGAATTTGCAGAAAAAGGAACCACTCGGTGATAGTGATCATAATTTCTGGATGTGGGAATTATTTAAAGATGCAGCTACCATCAAGGCTAAAGGGAAGGGCTTTTGTTTTATATAAAGGTGCCTACTGGGGTCTCAGACAGTTTTTAAATTCTGTACAGTGGGATCAACTGAGGTGTTACCAACGTTGAATTCTAAATGGGAAGCCTTCAGGGATAAAATTTTGGACACTAAGAGGCTTTTCATTCCAACTAAGAAATACTGTTCAAGGTTTAGGCATAAATGGATGTCAGATTAATTAATGAGGCTCGTGGTAGGGAAGAAAAATGTATGGGATGCATATAAAGTATCAGGTGACACAGTAGATTATGGCAGATATAAGATAGACTGTAATCAAGTCACAATGAAGGTTAGTCAGACAAAGGCAGATTACAAGAAATCTTTGGAAAAGGATGCAAAGAGATGAATCAATTGGATAACTTAACCTAGATGGGTTGACTATTGATGATCATGCTCAGGTAGCTGATGAACTGAATACGTATTTTGCATCTAAATTCACACATGAGGAGTTTTCAATGAGGGGAGTGCCAGAAGTTTATCAAATTCTAACAGGAAGCTAACTGATTTGGTAATAACTGAAAGCAAAGTGGAAGAGAAATTGTTGAAGTTAAACACGAAAAAGGCACCTGGGGTGGATAAGATCTATCCAGTTATATTAAAGGAGGCAGCAAAGAAAGTAAGCAAACTCTTAATCATAATTATGAGAGCTTCCTTGGACTCAGGGGAGGTCCCCATAGACTAGAGGTGTGCACATGTATCCCCAATTCACAAAGGGGGTTCAAAAGGTGACACAAGTAACTAAAGACCTGTTAGTTTAACTCGTGTTACGGGGAAAATAATGGAATCACTGGTTAAAGAAACATTGCAGGATCATCTAGACAAGACTGCAATAATAGTTAAGACACATCATGGGTTTGTTAAAGGGCAGTCTTGTCTGACCAATTTGATTGGATACTATGATGTGGTCACAAAGGAACTGAATGCAAAAAATAATTTTTAAAATTACATAAATGGATTTCAGGAAAGCTTTTGATACTGTTACACATGGAAGACTGCTGTACAAACTGGAGGGTATGGCATTAAGGGTAAGTTGCTACAGTGATAAAGGAATGATTGAGTGGGAGATGATAAAGAGTGGTAATCAAGGGACACTGTTCTCCATGGTCAAATGTTATTAGTGGAGGTCTCCAGGGTTCAGTGTTGGGCCCATTGTTGTTTTGTATATTTATCAATGATATTGATGAAGGTATATCACGTTTAATGTTCAAGTTTGCAGATGATACAAAGGGTGCCAGAGTTGTTAACGTTAGTAAATCCAGTATGCTACTCCAACTGGATCTAGATAAGTTGGGCAAATGGGCTGAGAAGTGGCAACTGAAGTTTAACATTGACAAATGCAAAGTACTGCATATGGGTAGCAACAACCCAAGAGAAATGTACCAACTGTGGGGTACTACACTCAGAGAAGTGGAAAGTGAAAAAGTCCTGAGGGTAATTGTGAAGTCAAAAATGAAGTTCGCTAAGCAGTGCAGATGGGCTATCAGGGCAAGTCATGGATCTTGTTAATGATATATAGGAATTTTGCTAGCAGGGACAGAGAGGTGATTATCCCATTTACAAGGCAATGGTCAGACCACACCTAGAGTACTGTCTACAAGTCAGGAGACCTCATTTTAAGAAGGATGTTGAGTTGCTAGAATGAGTACAAACAAGGACAACAAGATTGGTGAGGGGAACAAAGGGGTGCTCTTTCCAATAAGGGTTAAGTTCTGCAAATTGCAGCACCTGGAGAGTAGGCACCTGCAAGGTAATCCGATTGAGGTGTATAAGGCCTTGAAATGGGATGAGCAAGCTGAATGCTGATGGGATTCTTCCTCTTGCTCAGATTAAGACTTTGAGGGGGCATAGATTCAAATTGAGGAAAGAGAGTTGTAGAATAGATGTGCGGAAATTGGCCTTTAGCCAGCGAGCAGTTGATTGGTGGAACAGACTTTCATCTTTTGTTGTGGGAGTTGATAGCCTAAATAAATTTAAGGCTGAGCTGGACAGGCATTTCAAACAAATAAAGGTGTGAAATGGGATGGTTCTTTTTTTTTTTTTTTGATGGTTGCTGCATAAGCTTGCTTTCTTGCATCGTATGCCTCTACTAATGCTAATTTCTCAGGTGTGAATGTAAATGAAAAATACTCATTCAGTTTGTGAGCTATCTGAGTAGGATCATCAACTGTCAAATGATCGATATCAAGTCGTGATCTGATTATCAGTAGTGATTTTTCATGCATTGAGAATCTGCAGATAAAGGAAGCACTAGGTCGCAGTGATCACAGTGTGCTGAAGTAGGATTTACTCAAAGAGGCAACTACCGTCGGGGATAAAGGGAAGGGTTTTTGCTTTCGTAAAAGCAACTACGATGGTCTGAGACAGTATTTAAATTCTATACGGTGGGACCAACTGATGATGTTACCAACAGCAAATTCAAAATGGGAAGCATTCGAAGAACTTATCTTGGAAGCTACTAGGCTTTACATACCAACTAAGAAATATTGTTTAAGGTTTAGGCCTAAATGGATGTCAGATGAACTAATGAGACATGTGGCAGAGAAGAAGAATGCATGGGATACATATAAAATAATGATTGACCTGCCTACGATAGATATAAGCTGGTCTGTAACCAAGTCACAAAGGAGGTTAGGCAGGCAAAGGCAGATTATGAGAAATCTTTGGTAAAGGATACAAAAAAAACAGCAAAGAGTTCTTTACCTATGTAAACTCTAGAAAGTAGGAATTAATTAGATTGGTCCACTGGCTATCGATGGTTCCACTGTTGATGATCCTGCTCAGGTGTCTATCAAGGCTGCCGTAGCCTAGTGGTCAGGCGTGCGGGTGCATAAGTACACGTGCCTTGAGAGACCACAGTTCAAGCCCGTGACTACTGAATATGGTGCTGTTTCTTGTATTCTATCTATCTTGTGAACTCCTCTGACCGTTTGGTTGTCCCGGAGTATAAACAGAAAATTTATTTACTTATTGAAATGAGTATTTTGTATCTACATTCACACATGAGGAGTTATTCAGTGAGGGGAATGCCAAAGGCGAATTAAACTCTGGCAGGGAGCTAGATGATTTCGTAATAACAGAGGAAAATGGAGGAGAAATTGTTGAAGATAAACATAAGAAAGACACCCAGGGTGGGTGTCTTTCTTATGTTTCTATCCAGTTATATTAAAGGAGACAGGAAAGGAAGAAAGCAAACCCTTAGCCATAATTATGACAGCTTCCTTGGACTCAGAGGAGTACCGATGGACTGAAGATATGCAAATGTGACTCCAATTCACAAAAGAGGAGGTGACTCAAGTAATTATAGACTGGTTAGTTTAACTTCTATTCCAGGGAAATTAATGGAGGAACTGGTTTAAGAAGCATTCCAGTATCATCTAAACAAGACTTTAGTTATAGCTCAGACACAGCATGGGTTTGTTAAGGGGAAGTCTTTTCTGACCAATTTGATTGGTTACTATGATGTGGTCACAAAGGAACTGGATGCAAAGAATAATTTTGATATCATATATTTGGATCTTAGAAAGGCTTTTGATACTGTTGCATATGGAAGACTGCTACGCAAATTGGAGCAGTGTGGCATTGGAAGCAAATTGTTGCTAGGGATAAAGGGATGGTTCAGTGGGAGAAGACAGAGAGTGGACACTGCTCTTCGTGGATAAATGTTATCAGTGGAGTTCTTCAGAGTCCATTGTTGTTTTCTGTATTTATAAATGATACTGATGAAGGTATATTAGGCTTAATGTCCAAGTTTGCAGACGATACGAAGGTTGGCATGGTTGTTAGAGACACTAATGACAGTACATTGCTGCAACAGGATCTAGAAAAGTTCAGCAGATGGGCTGAGAGGTGGCAAATGAAGTTTAACATTGACAAATGTAAAGTACTATATATGGGAAGCAGTAACCCCAGAGTAATGTATAAACTCTGTGGTACTACACTGACAGTGGTAGAAAATGAAAAGGACCTGGGGCTAATTGTGCAGGCAGATATGAAGTTTTCTGAGCAGTGCAGATGGTCTGCAAGAGTAGCTCATGGTGTCTTGTGAATGATATACAGGAATTTTTCTAGCAGGGATAAGGAGGTGATTATCCCCATGTATAAAGCAATGGTCAGGCCACACCTTGCATACTGTACACAGGTCTGGAGGCCTCATTTTAAGAAGGATGTAGAGCTGTTGAAACGAGTACAGAGAAGGGCAACAAGATTAGTTGAATGGAACAAAGAGTTGCTCTTACAAGGAAAGGCTTACGTTTTGCAGATTATAGTGTCTGGAGACTAGGCACCTGCAAGATGATCTGAATGAGGTGTATAAAGCTTTGAATGGTTTGAGCATGCTGAATGCTCAATGCTGATGGGATTCTTCCTCTTTCTGAGAATAATCACCTGAGAGGGCATAAATTCAAATTGAGGAAGGACAGTTGTAGGACGGATGTGCGGAAGTTTGCCGGTATATCGTTGACAAGGCACCATAATCTCATGGTGCCCTGTCAATGATATACAGGAATTTTGCTAGCAGGGATAAGGAGGTGATTATCTCCTTGTATAAGTCAATGGTCAGGCCACAACTTGGGTACTGCATATAGATCTGTCGGCCTCATTTTAGGAAGGATGTAGCTGCTGGATGAATACAGAGAAGGCAACCAGATTGGTGAGCGGAGCAATGGGTTGCTGTTACCAAGGAAGGCTTAAGTTCTGCAAATTGCAGCATTTGGAGACTAGACACCTGTGAGGTGATCTAATTGAGGTGTATAAGGCCTTTAATGGTTTGAGCAAACTCAATGCTGATGAGAGATTCTTCCTCTTGCTCAGATTACTCACCTGAGGGGGACATATATTCAAATTGAGGAAAGACAAACGTAGAATAGATGTGTGGAAATTTGCCTTTAGCCAGCAGGTGGTAAATAGTTGGAACAAACTTTCATCTGTTCTAGTGGAGGTCAACAACTTAAATAAGTTGAAGGCAGAACTAGACAAACATTTGGAGTGAATGGATAAGTGAAATGGGATGTTTTTTTTTTTTTTCTTTTTTTTGGCTGATGCTATAAAAACTTGCTGTCTTGCATCATATGCTTCTACTAATGCTAATGCCAGTTTTAATTTTCACATGTTTGTTTTTAATATATTAAACATTTTTGTGCACTGTTTGCAGTTTACTTTTTTTTAACAATGTGTGTTATCCACATTTGTACATGTCAGTATAATTAATATGAAGGCTTGTGCAGTCAGCACAAGCAACAATTTATTACAATTAGTTATTACATTAATAATTTATTATGTACATACTGTAGACTACATTGGTCTCTATTGTTATTATCAGTTCACCATCTTTAAATCTTAATAATTTTTTGCAAATATTTTGGTAATATTACAATTAAGTTATTTTTGAATGCAGAAATGATACTCAGATCATATGTTTAAACAAATTGGATTTTATTAATGTTACAAAGTAACAAAAATGAACCTCAACAATGGTAATTCAAAGATAATGATTGCTAATAATATTTCAGCATTTTTTTTTTTTTTTTTTTTAAAGGCAAGAAACTTAGCTATACTGAAGCAAAAATATGTAATAGATGATCTTTCTCTGCATTATATTAGTGGAATAGGTCATGATGTTTCTGGTAACTTATCTTTAATCTGCATATTATAAAGGTAGGCGAGAACCTGGAATTAACCAACAAAAAAAAAAAAAAAAAACTTACTACTTCAGCCTATACACCATAAAAGATAGACAGCCACCTAAAAATTTCCAAAAGGGTACTTAAAAATGATGCAACAATATGTGATTATCTAATTTTTATTACATTTACTAAGGTGTAAAATTTATTATAATTATATGTATATAGAATATATAAATATATGATGATAATAAATGATAATTAACTTACCATAGTTGATTCAACTTCATGTTTAACAGCATGTGATGAAATTTTTGTTAAGGATTTCATGTTGTCAACTTTGACACTTGTTTGTGATATCCACAGCTTTTCTTCATTATCCATCTTATTTCTGTATGTTTGAAGGAAATCTGATGATGTTTCACAGCTCTGTATTCTATAACAAAACATCAAAAACAAGTTACTAATTTAATTTCATGCTTAAAAGCTAGCTAATACATTTAAGTTCTATATTTTTTTTTCTTTTTTCTTTTTTTTAGTAAAAAACTAAAACTAAAAAAACAAGGCTAAGAAAACAAGGAAAGAAACACAACTGAAATTTTACAAAGTAATGGCAATACCAACACTTCTTTACAGTTCTGAAACATGGATACCAAAACAAAGAGACATATTATAAACAATAAAAGCTGCAAAAATGAAATTTTTAAGATATGTTAACGGATGTACAAAATTAGATAAATACCAAATGTAAATATTAGAAAAGAATTAAAGATTTACTCAATTAATAAAAAATTATAGAATATGGAGAAAGATGAAAAGAAAGACAAATTTTTTTACATTAAATTAGATAACATGGTAAATCAATGTTCATTGGCTTAATAAGCAGTACATTTAGTACAATTCCAGGAAATGGCTCAAGAATTTTTTTTTATTTGTTTTTCTCTGTTAATCACCATTAGTACTAAGGTTCCAAAAATGTTTTTCTAACATTGTCAAATTTGATAATACTATTTAAAATTTTTGTACTTACCAAAAGGACAAAATTTGTTCTAAAATTTGGCAATAAATACAGTAGAATCTCATTAATACAAAGTTCGAGGAATTTAAAATTTGTGTTTTTGCAATAATGAGGTATCCCAAAAATGCCAAAATTTCACAACCTTCAATATATACATGTATATAACTTAAGCTTTGTCACACTATAATAAGAATAACTGTCATTTAGATTTTCATCAGTTTAAGCCAGAAATAATGAAAAAGAAACAACAAAACTGAAGTATACATATATAATAATGCAGAACTGGAATTTGGGGAATACAATGTGTATAGAAAGGATAGACAGGACAGGAGGGGAGGAGGGGTTATGCTATTAATTAAGAAACACATAAAGTCCAAGGAAGTGAAGCCAGACGACATCGATGGACAGGGCAGTGTCAAGTCAGTTTGGTGTGACATAAGCATAGGGAAATCAAAATTGAGAGTAGGAGTGTGCTATAGGCCTAATGACTCTGATGAGTATAATAAGATATTGTACAGGGAAATGGAGTGGGCCAGTAAATCAGAGAGTCTTATAATGGGGGACTTTAATTTCCCAGATATTGACTGGAATTTGTGGGTTGGTCACTCGCACACTAGCAAGGCTTTTGTGGATTTATTGGATGATTGTTTTCTACATCAGCATGTTCGTGAGGCAACAAGAGGGAGCAATACTCTTGATCTGATTATCAGTAGTGATTCTTCATGCATTAAGAACCTGCAGATAAATGAACCACTAGGTGGCAGTGATCACAGTGTGTTGAAGTGGGATTTACTCAAGGAGGTAACTACTATCAGAGGTAAAGGGAAGGGTTTTTGTTTTCGTAAAGGCGACTATGATGGTCTGAGACAGTATTTAAATTCTATACAGTGGGACCAACTGATGATGTTACCAACAGCAAACTCAAAATGGGAAGCATTCAAGGAACTAATCTTGGAGGCTACCAGGCTTTACATACCAACTAAGAAATATTGTTCAAGGTTTAGGCCTAAATGGTTGTCAGATGAACTAATGAGACATGTGGCAGAGAAGAAAAATGCATGGGATACATACAAATTAATGGGTGACATGGAAGCCTATGATAGATATAAGTTGGTCTGTAACCAAGTCACAAAGGAGATTAGGCAGGCAAAGGCAGACTATGAAAAATCCTTGGCAAAGGATGCAAAGAAAAACAGAAAAGAGTTCTTTACATACTTGAACTCGAAAAGGAAAGGGATGAATCAGATTGGTCCACTGGATATTGATGGTTCAACAGTTGAGGATCCTGCTCAGGTGGCTAACAATCTAAACGAGTATTTTGCATCTACATTCACGCATGAGGAGTTATTCAGGAAGGAGAATGATGCAGGTAAAGTAAACATTGGCAGTGAGCTGGATGATTTTGTAATAACTGAGAGGAAAGTGGAGGAGAGATTGTTGAGGATAAACATAAAAAAGGCACCTGGGGTGGATGGGATCTATCCAGTTATATTAAAGGAGGCAGCAAAGGAAGTATGCAAACCCCTAGCCATAATTATGAGAGCTTCTTTGGACTCAGGGGAGGTACCCATAGACTGGAGATGTGCAAATGTAACCCCAATTCACAGAGGAGGATCAAAGGCTGACACAAGTAATTATAGACCTGTTAGTTTAACTTCTGTTCCAGGTAAATTAATGGAGGCAGTGGTTAAAGAAGCACTGCAGGATCATCTAGACAAGAATTCAGTTATAGCTCAGACGCAGCATGGTTTTGTTAAGGGCAGGTCTTGCCTGACCAATTTGATTGGATACTATGATGTAGTCACAAAAGAACTGGATGCAGGGAATAACTTTGATATTAGCATTAGCATTAGCATTAGCATTAGTAGAGGCATTTGATGCAAGAAAGCAAGCTTATGCAGCATCAGCCAAAAAAAAAAAAAAAAAAAAAAGTAACATAAATAAATAAAAATAACCACTTCCACTTCACCCCTCTGTTCGTTCGAAATACCTGTCCAGCTGAGCCTTAAACTTATTTAGGCTATCAACTTCCACGACAAGGGATGGAAGTCTGTTCCACCCACCAACCACCCGCTGGCTAAAGGCAAATTTCCGCACATCTATCCTACATCTGTCTTTCCTCAATTTGAATTTATGCCCTCTCAGGTGATTTTTCTGAGCTAGAGGAAGAATCCCATCAGCATTGAGCATGCTCAAACCATTCAAGGCTTTGTACACCTCTATCAGATCACCCCGCTGGTGCCTAGTTTCCAGACACTGTAATTTGCAAAACTTAAGCCTTTCTTCGTAAGAGAACCCCTTTGTCCCATTCACCAATCTAGTTGCCCTTCTCTGTACTCGTTCCAGCAGCTCTACATCCTTCCTGAAATGAGGCCTCCAGGCCTGTATACAGTACTCTAGGTGTGGCCTGACCATTGCCTTATACAAGGGAATAATCACCTCCTTATCCCTGCTAGAAAAATTCCTATATATCATTGACAATACACCATGAGCTACTCTTGCAGCTCGTCTGCACTGCTCAGAGAACTTCATATCTGCCTGAAACACCACCCCCAGGTCCCTTTCATTCTCTACCACTGTCAGTGTAGTACCACAGAGTTGATACGTTGCTCTGGGGTTGCTGTTTCCCATATGTAGTACTTTACATTTGTCAATGTTAAACTTCATTTGCCACCTCGAAGCCCATCTGCTCAACCTTTCCAAATCCTGTTGCAGCAGCATAGTGTCAGTAGTGTCCTTGACAACCCTGCCAACCTTCGTATCGTCTGCAAACTTGGACATTAAGCCTGATATACCATCATCAATATCATTTATAAATACAGAAAACAATAAAGGCCCCAATACTGAACCCTGAGGGACTCCACTAATAACATTAGTCCACGATGAGCAGTGTCCATTGATTACCACTCTCTGTCTTCTCCCCCTCAACCACCCCTTTATCCATAGCAGCAACTTGCCTCCAATGCCACACTGCTCCAATTTGTGCAGCAGTCTTCCATGTGCAACAGTATCAAAAGCCTTTCTAAGATCCAAGTATATAATATCAAAGTTATTCCCTGCATCCAGTTCTTTTGTGACTGCATCATAGTATCCAATCAAATTGGTCAGGCAAGACTTCCCCTTAACAAAACCATGCTGTGTCCTAGCTATAACTGAAGTCTTGTCTAGATGATCCTGCAGTGCTTCTTGCACCAGTGCCTCCATTAATTTTCCGGGAACAGAAGTTAAACTCACAGGTCTATAATTACTTGTGTCAGCCTTTGATCCCCCTTTGTGAATTGGGGTCACATTTGCACATCTCCAGTCAATGGGTACCTCCCCTGAGTCCAAGGAAGCTCTCATAATTATGGCTAAGGGTTTGCTTACCTCCTTTGCTGCCTCCTTTAATATAACTGGATAGATCCCATCCACCCCAGGTGCCTTTCTTGTGTTTATCTTCAACAATTTCTCCTCCACTTTGCTCTCAGTTATTACAAGATTCTCTAGCTTACTGCTAGAGTTGAATACACCTCTGGCATTCCCCTCGCTGAATAACTCCTCATGTGTGAATGTCGATGCAAAATATTCATTTAGTTTGTTAGCTACCCGAGCAGGGTCATCAACAGTTGACCCATCGATCTCAAGTGGACCAATCTGATTCATCCCCAGCCTTCTAGAGTTTACATAAGTAAAGAACTCTTTGCTGTTTTTCTTCGCATCCCTTGCCAAGGATCTCTCGTAATCTGCCTTCGCCTGCCTAACCTCCTTTGTAACTTGGTTACAGATCAACTTGTATCTATCATAGGCGTCCATGTCACGTGTTAATTTGTATGTATCCCATGCATTTTTCTTCTCTGCCATATGCCTCATTAGTTCATCTGACAACCATTTAGGCCTAAACCTTGAACAATATTTCTTAGTTGGTATGTAAAGCCTAGTAGCTTCCACGATAAGTTCTTTGAATGCTTCCCATTTTGAATTTGCTGTTGGCAATATCATCAGTTGATCCCACTGTATAGAATTTAAATACTGTCTCAGTCCATTGTAGTCGCCTTTACGAAAGCAATACCCCTTCCCTTTACCCCTAATGGTAGTTACCTCTTTGAGTAACTCCCACTTCAGCACACTGTGATCACTGCCACCAAGTGGTTCATTTATCTGCAGATTCTTAAAGCATGAAGAATCACTACTGATAATCAAATCAAGAGTATTACTCCCTCTAGTTGCCTCCCGAACATGCTGATGTAGAAAACAATCATCCAATAAATCCACAAAAGCCTTGCTACTGTGTGAGTGACCAGCCCCCAAATTCCAGTCAATATCTGGGAAATTAAAATCCCCCATTATAAGACTCTCTGATTTACTGGCCCACTCTATTTCTCCGAACAGTTTCTTATTATACTCATCAGAGTCATTAGGCCTATAGCACACTCCTACTCTCAATTTTGATCTCCCAATGCTTATGTCACACCAAACTGACTCGACACTGCACTGTCCAGCGATGTCGACTGGCTTCACTTCCTTGGATTTTATGTGTTTTTTAACTAATAGCATAACCCCTCCTCCCTTCCTATCCTGTCTATCCTTTCTGTAGACATTGTACTCCCCAAATTCCAGTTCTGCATTTCTTATATCTGTGTGACACCACGTCTCTGAAATCCCCACAATATCTGCCTTTGATGTTTTGAGCAATACCTCAAATTCATCAAATTTATTTAATAAACTCCTAGCATTGGTGTACACACAAGTATACATGCACCTGTTCTTTTTCTTAGCTACCCTAACACAACCCATGTGTTTACTTGTACCCCAATGATTCCCAGCAGTCTCTGAAATATCCTGCATCTTATTTTCCAGGCTGCGGCTCATTCCAATAGAAGCAGTGCAAGAATCACTTTCACCTCTCCCAGTGGCTACTGTTAATCTATTAGTCCTTGTATCCCCCCAATCTAGCAGTTTTCCGACCCACCTAACATTGCCTCGATAGCATCAGCAAACATTCTTGCACCCTTTCTATTTAAGTGTATCCCATCCCTGTAGAAGCAGTCTCTCCTGTTAACATATACTCCCTCCTATCGTGTCTGGGCAGAATTGCAGACACTTTCAATTTCAACCCTAATTCACAGCTTTTTTTCATCAGTGACCTGTACTTGTCAAGTAATTCCGCCGGTCTCCTACTCTTAATGTCATTAGTGCCAACGTGTACAACTATATCACCTTTTGTGCCCTTAAAAGATGATATCCGCTCTACAACGTCATCAACTTTTGCCCCTGGCAGACATACCCTGGTCCTATTCCACCTATCCTTTTTACAAAGCATGTTTCCCGTTTCCCTGACAATAGAGTCACCAACAACTACTAGTTCCTTTGGGACCAGCGCATTCTGCCTTGGGGGTTGCCGCTGTGTTCCGCGATGACCAAGTGCAAGCTCTGGCATTGGTGTGGGCAGCTGAGAGCTTGATGGGCCCCTCACTTGTAATCCTTCGAGGGCATCCACCCTATCCTTCAAGCTCTCATATAGGCCCATAACAACGCTGAGTTGTCGCCTTATCTCCTTACACTCCTTGCATCGCACACACACAAAGACATCCCCCATGGCAGTATCATGTCCCATACTTGACTGCTCCGCAAACATCAAGCAAATAGTGCATCTTACAAGGCTGTGATTCAGAGGACAACTGCCCCCCTCAGTTCTCCCCTGGGCCACAGCATTCCCATTAGCTTGAGCCCTTTGCTTTGCTGCTCTGGTTTGAGTCATGATTTAGATTTACTTTCAATAAAATTTCAATTTCTGTACAAAATTAAATCCTAAACTTGTATCCAAACACAGTTATAACGCTATATTTATGTTTCAGTAACGAGTGTTATCTACGGAATATTTACGTTTCAGTAACGAGTGTTATCTACGAGATATTTACGTTTCAGTAACGAGTGTTATCTGCGAAATCCCTTTATATAACTTTCGTATCAAGTTATGTATTAATTATTTGTTTTTACTAATTATTTATGTTACGTAACCTAAGTGGTTATATGTATAATTAATTATGTTAAATAAAATTAATTATATTACGTTTGTAATCTAAGTCGTTATATGTATTTATTTAAACGTACAATTTAACTGCTAACGAAGTTCAACTAACGCTATCTAGTACGGTATATCGTATCAAAAAGGCGGGAAAATTACGAACGGTTAGCGGAGTTGAAACACGTGGAAACCTTTACCGATACTTTTATGCAATTACAAGGCCGAGTAAAGAATAAATACACCAAATTAATCAGAAAATCACAAAATAATGTTATACTACTAAATTTAAATCAAAAGTTTTAGAAAAACAATAATTTCAAATCAATAAATAAGAAAAATCCACTTAGCGGCTTTGAAAACGACCGTCTCTAGTAGCCACCGCCTTTCTAAGATCCAAATATTATATATTTGGATCTTAGAAAGGCTTTTGATACTGTTGCACATGGAAGACTGCTGCACAAATTGGAGCAGTGTGGCATTGGAGGCAAATTGCTGCTATGGATAAGGAGATGGTTGAGTGGCAGAAGACAGAGAGTGGTAATCAATGGACACTGCTCAACGTGGACTAATGTTATTAGTGGAGTTCCTCAAGGTTCAGTGTTGGGTCCGTTGTTGTTTTCGGTGTTTATGAATGATATTGATGATGGGATATCAAGTTTAATGTCCAAGTTTGCAGATGATACAAAGGTTGGCAGGGTCGTTAAGGACAATACTGACGCTATGCTGCTGCAACAGGATCTGGAAAGGTTTAACAGATGGGCTGAGAGGTGGCAAATGAGGTTTAACATTGACAAATGTAAAGTGCTGCATATGGGAAACAGTAACCCCAGTGCAACGTATCAACTCTGCGGTACTACACTGACAGTGGTGGAGAATGAAAAGGACATGGGGGTAATTGTACAGGCAGATATGAAGTTCTCTGAGCAGTGCAGACGAGCTGCAAGAGTAGCTCATGGTGTCTTGTCAATGATATACAGGAATTTTTCTAGCAGGGATAAGGAGGTGATTATTCCCTTGTATAAGGCAATGGTAAGGCCACATCTTGAGTACTGTATACAGGTCTGAAGGCCTCATTTCAAGAAGGATGTAGAGCTGCTGGAACGGGTACAGAGAAGGGCAACAAGATTAGTAAATGGAACAAAGGGTTGCTCTTACGAAGAAAGGCTTAAGTTTTGCAAATTACAGAGTTTGGAGACTAGGCACCGGCGAGGTAATCTGATAGAGGTGTATAAGGCTTTGAATGGTTTGAGCATGCTCAATGCCAATGGGATTCTTCATCTTTCTCAGAATAATCACCTCAGAGGGCATAAATTCAAATTGAGGAAGGACGGATGTCGGATAGATGTGCGGAAATTTGCCTTTGGCCAGCGGGTGGTTGGTTGGTGGAACCGACTTCCATCACTTGTTGTTGAAGTTTATAGCCTAAACAAATTTAAAGCTCAACTGTACAGGTATTTCGAACGAACGGAGGGGTGAAATGGGAGTGGGTTTTTTTTTTTTTTTTTTTTTTTTGGCTGATGCTGAATAAGCTTGCTTTCTTGCATCATATGCCTCTGCTAATGCTAATGCTAATAATTAGTATACACATTAATATAATGTGTATACTAATTATTTATTTATAATTAGTATATTTCTTTCTGGCACATGATGCCAGAAAGAAAGAAAGCTAATACAGAATCAGAAAAACAAAAAAAATAAAATAATAATAATAATCAAATAAAATAATCACATCACCTGTACATCCCCCCCTCCAATGGTTAGCATTAGCATTAGTAGAGGCATTTGATGCAAGAAAGCAAGCTTATGCAGCATCAGCCAAAAAAAAAAAAAAAAAAAAAAAACCACTTCCACTTCACCCCTCTGTTCGTTCAAAATACCTGTCCAGCTGAGCCTTAAACTTATTTAGGCTATCAATCTCCACCACAAGGGATGGAAGTCTGTTCCACCAACCAACCACCCGCTGGCTAAAGGCAAATTTCCGCACGTCTATCCTACATCTGTCTTTCCTCAATTTGAATTTATGCCCTCTCAGGTGATTATTCTGAGCTAGAGGAAGAATCCCATCAGCATTGAGCATGCTTAAACCATTCAAGGCTTTATACACCTCTATCAGATCACCTCGCTGGTGCCTAGTCTCCAGACACTGTAATTTGCAAAACTTAAGCCTTTCTTCGTAAGAGCACCCCTTTGTTCCATTCACTAATCTTGTTGCCCTTCTCTGTACTCGTTCCAGCAGCTCTACATCCTTCTTGAAATGAGGCCTCCAGACCTGTATACAGTAATCTAGGTGTGGCCTGACCATCGCCTTATACAATGGAATAATCACCTCCTTATCCCTGCTGGAAAAATTCCTGTATATCATTGACAATACTCCATGAGCTACTCTTGCAGCCCGTCTGCACTGCTCAGAGAACTTCATATCTGCCTGCACAACCACCCCCAAGTCCCTTTCATTCTCTACCACTGTCAGTGTTGTACCATAGAGTTGATACGTTGCTCTGGGGTTGCTGTTTCCCATGTGTAGTACTTTACATTTGTCAATGTTAAACTTCATTTGCCACCTCTCAGCCCATCTGCTCAACCTTTCCAGATCCTGTTGCAGAAGCATAGTGTCAGTAGTGTCCTTGACAACCCTGCCAACCTTTGTATCATCTGCAAACTTGGACATTAATCCCGATATACCATCATCAATATCATTTATAAATACAGAAAACAATAATGGACCCAACACTGAGCCCTGAGGGACTCCACTAATAACATCAGTCCACGATGAGCAGTGTCCATTGATTACCACTCTCTGTCTTCTCCCCCTCAACCACCCCTTTATCCATAGCAGCAATTTGCCTCCAATGTCACACTGCTCCAATTTGTGTAGCAGTCTTCCATGTGCAACAGTATCAAAAGCCTTTCTAAGATCCAAGTATATAATATCAAAGTTATTCCCTGCATCCAGTTCTTTTGTGACTGCATCATAGTATCCAATCAAGTTGGTCAGGCAAGACTTCCCTTTAACAAAACCATGCTGTGTCTGAGCTATAACTGAAGTCTTGTCTAAATGATCCTGCAGTGTGTCTTTAACCAGTGCCTCCATTAATTTTCCTGGAACAGAAGTCAAGCTCACAGGTCTATAATTACTTGTGTCAGCCTTTGATCCTCCTTTGTGAATTGGGGTCACATTTGCACATTTCCAGTCTATGGGTACCTCCCCTGAGTCCAAGGAAGCTCTCATAATTATGGCTAAGGGTTTGCTTACTTGCTTTGCTGCCTCCTTTAATATAACTGGATAGATCCCATCCACCCCGGGTGCCTTTCTTGTGTTTATCTTCAACAGTTTCTCCTCCACTTTACTCCCAGTTATTTCAAGATTCTGTAACTTACTGCTAGAGTTGAATACACCTCTGGCATTCCCCTCGCTGAATAACTCCTCATGTGTGAATGTCGATGCAAAATATTCATTTAGTTTGTTAGCCACCTGAGCAGGATCATCAACACTTGACCCATCAATATCAAGTGGACCAATCTGATTCATCCCTTTCCTTCTAGAGTTTACATAAGTAAAGAACTCTTTGCTGTTTTTCTTTGCATCTCTTGCCAAGGATTTCTCGTAATCTGCCTTCGCCTGCCTAACCTCCTTTGTAACTTGGTTGCATATCAACTTGTATCTATCATAGGCTTCTGTGTCATGTGTTAATTTGTAAGTATCCCATGCATTTTTCTTCTCTGCCATATGCCTCATTAGTTCATCTGACATCCATTTTGGCCTAAACCTTGAACAATATTTCTTAGGTGGTATGTAAAGCCTAGTAGCTTCCAAGATAAGTTCTTTGAATGCTTCCCATTTTGAATTTGCTGTTGGTAACATCATCAGTTGGTCCCACTGTATAGAATTTAAATACTGTCTCAGTCCATCGTAGTCGCCTTTACGGAAGCAATAACCCTTCCCTTTACCCCTAATGGTAGTTACCTCTTTGAGTAAATCCCACTTCAGCACACTGTGATCACTGCAACCTAGTGGTTCATTTATCTGCAGATTCTTAATGCATGAAGAATCACTGCTGATAATCAAATCAAGAGTATTACTCCCTCTAGGTGCCTCCCGAACATGCTGATGTAGAAAACAATCATCCAATAAATCCACAAAAGCCCTGCTAGTGTGTGAGTATCCAGCCCCCAAATTCCAGTCAATATCTGGGAAATTAAAATCTCCCATTATAAGACACTCTGATTTACTGGCCCACTCTATTTCCCTGTACAGTTCCTTATTATACTCATCAGAGTCATTAGGCCTATAGCACACTCCTACTCTCAATTTTGATCTCCCAATGTTTATGTCACACCAAACTGACTCCACACTGCACTGTCCAGCGATGTCGACTGGCTTCACTTCCTTGGTTTTTATGTGTTTCTTAACTAATAGCATAACACCTCCCCCCTTCCTATCCTGTCTATCCTAGGTTTGTCTACTACTTCAATGTACGTCAATATACTACTTTCACAACAACAGATGGGAATTTGTTCAAACAATCAACCACACAAAGGCAAATGTACACAAATCTATCAAGCACAGGTGCCTAGTCTCCAGATGACACAATTTGCAGAACTAAAGCCTTTCTTGGTAGGATCACCCTTTTGTTCACCCTCACCAATCTTGTTGCCCTTTTCTGCACTCATTTGAATTAGTACTCCATAGTGTATAATCTGAGCATCAGGATGTATACCATAAGCTTTGAGCTTGCTCAATCTATTAAAAGTATTAAACATTCCAATCCGACCACATCACAGGTGCCTAGTCTCTAGACACGACAACACAATTTTCAGAACTAAAGTCTTTCATCATAGGATCACCCTTTTGTTTCACTCATCAATCTTGATGCAAAATCCTTCCAAAAATGAGGCCTCCAGACCTGTAGGCAGTAATCAAGACATGGTCTAACCAATGCCTTATACATGTTCGTGTCAGACAGCACCTGGGATTTCTCCCATCTCCGTTCACTTCCTCATCACTGTTACCAAAATTACTGTATATCATTAAAAAAAAAAAAAAAAAACCTTGAGCTGTCCTCCAGCCTGTCTGTGCTCTCAGAGAATTTCATATATGACTGCACAAACATTCTGTATACAGGTCTGTTCATACATCTCTTTCATTTTCTACTAGCTTCAGTATAATACCACACAGTGGTATGTTAATCTGGGATTACTGCTACATATATGCAGTACCTTGTATTTGTCAATGTTAAACTTGCATTTCTCAGCCTATCTGTCTAATTTTTCTAGATCTTTTTGCAGTGGCATACCTTGATTACTGTCATCAGCCACCATGCCAACCTTTGTATCAGCGGCAAAGTTAGATAATAAGCCTGATATACCTTCATCAATATCATTAATGAGTATCAAAAACAACAATGTGCCCAGCACGGAAAACTATAGGATTTCACTGGTAACATTAGCCCATGAAGAGCAGTGTTATGATAGCTACTCAATCGATCCTTTCAACCACTCTCACATAGCCAATTCTTTATCCATAGCAGTGCCTTTCTGTTAATGTCATACTGCTCCAATTTGTACAGCAATATTTTATGTGTAATAGTACCAAGAGCTTTCCTGAAATCCAAGTATAAGATATCAATTTTTTTTTTGAATTGTTTCTTTGTTGCTGCATCATAGCATCCAATCAAATTAATCAGGCTAGATCGCTCCTTAACAAATCCATGCTGACTGTGGTACAACAGCACTCCTGCCTAGATGGTCCTGCAGTATTTCTTTAACCAGTGACTGCATTATATTTCCTGGAACAGAAGTTAAGATAACATGTTTGTAATTACTCACATCACCTTATGATTCCCCTTTGTGAATTGGGGATACATTTGCACATCATCAGTCCACAGGGACCTCTCCTGAATCCAAAGGTTCTCTCATAATTATGGCTAAGGGTTTGCTTACCACCTTTGCTACTTCCCTTAATATAACTGCCATATAACTTAATCAATGCCAGAGCTTGCACTTAGGCATCACGTGACACAGAGGCAACCCCCAAGGCAGAATGCGCTGGTCCCGAAGGAACTAGTAGTTGTTGGTGACTCTATTGTCAGGGAAACGGGGAACATGCTTAGTAAAAAGGATAGGTGGAACAGGACCAGGGTATGTCTGCCAGGGGCAAAGGTTGATGATGTTGTAGAGCGAATATCATCTTTTAAGGGCACAAAAGGTGATATAGTTGTACACGTTGGCACTAATGATATTAAGAGTAGGAGACCGGCAGAATTACTTAACAAGTACAGGTCACTGTTGAACAAAAGCCGAGAATTAGGGTTGAATTTGAAAGTGTCTGCAATTCTGCCCAGACACGATAGGAGGGAGTATATGATGAGAGCCTTGTTGATCAATTCGGCCCTGGAAGGATTGTGCAAGGCTCAAGGGGTAGAATTTTTTTCAGCCTGGACTGTACTGGTTAACAGGAGAGATTGCTTCTACAGGGATGGGATACACTTAAATAGAAAGGGTGCAAGAATATTTGCTGATGCTATCGAGGCAGTGTTAGGTGGGTCGGAAAACTGCTAGCTTGGGGGGAGACAAAGACCAATAGATTGACAGTAGCCACTGGCAGAGGTGAAAGAGATTCTTGCACTGCTTCTATTAGAATGAGCAGAAGCCTGAAAAACAAGATGCATGATATTTCAGAGACTGCTGGGCGTCATTCCGGTACAAGTAAACACATGGGTTGTGTTAGGGTAGCTAAGAATAGAAACAGGTGCAGGTATACTTGTGTGTACACCAATGGTAGGAGTTTAGTAAATAAATTTGATGAATTTGAGGTATTGCTCAAAACATCAAAGGCAGATATTGTTGGGATATCAGAGACGTGGTGTCACACAGATATAAGGGATGCAGAACTGCAATTTGGGGAGTATAACGTCTACAGAAAGGATAGACAGGATAGGAAGGGGGGAGGGGTTATGCTATTAGTTAAGAAACACATAAAAACCAAGGAAGTGAAGCCAGTCGACATCGCTGGACAGTGCAGTGTTGAGTCAGTTTGGTGTGACATAAGCATTGGGAGATCAAAATTGAGAGTAGGAGTGTGCTATAGGCCTAATGACTCTGATGAGTATAATAAGAAACTGTACAGGGAAATAGAGTGGGCCAGTAAATCAGAGAGTCTTATAATGGGAGATTTTAATTTCCCAGATATTGACTGGAATTTGGGGGCTGGTCACTCAAACACTAGCAGGGCTTTTGTGGATTTACTGGATGATTGTTTTCTACATCAGCATGTTCGGGAGGCAACTAGAGGGAGTAATACTCTTGATTTGATTATCAGCAGTGATTCTTCATGCATTAAGAATCTGCAGATAAATGAACCACTAGGTGGCAGCGATCACAGTGTGCTGAAGTGGGATTTACTCAAAGAGGTAACTACCATTAGGGGTAAAGGGAAGGGTTATTGCTTTCGTAAAGGCGACTACGATGGACTGAGACAGTATTTAAATTCTATACAGTGGGACCAACTGATGATGTTACCAACAGTAAATGCAAAATGGAAAGCATTCAAAGAACTTATCTTGGAAGCTACTAGACTTTACATACCAACTAAGAAATATTGTTCAAGGTTTAGGCCTAAATGGATGTCAGATGAACTGATGAGGCATATGGCAGAGAAGAAACATGCATGGGATACATACAAATTAACACATGATACAGAAGCCTATGATAGATACAAGTTGATCTGTAACCAAGTTACAAAGGAGGTTAGGCAGGCGAAGGCAGATTACGAGAAATCCTTGGCAAGGGACGCAAAGAAAAACAGCAAAGAGTTCTTTACTTATGTAAACTCTAGAAGGAAGGGGATGAATCAGATTGGTCCACTTGATATTGATGGGTCAACTGTTGATGACCCTGCTCAGGTAGCTAACAAACTAAATGAATATTTTGCATCGACATCCACACATGAGGAGTTATTCAGCGAGGGGAATGTCAGAGGTGTATTCAACTCTAGCAGTAAGCTACAGAATCTTGAAATAACTGGGAGTAAAGTGGAGGAGAAACTGTTGAAGATAAACACAAGAAAGGCACCTGGGGTGGATGGGATCTATCCAGTTATATTAAAGGAGGCAGCAAAGGAAGTAAGCAAACCCTTAGCCATAATTATGAGGGCTTCCTTGGACTCAGGGGAGGTACCAATAGACTGGAAATATGCAAATGTGACCCCTATTCACAAAGGAGGATCAAAGGCTGACACAAGTAATTATAGACCTGTGAGCTTAACTTCTGTTCCAGGAAAATTAATGGAGGCACTGGTTAAAGAAGCACTGCAGGATCATTTAGACAAGACTTCAGTTATAGCTCGGACACAGCATGGTTTTGTTAAGGGAAAGTCCTTGCCTGACCAATTTGATTGGATATTATGATGCAGTCACAAAAGAACTGGATGCAGGGAATAGCTTTGATATTATATACTTGGATCTTAGAAAGGCTTTTGATACTGTTGCACATGGAAGACTGCTACACAAATTGGAGCAGTGTGACATTGGAGGCAAATTGCTGCTATGGATAAAGGGGTGGTTGAGGGGGAGAAGACAGAGAGTGGTAATCAATGGACACTGCTCATCGTGGACTAATGTTATTAGTGGAGTCCCTCAGGGCTCAGTGTTGGGTCCATTATTGTTTTCTGTATTTATAAATGATATTGATGATGGTATATCAAGCTTAATGTCCAAGTTTGCAGACGATACAAAGGTTGGCAGGGTTGTCAAGGACACTACTGACACTATGCTGCTGCAACAGGATCTGGAAAGGTTGAGCAGATGGGCTGAGAGGTGGCAAATGAAGTTTAACATTGACAAATGTAAAGTACTACACATGGGAAACAGCAACCCCAGCGCAACGTATCAACTCTGTGGTACTACACTGACAGTGGTAAAGAATGAAAGGGACTTGGGGGTGGTTGTGCAGGCAGATATGAAGTTCTCTGAGCAGTGCAGATGGGCTGCAAGAGTAGCTCATGGAGTATTGTCAATGATATACAGGAATTTTTCCAGCAGGGATAAGGAGGTGATTATTCCCTTGTATAAGGCAATGGTCAGGCCACACCTAGAGTACTGTGTACAGGTCTGGAGGCCTCATTTCAAAAAGGATGTAGAGCTGCTGGAACGAGTACAGAGAAAGGCAACAAGATTAGTGAATGGAACAAAGGGGTGCTCTTACGAAGAAAGGCTTAAGTTTTGCAAATTACAGTGTCTGGAGACCAGGCACCAGCGAGGTGATCTGATAGAGGTGTATAAAGCCTTGAATGGTTTGAGCATGCTCAATGCTGATGGGATTCTTCCTCTAGCTCAGAATAATCACCTGAGAGGGCATAAATTCAAATTGAGGAAAGACAGATGTAGGATAGACGTGCCGAAATTTGCCTTTAGCCAGCGGGTGGTGGTTGGTGGAACAGACTTCCATCCCTTGTAGTGGAGGTTGATAGCCTAAATAAGTTTAAGGCTCAGCTGGACAGGTATTTTGAACGAACAGAGGGGTGAAGAGGAAGTGGGTTTTTTTTTTTTTTTTTTTGGCTGATGCTGCATAAGCTTGCTTTCTTGCATCGAATGCCTCTACTAATGCTAATGCTAACTGGATGGATCTCATCCCCCCCCCCCCAATTATATGGTGGATGGGATCCATTCACCACAATTATAAGCTACTTTGATTTATTGGCCACTCTATTTCTCTGTATAGGTATACTCTGTATACTGTTTATTATACTCATTCCAGTAATTAAGCCTATAATACTCCTACTCTTACTTTTGTTTTCCCAGGTTTAGATCAAACTGACTCAACACTGCACTGGCCATCCATATCAACTGCATGTACTGCTGTACATTTTATATGCTCTTTAACTAAGAGCATAATCCATCCCCTCCTATACTATCTGTCTTTTCTGTACACATTTTTAATCTCCATATTGAAATTCTGCATTCTTATGTCTGAGTGACACCATGTCTTCAATATCCATACAACATCTGCATTTTATGATTTAACTAGTAGTTCAAATTCACCAAATTTATTTACCATACTATCAGCATTAGGGTATATGCATGTTTTTTATTTTTTGCTACCCTAACACAGTCCATATATTTTCTGGCTCCATGAGGATCCCCAGCCTTGAAATCCCCAACCCGTTGCTTTCCAGGCTACCGTATGATTCAATAGAACCAGGGCAAGAATCACACTTATAGCTGTTGTTAACCTATTAGTATGTGTTCCCCCCACCCACAAGCATCAGCAAATATGCTTGTACACCTTCCTATTCCTGTAAAAGCAGTCTCTCCTGTTAACAAGCACAGACCACACTGTGAAAAATTCTATCCTATGAACCTTGCACATTCTCTCCAGGGCCTAATTGACTGACAAGGCTCTCAACATGTATTCCCTCGTATCACGTCTAAGCAGAATTGCAGACACTTTCAAATTTAACCTTAACTGAAGAGTCGTTTTGAACATTGCCCTGTACTTGTTAAGTAAGTCTGCAAATCTCCTACTCTTAATATCAGTAGTGCCAAAGAGTTGTACTCTTTGGCACTACTGATATCACTTTTTTCTCCCTAATAAGGTGATATCTGCTCTACTTCAAATTTTGTACCTGGCAGACACACCCTGGTCTTCCGACTATCCTCTTTGTACAATATATTTCCGGCTTTCCTGATAACAATCACCGAAAATAACCACCTCTGGTTGGACCACCACTTTCTGGCTTAGTGATTGCCGTTATGCTCAATGCACAAGTGTAAGCTCTGATGTTGAGGTGGGCAGCTGAGGGCTTGGCCCTTATTTTAAATCCTTTGAGGGTATCCACACTATTTAGTGAATACAACTTAAAATGTTAATTAAGTAAAAAAAAAATTTGCAAAATTTTTCTAAAAAAGTTTTCTAGTTATATTTTTTAAGTAAATCTCACATCAGTACACTTTTCTAATGTCATCCAGTGAGTCATTTACCTCAGGATGCTTAATGCACGAAGAATCATAGCTGATAATGAGATCAAAATATTGCCTTCGCCTGCTGCCTCTCTAACATGCTGCTGTTAAAAAACAGTCATCCAATATTTTTTTTTTTTGGCTGATGCCATATAAGCTTGCTTTCTTGCATCATATGCCTCCATTAATGCAAATGCTAAAATTCTCAAAAGGCTTGATACTGGGGGAGTGACTAATGCACAAGTTCTGGTCAATAAGAAAGACTTTTGATATTGCTGAGATTGCTGCACAAATTGGAGCAGCATGGCAGTGGAGGCAAATTGCTGTTGTGGATAAAGGGATGGTTGAGTGGGAGAAGACAGAGAGTGGTAATCAATGGACACTGCTCATCGTGGACTAATGTTATTAGTGGAGTCCCCCAGGGTTCGATGTTGGGTTCATTGTTATTTTCTGTATTCATTAATGATACTGATGAGGGTATACTAGGCTTAATGTCCAAATGCTTTGTTTGTGTGTTCCAGACAGGGTATGTCTGCCCTGGCAGACATACCCTGTCTGGAACACCCACAAAGATATTCCCCTTGGCTGCCTTGTATTCTTACAGAGAAAGATCTGCAAACAGATCATATAAGAAGCATGTTTTGTCAGGCAATGATTGGTAGGAGAACTGCCCTTTTCAATTCTTCAAGCCAGCACTCCAGCTACTTAGCATTAGCAGAGGCATATGGTGCAAGAAAGTAAGCTTATATAGCATCAGCCGAAAAAAAAAATCCCATTTCACCCATCCATTAACTCAAATTGTTTGTCTATTTAATTTAATTTAATTTAATTTATTTAAGCTGTCAACTTATACAATTAAGATGGAAGTTTGTTCCAGCAATCAACCACCCACTGGCTAAAAGGCAAATTCCCGCACATTTATTCTACGTCTTTCCTCAATTTGAATTTATGACCCTTCAGGCTACTAATCTGGGCAAGAGGAAGAATATCCCATTAGCATTGAGTTTTTCAAACCATTCAAGGCCTTATACACCTCAATGAGACCACCTTGCAGATGCTTAGTCTCCACACACTGCAATTTGCAGAACTTAAGTCTTTCTTTGTAAGAGCAACCCTTTGTTCCATTCACCAATCTCGTTGACCTTCCCTGTACTTATTCGAGCAACTCTACATCCTTCCTAAAATGAGGCCTCCAAACCTGTATACGGTACTCAAGGTGTGATCTGACCATTGCTTTATACAAGGGGATAATCACCTCCTTATCCTTGCTAGAAAAATTCCTATATATCATTAACAAGACACCATGAGCTATTCTTCCAGACTGTCTGCACTGCTCAGAAAACTTATCTGACTGCACAATTACTCCCAGGTATTTTCATTCTCTACCACCCCGAATGTAGTACCACACAGTTGATATGTTACTGCTATCCATAAGCAGTACTTTACATTTCTCAATGTTAAACTTCAGTTTCCACCTCTCAGTATATCTGCTCAACTTATCTAGATCCTGTTGCAGTAGTGTACTGTGATTAGTGTCATTAATAACCATGCCAACCTTTGTATTGTCTGCAAACTTGGATATTAAGTCTGATATACCTTCATCAATATCATTAATAAATACAGAAAACAACAATGGGTCCAACATGGACCCCTGGGGTACACCACTAATAACATTATTCCATGATAACCACAGTGTCCATTGATTACCACTCTCTGTCTTCTGCCACTCAACCATCCCTTTATCCATAGCAGCATAAACTATGGTATTTTGTGCCCATTGCTTTGCTTTTCTAGTCAGAAGCATGATTTCCATTTAATTTCAATTTACTTTGAGAATACTACACTAAACTAATAGATACCTAATGTAATAATACATATTGTGCTATTAAGTTTATGTTATATGTATTATACCGTTACATTTGTAGAGGTTTTAAATTAGTTATTTCCTTACTAGAAATAAAATTTCTTATAAAAACAAAACAAAAAAAAAAAAAATGCCAACCTATGTGATTAGAACCTACAAGCTACTTATTTACCACAATGAAAACCCTACAATTGCACTATTAAGCACTACACTACACACTACACTACACGATCTAATATTTGCACCAAATCACCAATACAAAAACTCAGGGCGCCTCCGTAGCCAGGTGGGAAGGAGCAGTAGTGCACAGCACATGTTTCTTGATTAGACCGGGGTTCGAGCCCGTCACCACCAAATACAGAGGATGTGGAAAGGTCAGGGAATGACCACCGCATATCCCGGAGCAATATGGCCTTAGTTGCTAATGCTCCTAAAAACCAAATAACTAACTAACTAACAAAAACTCAACTTACAGTAAGACGTTTTGTAAGTCATAATTTACAAAATCTCTATATAAATTTAAAAAAGAGCTAATGAACACAATAAGAACCATTAAACATATTAAGTCAAAATAAAAAAAATTTTCTGCTTTGAAGAGCTCAAAATTCGTCATCTTCACAGTTCACAGGCTTCAACCAAAATGTCTAATTATATTGCATTTTCTGCCATTTGAAAATGAAAAATTACATATACATACAGTATGTGAAGCAAAAGACACCTTTTCCAGATGTTGCAATACAATTAAAATCTTTTGTATGTATTTTGAAATTTTACATTGCATGTCTATAGTATCTTGCTAAAGGGAAATGTCAATTACCTTTGCAAGACACATGCATGCCCAAAAACAGAGGTATACGATTTTATCTGCAGCAAAACAAAAATCAAATTAATGCTGGAAGCAAGAAAACTATTCATTTATATGAAATCCAAATGCAATCTATTAACTGCTTACTTTGGCAAATTTTCTAATATAATCAAACAAAATAAAACTGTTGTCTGGTTATGTTAAGAAAACTAACTAGAGTTAGACACAGGAATGAGCTCTTGCTGGAAACTGAAAGTAAAGTGTACTCAGCATTCCAATTCTCATTACCAGGTTGTTAATCGTCACCATGACCATTTGAAGCTTCATAGCCCACAGTAGAGAACACATGGTATATAAAATTTGGTTAAAATTTCATTATAAAATTTTGATTCAGCAAATACTATAGACTAATGCGAAGTTATTCAAGATCTTAATAAGCCACGAGTGTTCTTTCTGTTAGGGGAAAGCTCAGAAAACTCAGAGACTGCTGGGAGCCATTGCGGTACAAGTAAACACATGGGTTGTGTTAGGGTAGCTAAGAATAGAAACAGGTGCAGGTATACTTGCGTGTACACCAATGCTAGGAGTTTAGTAAATAAATTTGATGAATTTGAGGTATTGCTCAAAACATCAAAGGCAGATATTGTTGGGATATCAGAGACGTGGTGTCACACAGATATAAGGGATGCAGAACTGCAATTTGGGGAATACAACGTCTACAGAAAGGATAGACAGGATAGGAAGGGGGGGAGGGGTTATGCTATTAGTTAAGAAACACATAAAAACCAAGGAAGTGAAGCCAGTCGACATCGCTGGACAGTGCAGTGTTGAGTCAGTTTGGTGTGACATAAGCATTGGAAGATCAAAATTGAGAGTAGGAGTGTGTGCAATAGGCCTAATGACTCTGATGAGTATAATAAGGAACTGTACAGGGAAATAGAGTGGGCCAGTAAATCAGAGAGTCTTATAATGGGAGATTTTAATTTCCCAGATATTGACTGGAATTTGGGGGCTGGTTACTCACACACTAGCAGGGCTCTTGTGGATTTATTGGATGATTGTTTTCTACATCAGCATGTTCGGGAGGCAACTAGAGGGAGTAATACTCTTGATTTGATTAGCAGCAGTGATTTTTCATGCATTAAGAATCTGCAGATAAATGAACCACTAGGTGGCAGTGATCACAGTGTGCTGAAGTGGGATTTACTGAAAGAGGTAACTACCATTAGGGGTAAAGGGAAGGGTTATTGCTTCCGTAAAGGCGACTACGATGGACTGAAACAGTATTTAAATTCTATACAGTGGGACCAACTGATGATGTTACCAACAGCAAATTCAAAATGGGAAGCATTCAAAGAACTTATCTTGGAAGCTACTAGGCTTTACATACCAACTAAGAAATATTGTTCAAGGTTTAGGCCAAAATGGATGTCAGATGAACTAATGAGGCATATGGCAGAGAAGAAAAATGCATGGGATACTTACAAATTAACACATGACACAGAAGCCTATGATAGATACAAGTTGATATGCAACCAAGTTACAAAGGAGGTTAGGCAGGCGAAGGCAGATTACGAGAAATCCTTGGCAAGGGATACAAAGAAAAACAGCAAAGAGTTCTTTACTTATGTAAACTCTAGAAGGAAGGGGATGAATCAGATTGGTCCACTTGATATTGATGGGTCAACTGTTGATGATCCTGCTCAGGTAGCTAACAAACTAAATGAATATTTTGCATCGACATTCACACATGAGGAGTTATTCAGCAAGGGGAATGCCAGAGGTGTATTCAACTCTAGCAGTAAGCTACAGAATCTTGAAATAACTGGGAGTAAAGTGGAGGAGAAACTGTTGAAGATAAACACAAGAAAGGCACCCGGGGTGGATGGGATCTATCCAGTTATATTAAAGGAGGCAGCAAAGGAAGTAAGCAAACCCTTAGCCATAGTTATGAGAGCTTCCTTGGACTCAGGGGAGGTACCCATGGACTGGAAATGTGCAAATGTGACCCCAATTCACAAAGGAGGATCAAAGGCTGAAACAAGTAATTATAGACCTGTGAGCTTAACTTCTGTTCCAGGAAAATTAATGGAGGCACTGGTTAAAGAAGCACTGCAGGATCATTTAGACAAGACTTCAGTTATAGCTCAGACACAGCATGGTTTTGTTAAGGGGAAGTCTTGCCTGACCAACTTGATTGGATACTATGATGCAGTCACAAAAGAACTGGATGCAGGGAATAACTTTGATATTATATACTTGGATCTTAGAAAGGCTTTTGATACTGTTGCACATGGAAGACTGCTACACAAATTGGAGCAGTGTGACATTTGAGGCAAATTGCTGCTATGGATAAAGGGGTGGTTGAGGGGGAGAAGACAGAGAGTGGTAATCAATGGACACTGCTCATCGTGGACTGATGTTATTAGTGGAGTCCCTCAGGGCTCAGTGTTGGGTCCATTGTTGTTTTCTGTATTTATAAATGATATTGATGATGGTATATCAAGCTTAATGTCCAAGTTTGCAGACGATACAAAGGTTGGCAGGGTTGTCAAGGACACTACTGACACTATGCTGCTGCAACAGGATCTGGAAAGGTTGAGCAGATGGGCTGAGAGGTGGCAAATGAAGTTTAACATTGACAAATGTAAAGTACTACACATGGGAAACAGCAACCCCAGCGCAACGTATCAACTCTGTGGTACTACACTGACAGTGGTAAAGAATGAAAGGGACTTGGGGGTGGTTGTGCAGGCAGATATGAAGTTCTCTGAGCAGTGCAGACGGGCTGCAAGAGTAGCTCATGGAGTATTGTCAATGATATACAGGAATTTTTCCAGCAGGGATAAGGAGGTGATTATTCCATTGTATAAGGCAATGGTCAGGCCACACCTAGAGTACTGTATACAGGTCTGGAGGCCTCATTTCAAGAAGGATGTAGAGCTGCTGGAACGAGTACAGAGAAGGGCAACAAGATTAGTGAATGGAACAAAGGGGTGCTCTTACGAAGAAAGGCTTAAGTTTTGCAAATTACAGTGTCTGGAGACTAGGCACCAGCGAGGTGATCTGATAGAGGTGTATAAAGCCTTGAATGGTTTAAGCATGCTCAATGCTGATGGGATTCTTCCTCTAGCTCAGAAAAATCACCTGAGAGGGCATAAATTCAAATTGAGGAAAGACAGATGTAGGATAGACGTGTGGAAATTTGCCTTTAGCCAGCGGGTGGTTGGTTGGTGGAACAGACTGCCATCCCTCGTGGTGGAGGTTGATAGCCTAAATAAGTTTAAGGCTCAGCTGGACAGGTATTTTGAACGAACACAGGGGTGAAGTGGAAGTGGGTTTTTTTTTTTTTTTTTTGGCTGATGCTGCATAAGCTTGCTTTCTTGCATCAAATGCCTCTACTAATGCTAATGCTAATGCTAAAACATCTGGGATAGATACAATTTCAACGATCTGATATGAGGTCAGATTATCTATGTCAACTTGATACTGTTAGCTAATTATGATTCATACACATTTGTAAGTTAAGCATAAATGTTCATGATTGAATTTTTTCTTTTTTGTATGTTGTAGTTTTTTGGATTGTACTGTAGTTAAGGATTGTAGTTAATCAGTAAAATTATTTTGAGAATTTAATGACAATGTGACTCCAATTTTAAAAACTAAATGAAAATTTCATATATTTGATATTGTTGCTGCTTTAAAAAAATCAAGAGAATTTCACTTATCATTTTTGATGTTTCACCTTATGCTTGTTTCCTAAAATTAACAGGCTCACTTTTAACAGGCTCTCATTTTTCTAATATTAACAGGCTGCAAAGTGTGTATTAATGCTACAAATATTCTGTTTATTCAGAAATGTTGTGTATTAATGATGCTATTGCACTTAATATATGCACTTAATAATGAGCATTAATCAGAAATAAAAATTTTGTCTGATAATTACCTCTCATTCACTTGTGTACAAATATTTTCCCATCTTCTAGAAACTTTCTTTGATTCTTCTTCTAACCTTGTAACATCACTGTGAGTAGTTTGATTTGGACGGCTCAGTTCAATAACTCTGTGAACACTTCTTACTGCTTCATTAACTTCTGATATTACATGCTCATTGTAATCTATCTCATTCTTTAATGACTGTTGATAAAATAAGAAAAATATAATTTTAAACTGTAAACCAATTTTATTAAGATAATACAGTAATAAATATTTAAGAGTATCCTTGTCTCTTTTTTTTTTTTTTTAAATTGAATGCAACAGTCACAAGTATCAAGGAAGTGGAGCACTGATGTATTACTCAATCAATATTTAATTACATAAATTTTATTAAGAGAAACTTTTCTTTTCAAGAGTGACCATTAAAATCACAACTAAAAACTTCTAGCCACAACTGAAATACAAAAGATTAGCAATTGTTTCAAATTAGGTAAATTAAATTTTTATTGTGAAATAGTTTAAAATTTTATTACCAAAAATGTAAGATTGAAAATATATGCTTTAAGAGTGCAATTACTTTAGTGTTGACCAGTTCAACAATAAGCATTGACCAGTTCAACACTAAAGCTGGCAATCCATGCAGGCTCTCTATGAAAGGAATGTACAGATCTTTTGTGCAAGAAAAATTACGAGTTTTGGAACTATTAGATTTACTTCTTAGAATTATACTTACTATTAAAGTAAGAGTTACATCCAGGAGTATTACTATGCCTGATATATATATATATATATTATGAGTTGTAAACATCAATGGAAATAGTTCATGATAATCAACTATTTCCACTGATGTGCTAATGCTAATAATGGTTAGAGTATGGGTGGATATATATATATATTTAGTGACTGTAGGCTATTATTATTATAATTATCATTAGCCATATGGTGCAAGGAAGCCTGAGGTTTTTGTTGCACAATCCAGAAAAAATGTTTTGCGAGTTACCGAGAGAGAGAGAGAGAGAGAGAGAGAGAGAGAGAGAGAGAGAGAGAGAGAGAGAGAGAGAGAGAGAGATGTTGTTGTTATTTTGGTTTTTAGGAGCATTAGCAACTAAGGCCATATTGCTCCAGGATATGCAGTGATCATTCTTTGACCTTTCTGCATCCTCTGTATTTGGTAGTGACAGGATTGAACCATGGTCTAATCAAGAAGCGTATGCTACGCACTGCTGCTCCTTCCCGCCTGGCTATGGAGGCGCCTTAGAGAGAGAGAGACAGACAGAAGGGAATCACCAACAAAGAGAAGGATGATGATATCCAGTTCAGGACCCTGGGTGTGTCAAGTGCAAACCTCCCAAAGAAGAGGAAGAAAAGTGAAAGCATTAAAAAAAAAAAAAAAAAAAAAAAAGGAAGATAATAAAATCTGAAAGAACATATAAGATACATAAGATTCACCCAATGTAATAACATAATATCATTGTCATAATCAATATGTAATTATTACATACAAAGTAAAAAGTACACAATAAAATAAACCCTGCCTCTACAAGGATGGGATACACTTAAATAGAAAGGTTGCAAGAATATTTGCTAATTCTATCGAGGCAGTGTTAAGTGATCAGAAAACAGCTAGCTTGGGGGGAAATTCACAGAAAAACAGATGAATGGTAGTCGAAGGCAGAGATGGAAGTGATTCTTGCACTGCTTCTATTGGAATGAGCAGCGGCCTGGGAAAACAAATTGCTGTTGAGAGTCATCATCGAACAAGTAAATACATGGGCTGTGTTAGGGAACTAAGAGTAAGAAGAGGTGCATGTATACTTGCATTAACACCAATGCTAGGATTATGGTAAATAATTTGATGAATTTGAAGTGCTGGTCAAGACATCAAAGGTGGATATTGTTGAGATATCAGACACTTGGTGTCACAGAGATATAAGAAATGCAGAATTGGAATTTGGGGAGTACAACGTGCAGAGAAAGGATAGCAAGATAGAAGGGGTTACACAGTTAGTTAAAAAACACATAATTTAAGGCGGTGCATCTAGTTGACATCGGTTGACAGTGCAATGCAGGGTCAGTTTGATGTGACTTAAGCACTGGGAAAGGAAAATTGAGGGTAGGAGTGTGTTACAGGCTTAATGACTCTGTTGAGTACAATGAATAACTATACAGAGAAATAGTGGGCCAGTAAATCAGAATGTCTTATAATGTGGAATTTTAACTTCCCAGATATTAACTGGAACTAGTGGATTGTACATTCACACACACTAGTAAGTGGATTTATTGGATGATTGTTTTCTAGAGCAGCATATTCGAGAGGCAACCAGAGGGAGCAATACTCTTGATCAAATTATCAACGGTAATTATTCACGCTTTAAGAATCTGCAGATTAAGGAACCGTTTGGTGGCAATGATTGCAGCATACTAATGAGAGATTTACTTAAAAATTTAACTATCACCGGGGGTAAAGGGAAGGGATTTTGCTGTCATAAAGGTAACTACAGTGGGACCAGGTACGGCTCATCCATAGGCACTGTGGCAACCCCAGCTATTTAAATCTATATATACAATAGAGTTATATGAATTTTTTGACGAACAATGCAATGTAACGAATATTTTTATTAACAGGACCCACATTTAGTTTTATTTATTTTATTTATTTTTTTTTTTTTATGAAAACCCGAAACACAAGAGATATTACAACCTATAGTACTTACTACCGTGCTTGGGTTGGAGGTTCAGAAGACAAAAGAAGATATTTGTTGACAATAGACTTGAACTTCTGTAGAGTGTAATTTTCAGGCAGTTGAATGAATAAACGAGGAAGATGAAAAGTTAGTTCTGCGAGTTTGAAGTTGGTCAGTAAATGGATGTTGGCAGGTGGCAGCACAAGTTCGGACTGTTTTGAAAGAGAGAGCAGAAATTATAGAAGCCAATTCAGAAGAACAGTGCCCATGGAAGTTTCTACAGAAAAGGCATGCAGCAGACAGAAACAGTACATCTATGAGACAGAGTGGAGAGACCCTCTTAATGAGTCATTAATTAACCTCACTGCACTCTTCTGAATGGAATCTAGACGCCTGAGAGAGGTTTTGGGGACACCACCTCAGATGTGGGAACAATATTCCATGGTAGGATGGATTTGCAATTTTTACAGAGTGAACAGCTGTTTGGAAGAAAAGTAATGCCGAGAGCGAAAGAGAAAACCAAGTTTTGTAGATGCAGAGGACGCAATATTTGTAATGTGCTTGTGACAAAGAAAGATTAGAAGTCAGGGTAATCCCTAAAAGATATATCATTTTGCCTAGAAATCGGAGTGTCACCAAAGATAAGCAGAGGAGCAGAAGAATCCTTTTTGCGAGATATAAGACAAGACTGAGTTTTAGAAGGATTGAAATCAACTAAGTTGTCTTTGCCCCACTGGAGAATTACCTAGAGATCAGCATTTAAGGTATTGGTAGCGGATATTAAAGAAGTTGAAACTGATTAAGCAGGGCAAGGTTTCTCAAAATGGAAAGTGGAATGCAATGTGCTATCATCAGCAAAACTATGTATAGGATTTCCAGTCAATGGAAGAAGGTCATTAATATACAAGAGGAAAAGAGTGTAGGAAAGAACTGAACCTTAGGGAACACCAGCAGCAGTGGAGAAGTTAGAAGACAGAGAGCCATCTACCATCACCCTCAGTGAGCAATCAGAACGAAAACTGGATATCCAATTAAAAAACAGTCGGCAAACCATAAGATGGAAGCTAGTTTAGAAGACCTTTAAGCCAAACACGATCAAAAGCCTTTGAGATGTCAAGAGCAACTGCTTGTGTTTCACTGAACTTTTCCATTGAATTTATCCATAAATAGGTAACATATGCCAGAATATCACCAGTGGATTGACACTGATGGAATACATACTGGCGATCGTTGATCAGACAGAAAGTTTCTAGGAAGTTTAAGAGTTGATGGTTAATTGATTTCTCCATTATTTTAGAAAGAGTAGAAGTAATTGCAATGGGATGATTACTGGATGGGAGAGATTTCTCATCATTTTTAGGAACTAGTTCGATATGAGCAAATTTCCAAGCAGAAGGGGAAAAACCTTTGGAATAAGAAAGTGAAAGAAAGCAGAAAAGAACAGGAGTAAGTTCAGGAGCACAGTTTTTGAGAACAAGTGGAGAAATACCATCAGGACCTGGAGCTTTCTTAGCATCAATATTCCTTAAAATCCTTCTGACATCCTTTTGATGGAAGACCACAGGAGGCATTGAATGGAGCATGTTGGGAATGGTGGGATGGGTATTACCAAGATCATTAATACATGAGTTTGGACATGATACTGCTATGGGGGATGTCTTTTTGTGTGCGCGATGCAAGGAGTGTAAGGAAATCAGGCGACAACTCAGCGTTGTTATGGGCCTATATGAGAGCTTGAAGGACAGGGTGGATGCCCTCGAAGGATTAAAAGTGAGGGGCCCATCAAGCTCTCAGCTGCCCACACCAATGCCAGAGTTTGCACTTGGTCATCACGCAACACAGCGACAGCCCCCAAGGCAGAAGGCGCTGGTCCCAAAGGAACTAGTAGTTGTTGGTGACTCTATTGTCAGGAAAACATGCTTTGTAAAAATAATAGGCAGAACAGGACCAGGGTATGTCTGCCAGGGGCAAAGGTTGATGACGTAGAGCGGATATCATCTTTTAAGGGCACAAATGGTGATATAGTTGTACACATTGGCACTAATGATATTAAGAGTAGGAGACCTGCGGAATTACTTAACAAGTCACTGTTGAAAAAAGCCGTGAATTAGGGTTGAATTTGAAAGTGTCTGCAATTCTGCCCAGACAAGATAGGAGGGAGTGTATGATGAGAGCCCTGTCGATCAATTTGGCCCTGGAATGATTGTACAAGTATCAAGGGGTAGAATTTTTTTCAACCTGGTCTGTACTTGTTAACAGGAGAGACTGCTTCTACAGGGATGGGATACACTTAAATAGAAAGGGTGCAAGAATGTTTGCTGATGCTATCGAGGCAGTGTTAGAAAACTGCTAGATTGGGGGGGGGGGAGGATACAAGGACTAATAGATTAACAGTAGCCACTGGGAGAGGTGAAAGTGATTTTTGCACTGCCTCTATTGGAATGAGCAGCAGCCTGGAAAATAAGATGCAGGATATTTCAGAGACTGCTGGAAATCATTGGGGGTACAAGTAAACAAATGGGTTGTGTTAGGGTAGCTAAGAAAAAGAACAGGTGCATGTACACTTGCGTGTACACCAATGCTA
The DNA here is from genome assembly GCF_048544385.1 of Mastigoproctus giganteus. NCBI lineage: Eukaryota > Metazoa > Arthropoda > Arachnida > Uropygi > Thelyphonidae > Mastigoproctus > Mastigoproctus giganteus. The sequence continues at coordinate 219,228,842 of NC_143583.1, forward strand.
AGAGTTTAGTAAATAAATCTGATGAATTTGAGGTATTGTTCAAAACATTAAAGGCAGATATTTTTGGGATTTCAGAGACGTAGTGTCACACAGATATAAGGAATGCAGAACTGGAATTTGGGGGGTACAATGTCTACAGAAAGGATAGACAGGATAGGAAGGGAGGAGGGGTTATGCTATTAGTTAAGAAATACATAAAATCCAAGGAAGTGAAGCCAGTCGACATCGCTGGACAGTGCAGTGTCAAGTCAGTTTGGTGTGACATAAGCATTGGGAGATCAAAATTAAGAGTAGGAGTGTGTGCAATAGGCCTAATGACTCTGATGAGTATAATAATAAACTGTACAGGGAAATAGAGTGGGCTAGTGAATCAGAGAGTCTTATAATGGGGGGATTTTAATTTCCCAGATATTGACTGGAATTTGGGGGCTGGTCACTCACACACTAGCAAGGCTTTTGTGGATTTATTGGATGATTGTTTTCTAGATCAGCGTGTTCAGGAGGCAACTAGAGGGAGTAATACTCTTGATTTGATTATCAGTAGTGATTCTTCATGCATTAAGAATCTGCAGATAATTGAACCATTAGGTGGCAGTGATCACAGTGTGCTGAAGTAGCATTTACTCAAAGAGGTAACTACCATTAGGGGTAAAGGGAAAGGTTATTGCTACTACTTTACAGTGGCACCAACTGATGATGTTACCAACAGCAAATTCAAAATGGGAAGCATTCAAAGAACTTATCTTGGAAGCTACTAGGCTTTAAATACCAACTAAGAAATATTGTTCAAGGTTTAGGCCTGAATGGATGTCGGATGAACTAATGAGGCATATGGCAGAGAAGAAAAATGCATGGGATACATACAAATTAACACGTGACACAGTAGCCTATGATAGATACAAGTTGATCTGTAACCAAGTTACAAAGGAGGTTAGGCAGGCAAAGGCAGATTACGAGAAATCTTTGGCAAGGGATGCAAAGAAAAACAGCAAAGAGTTCTTTACTTATGTAAACCCTAGAAGGAAGGGGATGAATCAGATTGGGCCACTTGATATCGATGGGTTAACTGTAGATGATCCTGCTCAGATAGCTAACAAACTAAATGAATATTTTGCATCGACATTCACACATGAGGAGTTATTCAGCGAGGGGAATGCCAGAGGTGTATTCAACTCTGGCAGTAAGCTAGAGAATCTTGTAATAACTGAGAGTAAAGTGGAGGAGAAATTGTTGAAGATAAATATAAGAAAGGCACCTGGGGTGGATGGGATCTATCCAGTTATATTAAAGGAGGCAGCAAAGGAAGTAAGCAAACCCTTAGCCATAATTATGAGAGTTTCCTTGGACTCAGGGGAAGTACCCATGGACTGGAGATGTGCAAATGTGACCCCAATTCACAAAGGAGGATCAAAGGGCGACACAAGTAATTATAGACCTGTTAGTTTAATTTCTGTTCCCGAAAAATTAATTGAGGCATTGGTTAAAGAAGCACTGCAGGATCATCTAGACAAGACTTCAGTTATTGCTCGGACACAGCATGGTTTTGTTAAGGGGGAAGTCTTGCCTGACCAATTTGATTGGATACTATGATGCAATCACAAAAGAATGGTATCAAAGTTATTCCCTGGATGCATGGAATAACTTTGATATTATCTACTTGGATCTTAGAAAGATACTTGGATCTTTTGATACTGTTGCACATGAAAGACTGCTGCACAAATTGGGGCAGTGTGGCACTGGAGGAAAATTGCTGCTATGGATAAAGGGGTGGTTGAGGGGGAGAAGACAGATGTTATTTGGTTTTTAGGAGCATTTATTTAGGAGCATTAGCAACTAAGGTCATATTGCTCCGGGATATGCGGTGGTCATTCCCTGACCTTTCCGCATCCTCTGCATTTGGTGGTGACTGGCTCGAAAACTGGTCTAATCAAGAAGCATGTGTTACGTACTGCTGCTCTTTCCCACCTGGCTACGGAGGCGCCGGAGAAGATAGAGAGTGGTAATCAATGGACATTGCTCATCATGGACTAATGTTGTTAGTGGAGTCCCTCAGGGTTCAGTATTGGGTCCATTATTGTTTTCTGTATTTATAAATGATATTGATGATGGTATATCAAGCTTAATGTCCAAGTTTGCAGACGATACGAAGGTTGGCAGGGTTGTCAAGGACACTACTGACACTATGCTACTGCAACAGGATCTGGAAAGGTTGAGCAGATGGGCTGAAAGGTGGCAAATAAAGTTTAACATTGACAAATGTAAAGTACTACATATGGGAAACAACAAGCCCAGAGCAATGTATCAACTCTGTGGTACTACACTGAGAGTGGTAGAGAATGAAAGGGACCTGGGGGTGGTTGTGCAGGCAAATATGAAGTTTTCTGAGCAGTGCAGACGGGCTGCAAGAGTAGCTCATGGTGTATTGTCGATGATATATAGGAATTTTTCTAGCAGCGATAAGGAGGTGATTATTCCCTTGGATAAGGCAATGGTCAGGCCACACCTAGAGTACTGTATACAGGTCTGGAGGCCTCATTTCAAGAAGGATGTAGAGATGCTGGAACGAGTACAGAGAAGGGCAACAAGATTAGTGAATGGAACAAAGGGGTACTCTTACGAAGAAAGGCTTAATTAAGTTTTGCAAATTACAGTGTCTGGAGACTAGGCACCAGCGAGGTGATCTGATAGAGGTGTATAAAGCCTTGAATGGTTTGAGCATGCTCAATGCTGATGGGATTCTTCCTCTTGCTCAGAATAATCACTTCAGAAGGCATAAATTCAAATTGAGGAAAGACGGATATAGGATAGACGTGAGGAAATTTGCCTTTAGCCAGCGGGTGGTTGGTTGGTGGAACAGACTTCCATCCCTTGTAGTGGAAGTTGATAGCCTAAATAAGTTTAAGGCTCAGCTGGACAGGTATTTCGAACGAACAGAGGGATGAAGTGGAAGTGGTTATTTTTTATTTATTTATTATTATTATTTTTTTTTTTTTTTTGGCTGATGCTGCATAAGCTTGCTTTCTTGCATCAAATGCCTCTACTAATGCTAATGCTAATGAATTTCCATGATAAACTACTGTTGAAAAATTTTTTATCTGTAGCAAAAGGTAATTACTAATTATTATTAACAGTCTACTTCTATCTTATTACTATCATACTTAATTTACTATAATACATTTTTGCATTCCATCACGTAGCCATAAATCCCCTACTTCGTCGGGGGCTTTGAGTGGATTGACAGCACAAAAATGCATGTAAAAAAAAAAAAAAAAAAATTTTTTTAACACAACCCATATAAAGATTACAGAAAATCATTGATCCAACAACAAACCTCCACCGCAGGCATTGGCATGAAAATCGGGACCTGAGGCCAATGCACCATCTACACACAGGATAACGTTAGTGCTACTGCGCTATAAAGATCGCTACCTATAAATACAAATAGAAGGTGGGAATCCCCCCCCTTTCTGTTCTAGGACCTCCACCGGTAATTAAGTAGGAATTTAACAATATCGGATACTTACTCGTAGGGCTTTGTGTACTCTATCACAGTTTGCTGAAGAGATCGTAAAAAATAAAAATTAAAACTAATTAATACTATAAATAGAGATGCTAACAATAAATTAAAAAATTCAAAAACTTAAATCTAAAAATTAAAATTATAGAAAAGGAACTTAAAATAGCAAAACTGTGATAGGTACAAACAGAAATGAGTAAGTATGAGGCATTACATCAAAAGGGCTGTCAATCCCCTCAAAGCCCCCGACGAAGTAGGGGATTGACAGCCACATGATGGAATGCAAAAATGTATTATAGTACATTAAGTATGATAGTAATAAGATAGACGTATACTGTTAATAATAATTAGTAATTACCTTTTGCTACAGATAAAAAAATTTTCATCAGTAATTTATCATGGAAATTCATTATCATTAAGCATTAAACTTCTAAACCTAATATGTATAGGCCATGCGGATTTGAGATGACCTAAATAAGGCTAGCTTAATGACCAGAATTGTATGAACACTAATGCCTATATGTAAAAACCACCAATAATAGGTAACATCCGAACAATTAGAAACGAACATGTACTGGCACATACAATGTTCAATTGGCCAATACGGCAAAAACAATTGCATTAACGATGCACAAAAGAAAGATTAAAATACAAAAGAATACATACATCTAAATGTAATATTAATATATAAACCAGCATTATATATATAATCAAATGGCAAAAGCTATCAACAATCAAGGAAAATTTTGTATGAAATTTAAATTTTAAATTATAGCAATAATAATCACCAGTAAGTTATGATGAACTTTCTGCAATGCTTCTAGATCTGCAGGCATGTTATCATAAGAAGCTAGCTGGAGTTCTATCGATGCAACATGCTGAACAGCCTCTTCTAATTTTTGTATTGTCATATCAACACACTTCATTCTAAAAAAAAAAAAAAAAATCAATTAAATATATTCAAGTGAAAAACTATATGAAGTCAATAATAAACTAAGTACTCTGAAAATGAAATAATAATATTAATAACAATGGATAAGACAATCCCACACAACAGACCAGACATAATCTTTGTGGACAAGAAGGAAAAGGCTACCTACCTGATTGACATAGCAATGCCCAACACTGGCACCCTCCAGAAAACACATCAGGAGAAAATCAAGAAGTACACGACCGCAGACAGGAGATCAAAGAGATGTAGCATATGCAATAAGTAGCGACCATCCTGATCACTGTGTCAACAACCAGTATAGTGTTAGAGACCCTACATAACAGCCTAGCAGCAATAGGTCTCCCAACAAACACCTACAAGGAACTCCAGAAAGCCACAATCCTGAACACCTGTAGGACAATCAGAGAGTTCGTCAACCAACAGTAACATCAGAGGCGGCAAAGCAACTAAGCAAACCCTTAGCCATAATTCTGAGAGTGTCCTTGGACTCAGTGGAGGTTCCCACGGACTGGAGATGTGCAAATGTATCCCCAATTCACAAAGGGGGGATCGAAGGGTGACACGAGTAATTACAGACCATTTAGTTTAACTTCTGTTCCAGGTAAAATAATGGAGTCACTGGTTAAAGATGCATTGCAGGATCATCTAGACAAGACTGCAGCAATAATTCAGACACAACATGGGTTTGTTAAAGGAAAGTCTTTTCTGACAAATTTGATAGGATATTATGATGTGGTTACAAAGGAACTGGATGCAAAAAATAATTTTGATATCATATATTTGGATTTCAGGAAAGCTTTTGACACTGTTGCGCATGGAAGACTATTGTACAAATTGGAGCAGAATGGTATTAAGGGTAAGTTGCTACAATGGATAAAAGGATGGTTAAGTGGGAGAAGACAGAGGGTGGTAATCAATGGCTGCTGCTCTTCGTGGACTAATGTTATTAGTGGAGTCCCACGGGGTTCGGTGTTAGGTCCACTGTTGTTTTGTATATTTATCAATGATATTGATGAAGGTATATCAGGCTTAATGTCGAAGTTTGCAGATGATACAAAGGTTGGCAGGGTTGTTAATGACAGTAATGGCAGTGTGCTACTGCAACAGGATCTAGATAATTTGGGCAGATGGGCTAAGAAGTGGCAACTGAAGTTTCTTCTTCTTCTTCTTTGGTCCTTAGCTGGCAGCTGGGGGAGGCGGTTGGCCATGCAACCAGTATGCTGCTGTAGGTGCCGCAGGGTTTCAGACTTGCTCTGTGATGTTCTTCCATACCTTACGATCCATGGCTTCAGTCCTGGCCTGGTTAAGGTCGAGACGTCGGCTCTTCAAGTCATCTTCCACTTGCTTGGCCCACGTTTTCCTAGGCGCGGTCCGTTGGATGCTCCATTGGGTGGGTCGTTGTCTCCAAAGGAGTGTGGATGGTATTCTGTTCGTGCCCATTCTACATACGTGGCCAAACCATCTGAGCCTTCGCTTCTGGATTTGGTCGGCAATGGTTGGTTGCTGTTGGCATCTGGCGCGGATGGTATCATTAGTGATGCGGTCGCGAAGAGAGATTCCCAAGATCTGCCGCAGGCATCGCATTTGGAATACCTCAAGTTTGTTCAAATCTAACTTGAGACAAATCCATGTTTCCGATCCGTAAAGAAGAATGGGCAGGATCAAAGTCCGGAAGAGTCGGATTTTAGTCTTTGTGGAAATGTTGGTCCTCTTCCACAGACACCATTTGAGCGAGGCGAACGCAGTGGCCGCCTGTCCAATTCTGCTGTGAATTTCCATGGTGGATGCAACTTTCTTCTCCTGGACCAGCGACCCAAGGTATTTAAAGTCCTGCACTTGCTCGATCTGGACGCCTTCGAGATAGATGGTGGCTTGCGACCCATCTGTTGTCAGGGCCTTTGTCTTACCAGCATTGATCTTCAAACCGTATGGCCGGGCAATGCGGGCAATGTCGTAGAGGATTTCCGTGGCTTCAGCGTCGTTACCGGCAAGGATAGCACTATCATCAGCAAACATCAGGTCAGTCACATAGTGATCCTTGTCATATTGTATGCCCTGTCTGTTTCTGAATGCTTGCCTCATAATGGCGTCGACCACGATGTTGAAAAGCAACGGGGAGGCTACATCCCCTTGGCGGACTCCAGTTTGGATGGTAAATTCCTCAGATAAATCGTTCTGGATGCGCACCTGGCTGGTTAAACCGTTGTATGCAGTTTGGAGGAGTGTGATGACTTTTCGAGGTACATGTTCAACCTCTAGTAGTTTCCATAAGGCAGGCCGGTGGACACAGTCGAAAGCAGACTTAAAGTCAATGAAAACAATGACGGTTCGCTGTCCACACCGGATCTTCTCCTCCATCAGCTGACGAATGGCAAAGATTTGATCACAGCATCCTCGCCCGGGTCTAAATCCTGCCTGTTCTTCTCGACTGGTTTGCTCGCGATGTTTTTGCAGTCTTGACTGGATAATCTTCATAAAGACCTTTCCAATGATGGAAAGGAGGCTGATGCCACGGTAGTTCTTGCAGTCCCGGTTATCACCTTTCTTGTGGATTGGTACGATAATGGCTTTCCTCCATGTTAACGGAATTTGTTCAGTGCACCAGATGGTTTTGAGGAGTGAGTGTAGTCGGCGAAGCAGTACATCTCCCCCGGCTTTGATCGCTTCTGTGGTGACTTGGTCCACTCCTGGTGCCTTGCCATTCTTCAGGGATTGTATGGCTGCTTTCACTTCTTCTACTGTAGGCTCAACATCGACCATGGAGACCTCAGGGGGGTCGATCGAGAGTGCTGTTGCTGGCGGTCCCTGAGGTGGGTCATGATTATACAGAGCTTTGAAGAATTCACTCCACCGTTGCAGGCGTTCGGATGGTGATCGCACGAAGGTCCCATCAGCATTCTTGATGTTGTCACTAGTCAATTTAGTCTTTCCACTCAGACATCTGAGGGTGCGGTAGAGAGTGCGGTACTCGTTTTTGGATGCCGCCACTTCAAGATCGTCTGCCACTTGGTTCCAGTATGCTTCTCTTTCTGCTGTCATTCTTTGTCGGACTTCTCGGTTTAGCTGCCGGTACCGTTCAAAGTCGACCAACTTTGCCTGTTTCCGTTTGTCCACGAGGTCGAGGCACTCATCTGATATCCATGGTTGCGTTCGACGTCGGGCAGGTGGACATAGGGGCTTGGCACATTCCAGGATGGCATCAGAGATCTGCTTTTCTTCTTCATTTATATCCTCGGGCACGGCCAGCATCTCGAAGCGGTTGGATAGGGCGATCTGATATGCCTGTTTGTTGGCAGCATTCATTAGCTGCCTCCAGTCCAGCTTGGCTGACCGAGATGATCTTTTTGCATGCCGTAATTTGAGCTGCACCTTAGCCCGGATGAGGTAATGATCAGATCCGCAATCAGGTCCCCTCATGGCACGAACATCCATGAGTGATGAGCGAAATCTGGCATTGATCAAAATGTAGTCCAGGATTGCTGAGTCCTTGCCAGATGGATTTCGCCATGTAAGTTGATGTTTTTGAGGGTGCTGGAAATGGCTGTTTCCAATGATCAGGTTGTTAGATGCGGCAAAGGACAACAAACGTAGTCCGTTGTCATTGATCTTCCCATGGCCAAACTTGCCCATTGTTGTTTCCCAACCAGATCTGTCCACGCCAATATGGGCATTAAAGTCTCCTGCGAGGATGATCACTTCTGTCTGCGGAATTGAATCCAGCATATGTTGGAGCTGGTTGTAGAAGTCATTCTTGGTCGGGTCCAGGCTAGTCTCAGTTGGCGCATAGGCGGAGATAATATGGGTCTTGATGGTGCCCTTGACAGTAAGGACTGCCAGGCGGTCCGATATTGGTTGGAAAGCGATCACACTACTGGTGGCCTGAGCATCGACCATAAAGCCCACTCCTGCTTCTCGTTTCTCGCCACCAGAGTAGAATAGCATAACCGCTTCGTTAGGTGCTGGTGGTTGGATGATCATCGTTCCAGACCCGGTGAGCCTTAATTCAGATAATGCTGCGATTGATATCTTGCACCTAAGTAGTTCTTGGGCAATGATTTCCTTTTGTCCAACGTGGTGCCCTGTTCGAACATTCCATTCGCCAATGTTAATTGTCCTTTTCGGCGTAGTAAGCTTATTGCTGTGGCCAGTGATCCACTTCACACCAGCACCCTGGGTCCCCAGTGCTGGCGCATCGGCTACCCCGGATGCGGTAACATTGTTATAACAGCTTGTTCTGTGGCCAGTGGTCCACTTCACACCAGTACCCTGGGTCCCCAGTGCTGGCGCATCGGCTACCCCGGATGCGGTAACATTGTTGTAAGAGCTTGTTCCGAATTTCATGCGGTTTCTTGCCTAGTTTCCCCGGTTTCCCGATTCTGGTCATTTCGGCAGGATGACCACCCTCCTCCTTTCGCAGCCGGGCTTGGGACCGTCCATGGCGGAGTTCTGTGTGGTACTACACTTAAGGTGGTAGAAAATGAAAGAGATCTGGGAATAATTGTGCAGTCAGATATGAAGTTTTCTGAGCAATGCAGACAGGCTGCCAGGGCAGGTCATGGGGTTTTGTCAATGATATATAGGAATTTTGCTAGCAGGGAAAAGGAGGTGATTAGCCCTCTGTATAAGGCAATGGTCAGGCCACGCCTTGAGTACTGCGTACAGGTCTGGAGGCCTCATTTCAGGAAGGATGTAAATTTACTTGAGTGTGTACAGAGAAGGGCAACAAGATTGGTGAGGGGAATGAAGGGATCCTCTTACCAAGATAGGCTTAAGTTCTGCAAATTGCAGTGGCTGGAGACTAGGCACCTGCACGGTGATCTGATTGAGGTATATAAGGCCTTGAATGGGTTGAGAGCACGCTGAATTCTGATGGGATCCTTCCTCTTGTTCATATTACAAACCTAAGGGGGCATAAATTCAAATTAAGAACAGACAGATGTAGAATAGATGTGCGGAAATTTGCCTTTAGCCAGCAGGTGGTTAATTGCTGGAACAAACTTCCATCTGTCATTGTGGAAGTTGATAGGTTGAATAAATTTAAGGAGGAACTGGACAGGCATTTGGAGGCAATGGTGTGATTTTTTTTTTTTTTTTTTTGGCTGATGCTGCATAAGCTCATACACTTGCTTTCTTGCATCACATGCCACTACTACTACTACTATAACAACAACAACCACCCTGTGTACTTGGTAGTAACACACATCACGGGATTGAACCACCCAATCAGGGAGAAATAATATAAGAGTAATAATTACAATAATAATATTAACTCAACCCATTGTCCACCAAGCTCAACAGCAGCAAGTATGGATATAACCTCAAAAAAGGAAGGGGAAAACTGTACACCCTCAACCATCTGATGTACATGGTTGACATCAAGCTCTGCACGGCAATCGAGAAGGAACTCTGGCAACTACTTCAGATCGCCGAAGAAAGCAGCAATGACATTAGGATGGAATTTGGTCTAGACATATGCAAGACCCACAGATTGCATCAGAAAAAATTAGGCGGCCAAAACTAAAGACTAAAGACCAAAACTAAAGACTGGTAAAGACATCAAAGCCATGAAGACACCAAAGCCTACAAATAGCTAGGGGTTGTGCAGGCTCAGCAGTTACAGCACAAGGAAATCAAGGATTGCCTGACTGAAAAATACCACCAGAGACTCAGAAGCCTGCTGAAAGCAAAGCTGAACAGAGGGAACATAGTTAAAGTCATAAACACGTGCTAATATACTCCTTTGGGATCACTGATTGCAGTAATATAAAGCTGGAGGATATTATGAGAAAGAGAAGGACAATGGTGACCAAGAGCCACCAACACCACCCAAAGTTAGCTGTGGAGTGACTGACAATAGCTCGGAAAGAGGGAGGAAGGGGCCTGAGAGACCTCACTGAACAAAAAATAAAACAGTGATACATAGCCTGAAGGATTACTTCCAGAAAAACACAACAGCACTCCACCAGATCATAAGGAAGGTAGACAAGTGGCATACCCCAGTCAACTCAGCGAAGAATCCACTCCCACCAAATGGCACAAACGAAGCTAGAAAGATGGGCAAAGACACTCTGTAACACACACATTACTATGACCTCCATCAAGATCACATAGATAAAACGGCTTCCAATGCATGGCTTACGAGCAGGACTGAAGGATTCATGCTTGCTATCCAAGATCAGGTAATTAACACCAGAAACCATAGAAAATGCATCACCAAGGAGCACAGTGTGTCAGATGACACACGTTGACGATGCTACCTGGCCTCAAAAATGATCCAACACATTACTGCGGGATGCAAGGTGATCACCCAAACTGAGCACACTCGCAGACACGACCAGGTAGACAGAATAATACATTAGAATCTAGCGAGGAAATATTAGTTGGTCACAGAAAGTGTACCGTACTACAAGTACGAACCCCAGACAGCACTACAGACCCCAACCCACAATCTGTACGGGGACCATGCCATATTGTCTTGTCCGTTACGGACAAGACAATCCCACATAACCCTTATCGAAAAGAAGGAAAAGGCAGCATATCTGATTGACATAGCAGTGCCCAACACTGGCAACCTCCAGAAAATGCATGATGGGAAAATAAGGAAGTACATGACTGGAGATCAAAGAGATGTTGGATCTCCAGTCTTAGCAACAACCAACTTAAGCAACAACCATCTTGATAATCATGTCACCTACCGGTATGGTGCCAAAGACCTTAACATAACAGCCTAGCAGCATTAGGTCTCCCAGAGAACTCCTACAAGTAACTCCAGAAAGTCGCAATCTCTGTAGCATACTCGGAGAGTTCCTTGACCAACTGTAACACAAAACATAGCAACCACACTGTGTACTAGGTAGCAATACCTGTCACAGGGTGGAAACCCCAATCAGGGCAAAATAATATAAGAGCAATAATAAGGATTACTTCCAGAAAAACACAGCAGCCTTCTAAGAGGCCATAAGTAAAGCAGACGGGGCATACCCCACTGAACCTAAGGAAGAAGTCCCCTACCACCCAGGTGGCAGAAACAAAGCTAAAAAAGTGGGCAAAGAAGACACTCCATGGCAGACACTACAATGACCTCCACCAAGATCACATAAGTAAAATGGCTTCCAATGCATGGCTCAATATCGGGACACACTTCCCTGAGACTGAGGGATTTATGCTCGCCATCCAAGACCAGGTAATCAACGACAAACCATAGAAAATTCATCGCCAAGGAGCCTGGAGTTTCAGATTTCACATGTCAATGATGCCACCTAGCCTCAGAAATAATCCAACTTATCACAGCAAAATGCAATGCGATTACCTAGGCTGAGTACGCTCGTAAACACAATCAGTTAGCCAGGATATATTAGCCATCAGAAGATAGCAGGGATATACCAGTTATCAAAGAAAGTGTACAGTATTAAAAGTAAAACAGAAGATAGCAAGGATAGTACAACAGAAGATAAAAAAAAAAATACCAGTTATCAAAGAAAGTGTACAGTATTAAAAGTACCGCAGGGACTCAAATCTGATGAGTATGGGCTTGGCACACCCAGGGTCCTGAGATGGATATCATCATTCTTCTCTTTCTTGATGATTCCTTTCTGCTTCTCTCTCTCTCAGGGTAACTCGGGAACTTTTTTTGGCTGGTGCAGCATAATCCTCAGGCTTACTTGCACCATATGGCTAATAATAATAACAACAACAACAAACCCCTGGCATTACTAGAGACCCAACCCACAAGCTCTACTGGGACTGTGCCATAATAATGGACAAGACAATCCCACACAACAGACCAGATGGCAAAGATGGCAGAGACTAAGGAGACTAAAAGTTCAATGTATCAAAGAATGTGTTTTGTCGTATTTTATATTAACAAATAATGAATTTTAAATTTAAAATCTGATTGGCATAGTGGTGCTCAACACACAACCTCCAGAAAACACAACTTGCATCAAATGCCAATGCTAATGCTAAAACCCATGAGGAGAAAATCGGGAAGTACACAAACCTAAGACTGGAGATCAAAGTCAACTACTGGTAAGGTGCCAAAGATGCTACATAACAGCATTAGGTCCCACAGAGAACTCCTACAAGGAACTCCAGAAAGTTGCAATCCTAAATGCCTGTAGGATAATCAGGGAATTCCTCCACGAACAGTTACACCAGACATAACAACCACCCTGTGTACTTGGTAGCAATACCTGTCAGGGGTGGACCCCCCCCTCAAAATCAGGGAGAAATAATATAAGAGCAATAATAAGGATTACTTCCAGAAAAACACAGCAGCCTTCTACGATAAGTAATAACAGGCCATAAGGAAGATAGACAAGTACAATAACCCACTGAACCTAAGCAAGGAGTCCTCTACAGGCCAGGCGGCACAAATGACGCTAGAAAGATAGACAAAGAAGACACTACAATGACCTCCATCAAGATCACACTGATAAAATAGCTTCAAATGCATGGCTCACAAGCGGGACACTCTTCCCTGAGACTGGAGAATTTATGCTCGCCATCAGACCAGGATTCAACACCGAAACTGTATAAAATACGTCACCAAGGAGCCTGGAGTTTCAGATGACACATGTAAACGATGCCACCTGGCCTCAGAAATGATCCAACATATCACAGCAGGATGCACGGTGATCACCCAGACTAAGTACACTCGTAGACACAATCTGTTAGCCCGGATAACATCAGAAGCTAGCAAGGAAATACTAGTTGATCAAAGGAAGAATACAGTATTACAATACAAACTGAAGGTAGTACTAAATACCCCAACTCCACACAAAATATCGGACAGAACCCTTGTTGAAAAGAAAGAAAAGGCTACCTATCTGATTGACATAAAGGTGTCCAACACTGGCAACTTCCAGAAAACCCATGAGGAGAAAATCAGGAAGTACGCAAACCTAAGTCTGGAGATCAAAGAGATGTGGCATATATAACAAGTAACGACTAGCCTGATCATCGTGTCAACTAATGGTATGGTGCCAAACATACCTACATAACAGCCTAGTGGCAATAGGTGTCCCAAAGAACACCTACAAGGAACTTCAGAAAGTCACAATTTTGAACAATTGTAGGATAGTGTAAGTATTCCTTGACCAACTGTAACACCAGACATAACAACCACCCTGTGTACTTGGTAGTGATACCTATTATGGGATGGAACCCCAAATCAGAGAGAAATAATATAAAAGAGCAACAAGAATACTAATAAGTCTGAAGTAGAACCAAAGGCCTTATTAGAGACTCCTACTCACAAACTATACTGGGACATGACATAATAACAGACAAGATGATCCTGCACAACAGACCAGACAACCTCATTGACAAGAAGGAATTGGCTACCTACCTGATCGACATAGTATTGCCCAACGCTTTCAACCTGCAAAAAACCTGGAGAAGATCAGGGAAGTACACAGACCTAATACAGGAAGTCAAAGAAATGTGGTATATGGAACAAGTAATGACCATCCCAATCACTGTATCAACCACCATGGTAAAAGAGTCATCATGTCACAGTATCATTGTATCAAAGAGTCACCGAGTCACTGTATCAACCACCGTGGTCAAAATAATGACCATCCTGATCACCGTATCAACCACCATGGTCAAGGAGCCTCCATAAGAACCTAGGTGCAATAGGCCTCCATGAGAATTCTATCAACGTGTGAAGTCCTTAACTAATTTCAGATTTCTGGTCTTTTTTATGCATGCATCAATACAAATAATCTCTCTGTTTAAGAGCCAAAACACACACACACACACACTTCGTGATATTTCCGTCCTGTAAACACAGCAATCAGTCAAAAAGCGTTGTTTGCTTAAGGAAGGGATAAGCTGTGAAATCCTTGCTGTTCCTTTGCCAAAGATTTCTCGTAATGTGCCTTTGTTTGCCTACTTTGTGACTTGATTACAGACCAGCTTATATCCAACGTAGCCGTCTGTGTCTCCTGATAATTTATATGCATCCCATGCATTTTTCTTCTCTGCCACAAGTCTCTTCAATGCATCTGACATCCATTTAGGCCTAAACCTTGAACAGTATTTCTTAGTTGGTATGAAAAGCCTAGTAGCTTCCAAAATTAATTCCTTGAATGCTTCCCATTTAGAATTTGCTGTTGATCCTACTGTGTAGAATTTAAAAAAAAATCTATGAGACCACTATAGTCACCATTACAAATGCAAAAACCCACATGAGTACACTGTGATCACTGCCACCTAGTGGTTTCTTTATCTGCAAAATTCTTAATGCAAGAATAATCACTGCTGATAACCAGATCAAGAGTATTACTAGAGCCGTGCCAACCCGGTGGTGCAAGTGGTGTACAGCACCATGGTGGCAATGACTTAGGGGTGGCAGAGACTAAGAGCCAATGTTCTGTAAACACTAAAAAAGATGGCAAAGACTAAGGAGACTAAAAGTTCAATGTATCAAAGAATGTGTTTTGTCGTATTTAATATTAACAAATAACAAATGAATTTTAAATTTAAAACTTTTTTTCCAATATTTCTCAGGTGTCTGAGGAAGGAAATAACTCTTTGGTTATGAATACAGAAAAAAAAAAAAAAAGAAAAGAAAAGTGACCAAATAAAAAAGCAACAAGTTTGATTACCAGGTTTCTGGATATCAGGCCACAGCCAGGTCCATCGACTTCAATTTCCTCTAGTTTTACTACTAGTGATGAAGAAACTGAAATACGTGAATTATCACCTGTCCAAGATGTTAACATTCCAATTCAGTAAGATACACTAGGTGCAAATGAAGCAAATTTGGATGAAGAGGAAAGAGAAGATCACAATGGTGGCATACAAGATCAACTAATTTCACTTAGTGATCCCAGTAAATGGCCACAAAATTTAAATAATAAAATAAGAATGATGTTAGTTGAAAACAAAACAACTTTTCTATTGAATATTACACTAAAAAATTACAAAACAGTAAATCACTTTTGCATAATTGGTTACAATCGATTTTGCAAAATGCTGTCTTTTCTTATAATTGCTGTTGTTGTTGGTTTTTAGGAGCATTAGCAACTAAGGCCATATTGCTCCGGGGATATGCGGTGTTCATTTCCTGACCTTTCCATATCTTCTGTATTTATACTCCTTATAATTGTAAATTATTTTTAAATAGTATTGTTTCAGTTCCACTTGTAACGGTGGATTCAAAGATTGGCAACATTTAACAAGACAGTTGAATATTCACGAAAAAAGCAACATGCATGGTGAATGCATTAACAAATTAATTAATTTGCTTAAAAACTTAGAATTACAAAATAGAGTAGATGCAAGTCATCAAAGTCTGATAAATCAAGAAAAAATAAGATGGCAATCAGTATTAAAAAAAATTGTTCTTTGCACTCAGTATTTGGCAAAACAAAATTTGGCTTTAAGGGATACTAATTCAAAATCATTTGACAATAACGGAAACTTTCTGCAATTAATACAAATGATTGACAAATTTGATTCCACTTTATCGGAACACATCCAACGTATTCAGATTGATAAACTTCACATGCCACATTATTTAGCAAACAAAATTCAAAATGATATTTTAACTATAATTGGAAATAGTATAAGGAAAAAAATTTTAAATAAGTTAGAGGAAGCTAAATATTATTCTTTGATTTTAGATTGTACACCTGGTGCCAGTCATGAGGAACAATTGACAATTACTTTAATATTTGTAATTTATAATGATGAAACACAAAAAAATTGAAATTAGGGAATATTTTTTTAGGTTTCTGTGAAATTGAAAACACAACTGGTAGTGGGCTAACTACATTCATTTTAGAATTTTTGAAAAATATAACATTAATATTCAAAATATGCATGGGCAAGGCTACGACAACGAGGCTAATATAAAAGGAAAACATAACGGTTTTCAAGAAAAAAATTTAGATATAAACCCCTGAGCCTTTTTCGTACTTTGAACTGCACATACTTTGAATTTAGCAGTGAATGATGTAGCAAAAATACCTTTTGAGACAATTGTGTTTTTTTTTTTTGGAATTATAAGGGGAACGTATTTTTTCTAGTAGCACTAAACGATGGGCAATATTAAAAAACAAAGTGTGAAATCTCTGAAACTTTTATTGTTGTTGTTCTTTAGTTTTTAGGAGCATTAGCAACTAAGGCCATATTGCTCCAGGGATATGCGGTGGTCATTCCTTGACCTTTCCGCATCCTCTGTATTTGGTGGTCACGGGCTCGAACCCCGGTCTAATCAATAAGCGTGTGCTATGCACTGCTACTCCTGCCCACGGAGGCGCCAACTAAACTTTTATTGCCTGCAATAAAAAGTAAATTAATGTATTTTCATTTTATTTTAATTTTAACATATTTACTTCAGGTATCATAATACATGTTTTGTGTTTAAAAAATTAAATTATATATTATTTTGGAATTTTTTTTTTTTTAAATTCCAAAAAAAAAAAAAAAATTGATATCAGAAAAATTACCATTAACGATGGGCAATATTAAAAAAATAAAGTTTGAAATCTTTCTCTGAAACTTTTATTGTTTGCAGCCAAAGCAAATTAATGTATTTTCATTATTTTATTTATTTTTAACATATTTACTTCAGGTATCATAATATATGTTTTGTGTTTAAAAAATTAAATTATATATTATTTTGGAATTTTTTTTTTTTTTTTTTTTTTAGATTCCCAAAAAAAAAAAAAAATTTATATCAGAAAAATTACCGTGTGTGTGTGTGGCTGGGGTAGAAATAAGAAGTTTGCATCAGGGTGGCTATGTAGCCTGGCACGGCCCTGAGTATTAATCTTCCTGGTTGCCTCTCAAACATGCTGCTGCAGAAAACAATCAACCAATAAATTCACAAAAGTTTTGCTAGTGTGCGAGTGACCAACCCAAGATCCAGTCAATATCTGGGAAATTAAAATCCCCCATTATTAAAATTATTTGTTGTATTCATTAGTGTTGTTATGCCTACAACACACTCCTACTCTCATTTTTGCTTTCCCAGTGATTAGGTCACACCAAAGAGACTCAACATTGCACTGTCCATATATGTCAAATGAATGCACTTTCTTAGATTTTATGTGTTTCTTAATTAGCAGCATAACCCCTCCTGCATTCCTATCCTTTCTGTACACATTGTACTACCCAAATTCCAAGTCTGCACTACTTATATCAGTGTGACACCACGTCTCTAATATTCCAACAATATATTTGCCTTTGATGTCCTGACCAGCATTTCAAATTCATCAAATTTATTTACTACACTCCTAGCATTGATGTACATGCAAATATACATGCACCTATTTTTATTCTTAGTTACCCCAACACATCCCATGTATTTATTTGTTTCATGATGACTCCCACCAGTCCCTGAAACCCCCTAGCACCCCACCCTCCAGGCTGCTACTCATTCCAACAGAAGCAGTGCAAGAATCACTTTCTCCTCTGCTTGTGGCTACTGTTAACCTTTTAGTCTGTGAAACATTCCAAGCTAGCAGTTTTCCCATCTACTTAACACTGCCTCGTTGCTATCGAGGCAGTGTTAAGTGGGTCGGAAAGGATTTGAAAATTTTGTAAAGTTTGTAATGTTTTCAAATAATTTTGAAACATTATTTATGAACTGTGATGAGTATATTAAAGACATTTTAAGCCACCTGCTCAGTGATCAATCCATGGCCATTGCAGTATTAATTAGTATTATTATAATGACTTTGGCCAACACTTGCCTTCATTGCAAATCCCATTGACCTATGAAAACAGGTATGTGTGTAAATTACACTTGATGTCTGGTGAGGAAGTTGAAAATACAAAACGGATACCTATTTGCATCCATACTCCAGTGTTTCATTTGGAGAGGTTGCTTAACATAGTTTCTAATACTTCTGGATGGAACCAAAGCCTGAATTTCCCCAACAAGAGGTGTGCCTTTAAATGAGGTTTCGGTGCATCTTATAAAAATTTTGAAAATTATTTCCAAAAAAAAAAAAAAAAAAAACCACATCAGAAAGATCTTACCTCTCAATATAAAGACTAGACATAGACCAGATATTATTCCATATCTCCATTACTGAATTATATTTTGACTGGAGAAATGTATTTTTCGAAGTAATTGATCTATACGTGTGCTGCATTTCACTAACTGCTGGTTCGAGAGCTTGCAGTTCGTTTTCAAATTCCTAGAAGAATATAAATTACAACAAGTTATTAAACTGAATTAAAAAGTTTCAATCACCATACATTAGTAAATAATAAAATTAACAGCAGGACATACCAGCTTAATCTGTAATTTAGCAGCAACAGTTTTACACAACAAAACATTACAAAATGCAATTCACAAGAATAACCTGCTTTGATATTTGCAGATTTTCCAACAGGCACCAAAGTGAACAATCTACATACTGGCTGCCCATTCAGCTCATACCACAGATGCTGCATGGATGTTTAAGAGCACAAGGGCAGCTGAGGCAAAAATGTGTCTTATATATATATATAATATTTATATATATGATATAAATCATGATTAAATGTAATAATCTAGCGCAATTTGGTATCAGCAAAATTCATATACATGTATTTGCTTAAAAGTTCATCTAGTTTTGCACTAATTCCAATAATTATTTGGTCATCAATAAACGTTCTTGCTATTGCAACTGAGTGGAAAGTACTTTTTCTGATATGGGAATA
Organism: Mastigoproctus giganteus; assembly: GCF_048544385.1. Classification (NCBI taxonomy): domain Eukaryota; kingdom Metazoa; phylum Arthropoda; class Arachnida; order Uropygi; family Thelyphonidae; genus Mastigoproctus; species Mastigoproctus giganteus. The sequence continues at coordinate 219,247,978 of NC_143583.1, forward strand.
GTACATAATGCATTCTAAGAGTATATGTTTGATAGTAAGTGGTGATGAACAATGTGTGAATAGAGGTGGGTCATCTCCCATGAAAAGAAACTTTTGGGTTGTGTAGTATGCACAATTATACTAATACAACTTTTTGTCTATTTTGCCCGAAGCTATAATTCCATAATTGTGGTTTCTGTTTGTGAAACAATCACTCATCTGTGACTTCCAGATTTATGACCACTGAAAAGAACAAACACTTTTTATATGATTCCAAAAATCAATGTATGGTACTTGGTAATTTACTGGTGCTGTAGTGTTCAGATGTTTGGCTTACATTCTATCCTCACCTGGAATATATATATATCCAAAAAAGATCAGGAACTATGTATCAGGAACTATGTAACTATAATAGGCAGAATTAGCAGATCAGACTGTGGTCTGAAAGAGACAACTCTTTCTCTTATCTACAAAGCAGATTTCATCCCAGTCATCACTTATGGGACTAAAACATAGTATCAAAAACAGCAATAGCAAGGAATAAAATAAAATTAAGAATCATACGGAGAATAATGTCCTAGCCACAACCAGAGCTTGCTGCACTGTGAGTACCCTTGCCTTGCAAGTCTTGACAGGTACTCTCCCTCTGGATATGGAAATAGTATACCAAGACCTCTATTTCATCTGAAAGAAACAGCATGGGTAGAAGAGTGTTTCTGGGTAGTTAACCCCCCCCACTGCAGTGAAATTTGGAGGGGGACCTATCAAACAAACAGAACACAACACAACACAACACACACGCCTCAGTCACACACCTTTCATACCTACAAGTACACAGTGCAGTCAGTTAGACAAGCTGCAACTTTCACTACTCATTTGCCCAGTTTCACTCATTCTCTTGCACATACAGACAATGTGCCCTGAATATATACAACAAAATAACACACTTTTTTTTTTAAACAGATCACAAGCACTCCTTTGGTTATCATATAGTTTACACACATGATCAATCACATGCACAATTTCACTGCTTAACCTGTAGTTACAATATTTTTTTTTTTTTATAATTATACATAGTCAGAGTGCACATACATTCAAATAATTAATGTAGACTCTCATTCACTCATCCAGTCACACACCCACATCGATACAGCACTCTAAATGAAGACAACACACACACACACACACACACACACACACACACACACACACACACACACACACACACACACACACACATTTTGTTTCTTCTTTTTGCCAGTTAAGTTCACACATGGTTCCCTACCACTATATACACATTCCCTACCACTAGATAGCACAATTAGAAGCTGCCATTTGCTCTTACACATACAGTGACAAGACGCACATAAACCAAGTCTTTCAATGCACTTGCACATTTATGCGGCACTTGCACTTTTATGCGGCACTTGCCTACACACATTCACAGTGATAATATGCCATACCCATACACAAGCAAAAGTCAAAGTCGTACATAAAAACACATGCATGCACGCACCAACTCCTTGACAGACATATTCATACACCAACTCACATTCACTCACAGTTATGTGAAACGTTTTCATTTGCACTAATATAGGGCAGGGAGCATATGCAGACAGAGCCCCAGGGGTCAATTTAGGTAGTCCAATTAGTCGGTGGTAGGTGGATCTATTTGAGAGGTGTCTAGTGGGTTTGTAAGAGTTTGCCTTCTTGTTTGGAAAACTATCTGTTTGTATTGTGCAAGGGCTTTATAGTAACCTTCCTCAGTGATTACAGGTGCTCCTGGATTCTGGGAAGGAGATCGACCCTAGACATCCCTAGGTTCGGTCATGTCCTATCAAGAAGAAGGTCATAATCAGAACTTGGGCAAACCAGGGAGGTGGTCTAGGGAAGGCCAGTGCTACATTTGGCAGGAATCTCCCTTGGTGAACTGTTCCCAGGCTGTTTGCTACCTCTGATGGAGCAAAGTGGCTGTTATCATTCTTTCTTATTTTGGGTCATTTGCTAGGTCCAGGATAATGCCATGATGTTCTGTAGGCATGCCTCATTTCAGATATAATAGAGATGTTGGCAGCATGGCATGGGATGCTGATAATGATTTCAGCTGACTAACAGTGTGGAAGGTCTCCTGACCAAAAATACCCATTTAAGGCACCCCGGCCATACAACTTTAATCTCCCATTGTGAAACCCGGAGCATTGCCCATTTCCCCCCCTTCCAAATATTGCTTGGTGGGCCCTAAATACTAAAATACTTTTGCTTCTCTTAACCGTGGAAGGTAGGTTGCCTCTACAGGGGAACCCACTTTCCCTTTCACTTCTAATTCCTAGTGGAAGTCTTCCTACCATCCACCCTTTTTGCCTTCACCTGTTATTCATGACTGTCTCCCTTCATGCTCCATTACAAATTAAAACTCTCTCTCTCCTTTTTTTTTTTTTTTTTTTTAGTAGTCCTTCCTGGTAAGCTCAGGCAAAGCAAGGGTTCGCCCAAACAGAGAATTTAATCCCTACTACCTGGCCCAGTTCTCTGAGGCCTGGTATGGTAGGTAACTAGAGGGATCAATGGTGTTCCACGGGCCCAAGCTAAAAGGGCAGATGAACAACATAAACCACATCACTCACACTATGTGGTCTTTACAGAAGGTAATGTATTCAACACAAGAGAACTGATCACTGAGTTGAGTTGTGGGAAACCACCAGTGCTTGAACTTAAACACTTGGCATCCGTTAGGGCACTGTAAAGAACATGGCCTGTATGAAGATGCTTATATTTTGATCTACCAGAGATTTCTTTCGAATTGTCTCTATATATATATATATATATATATACATATATATATATATATATATATAAAAGTTTTGAGCATTGTTAAATTAAAATGGCCTTTATGAAGTTGCATAATATTTGATCTGCCAGAGATTTCTTTTCCTCTGCTGAAACTATGTATTACAGAGGAGATTTATTGACCAGTGTGGGTCAGGTACGTTGATCTCTTGCAGCATATTGTCAAAATGAAAGTTCACGGTGCACATCAAATCTTGTACTCCAATGTCAATGGGCCTATCATTGGGTTTTCTGTTATAGAATATTGTCCAGTCAGGTTGTTGAAAAGCAACAGACTGCCATTTTTCCTCCTAAGGTGAAGTGTAGGTTCATGTGTCTGTACACCGAGATGCTGGATAGAAGATGTTCTAAACATCCCAAGGGCAATGCAAAGAGCACTATTTTGAATGGTATTAAGTCTGGTCAGCAATGTTTCCTAACCAAGTCATATACAAAAGCGCCATAATTTGTAACTTTCTCTCACCTCATTAAGAGCATAATACATAGATAATACTGGCACTCCGTACCAGGGAAGAAATGACTTAGAGTGTGTTAATTTCCTTCAAATAGACAGTGTGCATTTGTGCATGCACGCACATGCTATAGGTATGTAGTGGTGCATAAGCTGCAATGGCTATAGTGTGCCTATTCAGGGGAATACATTAAAAAATAAAGTATAACCATTTCTACTATGATTTTTTAGCATTTCTCACCAACCATTGAAGTAAAAACGAAAACTTGATAACTTTGTATTTACATTTACAATAGATTTACAGTAGATCAAACAAAACAAGTATGATTAAATTTAGAGTGGATATACAAATAAAATACTGATAATAAAATAATAAAATACTAAATAAAATACAAAAAACTAGATTAAAAGCGCTAAAATAACTGAACACAAGTACAATTACATTTACAGTGAATATACAAATAAAATAATAAAATACTGAATTAAAATACAGTGAGGAAGAAGGCAGAAGCATTTGAAAGCTACAGTTATTTTAATGCTTTTAATCTAGTATATTTTATTGTATTTTAATTCAGTAATTTTATTATTTTATTTGTATATTCACTGTAAATGTAACTTTCATTTACATTTTATTAGTACATACAAATGTAATGTGCTCAAAGGAATGTAACTGTAAATGTAATTATACTAGTTTTCAGTTATTTTAGTGCTTTTAATCTAGTTTATTGTATTTTAATTTAGTATTTTATTATCAGTATTTTATTTGTATATCCACTGTAAATTAAATTATACTTGTTTTGTTTGATCTACTGTAAATCTATTGTAAATTTAAATACAAAGTTATCAAGATTTTGGTTTTCATTTTTACTTCAATGGTTGGTGAGAAACGCTAAAAAATCATAGTATGAATATACCCAACCCCAGAGGCCTATTTGAAGAATTGATTAGATGCTATGGCCATGCAGCAGTGCGGTGCATCAGGGAATTCTATAACCATTTCATTTTCATTTCAAAAACCTGTTCAGTTCAGAATTGATTACATACTCCAATTTGTTTCTGAAATCAGAAAAATTCATTACTGTTTACCTTGTTGGAAATAATATGCTGTAGTGCCATCAATTCTCAGAGATTAGCCAAAGAACAAAGGACTGGAGTTCTGTCCTGTTAGTGGGAGCAATCAATCAGAATATATTTGATCATTAGATGTGCTGAACAGTGTGAGCAGTAAGGAGGACCATCACTTGTGAGTAGATGAAGGCAAGTCAGATAAGCATGTCTCATTCTTGTCCATGCAAGTACCACTTCTTCTTGTTGCACTGTTTGAATGCTAGAGCACCAAAATTTTGGGTCCTGTTTCAACTGAAAAAAGTTTATTATCGGTTTGGGATAATCATAGTTCTTTCCACTGTGCAAAGCATGCTGCTTGATATTACAGTCAGAGGCCAGAACATAGATTAAATTTAAAGTTCACATATTTTTAGATGTCTTATCCTTGAATGTGCTGGCATCCAATAAAAGGTCAATAATCGATGACATTCTTCAATTTGCATTAGCAGGCTCCTGTTTTAAATCAGGGTGAGCTAAGGATCACCCTGATTTAAAACAGGGTCATCCTTAGAGGAAGGATACTGTGCTACCGTAATCGAACTCAGAGAGTCAGTATAAACTATGAGAATATATTTTGGAGATAGGTAAAGATTCAAATTTTCTAAAGCTAATTTCTTTGCATGTAGTTCTGCCGAAAAGCTGCTTTCCTCAGGGTGGAAGTAAAGAAGAACTGATAAAGAGGAAATACACTATCACTGCAGATTTGGTTAAAATGTGTGGAGCCATTAGTATATATTGGCAGGAAATCAATGAATGTGAAATCAACATTGTTTCACACTGAGTGTCAGTAGAAAAATCTTTCCCCGTTGATTAAATAAGTATCACAAGTCAGTTGAGGAGGAGGAGTTCAAGGTAAGTGACAGTAATTCATTACCTGTTGCCTGTTGAGAAAAGGAACATTCCAATTCTGTGTTAGTTCAAGGAGGCATAGGCCTGTTAATCTTATTTTCTTTGGTTTATTTCTATAGAGATTTTGTAGTCGTGGATTGAAGAGGTATACTAAATGGGATGCAGACAGCAATTCTGTATTTTGACTGCACACTTCAGTAGTAGTGTAGTGTTTTTCTGTGAAGGTACAGAAGGGGCTAATCAACTTCAATATATAGACTTTGAGTCTGGGATATTCTGAAAGCACCAAGTGCAATCTGCAATGCATTGTTCCATACAGGATCGAGCCTGCATAGTACACTCCTTCAGGCAGAATCACAGACTGGAGCACTGTAATCCAAATAGGATTTTTTGAAACAGGTAGTACATACAAATGTAATGTGCTCAAAGGAATGTAACTTGCATGTACTACCTGGTCCAAAAAGTCTAATGTCGGTGATCACGTAATTTGATATCTGAAGTTCAGGGCCTGTATGCAATTTCCATTGCCCGCAACAGTTTTTTGTTGTGAAGGATGTTAACTGCCGAGTGCCACTCACTTTTGTACTTTATTCATAGATATCTGTATTTGCCATTCAATAGATCTTATATTTATATAACATGTAAACCCTGCATCTACAAAATGGGCAATAAGAGGCACAGCACCAGGCAGAAAATGGATTCAATGCCTATGAGACAAAAATAGTATCACTCAAACAGGAAGAATTGCAGTTATTGAAGTTGCTGCAAAATTTTACAAAAAATTGTACAGCAACGAGACCTCCAGTGTGGAAGTTGATATTCACAAAACTTGTTGGACAAAAGAAGCAAGAGCTATAGAAATTCTACCAATAACAGAGATGGAAATAAAGTGGAAATGATAAAATATGGATACAAAGAAATATTTCCATATTTAAACCTACTTTATAATAAAATACTGCAAACAAATACCTTACAAAAACAGTGGCTAATGTCTAACAGAATACTTCTCCACAAGAAAGGCAGCAAATCAGATATTAACAATTACTGTGCTATCAGCCTGATTTTCCAAAATTATAAATTATTAATCTAAATAATTCAAGAATGAATTTTCCATTTCCTAGATAAGAACCAGCCTGTAGAACAAGCTGAATTTAGAAAAGGTTTTCGATGACTGACCACCTACATACTTTAAACAATATTATTATTAGTAATTATTATTATTAGCCATATGGCGCAAGGAAGCCTGAGGCTTATGCTGCACCACCCAAAAAAAATTTGAGGCGAGAGAGAGAGAAAAAAGTAGGAGGGAATCACCAAAAAAAAAAGAAGAATGGTGATATCCAGTTCAGGACCCTGGGTGTGCCAAGCCCATACTCACCAGATGTGAACCCCAGGAGTTAATATATAATAGAGAAGTATCAGGAATAGCATTAGTAGAGGCATATGATGCAAGAAAGCAAGCTTATGCAACATCAGTCGGAAAAAAAAAAGAAAAAAAACCGCTCCCATTTACCACTCCGTTCGTTCCAAATACCTGTCCAGCTCAGCCTTAAATTTATTTAGGCTATCAACTTCCACAACAGAGGATGGAAGTCTGTTCCAGCAATCAACTACCGGCTGGCTAAAGGCATTCTGCATTCTATCCTAGATCTGTCTTTCCTCAATTTGAATTTATGCCCTCTCAGGTGATTATTCTGAGCAAGAGGAAGAATCCCATCAGCATTGAGCATGCTCAAACCATTCAAAGTTTTATACACCTCAATCAGACACTTTGCGGGTGCCTAGTCTCCAGATACTGTAATTCCAAAATTTAAGCCTTTCTTCATAAGAGCAACAGTTTGTTGCATTCACTAATCTTGTTGCCCTACTCTGTACTCGTTCCAGCAGCTCTACATCCTTCTTAAAATGAGGCCTCCAAAGCTGTATACAGTACTCAAGGTGTGGCCTGACCATTGCCTTATACAAGGGGATAATCACCTCCTTATCCCTGCTAGAAAAATTTCTGTATATCATTGACAAAATGAGCTACTCTTGCAGACCGTCTGCACTGCTCAGAAAACATCATATCTGCCTGCACAATCACCCCCAGGTCCTTTTCGTTCTCTAACACTGTCAGTGTAATACCACACAGATGATACGTCACTCTGGGGTTACTGCTTGCCATTTTTTATATTTGTCAATGTTAAACTTCATTTGCCACCTTTCATCCCCTCTGCTCAACTTTTCTAGATACTGTTGCAGCAGAGTACTGTTATTAGTGTCCTTAACAACCCTGCTAACCTTCGTATCATCTGCAAACTTGGACATTAAGCTTGATATACCATCATCAATATCATTTATAAATACAGAAAACAACAATGGACACAACACTGAACCCTGAGGGACTCCACAAATAACATTAGTCCACGATGAGCAGTGTCCATTGATTACCACTCTCTGTCTTCTGCCACTCAACCATCCCTTTCTCCATAGCAGCAATTTGCCTACGATGGCACACTGCTCCAATTTATTCAGCAGTCTTCCATGTGCAACAGTATCAAAAGCCTTTCTAAGATCCAAATATATGATGACAAAATTATTCCCTGCATCCAGTTCCTTTGTGACCACATCATAGTATTCAATCAAATTGGTCAGAAAAGACTTCCCCTTAACAAAACCATGTTGTGTCTGAGTTATAACTGAAGTCTTGTTTAGATGATCCTGCAGTGCTTCTTTAACCAGTGCCTCCATTAATTTTCCTGGAACAGAAGTTAACTAACAGGTCTACAATTACTGATCCTCCTTTGTGAACTGGGCTCACATTTGCACATATCCAGTCCATGGGTACCTTCCCTGAGTCCAAAGAAGCTCTCATAATTATGGCTAAGGGTATGCTTACTTCCTTTGCTGCCTCCTTTAATATAACTGGATAGATCCCATCCACTCCAGGTGCCTTTTCTTTTTTTTATGTTTATCTTCAACAATTTCTTCTCCACTTTCCTCTCAGTTATTACAAAACCATCTAACTCACTGCCAGAGTTTAACTCACCTCTGGCATTCCCAATCTGATTCATCCCTTTCCTTCTAGAGTTTACACAGATAAAGAAATCTTTGTTGTTTTTTTTTTGCATCCTTTGCCAAGGATTTCTCATAATCTGCCTTTGCGTACCTAATCTCCTTTGTGACTTGGTTACAAAGCTTATATCTATCACAAGCTTCCATATCACAAATTAATTTATATGTATCCCATGCTTTTTCTTCTCTGACATATGTCTCATTAGTTCATCTGACATCCATTTAGTCCTAACCTTTGAACAATATTTCTTAGTTGGTATGTAAAGCCTATTAGCTTCCAAGTTTAATTCTTTGAATGCTTCCCATTTTGAATTTGCTGTTGGTTCCACCGTATAGAATTTAAATATTGTCTCAGACCACCGTAGTCACCTTTCCGAAAGCACAAACCTTTCCCTTCCCCCTGATGGTAGTTACCTCTTTGAGTAAATCCCACTTCAGCACACTGTGATCACTGCCACCTAGTGGTTCCTTTATCTGCAGATTCTTAATGCATGAAGAATCGCTACTGATAATCAGATCAAGAGTATTACTCCCTCTAGTTGCTTCCGGAACATGTTGATGTAGGAAACATGTCATCCAATAAATCCACAAAAGCATTGCTAGTGTGTGAGTGACCAACCCACAATTTCTAGCCAATATCTGGGAAATTAAAATCACCCATTATAAGACTCCCTGATTTACTGGCCCACTCTATTTCTCTGTACAGTTTCTTATTATACTCATCAGAGTCATTAGGCCTATAACACACTCCTACTCTCAATTTTGTTCTCCCAATGCTTACGTCGCACCAAACTGACTCGACACTGCACTGTCCAGCGATGTCGACTGGCTTCACTTCCTTGGATTTTGTGTTTCTTAACTAATAGCATAACCCCTCCTTTTTTCCTATCCTTCCTGTACACATTGCACTCCCCAAATTCCAGTTCTACATTCCTTATATCTGTGTGACACCACATCTCTGATAACCCAACAATATCTGCCTTTGATGTTTTGAGCAATACCTCAAATTCATCAAATTTATTTACCAAACTCCTAGCACTGGTGTACATGCAAGTATACATGCATCTGTTCCTATTCTTAGCTACCCTAACACAACCCATGTGTTTACTTGTACCACAATGGCTCCCAGAAGTCTCTGAAATATCCTACATCTTATTTTCCAGGCTGCGGCTCATTCCAATAGAAGCAGTGCAAGAATCACTTTCACCTCTGCCAGTGGGTACCGTTAATCTATTAGTTCTTGTATCCCCCCAATCTAGCAGTTTTCCGACCCACCTAACACTGCCTCGATAGCATCAGCAAACATTCTTGCACCCTTTCTATTTAAGTGTATCCCATCCCTGTAGAAGCAGTCTCTCCTGTTAATGAGTACAGACCAGGCTGAAAAAAATTCTACCCCTTGAGCCTTGCACAATCTTTCCAGGGCCGAATTGATCGACAAGGCTCTCATCATATACTCCCTCCTATCGTGTCTGGGCAGAATTGCAGACACTTTCAAATTCAACCCTAATTCATGGCTTTTTTTTCAATGGTGACCTGTACTTGTTCTGCTAGTAATTCTGCTGGTCTCCTACTCTTAATATCATTAGTGCCAATGTGTACAACAATATCACCTTTTGTGCCCTTAAAAGATGATATCCGCTCTACAACGTCATCAACCTTTGTCCCCCTGGCAGACATACCCTGGTCTTATTCCAACTATCCTTTTTACATAGCATGTTCCCCGTTTCCCTGACAATAGAGTCACCAACAACTACAATTCCTGTGGGACCAGCGCATTCTACCTTGGGGGTTGCTGCTGTATTGTGTGATGATCAAGTGCAAGCAAGCTCTGGCGTTGATGTGGGCAGCTGAGAGCTTGATGGGCCCTCAATTTAGGTCCTTCGACGGCATCCACCCTGTCCTTCAAGCTCTCATATAGGCCACTAAAAATGCTGAGTTGCTTCATTTCCTAGCACTCCTTACATCGCGGACACACAAAGACACATTCCCCTTAGCAATATCATGTCCCATACCTGATTGCTCCACAAACATCAAGCAAGCAGTGCATTCAGAGGGCAACTGGCCCCCCTCAGTTCTCCCCTGAGCCTTTTGCTTTGCTGCTCTGGCCTGATTCATGATTTTGATTAAATTTCAATAAAATTTCAATTTCAGTACAAAAATTATAAGCCTAAACCTGTATCCCAACACAGTTGTAACACTATATATCTATATATATTCTTCAGTATCAAGTATTATCTTCGAGTTTCTTTATACAACTTCTGTATCAGTTATGTATTAGTTAATTATATGTTTGTAAAATCTAAGTCGTTATATGTAATTAGTTAAGAGTACAATTTCATTGACAGTGAAGTTTAATAAATTTTGCTGATTAATTGATAATATTATATACTATACTATACTATTCTAAGCTAATGCTATCTAGTTCGGGATATAAAGTTGTATCGCATAACAATGGCGGAAAGTTACGAACGGTAAATCTACGGACACTTAAGTATTAATTATCTTCCAAAATCTCACTGTCTTAATTCAGAATAAACTAAGGATCTTGACTAAGTCTATAAGCTGCTTACAGAAAATAATTTAATATAACAATTAGTCAATAAAGTGCCTAAATATAGCTAAAAAAACTTCCCGTTAGCCGGCTCTGCAAAATTTGTAAAACACATGGATTGGATACCCTTACCGCTACTAAGTAATAACCTACAAAATGTCTAAGTTAAAATTTAAACTAAGTATCGTAACTAGGAATATAAAACTACTCTAGAAAATAAGTTAATATAATATGCCAATTTTAAGAATTTAAGTTAATAAAACAAAAGAAACTTCTCTATTTTCCTGAGCCTTAAAAACTTCGCCTGCACAAAGCTACTCTCGAATACAACAAGATACTTTACCTGGCATTTATCGATTACACTAAAGCTTTTGACACCATGAACCAAAGAGTACTCCTCGAGGCCCTACATCAACAGTAGGATTCTGATACAGTCCCAACAGAATACATAAAAATACTACAGCAAATCTATAAGAACAGCTCAGCACAAATAAAATTGGACAGAAATTCCAGATTAAGAGAAGAGTCAAACAGGGTGACCAAATCTCAGCAAAACCATTTACAGGCTACACTAGAGTATATTTTCAGAAACCTAAATTGGGGAAGCAGAGGAATCAATATCTTAGGAAAGAAGCTAAGGAAACCTGTGTTCCTGAACTTACTCCTGTACTTTGTCACATTTTATCACTTTCTTATTCCAAAGGTGTTTTTCCTTCTACTTGGAAATTTGCTCACATCTAGCCAGTTTGTAAAAAGGGTGACAAATCCCTCCCATCCAATTATCATCCCATTGCACTTACTTCTACCCTTTCTAAAGGAGACATCAATTAATTTCCATCTCTTAAAACCATCTAGAAACTGTCCATCTGATCAATAATTGCCAGTATGGATTCTGTCAGTATGGATTCAGCTGCTCTTAATATTTCAAAGGCTATTGACCATGTTTGCATAAAGTTCTTCTAAATAAGCTACCATCTTATGGTTTTCCAACTATTTTTTGTAATTGAATATCCAGTTTTCTTTCTGACTGCTCACTGAGGGTGATGGTAGATGATTGTCTGTCTTCTAACTTCTCCACTAATGCTTGTGTTTCCCAAGGTTAAGTTCTTTTTCAGACTCCTTTCCTCCTGTATATTAACCCCTTCATGGATTTCCCCAAGAAATCTCATTTTTAGTTTTAAAAGTTATTTGGAACTACAAAATACCTCGGGATACAATAATACCTGATGCAAACAATAATACCTCCAAATTTAAGATTTAAACGTATTTTCTCGGGCATTTATCTAGCTAATTTTGCATTAGCCAAATAAATCCCGAGATTTCTCGGGATTTTCTTACGTATGGCAGCAGACGACTGGCTTTCATTTTACTTATATTTACTTATTTTACAGCAAAGTCAGAACAGTAGTGCATGTTCCTATGTGTCGCCAGTAAGCAAAATAAAATCTGCCATCCTAAATGCTAAATAATAATAAGCATTAACCAGTTAGAAAACTATATCAAAAATATTTAAATTTTTTGCCACCCGTAAGCGACGTTTACCTCACCTATCCACTTGCGGCGGTTGTGTGTCAGAATGTAGTTAGTTCACAATTATTTCTTGCAGGAGGTTACTGCTTGTGCGTTCCACTGAATTTTTTTAATTTATTTATATAATGAGTAGTGAAGAGTGATTTTCTGTTCCTTTTATTCATCTCAAGTGCTAATTTATTAAAAAAATCTGTATAATTTGCAAACTTTTTGACATACACAAGATAACTCGGGATAGCCCAAATGGGTTATTTATTCCCATGTATTTTCTACTAAAAAATACAAAAAACTATATAATGAGTATTTGCACAATGCATACTTTTAATCTGTAAAATAAAAAAAGTCGATCCGTTATGGCACATTTTCAGGGGAAAAAAAATGTTCTGGAAAGGGGTTAATGACCTTCTTCCATTGACCGGAAATCCTATCCATAGTTTTGCTGATGATAATGCATTGCATTTCACCTTTCAGTTTGAGAAACCTTGCCCTGCACACACACAGCACAATTCCTTAAATGCTGACCTCCAGGTAATTCTCCAGTGAGGCAAATATAATTTAGTTGATTTCAATCCTTGTAAACCCAGTCCTGTCTTATATCCCACAAAAATGAATTCTTCTGCTCCTCTGCTTATCTTCGATAACACTCCGATTTCTAGGAGAGATCATATATCTCTATTGGGGATTACCCTGATCTCTCTCTCTCTCTCTCTCTCTCTCTCTCTCTCTCTCTCTCTCTCAGCATAAGCACATTACAAATACAGGTAAGCCTCGTATAAAATGGTAGTTAGGTTCCTATAAAATCTCGTGTAGTGCACAACCGTGTTATATAGGACTAAGAACCAGTACAAAAAGGGGGGTTTATGTTCCAAGATCTAACAAAAATACAAGCATTTCGTTAACAAAATGTTAACAAAAGTGACAAAAACACCATTCTAGATTTCACGTATCTTCTGCTCTCTTTAAAAAATCATTAATCTGGCTTTATTTGCATCTGCTTGATAGATATTTGTAATTTCATCATATGAAACTATGCATTTTTGAAGCACAATTTTGAACTTTAGGCTCCTTTCAGTCAAAGAATCTGAATTCAAAAAATAAGATTCTAATTGCTCGGCTAACTTTATGCCTTTCCACATACTTTTTAGTGCAAAATTTGGAAGTTCAGAATTTTCATTTGCGCTATCATCCTCTGAATTGATCTGAGTTTCCTCCAATACCATTTCCACCAAAATCTGCTTTGTCAGTCTCTTTTTCTATCAGTAATTGTTGAATGTCTTCAATAATCACGTTTTTTTTTTTTTTTTTTTAAGGAGCATCAGCAACTAAGGCTATGTTGCTCTGTGTGTTCAAATTGCGTGTTCTGAAGTCAATTTTCTATTTTTCTGGAAGAAAAACCTGAGTTTCAGGGAGAAAAACCATGCTACCCTCACCTGAGGCCGAATAAGTCCGCCATGTTGTGAAAAAGACCCATACAATTCCTCCTGTCATTGACGGGATTCAAACTTAGGTCTTTTCCACCCGGTGTGGTGATGGCAGCAATTCTACCAACTGTGCTACCCAGGAGGGCTTCAGTAGTGATATCATCAAAACCCTACCCTCCTGCCGATCAGCAAGTTCTACTATCACATGGATTCTGTTTTCTGTTGGTTTGACCATATTTCCTGAATGAACTGACTCTCGCCATACATTTTTCCAACATGCATTTAATGCTGGTGGCTGAGCGATAAAGCTGTAATTCTGATACAGTCCACAATTGAAAAATGTTTCCCTGCCTCCATCAATTCAATTCGGAATCAATTTTTTTCCAAATTCCATTGTAACGATTTTCTGATGTAATGAGTTTCAGAGGTAGATATAATGCCTTGATCTAATTAAAGAAGTTATACTAAGTGGTAGGAACATTATTTCAAAGTTTGGATGACTAAAATCTTTTGGGTGGCCTGGAAAGTTATCCAATAGTAATAAAACTTTGAAATCTGGATTTTTCCACAAGTTCAATAGTGCAGAACCTGACACGGGGATTTACCAATACTGTAATTTCATAACAATTAACGAGCCAAAAGCAGGGATTCACAAAAAAAAAAAAAAGTTTAAAGATTACATAAGAGCAGAGTTTTTCCCCACATAAAAGCTCCAAAATGCTGTGTTATGCGAGGTTTGCCGCAATTCTCTAACTGTGTTATATAAGTACTGTGTTGTGTGAGGATTGCCGCACTTCATCAATCATGTTATAGAAATAACGTGTTATACGGGGGTTGCCTGTATTGCTTTCTCTGCATCTAAAAAACTGGGTTTTCCCTTTGGCTCTTGGTGTAACTTTCTTCCAAACAGCTGTTTACTCTGTACAAATCACAAATCTGCCCTACCATGGAATATTGTTCCCACATTTGGTGGTGCCCCAAAAAACCCCATCAGCTTCTAGATTCCATTCAAATGAGGGCATTTAGATAATTAATGATCAGACTCTGATCATTAATTAATGATCCACTCTCTCTGTCCACTCTCTCTCTCACAGACGGATAGTGGAGAGATTTTGTTAGAGTTAGTGCCTAATTGGCTTCTATAATTCCCACTCTCTTTCTCTCTCTCTCTGCAAAGCAGTCCAAACACGTGCAGTAACCAGTCAACATCCTTTACTTTCCAACTTAAAACTCACAGAACCAACATTTCTTCTTCCTTGTTTATTCATTCAACTTCTATTCTCTGGAACAACCTTCCTTCATATGTATTTCCTGAAAATTATAATCTGTTTGTTTGTTAGTTTGTTATTTGGTTTTTAGGAGCATTAGCAACTAAGGCCATATTGCTCCGGGATATGCGGTGGTCATTCCCTGACCTTCCCGCATTCTCCGTATTTTGTGGTGACGGGCTCGAACCCCGGTCTAATCAAGAAGCGTGTGCTACGCACTGTTGCTCCTTCCCACCTGGCCACGGAGACGCCGAAAATTACAATCTACAGAAGTTCAAGTTTACTCAACAAATATCTTCTTTCATCTACTAACCTTAAACCCAGGCACAGTACTAAATACTATACCTCTAAATTCTAATACCTCTCATGTTTAGGATTCTCATGAAAAAATATAAATAATATTAACAATGTAAATAATGATCAATAAAAAAAAAAAAAAAAAAAAAAAACTCTTTTTGAAACATTTGCCAAACCTTTTGATTGAAACATATGTACTAATAATCTACATAATGTCTAATACTAAGCAAAAAGTAGTAAAGTAGTAACCTTGTGCTGTGACACTAATGTGTTCAAAGTCTCCTTGCTCTTAGGAATAGAAGCTGTTGATCTGGTCTTCAGTATTCTTTCTTTTTCTATTAAGGTATCCTTGAGATGCGAAGCTGTATCACTAAATTTGTTACCAGTTGCTTTGTCAACTGTAAATAAATTATATAGAAATCAATTATGTATTCAATTCTTACAATAAAATATACTGCATAAAGTTATATTCAACTAAAAATGTTAACTTGATTAATGATATACAAATTAACATATATTAGGCCTGGCATAGCCGAGTGGCCAAGAGCATGAATGCAGTAGCACACGCTCTTTGAGTGGACCGGGGCTCAAGCCCATGACTGCTAAATACGACTAACATTTGTATCAATGATTTATTGTAAACTCCACTGACCTGGTAGTCATGCTGGGGTAAGAACAAGAACTGATAAACAAAATAAAAAAGTACATTCTAGGTGGTACGTGATCAATATAATACTATCACTTTACTTACTAGAGCCTTAAAATGGTGAAACCAATGTATCATCTCCAGAGACAAAACATGGGGAGTATTTTGCAACCACCATCTCTTCCATCATGCAGTATAATTGATATATTTTAGGGTTATGGTGGGCATCACGGCAAGATCCAACCTTTCTTACATTTCAAGGATACAGCTCAAAAACAGTATTCGCAAGTCAGTATACAGATAGCCCACCAGACCAAACTTATCAGCATTTCTCTAGGAGTTGATGACTGATATTTTTGGATTGCTATGTTTTGTGTTGGGCTTACTTTGCTTTCTTTTGTCTCTTAGCGGGTAATTTTCTGCTCTATCCCATATTTTTGAATTATTTTTTTACCTAGTTTCCAGATTTCACAGGATTTGGAGTGGGCTGGATTTTGGTTTTTGCAGTGTGGATTGTGTGGTGTTTTAGCAACACTATCTTTTACATATACGCTTTTGACATGTAGTTTGAACAAACTGGATCTCCTCAAAAACCTGTTTGAGGTGACATTTTTGGCATTTCACTTGTAGAATCTGAATCTGATCCAATGATACGAGTTTCAAAAATATAGTCATACTGAACAGTTGAGGTGAGCTATGGTACACCTACCTTAAAAGCTATCTCTAGCTGGTAAGGTAGGGTACCATATGTCAGGATAATGTTCTGCATGGGAGTAAGGTTGCCATCTTTCCTGATCATGATGCATTTATCCTGTATGGCATTTTGGTTTTGCAATTCCTGGATCAGTTCATCTTTTGTGTCGTTCATCAAATGCCACTCTGGATTACCTTTTGGAGATATTTAACATTGCATATGGAGTGACTTGTATGGGTATATTAATAAAGATCAATAACTTTAGCAGTCTCTTATGGATATACCCACAAAGATTGATAACTTTAGCAGTTTCAGAATGTCTACAACTCAGAGTTTTGAACAGTAATTCACAGATCTGAGTTTTCTCACCATTTCAGGTGAATCTGCAGCATTTTATAAGTATTTCTGTATAAGAAATGGTGATAGAAAACTTCAGGTTGGCTTGACAATGAAAGTAAGATAAGGAATGATGGGCATTCCTGTTGCTATGTTTCTGTAAGCCAATTTTGACCATGATATGTCATGGTCACTTTCATTGATAGAACGTGATGAGTGTCTACACAGCTCAAGTGGTGCACTGTTGTATTTCATGGTTTGCTCCTTTTTGCACTAGAACATTAACTTCCCTTCTCAGGAGGTAAGAGCAGTTGAAGGAATCAAGTGGTTGAACATTACAAAACAGGCCTTGGGCATCAGGCTGCATCACTTATATAATTTCTAGTAACAACCAACAGACTGGTTTAAGTTAATATTTATTAAAATAAATAAATAAATAAATAAATAAATAAATAGATATATACATAAATAAAATGCTAAAACAGATAAAAAATAAAAGCAATAAAATTCATAAAAGCATTAAAATATATATAATCTATAATCTAAATAATTAATCTATAAAAATAAATAATCTCTTCTAAATATTAATAATAATAAATTTAATTTAACAACAAAATTAATTTATTAATAATAATAAATAATCTGTTGCTCAGCAATAAAAAGATAGTTCACACTAGGATCACTTGGCATTGAATTTGCTTGGCACCCAGGGCCCTTTGTACTTAGTCTAGACTAAAAATATAATTTTTTTTTATTCTGAAAAGAGCATAAGCCATTTTATTTAAAAAAAATATTAAATAAATAAAATACATAATAATAATAATAATAACAACACAAGGGTTGTAGTGTGTGGACAGGTGCCACAAACTACCAAACATGCAGGTATCAAATGGCAAGCAACACATACAACCAATATAAATTCTGTTGCGTGCATGTGCGCGCACGCGCATGCGTGTGTGTGTGTGTGTTTTCCCGATTAAAAAAAATTGGTTTCCATTTATTTCAGAAGTACAGCAATGATATTTTTAGACTAAATGGGAGGGATTGGGGAACAAATTTTCCCATTGAGAAAATGCCTTTCCCATTACAAGGCAGTTGATAAAGCAAAATTTTAATTTAAAAATCGTAAAATCTAAATGGTAATTTTATGAGAAACAACCTAGAATAGATGATATATGGTTTTAGAATAAAAGCAACTGTTTTAGACTAAAAACAAACAAGATAGACCCTAGTGCCTTTTAATTGAAACACCTTGTATATGTTATAAGATATCTAGCGAAAATATTTTTTGTATAAACTTCAGTTTTTGCTTATAACAGTATATTTATAGATCTGAGTATACAGGTCAATTTTAAATTTGACTGAAGTAATGTAATATATTATGATAAATTTGGGGGAAAATTACAATTCACTAAAGTAGTAGTAGTAGTAGCAGTGGCATGTGATGCAAGAAAGCAAGTGTATGGGCTTATGCAGCATCAGCCAAAAAAAAAAAAAAAAAAATCACATCATTCCCTCCAAATGCCTGTCCAGTTCCTCCTTAAATTTATTCAACTTATCAACTTCCACAACGACAGATAGAAGTTTGTTCCAGCAATTAACCACATGCTGGCTAAAGGCAAATTTCCGCACATCTATTCTACATCTGTCTTTTATTAATTTGAATTTATGCCCCCTTAGGTTCGTAATCTGAACAAGTGGAAAGATCCCATCAGAATTCA
Organism: Mastigoproctus giganteus; assembly: GCF_048544385.1. Classification (NCBI taxonomy): domain Eukaryota; kingdom Metazoa; phylum Arthropoda; class Arachnida; order Uropygi; family Thelyphonidae; genus Mastigoproctus; species Mastigoproctus giganteus. The sequence continues at coordinate 219,266,729 of NC_143583.1, forward strand.
GCTTGCTCAGACCATTTCAAGGCTTTATACACCTCAATCAGATCACCAGGCAGGTGCCTAGTCTCCAGCCACTGCAATTTGCAGAACTTAAGCCTCCCTTGGTAAGAGGATCCCTTCATTCCCCTCACCAATCTTGTTGCCCTTCTCTGTACACGCTCAAGCAAATCTACATCCTTCCTAAAATGAGACCTCAAGACCTGTACGCAGTACTCAAGGCATGGCCTGACCATTGCCTTATAAAGAGGGACAATCATCTCCTTTTCCCTGCTAGCAAAATTCCTATATATCATTGACAAAACCCCATGACCTGCCCTGGCAACCTCTCTACATTGCTCAGAAAACTTCATATCTGACTGCACAATTACTCCCAGGTCTTTTTCATTTTCTACCACCTTAAGTGTAGTACCACACAGTTGGTATGTTTCTCTGGGGTTACTTCTACCCATATGCAGTACTTTGCATTTGTCAAGGTTAAACTTTAGTTGCCACTTCTTAGCCCATCTGTCCAAATTACCTAGATCCTGTTGCAGCAGCACATTGCCATTACTGTCATTAACAACCCTGCCAACCTTCGTATCATCTGCAAACTTCGACACTAAGCCTGATATACCTTCATCAATATCATTGATAAATATACAAAACAACAGTGGACCCAACAGCAAACCCTCTGGGACTCCACTAATAACATTAGTCCATGAAGAGCAGCACCCATTAAAGTAAATCGCTTTTGTTAGTAGATAATCTAATTTTAAAGAAATGTCTGATATCAAATTTGAGTTCGTATTTCATGCATACTTTACATCAATAAATTGGGACAATCTGTGCATTTTGTTTATTACATAAAAATAAGAAGATCTATAAATATTCCCATTTATTAGATGATTTGTTGTTGTTGTTGTAAAATATAGAGGAGGGGGCAGGGAACAGAATCTACTGGAATACAGTGAAGGTGTTTGGTGGGAGATCTGCAGAGATCCAAAAACATCAAGATACATTACACAAATGTACATTGAATTATTCCTTACCTTCATCAATCTCTAACATCTTCTGAAATTCAAGGAACAAATTATTACAGTATGACATCTCATCTTGAAGCCTTTTCAGAGCTGGATCATCGCTTTGGCCTTCATTTAGGAGTTTCTGAGTATCTTCATTTAGGGCTTTGATAATACTTTCCCTCTGGCTGACTTCCATGCTACGAAACTATATTATATCAACTTAATAAGTTAATGTTTTGTAAACATATATAAATTGAAAATCTGGTCAATACTAATTACTGAGAAAAATTATGTAATATGAAAATAATCAAAGCACTCTTTATTAATTATGAAATCATGATATCATACCAGTTTTGTAATAAACAACTATTCAAAAGTAGTACAAGACAAAGGACATCTGCAAGCAAGTCCCAGATAAAAGGGGGGGGTGGAATTTATGCAACCCATATCCATTATTTTTATCATTATGCTCCTCAGTTTGTTCCAGTGACTGACATATTTTGTTCTCTCCTACCTCAATGACCTACAGAATTAGACCTTCAACAACCAATGTGATTAGTTTCCAAGCTCTGTAACACAAATGACACTCTCATCTGAAATAAATATATCTTTCATATTCTCACCAGACGAGTCGCTTGCATTAGCATTAGTTGAGGCATTTGATGCAAGAAAGCAAGCTTATCCAGCATCAGGCAAAAAAATAAAATAAAATAAAATAAAGTAAATAAATAAATAAATAAAAAATAACCACTTCACCCCTCTGTTGCCTTTCCTTTAAATCTTCCAAGCTATACCTTTCTATAGATTTAGCTTGAGACCTTAACAGAATATTCACAATGATATGCACTGACAAACAAAAAAAATTTTTTTTTTTTTTTTTAACTCTAATGAGGTGATGTAAATTTTATATTAATTAAATTTATGGCATTTTTCTATTTTTTATCATTCTGATCACAAAGGGCTTACACGATTCAATATGCATTCGTTTTTCTTTTTATTCAGATAAATAGTTCAAATGTTACAGTGCAATTAAAATTTGTAAAGTAACTTAAGACTTGGCCTGCCTAACATCAAGATTTACACTTGCCAATTTTGTGAAGATAATAAAGCACTAAAAATTAAGTTGATTTAATTATGTTATTTCCAATTTGAAAATATATACATAATGGAGTCAAATGGCACCATTATGTTCTAGACAAGACTGCAGTTACAGCTAAGACACAGCATGGGTTTGTGAAATGGAAGACTTGTCTGACAAATCCAATTGAATACTCTGATGAGGTCACAAAGGATCTGGATGAAAAAAATAATTTTGATAACATATACTTGGATTTTAGGAGAGCTTTTGATACTGTTAAACATTGCCATTAGAATTAGTAAAGGCACATGATGCAAGAAAGCAAGCTTATATAGCATCAGCCAAAAAAAAAAAAAAACCCGTTCTCATTTCACACATCTACCCGCACCAAATGCCAGTCCAGCTCTGCCTTGAATCCATCCAAGCTATCAACCTCCACAACGACAGACAGAAGCTTGTTCCAGCAATCAACCACCCACTGGCTAAAGGCAAACTTCCGCACATCTATCCTACAACGGTCTTAACACAATTTGAATTTATGCCATCTCAGGTGATTATTCTGAGCAAGAGGAAGAATTCCATCAGCATTGTGCATGCTCAAACCATTCAAGGTTTTATACAACCCAACCAGATCACCTCGTAGGTGCCTAGTATCTAGACACTGCAATTTGCAAAACTTAAGCCTTTCTTCGTAAGAGCAACCCTTTGTTCCATTCACTAATCTTGCTGCCCCTCTCTGTATTCGTTCCAGCAACTCTATATCCTTCTTAAAATAATGCTCCAAGACCTATAAACAGCAATCAAGGTGTGGCCAGATGATTGCCTTATACAAGGAGATAATCATCTCCTTATCCCTGTTAGAAAAATTCCGGTATATCATTGACAAGACACAATGAACTACCCTTGCAGACTGGCTGCACTGCGCAGAAAACTTCATATCTGCCTCACAATTACCCTAGGTCCTTTTCATTCTCTACCATTCTTCCTAAAATGTCACTCTAGTACCACACAGATGCTATGTTACTTGGGGGTTATTGCTTTCCGTAGACAGTATGTTAAAATTTCTCAACGTTAAACTTCAGTTGCCACCTCTCAGCCTAGCTGCTCAACTTTTCTTGATCCTGTTGCAGCAACACTGTGTCATTAGTTTCACTAACAACAATGCTAACCTTCGTATCATTTGCAAGACTGGACATTAAGCCTGATATACCATCATCAATATCATTAATAAATACAAAAAACAACAATGGACCCAACATTCAACCCTGGGGAACTACACTAAAAACATTACTCCACAAAGAGCACTGCCCATTGATTACCACTCTGTCTTCTTCCACTCAACCATGCCTTTATCCATAGCAGCAATTTGACTCCAATGCCACAATGCTCCAATTTGTGCAAAGGTCTTCCATGTGCAACAGTATTAGCATTAGCATCAGTAGAGGCATATGATGCAAGAAAGCAAACTTATGCAACATCAGCTAAAAAAAAAACCTCCCATTTCACCCCTCCGTTCAACTCAAAAACCTGTCCAGCTCAGACACAAATAAAATTAGGCAATACACTTCCACAACAAAGGATGGAAGTCTGTTCCACCCATCAACTACCCGCTGGCTAAAGGCAAACTTCTGCACATCTATCCTATATCTGTCTTTCCTCAATTTGAACTGATAATCTCTTAGGTGATAATTATGAGCAAGAAGAAGAACCCTATCAGCACTGAACATGCTCAAACCAATGAAGGCTTTATACACCTCAATCAGACCACTTCGCAGGTGCCTAGTCTCCAGGCACTGTTATTTGCAAAATTTAAGCCTTTCTTCGTAAGAGAAACCCTTCGTTCCATTCACTAATCTTGTTGCTCTTCCCTGTACTCATTCCAACAGTTCTACATTCTTCTTAAAATGAGGCCTTCAGACTTGTTTACAGTGCTCAAGGTATGGCCTGACCATTGCCTTATATAAGAGGATAATGACATACTTATCCCTGCTATAAAAATTCCTGTATATTACTGACAAGACACCATGAGCTACTCTTACAGACTGTCTACACTGCTCAGAAAACTTCATATCTGGCTGCACAATTACCCCCAGGTTCTTTTCATTCTCTATAAGCAACAGTATTAGCATTACCATCAGTAGAGGCATTCTGAATGCATTCTGTAGAACCAGTAGATAATACTCGATACTGAAAAATATATATAGAATTATAAATGTGTTGGGATACAAGTTTAGGGTTATAATTTTGTACTGAAATTAAAATTTTATTGAAATTAAATTGAAATCATGACTCAGACCAGAGCAGAAAAGCAGAAGGCTCAAGCTAATGGGAGTGCTGTGGCTCAGGGGTGAACTTGGGGGGGGGGGGGGTAGTTGCCCTCTGAATCACAGCCTTTTAAAATGCACTGCTTGCATGATGCTTGTGCAGCAATCTGGTACGGGAAATGATATTGCCATGGAGGATGTCTTTGTGTGTGCGTGCAATGCAAGGAGTGTAATGAAATCAGGCGACAACTCATCATTGTTTTGGGCCTATATAAGAGCTTGAAGGACAGGGTGGATGCCCTCGAAGGAACTAAATTGAGGGCCCATCAAGCTCTCAGCTGCCCACATCAACGCCAGAGCTTGCACTTGGTCATGACGCAACACAGCGGTAACCCCCAAGGCAAAATGTGCTGTTCCCACAGGAACTAGTAGTTCTTGGTGAGTCTATTGTTAGGGAAACAGGGAACATGCTTTGAAAAAGGATAGGTGGAACAGGACCAGGGGATGTCTGCCAGGGACAAAGGTTGATGATGTTGTACAGTGGATATCATCTTTTAAGGCACAAAAGGTGATATAGTTGTACACGTTGGCACTAATGATATTAAGAGTAGGAGACCGGCAGAATTACTTAACAAGTACACTGTTGAAAAAAAGCCGTGAATTAGGGTTGAATTTGAAAGTGTCTGCAATTCTGCCCAGACACAATAGGAGGAAATATATGATGAGAGCCTTGTTGATCAATTCGGCCCTGGAAAGATTGTGCAAGGCTCGGGGGTTGGAATTTTTTTCAGCCTGGTCTGTACTTGTTCACAGGAGAGACTGCATCTACAGGGATGGGATACACTTACAGGGATGCAAGAATATTTGCTGATGCTATCGAGGCAGGGTTAGGCGGGTAGTAAAACTGTTTGCTTGGGGGGATACAAGGACTAATAGATTAACAGTAGCCACTGGCAGAGGTGAAAGTGATTCTTGCGAAGTGATTCTTCTTCTTCTATTCGAATGAACACCAGCCAGGAAAACAAGATGCAGGGTATTTCAGAGACAGCTGGGAGTCACTGCGATACAAGTAAACACATGGGTTGTGTTAGGGTAGCTAAGAACAGGAACAGGTGCATGTATATTTGCGTGCACACTAGTGCTAGGAGTTTGGTAAATAAATTTGATGAATTTGAGGTATTGCTCAAAACATCAAAGGCAGATATTGTTGGGATATCAGAGACGTGGTATCACACTGATATAAGGAATGCAGGACTGGAATTTGGGGAGTAGAATGTCTACAGAAAGGATAGGAAGGAGGAGGGGCTATGCTATTAGTTAAGAAACGCATAAAATCCAAGGAAGTAAAGTCAGTCGACATCGCTGGGCAGTGCAGAGTCGAGTCAGTTTGGTGTGACATAAGCTTTGGGAAATCAAAATTGAGAGTAGGAGTGTGTTATAGGCCTAATGACTCTGATGAGTATAATAAGAAACTGTACAGGAAAATAGTCTTATAATGGGGGATTTTAATTTCCCAGATATTGACTGGAATTTGTGGGTTGGTCACATTAGCAAGGCTTTTGTGGATTTATTGAATGATTGTTTTCTACATCAGCATGTTCGGCAGTCAACTAGAGGGAGTAATACTCTTGATTTGATTATCAGTAGTGATTCTTCATGCATTAAGAATCTGGAGATAAAGGAACCACTAGGTGGCAGTGATCACAGTGTGCTGAAGAGGGATTTACTCAAAGAGGTAACTACCATCAGGGGTAAAGGGAAGAGTTTTTGCTTTCGTAAAGGCGACTACGATGGTCCGAGACAGTATTTAAATTCTATACTGTGGGACCAACTGATGATGTTACCTACAGCGAATTCAAAATGGGAAGCAATCAAAGAACCTATCTTGGAAGCTACTAGGTTTTGCATACCAAATAAGAAATATTGTTCAAGGTTTAGGCCTAAATGGAGGCCAGATGAACTAATGAGACATATGGTAGAGAAGAAAAATGCATGGGATTCATATAAATTAACATGTGACACAGAAGCCAATGTTAGATATAAGTTGATCTGTAACCAAGTTACAAAGGATGTTAGGCAGGTGAAGTCAGATTATGAGAAATCTTTGGCAAAGGATGCAAAGGAAAACAGTAAAGAGTTCTTTACTTAAGTAAACTCTAGAAGGAAGGGGATGAACCAGATTGGTCCACTTGATATCGATAGTTCAACTGTTGCTGATCCTGCTCAGGTAGCTAACAAACTAAATGAATATTTTGCATCGACATTCACACATGAGGAGTTATTCAGGGAGGGGAATGCCAGGGGTGTATTCAACTCTAGCAGTAAGCTACAGAATCTTGAAATAACTGGGAGTAAAGTGGAGGAGAAACTGTTGAAGATAAACACAAGAAAGGCACCCGGGATGGATGGGATCTATCCAGTTATATTAAAGGAGGCAGCAAAGGAAGTAAGCAAACCCTTAGCCATAATTATGAGAGCTTCCTTGGACTCAGGGGAGGTACCCATAGACTGGAGATGTGAAAATGTGACCATAATTCACAAAGGAGAATCAAAGGCTGACACAAGTAATTAAGGACCTGTGAGTTTAACTTCTGTTCCACAAAAATTAATGGAGACACTGGTTAAAAAAGCACTGCAGGATCATCTAGACAAGACTTCAGTTATAGCAGGGACACAGCATGATTTTGTTAAGGGAAAGTCTTGCCTGACCAATTTGATTGGATACTATGATGCAGTCACAGTAGAACTGGATGCAGTTCTTTTGTGACTGCATCATAACTTTGATATTATATATTTGGATCTTAGAAAGGCTTTTGATACTGTTGCACATGGAAGACTGCTGCAGAAATTGGAGCAGTGTGGCATTGGAGGCAAATTGCTATTATGGATAAAGGGATGGTCGAGGGGGAGTAAACAGAGAGTGGTAATAAATGGACACTGGTCATCGTGGACTAATGTTATTAGTGGAGTCCCTCAGGGTTCAGTGTTGGGTCCATTATTGTTTTCTGTATTTACAAATGATATTGATGATGGTATATCAAGCGTAATGTCCAAGTTTCCGGACGATACAAAGGTTGGCAGGGTTGTTCAGGACACTACCGATGCTATGCTGCTGCAACAGGATCTGGAGAGGTTGAGCAGATGGGCTGAGAGGTGGCGAATGAAGTTTAACATTGACAAATGTAAAGTACTACATATGGGAAACAGCAACCTCAGAGCAACCACTGTCAGAGTTGTACCACAGAACAGACTCTGTGGTATTACACTGACAGTGGTAGAGAATGAAAAGGACCTAGGGGTAATTGTGCAGGCAAATATGAAGTTCTCTGAGCAGTGCAGAAGGGCTGCAAGAGTAGCTCATGGTGTCTTGTCAATGACATACAGGAATTTTTCTAGCAGGGATAAGGAGGTGATTATTCCCTTGTATAAGGCAATGGTCAGGCCACACCTTGAGTACTGTATACAGGTCTCTACATCCTTCTTGTATACAGGTACTGTATACAAGAAGGAGGTAGAGCTGCTGGAACGAGTACAAAGAATGTCAACCAGATTAGTGAATGGAACAAAGGGTTGCTCTTACGAAGGAAGGCTTAAGTTTTCCAAATTACAGTGTCTGGAGACTAGGCACCGGCGAGGTGATCTGATAGAGGTGTATAAAGCCTTGAATGGTTTGAGCATGCTCAATGCTGATGGGATTCTTCCTCTTGCTCAGAATAATCACCTGAGACAGCATAAATTCAGATCGTGGAAAGACAGAGGTAGGATAGATGTGCGGAAATTTGCCTTTAGCCAGCGGGTAGTTGGTTGGAGGAACAGACTTCCATCTCCCTTGTTGTGGAAGTTATCTAGATGTTCTGAGAGCAGAAACATTTCACGTGAGAGAGTAGCTAATACCAGGGAAGATGCGGATGAAGCATGCGGATGAGCTGATTTACCCATGCTGTGAAGAATTTTTTTCGAATAATTTTGAAAAAACTAAGAGGAGAGCTACTGGGCAAAAGTTGTTGATAGAGTTGCAATGGTTTCCCTTTGGAACAGGGATGACGATTGCTTTTTTGAATTGAGAAGGAAATTTGCCAGACTGAGAGGAGATGTTAAATATATACTTCAATGGTATAAGATGGTATCTTGCACATACCTTAAGGGTTCTTATCTGTTACCCCAACTGGACGTATTATCTAGATGTTCTGGGGGCAAAGACGTTTCATGTGAGCAGGTAGCTAATATCAGGGAAGAGAGCCTAAAAAACTTCAAGGATTGTGTTAGGGTTGTTAAATATACAAGAATAGTAAGTGTTAATTGTTTATACAGTAATGTTAAAAGTGTCTTCAATAAAATGAGCAAATTTGGACTGCTGGTTAAAACAAGTAACGCGGACATAATAGGGATTACGTAGACGTGGTGCCACCTTCAAATTGGGGATGATGAGTTTCAGTATGGCTTGTATAATGTATTTAGGAAGGATAGGGTAGATAGAAGGGGTGGTGGGGTAATGCTTCTTATCAGAAGCAGACTGGGTGCGACGATAACTTTCTCAGATTCAGACATTTCACATGATGGTATAGAGTCTGTATGGTGTGAGATAGTTGGAAACAAAGGTATAATGCGAGTAGGAGTACTCTACAGACCAGGTGATGGTGAAAATTATGAGAAAAGCCTCTACGTGCAAATGGAATGGACAAGTAAGCGTCAATGTCTTATTATGGGCGATTTCAATTTGCCTCTAATTGATTGGAGTAAATGAGTAGGAAACTCGACATATGTGGGTTGCAGAGTTTGGAAACTAGACACCGTAGAGGAGATTTGATTGAGGTGTTTAAGGCTCTGAGAGGCATCAGCAAAATGAATGAAGACGAAATTTTCAAGATATTAAATGATGCTAGAACTAGGGGACATAAATTCAAGTTACGGGGGGAAATGTTTAGATCAGACTGCAGGAAGTTTTATTTTAGCCAGCAAGTTATAAATCACTGGAATAAGTTGCCTTCATGGGTGGTTCGGCCCGATAATTTGGCGAAACTCAAAGGTCATCTGGATAGTACCATCGGGTCAGTGAAGCACATTGGATGATAGGTTTAATTTCCTTTTTCTTAATTAATTATTATTATTTTTTTTTTTTCTATTTTTATTATTGTTTTGTTCGGATTTTATTTTTTTTTGGCTGGTGCAGCATAAGCCATAGGCTTTCTTGCACCATGCGGTCATTACTAATACTAAGTTGATAGCCTAAATAAATTTAAGGCCCAGCTGGACAGGTATTTTGAATGAACTTAGGGGTGAAGTGGAAGTTTTTTTTTTTTTTCCTTGGCTGATGCTGCATAAGCTTGCTTTCTTGCATCATATGCCTCTACTAATGCTTCCCATATGTAGTGCTTTACATTTGTCAATGTTAAACTTAATTTATCACCTCTCAGCCCCCGTCTGCTCAACTTTTGTAGATCCTGATGCAGCAGAGTACTGACTTGGACATTAAGCTTGATATACCATCATAAATATCATTTATAAATACAGAAAACAACACTGAACCCTGTGGGACTCCACTAATAACATCAGTCCATGATGAGCAGTGTCCATTGATTACCACTCTCTGTCTTCTCACACTCAACCATCAATTTATCCATAGCAGCAATTTGCCTCCAATGCCACACTGTTCCAATTTGTTCAAGAGTCTTCCATGCGCAACAGTATCAAAAGCCTTTCTAAGATCGAAATATATGATATCAAAGTTATTCTCTGCATCCAGTTCCTTTGTGACCTCATCATAGTATCCAATCAAATTGGTCAGGCAAGACTTTCCCTTAAAAAAACCATGCTGTGTCAGAGCTATAACTGAAGTCTTGTCTACATGATCCTGCAGTGCTTCTTTAACTACGTCATTAATTACAGGTTTGTAATTACTTGTATCACCCTTTGATCCTCCATTGTGAATTAGAGTCACATGTGCACATCTCTAGTCCATGGGTTCCTCCTCTGAGTCCAAGGAAGCTCTCATAATTATGGCTAAGGGTTTGCTTACTTTCGTTGTTTACTCCTTTAATATAACTGGATAGATCCCATCCACTCCAGGTGCCTTTCATATGTTTATCATCAACGATTTCTCCTCCACCTTGCTCTCAATTATTACAATATCATCTTGCTCACTGCCAGAGTTTAATTTGCCTCTGGCATTCTCCACCCTGAATAACTCCTCATGTGTGAATGTAGATGCAACATGCTCATTTAGTTTGTTAGATGCCTAACAAACAGTTGAACCATCGATATCAAGTGGACCAATCTGGTTCATCCCCTTCCTTCTAGAGTTTACATAAGTAAAGAACTCTTTGCTGTTTTTCTTTACACCATTTCCAAAGATTTGTCACAGTCTGCCTTTGTCTGTCTAACTTCTTTTATGACATGGTTACAGGCCAGCTTATATCTACCAATAGGCTTTTGTGTCACCTATTTAATTTTTGTATCCCTTGCATTTTTCTTCTCTGCCACACGTCCAAATCATTCATCTGACATCCATTTAGGCCTAAACATTGAACAATATTTCTTAGTTGATATCAAATCCCGAGTAGCTTCCGAGATTAATTGTTTGATTGCTTCCCACTTAGATTTTCTGTTGGTAATATCATCAGTTGCTCCCACCATATAGAATTTAAATACTGTCTCAGACCACAATAATCACCTTTACAAAAGCAAAACCCTTCCCTTTACTCCTCATGGTAGTTACCTCTTTGAGTAAATCCCACTTTAGTATACTGTAATCACTGCCACCTAGTGGTCCTTGATCTGCAAATTCTTAATGCATGAAGAATCACTACTGATAATCAGATCAAGAATATTACTCCCTCTAGTTGCCTCCCATACATGCTGCTGTAGAAAACAATCATCCAATAAATCCACAAAAGCTTTGCTATTGTGTGAGGGACCCACCCACAATTTCCAGTCAATATCTGGGAAATTAAATCCCCCATTATAAGACACTCTGATTTACTGGCACACTCAATTTCTCTGTACAGTTGATTATTCTACTCATCAGAGTCATTATGCCTATAACACACTCCTAATCTCAATTTTGCTTTCCCAGGGTCACACCAAATTAACTCGAGACTGCACTGTCCAGCCATGTCAACTGGCTGTATTTCCATTGATATTATGTGTTTCTTAACTAATAGCATTACAGCTCTGATTCATACTATTTAATTAATAGCATAACACCTCATGCCTTCCTATCTTCTCTATGCTTCCTGTACACATTTTATTCCACAAATTCCATTTCTACATTCCTTATATCTGTGTGACACCATGTCTCTAATATCCGAATCTGTCTTTGAGGTTTTCACCAACACCTCAAATTGATCAAATTTATTTACAAAACTCTTAGCATTCTTGTACATGCAAATATACATGCACATGTTCCGATTCTTAGCTACCCTAACACTGGCTCAGATTTTGTTCTGGGCCAACCTGACATGACCATGCATTGCACACTCAATACATCACATAAAAGACTCACCTGGTGCAAAGAGCATGCAAGTGGAAGTTAGAAGACTGGAAGAAGGTGTGCTAGTCAGATTAGTCACATTATTTACTCCACACCATGGATAGTCGTGTACGGATTTGGCATCAACAACATGAAAGCACTTGATCCATTATGCATGGTATCAAAAGTAAAGAGCGGTGCAGGCAATTGAATGGTGAGAGGCATGTTTCACACATCAGTGGTGTCCGCTATGGTCAACTGCTCACTGACTGTGTACACCCCACTATGCTACACTTTTTCTCGAAGTGCGAAGGTGTCTTCCAAGATCGTGTCCCTCTCCTATTGTTCCCAGACACGATGGAAGCGAGCATATGATGAGAGACTTGTCAATCAATTTGGCCCTGGATTTTGTGCAAGGCTCAAGGGATAACATTTTTTTCAGCCTGGTCTGTGCTTGTAGTAGTAGTAGTAGTAGTGGCATATGATGCAATAAAGCAAGTGTATGAGCTTATGCAGCATCAGCCAAAAAAAAAAAAAAAAAAAAAAATCACACCATTCCCTCCAAATGCCTGTCCAGTTCCTCCTGAAATTTATTCAACCTTCCACAACGATAGATGGAAGTTTGTTCCAGCAATTAACCACCCGCTGGTTAAAGACAAATTTCCGCACATCTATTCTACATCTGTCTTTTCTTAATTTGAATTTATGCCCCCTTAGGTTCGTAATCTGAACAAGTGGAAGGATCCCATCAGAATTCAGTGTGCTCAACCCATTCAAGGCCTTATATACCTCAATCAGACCACCGCACAGGTGCCTAGTCTCCAGCCACTGCAATTTGCAGAACTTAAGCCTCTCTTGGTAAGAGGATCCCTTCATTCCCCTCACCAATCTCGTTGCCCGTCTCTGTACACGCTCAAGTAAATCTACATCTTTCCTAAAATGAGGCCTCCAGACCTGTATGCAGTACTCAAGGCGTGGCCTGACCATTGCCTTATACAGAGGGATAATCAACTCCTTTTCCCTGCTAGCAAAATTCCTATATATCATTGACAAAACCCCATGACCTGCCCTGGCAGCCTGTCTGCATTGCTCAGAAAACTTCATATCTGACTCCACAATTATTCCCAGATCTCTTTCATTTTCTACCACCTTAAGTGTAGTACCACACAGTTGGTACATTTCTCTGGGATTACTTCTACCCATATGCAGTACTTTGCATTTGTCAAGGTTAAACTTCAGTTGCCACTTCTTAGCCCATCTGCCCAAATTATCTAGATCCTGTTGCAGTAGCACACTGCTATTACATGTCATTAACAACCCTGCTAACCTTTGTATCATCTGCAAACTTCGACATTAAGCCTGATATACCTTCATCAATATCATTGATAAATATACAAAACAACAGTGGACCTAGCACCGAACCCTGTGGGACTCCATTAATAACATTAGTCCACAAAGAGCAGCACCCATTGATTACCACCCTCTGTCTTCTCCCACTTGACCATCCTTTTATCCATTGTAGCAACTTACCATTAATACCATTCTGCTCCAATTTGTACAATAGTCTTCCATGCGCAACAGTGTCAAAAGCTTTCCTGAAATCCAAATCATCATCATCATCAGCCATTTTCAATCCACTGCAGGATGAAGGCCTCTCCAGCAAATTTCCAGTTCCTTCTGTTTTGAGCACTGGCCATCCATTTACTACTCAAAAACTCATGAATTTCATCTATCCATCTCCACCTTTGTCTTCCAGGTTTTCTTCTAGCACCTCTTGGGTACCATTCTGTTATTTTCTTAGTCCATCTGTCATCATGTCTTCGAGCTATGTGTCCTGCCCAAGACCATTTTAGTTCTTTAGTTTTGATAAGAATGTCCTTTACTTGAGTTTGCTGCCTAATCCATGTGTTTCTCTTCTTTTCTAAAAGTCTGATTCCCAATATAATTCGTTCCATCCTTCGCTGTGTAGTTCTTAGCTTCTCTTCCATTCTTTTGGTGAGTGCCCAAGTTTCACTTCCATAAGTCACGGTGGGGAGTATACATTGATTCATTATTTTACGTTTCAGACAAACTGGGATATTGCTCTTCAGTATGTGACTATATTTCCTGAATGCTATCCATCCGAAATTTATTCTTCTCTTGACTTCCAGCCATTTATCATTATTATAGCTAATAACTTGTCCCAGATAAGTATATGACTCCACCTTTTCAATTACTGCTCCTTCAATCATTATTTCCCTTTCCGTGGCATACTTGTTCATCATTACTTTTGTTTTAGCCATATTCATCTTTAGTCCAAAATCCATACTAACTGTGCAAAGGGTGCAAGAATATTTGCTGATGCTATCGAGGCAGTGTTAGGTGGGTAGGAAAACTGCTAGCTAGGGGGGATACAAATAGAAATAGGTGCATGTATACTTGCGTGTACACCAATGCTAGGAGTTTAGTAAATAAATTTGATGAATTTGAGGTATTGCTCAAAACATCAAAGGCAGATATTGTTCGGATATCAGAGACTTGGTGTCACACAGATATAAGGAATGCAGAACTGGAATTTGGGGAGTACAACGTCTACAGAAAAGATAGACTGGATAGGAAGGGAGGAGGGGTTATGCTATTAGTTAAGAAATACATAAAATCCAAGGAAGTGAAGCCAGTGGACATCGCTGGACAGTGCAGTGTCGAGTCAGTTTGGTGTGACATAAGCATCGGGAGATCAAAATTGTGAGTAGGAGTGTGCTATAGGCCTAATGACTGATGAGTATAATAAGAAACTGTACAGGGAAATAGAGTGGGCCAGTAAATCAGAGAGTCTTATAATGGGAGATTTTAATTTCCCAGATATTGACTGGAATTTGTAGGCTGGTCACTCACACACTAGCAAGGCTTTTGTGGATTTATTGGATGATTGTTTTCTACATCAGCATGTTCGGGAGGCAACTAGAGGGAGGAATACTCTTGATTTGATTATCAGCATTGATTCTTCATGCATTAAGAATCTGCAGATAAATGAACCACTAGGTGGCAGTGATCACAGTGTGCTGAAGTGGGATTTACTCAAAGAGGTAACTACCATTAGGGGTAAAGGGAAGGGTTATTGCTTTCGTAAAGACGACTACGATGGACTGAGACAGTATTTAAATTCTATACAGTGGGACCAACTGATGATGTTACCGACAGTAAATGCAAAATGGAAAGCATTCAAAGAACTTATCTTGGAAGCTACTAGACTTTACATACCAACTAAGAAATATTGTTCAAGGTTTAGGCCTAAATGGATGTCAGATGAACTGATGAGGCATATGGCAGAGAAGAAACATGCATGGGAATACATACAAATTAACACACGACACAGAAGCCTATGATAGATACAAGTTGATCGGTAACCAAGTTACAAAGGAGGTTAGGCAGGCGAAGGCAGATTACAAGAAATCTTTGGCAAGGGATGCAAAGAAAAACAGCAAAGAGTTCTTTACTTAAGTAAACTCTAGAAGGAAGGGGATGAATCAGATTGGTCCACTTGATATCGATGGGTCAACTGTTGATGATCCTGCTCAGGTCGCTAACAACATTCACACATGAGGAGTTATTCAGGGAGGGGAAAGCCAGAGGTGTATTCAACTCTAGCAGTAAGCTAGAGAATCTTGTAATAACTGAGAGTAAAGTGGAGGAGAAATTGTTGAAGATAAACACAAGAAAGGCACCTGAGGTGGATGGGATCTATCCAGTTATATTAAAGGAGGCAGCAAAGCAAGTAAGCAAACCCTTAGCCATAATTATGAGAGCTTCCTTGGACTCAGGGGAGGTACCCATAGACTGGAGATGTGCAAATGTGACCCCAATTCACAAAGGAGGATCAAAAGCTGACACAAGCAATTATAGACTTGTGAGTTTAACTTCTGTTCCAGGAAAATTAATGGAGGCACTAGTTAAAGAAGCACTGCAGGATCATTTAAACAAGACTTCAGTTATAGCTCGGACACAGCATGGTTTTGTTAAGGGGAAGTCTTGCCTGACCAATTTAATTGGATACTATGATGCAGTCACAAAGGAACTGGATGCAGGGAATAACTTTGATATTATATACTTGGATCTTAGAAAGGCTTTTGATACTGTTGCACAAGGAAGACTGCTGCACAAATTGGAGCAGTGTAACATTGGAGGCAAATTGCTGCTGTGGGTAAAGGGGTGGCTCAGGGGGAGAAGACAGAGAGTGGTAATCAATGGACACTGCTCGTCGTGGACTAATGTTATTAGTGGAGTCCCTCAGAGCTCAGTGTTGGGTCCATTATTGTTTTCTGTATTCATAAATGATATTGATGATGGTATATCAAGCTTAATGTCGAAGTTTGCAGACGATACAAAGGAAGGCAGAGTTGTCAAGGACACTACTGACACTATGCTGCTGCAACAGGATCTGGAAAGGTTGAGCAGATGGGCTGAGAGGTGGCAAATGAAGTTTAACATTGACAAATGTAAAGTACTACACATGGGAAACAGCAACCCCAGAGCAACGTATCAACTCTGTGGTACTACACTGACAGTGGTAGAGAATGAAAGGGACCTGGGGGTGGTTGTGCAGGCAGATATGATGTTCTCTGAGCAGTGCAGACGGGCTGCAAGAGTAGCTCATGGTGTATTGTCAATGATATATAGGAATTTTTCTAGCAGGGATAAGGAGGTGATTATTCCCTTGTATAAGGCAATGGTCAGGCCACACCTAGAGTACTGTATACAGGCCTGGAGGCCTCATTTCAAGAAGGATGTAGAGCTGCTGGAACGAGTACAGAGAAGGGCAACAAGGTTAGTGAATGGAACAAAGGGGTGCTCTTACGAAGAAAGGCTTAAGATTTGCAAATTACAGTGTCTGGAGACTAGGCACCAGCGAGGTGATCTGATAGAGGTGTATAAAGCATTGAATGGTTTTAGCATGCTCAATGCACAATGCTGATGGGATTCTTCCTCTAGCTCAGAATAATCACCTGAGAGGGCATAAATTCAAATTGAGGAAAGACACATGTAGGATAGACGTGCAGAAATTTGCCTTTAGCCAGCGAGTGGTTGGATGGTGGAACAGACTTCCATCCCTTGTCGTGGAAGTTGATAGCCTAAATAAGTTTAAGGCTCAGCTGGACAGGTATTTTGAATGAACAGAGGGGTGAAGTGGGAGTGGTTTTTTTTTTTTTTTTTTTTGGCTGATGCTGCATAAGCTTGCTTTCTTGCATCAAATGCCAATAACTGATTAAGATTTTCCTCTAATTCTTTGGGATCGTGGCTTATGACCACAATGTCATCTGCAAATCGTAAATGGTTTAGGTACTCTACGTTCACATTGACTCCTTTCTGCGACTAGTCTAATCTTCTGAAAGCTTCCTCAAGGGCAGCAGTAAACAGCTTCGGAGATATTGTGTCTCCTTGTCGAACTCCTTTCTCAATTTTAAATTTGCTACTGTCTTTGTCTAGTCTAATAAAGGATGTAGCACTCTCATATATTTTCTTCAAAATCATAATATATGGAGTATCTATGCCTTGTCTTTCCAGTGCCCGAAACATTGCCTTATGCTGTATGGAGTCAAATGCCTTTTCATAATCCACAAATGCCAGGCATAATGGTGTTTTATATTCATTTGCTTTCTCCATTAGCTGTGATATTACGTGAAGGTGATCCATAGTTGAGAATCCTGTCCTAAAGCCAGCTTGTTCTTTCGGTTGATTTTCATCAAGTATTCTTTCTAATCTGTTAGTAATGACCCTTGTGAACAACTTGTAGATATGGGATAACAAGCTAATTGGTCTATAATTTCCAATTTCTGATTTATCTCCTTTCTTATGCAGCAAAACTATGATTGCATTATTCCACTGCTTAGGCATCACACCTTTTTCTAATGCACTTTGTGAAGAGCCTTGCCAGTTTTTGTGTTATGTCTCTTCCTCCCAATTTTAACAACTCTACAGTAACTTCATCTTTCCCCGGGGCTTTCTGATTCTTCATTTTCTTCCATGCATGTTCTACCTCATCAGGAAGAATATCGGGTATGTCGTATGTGTTGCTACTTTGCAATCCATCTTCCCCACTGCTGGTATCATTCCCTCGCTCCTTGTATAATTCTCTATAGTAGTCTTCTGCTATTTGAATTATGCCTTCTCTGCTGTTTATAAGTACACCATCACTGTTCTTCAGTTTCAGTATCATTTGTCTTTCTGTATTACTGCCCATGGCTGCTGATTTAAATCCTTTGTTTTCCCTTAATGCTTGTTCTACTTTTCTTGTGTTAAATCTTCTTATGTCCTCTCTGAGTCTCTTTCTAATGGCTTTGCATAACTCAGTATACTCAATTTTCTCCCTGTCAGTGTTTTTCTTGCTCTTCATTTGTCGTCTTTGTTTCATCCTAACAAGTGTTTCTTGACTAATTTTTTCTTCTTTGGATTTCTGTTTCCCTATAGGTTTCTTGGGCTTTATCACTTTCAGAAAGTTGATATCTTGGTCCTGAGCAGTCTGCAGAAGCTCAAACTTGTTCTTAAGTTCCAGTACATACTGCTTTTTCTCCTACTATGTTATTTCAAAGACCTTTGTATTATTTACTCGAGTCAGTTTTTTCCTTTCCTTTCCTACATCTATATCAAGTGTAACTCTTAATGTTCTGTGATCACTTCCAACATTTACCTTATTCAGGACGGTAACATCATTCACAATATATCTTCTGTTAGTGAGGATGAAGTCGATTTCATTAGTTGTTAATCCATTTGGACTCTTCCATGTCCACTTTCTGTTCACCCTATTCTTGAAAAAAGTATTCATTACTGACAGACCTTGAGATTCTGCAAATTCCACAAGTCTTTCACCTCTTTTATTTCTTTCACCAATTCCAAAATTTCCTATAGTTCCTCTTTCTGCGCTGTTTTGCCTTTTTCCAACCTTAGCATTGAAGTCCCCCATAATAATAGTGTAGTGGGTTTTCTGCTCATCTAGAAGACTCTCAATTTCAGTGTACATTTCTTCAACCTCTTCATCATCATGGCTCGATGTTGGTGCATAAATCATTATAATCTTTAGCTTGTACCTCTTAGAAATCTTGAGTATTAGTCTTGACACCCTTGGTGATGTACTTTTGAATTCCAAAATGTTGTTTTTAAAATCTTTATGGACCAGAAACCCAACTCCACCTTCACTCCTTTCACTGTTTCCATTGCTGTACAGCAGATTTCCACTTGATAAACTTATAAGTGATTCATTTCTTCTTCTTGTTTCAGCCATACCGATGATATTCCAATTCACATTTTCTAATTCCTTTTCCAGCTCTAATATCCTGTCTTCACTGATGAGTGATCGTACGTTATAACAGGCCAAGTTCAATTTCCGTGCATGGCAGCCTGGTCGTACCCAGAGATTCTTAGCACCCTCTGCCTCCACTCTGATCCTCTCGTTGCCGTAAGAGGGAGAGTGTGAAAGCTGCTGTGGACTTTTTTTTTTTTTTTTTTTTTTTTTATGAGAACCCCAAACACGAAAGGTATCAAAACCTATAGTACTTAGTACCGTGCATGGGTTGAAGGAGAAGTATGGGGAGAGGAGAGGGGAATGCCGGAAACTTTGCTCTAGAGACTAAACATGGGTTTCACCACTTCAAGCCTCCAATAAGCAAAGTGGTGGTATTTCACCTGTTGATGAAAGTCATCTACCACCTGAAAAACTGAGGACCATTTGTATTGTTGTGCTCTCATTGCTGGAGGGTTTGGTCTTTTCCTCTTCACGCTGACCAGGCGTCTTGAAGAGAACCACTCTACATGTTCGTTGCCACCTAAGTGACGTAACAGGGCTTACCATCGAGAAGGTGTGCACAAGTGGATTTTAGGGAGGCAGGCCAACCGGACTTCTCCTAAATCTTCTGTAATAGAGAGATATTGGATCCATCAGTGTTTTGGGCTGAGTGTCTGATAACACACAGGATACCTGTTCCCCTCTAAGCCCCCAAATCCAAATATATGATATCAAAATTATTTTTTGCATCCATCATTTGCATTGTTAACAGGAAAGACTGCTTCTACAGGGATGGGATCACTTAAAAAGAAAGGGTGCAAGAATATTTGCTGATGCTATCGAGGCAGGTGGGTCAGAAAACTGCTAGCTTGGGGGGATACAAGGACTAATAGTTCAACAGTAGCCACTGGCAGAGGTGAAAGTGATTCTTTCACTGTTTCTATTAGAATGGGCAGCAGACTGGAAAGCAAGGTAAAGGAGATTTCCAGGACGGCTGGGAGTCATAGTGTTAGGTGGCTATGAGCAGGAACAGGTGCATGTATACATGCATGTACACCAATAATTGGAGTATAATTAATAAATTTGATGAGATTGAAGTGCTAATCGAGACATCAAAGACAGATATTGTTGGGATATCAGAGACATGGTGTCACACAGATATAGGCAGTGCAGAGTTAGAATTTGAATTAGCATTTGCATTAGTACAGGCATATGATGCAAGAAAGCAAGTTTATGCAGAATCAGCAAAAAAAAAAAAAAAAAAACCTCCCATTTCACCCCTCCATTTGTTCCAAATACCTGTCCAGCTGAGCCTTAAATTTATTTAGGCTATCAACTTCCACAACAAAGGATGGAAGTCTGTTACACCAACCAACTACCAGCTGGCTAAAGGCAAATTTCCGCACATCAGTCCTACATCTGTTTTTTCTCAATTTGAATTTATGCCCTCTCAGGTGATTATTCTGAGCAAGAGGAAGAATTCCATCAGCATGGAGCATGCTCAAACTATTCAAGGCTTTATACACCTCAATGAGATCACTCACCGGTGCCTAGTCTCCAGACTCTGTAATTTACAAAACTTAAACATTTCTTTGTAAGAGCAACCCTTTGTTCCATTCACTAATCTTGTTGCCCTTCTCTGTACTAGTTCCAGCAGCTCTACACCCTTGTTGAAATGAAGCCTCCAGACCTGTATACAGTACTCAAGGTGTGGCCTGACCATTGCCTTATAGAAGGGAATAATCACCTCCTTATCCCTGCTAAAAAATTCCTGTATATCATTGACAAGACACCATGAGCTACTCTTACAGCCTGTCTCCACTGCTCAGGAAACTTCATATCTGCCTGCACAATCACCCCCAAGTCCCTTTCATTCTCTACCACTGTCAGTGTAGTACCACAGAGTTGATACGTTGCTCTGGGGTTGCTGTTTCCCATGTGTAGTACTTTACATTTGTCAATGTTAAACTTCATTTGCCACCTCTCAG
Organism: Mastigoproctus giganteus; assembly: GCF_048544385.1. Classification (NCBI taxonomy): domain Eukaryota; kingdom Metazoa; phylum Arthropoda; class Arachnida; order Uropygi; family Thelyphonidae; genus Mastigoproctus; species Mastigoproctus giganteus. The sequence continues at coordinate 219,287,780 of NC_143583.1, forward strand.
CCCATCTGCTCAACCTTTCCAGATCCTGTTGCAGCAGCATAGTGTCAGTAGTGTCCCTGACAACCCTGCCAACCTTTGTATCATCTGCAAACTTGGACATTAAGCTTGATATACCATCATCAATATCATTTATAAATACAGAAAACAACAATGGACCCAACACTGAGCCCTGAGGGACTCCACTAATAACATTAGTCCACGATGAGCAGTGTCCATTGATTACCACTCTCTGTCTTCTCCCCCTCAACCACCCCTTTATCCATAGCAGCAATTTGCCTCCAATGTCACACTGCTCCAATTTGTGTAGCAGTCTTCCATGTGCAACAGTATCAAAAGCCTTTCTAAGATCCAAGTATATAATATCAAAGTTATTCCCTGCATCCAGTTCTTTTGTGACTGCATCATAGTATCCAATCAAGTTGGTCAGGCAAGACTTCCCCTTAACAAAACCATGCTGTGTCCGAGCTATAACTGAAGTCTTGTCTAAATGATCCTGCAGTGCTTCTTTAACCAGTGCCTCCATTAATTTTCCTGGAACAGAAGTTAAGCTCACAGGTCTATAATTACTTGTGTCAGCCTTTGATCCTCCTTTGTGAATTGGGGTCACATTTGCACATTTCCAATCTATGGGTACCTCCCCTGAGTCCAAGGAAGCTCTCATAATTATGGCTAAGGGTTTGCTTACTTCCTTTGCTGTCTCCTTTAATATAACTGGATAGATCCCATCCACCCCGGGTGCCTTTCTTGTGTTTATCTTCAACAGTTTCTCCTCCACTTTACTCCCAGTTATTTCAAGATTCTGTAGCTTACTGCTAGAGTTGAATACACATCTGGCATTCCCTTTGCTGAATAACTCCTCATGTGTGAATGTTGATGCAAAATATTCATTTAGTTTGTTAGCTACCTGAGCAGGATCATCAACAGTTGACCCATCAATATCAAGTGGACCAATCTGATTCATCCCCTTCCTTCTAGAGTTTACATAAATAAAGAACTCTTTGCTGTTTTTCTTTGCATCCCTTGCCAAAGATTTCTCGTAATCTGCCTTCGCCTGCCTAACCTCCTTTGTAACTTGGTTGCATATCAACTTGTATCTATCATAGGCTTCTGTGTCATGTGTTAATTTGTAAGTATCCCATGCATTTTTCTTCTCTGCCATATGCCTCATTAGTTCATCTGACATCCATTTTGGCCTAAACCTTGAACAATATTTCTTAGTTGGTATGTAAAGCCTAGTAGCTTCCAAGATAAGTTCTTTGAATGCTTCCCATTTTGAATTTGCTGTTGGTAACATCATCAGTTGGTCCCACTGTATAGAATTTAAATAGTGTCTCAGTCCATCGTAGTCGCCTTTACGGAAGCAATAACCCTTCCCTTTACCCCTAATGGTTGTTACCTCTTTGAGTAAATCCCACTTCAGCACACTGTGATCACTGCCACCTAGTGGTTCATTTATCTGCAGATTCTTAATGCATGAAGAATCACTGCTGATAATCAAATCAAGAGTATTACTCCCTCTAGTTGCCTCCCGAACATGCTGATGTAGAAAACAATCATCCAATAAATCCACAAAAGCCCTGCTAGTGTGTGAGTGACCAGCCCCCAAATTCCAGTCAATATCTGGGAAATTAAAATCTCCCATTATAAGACTCTCTGATTTACTGGCCCACTCTATTTCCCTGTACAGTTCCTTATTATACTCATCAGAGTCATTAGGCCTATAGCACTCAACACTGCACTGTCCAGCGATGTCGACTGGCTTCACTTCCTTGGTTTTTATGTGTTTCTTAACTAATAGCATAACCCCTCCCCCCTTCCTATCCTGTCTATCCTTTCTGTAGACGTTGTACTCCCCAAATTGCAGTTCTGCATCCCTTATATCTGTGTGACACCACGTCTCTGATATCCCAACAATATCTGCCTTTGATGTTTTGAGCAATACCTCAAATTCATCAAATTTATTTACTAAACTCCTAGCATTGGTGTACACGCAAGTATACCTGCACCTGTTTCTATTCTTAGCTACCCTAACACAACCCATGTGTTTACTTGTACCGTAATGGCTCCCAGCAGTCTCTGAAATACCATGCATCTTGTTTTTTAGGCTTCTGCTCATTCTAATAGAAGCAGTGCAAGAATCTCTTTCACCTCTGCCAGTGGCTACTGTCGATCTATTGGTCTTTGTCTCCCCCCAAGCTAGCAGTTTTCCGACCCACGTAACACTGCCTCGATAGCATCAGCAAATATTCTTGCACCCTTTCTATTTAAGTGTATCCCATCCCTGTAGAAGCAATCTCTCCTGTTAACAAGTAAAGTTAACAGGAGAGAAGTTGGTACTTGTGGGTTGGTCACTCAAACACTAGCAAGACTTTTGTGGATTTATTGGATGACTGTTTTCTACAGCAACATGTTCGAGAGGGAACCAGAGGGAGTAATACTCTTGATCTGATTATCAGTAGTGATTCTTCATGCATTGAGAATCTGCAGATAAAGGAACCACTGGGCGACAGTGATCACAATGTATTGATGTGGGAATTATTCAAAGATGTAACTACCATTAAGGCTAAAGGGAAGGGCTTTTGCTTTCGAAAAGGCGACTACAGAGGTCTCAGACAGTATTTAAATTCTGTAATTTGGGATCAACTTACGATGTTACCAACAGTGAATTCTAAACGGGAAGCCTTCAGGGACATAATTTTTGAGACTACTAGGCTTTACATTCCAACTAAGAAATACTGTTCAAGGTTTAGGCCTAAATGGATGTCAGATGAATTAATGAGGCTAGTGGCAGAGAAAAGGAATATATTGGATGCATATATAGTATCAGGCGACACAGAAGCCTATGGCAGGTATAAACTAGTCTGTAATCAAGTCACAAAGGAGGCAGGCGAAGGCAGATTATGAGAAATCTTTGGCAAAGGTTGCAAAGAAAAACAGCATGGAGTTCGTTACTTATGTAAACTCTAGAAGGAAAGGGATGAATCAGATTGGACCACTTAACATAGATGGGGCTTGATTGGATACTATGATGTGGTCACAAAAGATCTGAATGCCAAAAAGAATGGGGTGACTATTAATGATCATGCTTAGGTAGCTGATAAACTGAATGAGTACTTTGCATCTACATTCACACATGAGAAGTTATTCAATGAGGGGAGTGCCAGAAGTTGATCAAACGCTAACAGGGAGCTAAGTGATTTTGTAATAACTGAGAGTAAAGTGGAGGAGAAATTGTTGAAGTTAAATATAAGGAAGGCTCCCATGGACTGGAGGTGTGCAAATGTATCACCCATTCACAAAGGAGGTTCAAAAGGTGACACAAGTAACTACAGACATGTTAGTTTAACTTGTGTTCCGGGGAAAATAATGTAATCACTGGTTAAAGAAGCATTGCAGGATCATCTAGACCCTTTCAAGACTGCATAGATTACTATTAGTTAACTATTACTGCCACACTGCAGTAATAGTTAAGACACAGCATGTGTTTGTCAATTGGAGGTCTTATCTGACCAATTTGATTGGATACTATGATGTGGTCACAAAAGATCTGAATGCCAAAAAGAATTTTTATATGATATACTTGGATTTCAAGAAAGATTTTGATTCTGTTGCACATGTATGACTGCTGTACAAATTGGAGAGATATGGCATCAAGGATAAGCTGCTACAACGGATAAAGGGATGATTGAGTGGGAGACAACAGGGAGTGGTAATCAATGGACACTGCTTTTCATGGACAAATGTTATTAGTGGAGTTCCCCAGGGTTCGGCGTTGGGCCCATTGTTGTTTTGCATATTTATCAATGATATTGATGAAGATATATCAGGTTTAATGTCCAAGTTTGCAGATGATACAAAGGTTGCCAGGGTTGTTAACGACAGTAATGACAGTATGCTACTCCAACTGGATTTAGATAAATTTGGGAAAATGGGCTTAGAAAGTGGCAACTGGAGTTTAACATTGACAAATGCAAAGTATTGCACATGGGTAGCATTAACCGAAGAGAAATGTACCAACTGGGTGGTACTACACTCAGGGAAGTGGAAAGTGAGAAAGATCTGGGGGTAATTGTGCAGCCAAATATGAAGTTCGCTGAACAGTGCAGACAGGCTGCCAGGGCAGGCCATGGAGTCTTTTCAATGATACAAAGGGTACTAGGAAAGTTTTGCAATATGACGCAACAATGAATCACAGGAAGCTGCTTGTTGCTGCATGTTGAGACATGTTCATACGTGAATAGTAGCCGCCGCGCCAAATCGATGGGCTCAGTTATTCATTAGTAGTGAGAGTGTAAAGTGCTTGCGATGGCATCGTGGTCACGAAATGAGATAAGGACAGTTTTGCGGTATAATTTCGTGCGTGGTTTAACCATAGACCAGTGCTTAGAAGAAATGACTCTTGCACTAGATGATGATTGTCCACATCGTACAACGATATTCAGGTGGTATAGAGAATTCCAAAGGGGAAATTTCACTCTGGAGGATTCTGAGAGGCCGGGAAGGCCACGAACGTCAGTTACGGAGGAAAACGTTACTGCTGTGAGGAAAATGCTTGACGAAAACAGGCGAGTGACCTACCAACAGATAGAGGATACTTTGGGCCTAAATGCACCAGCAATTCGTTCGATTCTGCAAGATCATTTGCACGTGAAGAAACTTTGTTCTCTCTGGGTGCCGCATCAACTGACTGAAGAGCAGATGACACGACGTGTGACTTGGTGCCGGGAGATGTTAAAAAAGTTTGATAAGGGACAATCTCGGTATGTGAACAACATCGTGACAGGTGACGAGACTTGGCTGTACTATTACGATCTGCCGACCAAGCCTCAAAACAAAGTTTGGGTCTTTGATGATGACGACACACCCGTAATTGTCAGAAAATCCCGATCTGTAAAGAAGAAAATGATAGCTGTATTTTTCAAATCGAGTGGAATTGTGGAACGTGTCGTTTTGGACACGCAGAAGACAGTCACAGCTAAGTGGTATACTGAACAATGCCTGCCTAAAGTCATTGGATCTATGAAGAACCTGCGGCCAAAGTCAAGAATGGACACCTGGTACCTCCATCACGATGATGCTGCAGCTCACCGCGCCAAAGCCTGCACCGAATATTTCACCACGACAGGACTGAAACTTCTAGAGCACCCTCCCTACAGTCCAGACCTTGCTCCCTGCGACTTTGCACTGTTCCCGCATGTGAAAATGAAGCTAAAAGGGAGGCGATTTTCCAGTGATGAGGACCTTCTACGGGCTTAGGACAACGAGTGTGCTTTACTCCCTAGTGAAACTTGGCAGAACTGGTTTAAAGATTGGTTTCGGAGGATGGAGAGGTGTATTGAATGTAGAGGAAATTACTTTGAAAAAATTAAATAAACAAAGCTGTATTGCAAAACTTTCCTAGTACCCTTTGTATATAGGAATTTTGCTAGCAGGGACAGGGAGGTTAAAATCCCGTTATACAAGGCAATGGTCAGGCTACACTTAGAATACTGTGTACAGTTCTGGAGGCCTCATTTTAGGAAGAATGTAGAGTTGCTAGAACAAGACAAAGAAGAGCAACAAGATTGATGAGGGGAACAAAGGGGTGCTCTTACCAAAAAAGGCTGAAGTTCTGCAAATTGCAGCACCTGAAGCACAGGACTTATACACCTCAGTCAGATCACTTGCGAGATAATCTGACTGAATTGTATAAGGCCTTGAATGGGTTGAGAATGCTGATGGTATTCTTCGCCTTGCTCAGACTAAGAACCTGAGTACAGTTTTAAATTGAGGAAAGATAGTTGTAGAATAGATGTGCAGAAATTTGCATTTAGCCATTGGGGAGGTTAATTGATGGAACAGGCTTCCATCTTTCATTGTAGAAGCTAATAGCCTAAATAAATTTAAGGCTGAGCTGGACAGGATTTGGAACAAATGGAGGGATGAAATGGTAGGGTTTTTTTTTTTTTTTTTTTTTTTGGGCTGATGCTACATAAGCTTGCTTTCTTGCATCGTATGCTTCTACTAATGCCAATGCTAATGCTAAAAAGATGACAATGTGCCGAGCCATCGGGCACTTGTTGTGCACGAATCGTTTGAGGAATATAGTTATGACTTCCAGCATATCGATTGGCTTGGTTTTTGCTATTTAGTTTTTATGTTAAACCTTATGCTATCTAGTCTGGGATTTTTTATTTATTTATTTTTTTTTTTCTGTTGTTTGCGCATCAGCTTCTGTGACTATAATGCACTTCCCTAAGCTTTTGCAATTCCTGTTATCCAAGCCCGAGAAGGGATTCAAACCCGCGTCCTTTGGGTTGCCAGGCAAGCACTTTACCCACCCGGCTAGCCCGGTCGCAGTTCTAGATATACATTGTATCATATAACAATGGCGGCAAGTTATGAATGGTAAATCTAGAGTCACTAAGTATTACTTATCTTTCAAAATCGCACTATTTAAATTCAAAATAAACCAAGGAGTTTGACTATATCTATAACCTACTTATAGAAAATAATTTAATATAATAATTAAGTCAATAAAATGGCTAAATATAATTAAAGAATTAGCATTCGCTGGAGCTGCAAAAACTTGTCCGACACATGAATTGGATACCATTACTGACACTAAATAATACAAAATCTCTCTAAGTTCAACTTAAACTAAGTCTTGTATTAACTGAGAGTAAAGTGGAGGAGAAATTGTTGAAGATAAACACAAGAAAGGCACCTTGAGTGGATTGGATCTATCCAGTTATATTAAAGGAGGCAGCAAAGGAAGTAAGGAAACCCTTAGTCATAATTATGAGAGCTTCCTTGGACTCAGGGGAGGTACCCATAGACTGGAGATGTGCAAATGTGACCCAAATTCACAAAAGAGGATCAATGGCTGGCACAAGTAATTATAGACTTGTGAGTTTTACATCTGTTCCAGGAAAATTAATGGAGGCACTGGTTAAGGAAGCACTGCAGAATCATCTGGACAAGACTTCAGTTATAGCTCAGAAACAGCATGGTTTTGTTAAGGGAAGTCTTTCCTGACCAATTTGATTGGATACTATGATGCAGTCACAAAAGAACTGGATGGAGGGAATAACTTTGATATTAAATACTTGGATCTTAGAAAGGCTTTTGATACTGTTGCACATGGAAGACTGCTGCACAAATTGGAGCAGTGTGGCATTGGATGCAAATTGCTGCTATGGATAAAGGGTTGGTTGAGGGGAAGAAGACAGAGGGTGGTAATCAATGGACACTGCTCATTGTGGACTAATGTTATTACAGGAGTCCCTCGGGGTTCAGTGTTGGGTCCATTATTGTTTTCTGTATTTATAAATAATATTGATGATGGTATATACAGCTTAATGTCCAAGTTTGCAGACGATACAAAAGTTGGCAGGGTTGTTAAGGACCTACTGACGCTATGCTGCTGCAACAGGATCTGGAAAGGTTGAGCAGATGGGCTGAGAGGTGGCAAATGAAGTTTAACATTGACAAATGTAAAGTACTACATATGGGAAACAGCAACCCCAGAGAAACGTATCAACTCGGTGGTACTACACTGACAGTGGTAGAGAATGAAAAGGACCTGGGGGTAATTGTGCCGGCAGATATGAAGGTCTCTGAGCAGTGCAGACTGGCTGCAAGAGTAGCTCGTGGTGTCTTTTCAATGATATACAGGAATTTTTCTAGCAGGGATAAGGAGGCGATTATTCCCTTGTATAAGGCAATGATCAGGCCACACCTTGAGTACTGTGTACAGGTCTGGAGGTTTCATTTCAAGAAGGATGTAGAGCTGCTGGAACGAGTACAGAGAAGGGTAACAAGGTTAGTGAATGGTACAAAGGGTTGCTCTTACGAAGAAAGCTTAAGTTTTGCAAATTACAGTGTCTGGAGACTAGGCACCGGCGAGGTGATCTGACAGAGGTGTATAAAGCCTTGAATAGTTTGAGCATGCTCAATGCTGATAGGATTCTGCATTTTGCTCAGAATAATCACCTGAGAGGGCATAAATTCAAATTGAGGAAAGACATGTGTAGGATAGATGTCTGGAAATTTGCCTTTAACCAGCAGGTAGTTGGTTGGTGGAACAGACTTCCATCCCTTGTTGTGGAAGTTGATAGCCTAAATAAATTTAAGGCTGAGCTGAACAGGTATTTCGAATGAACGGAGGGGTGAAGTGGAAGTTTTTTTTTTTTTTTTTTTTTCCTGGCTGATGCTGCATAAGCTTGCTTTCTTGCATCATATACCTCTACTAATGCTAATGCTATTTAGAAAGGAATCCAATTATACTACAGTTACTATGTGGGTTTGTTAAGGAACAATCTTCTCAGACCCGTCTGATTCAATATTATGATGCAGTAACAAAGAAACTGGATGAAAAACATAATTTTGATATCATACACTTGGATTTCAAGAAAGCTATTGATACGTTTGCACACTAATGCTAATGCTAATAAAAGACTGCTATACAAATTGGAACAGTTTAGCATTATTGGCAAGTTACTGCTCTAGATAAAGGGAAGGTTGAGGAGAATATAGAGAGTGGTTAATAATGGACACTGCTTTTCTTGGATTAATGTTCGTGTTTATACTCCAGAATGACCACCAGCTCAGTAGAGTTTACAATAAATCAACAATACAAATGTTAATTGTATTACCCATCCACTCAAAGAATGCATGCTACTGCTTGTTTGTTGTTATTTTGGTTTTTAGGAGCATTAGCAACTAGGGCCATATCGCTCCGGGGATATGTGGTGGTCATATCCACGGAGCGATATGGCCGGGGATATGTGGTGGTCATTCCCTGACCTTTCTGCATCCTCCGTATTTGGTGGTCATGGGCTCGAACCCTGGTGTAATCAAGAAGCGTGTGCTATGCACTGCTGCTCCTGCTCACCTGGCTGCTGAGGTGCCACGCATGCTACTGCACTCTCACTCTTGACCACTCAGCTACACCAGTGCTGGCTCCTTTTTTTTTTTGTTTTCTATATTTATTAATGATATCGATGGAAAGTATATCAGGCATAATGTCTAAGTTTCAAGGTAATATACTCAACAAGATCTAGAAAATTTAGGCCGATTGGCTGAAAAATGACAGTTTAAGTTTAACATTCATGAATGCAAGATACTGCATATGGTAGCAATAATTCCAGATTAACATACCAACTGTGTGGTACTACAATTAGCATAATGGAAAATGAAAAATACCCAGGGTAATTGTGCAGTCAGGTATGAAGTTCTCTGAAAGGTAAGTTTACAGGATAGCTAATGGGATTTTGAATGTGATATACAGGAACTCTGCTAGCAGGGATAAGGTGGTGACTATCCCATTGTATAATGGCAATGGAAAAGGGATTGAATGGGTAGTTACCAAGACAGGCTTCAGTTCTGCAAATTGTGACATCTGGAGACTAGGCACCTACAAAGTGTTTAAGGCTTTGAATGGGTTGAGCAAGCTCAAGGCTGATGGCATTCATCCTCTTGAATGGATTGAGCAAGATCAATGCTGATGGCATTCTAGAAGTATATATATCTCCCCTCATTCTCATGAGGAGATATAAATTCAAATTGAGGAAAAATGGTTGCAGGATTGATGTGCAGTTTTCAGCCAGTGGGTGGTTGATAGTTGGGACAAACTTCCATCTGCTGTTGTGGAGGGTTTTTTTATTTTTTATTTTTTTTCTGGCTGATGATTTATAAGCTTGCTTTCTTGCATCATGTGCGACTACTACTAATAATTAATAATAGTAATAACTATTACAATTAATGATGAGAACAACTAATTTGTGTGACTCTTTTGCTTTCCTTATATACCAGTCTGAGTCAACTGTTTTTATGGGAAGGTGCAATGGTATACGCAAACAGGGGTCTCCGGATACTTTTTTGAGGTGTGTGTGTGTGTGTGTGTGTGTGTGTGTGTGTGTGTGTGTGTGTGTGTGTGTGTGTGTGTGTGTGTGTGTGTGTGTGTGTGTGTGTGTGTAATTCACATGCTGAACAGTTTTAAAGTAATGCAATAATAATACATGTACTTACTTGATTAATATCCCAAGACTTTACTATTTTAATAGTAGCAAATATCATGTTTTGCCTAAGTCTGTGTTGTTTTGTAGTCCACAGGTTAACCACCATTTCATAACTTCTTTTCAAACTAAAACAAATTTTAGAAAAAAGCAGATAATCGAAACATTTCACACCAATATAATTGTTCGTTAAAATATTTATTTATTTTATCTAAATAGAAATGCACAAACTTCATCACACCAGACAAAAAAGTAGAAGGACATGCTGATGATAAACATTGGTTTTAAGAAAAAATATAACCAAAACTAATGTACAGTAGAGTTACAAAGTACAAGGGTTAGGTTCCTGGTGTCCCCACACCACTCAAGTGAGAATTTGCTTAAGATGGAGTTATCTCTACAGAAAACTATCAAGATAAAATTAGGAGAACTCCTATAAACAATGTGCATGTGTAAATAAACTTTATTTGTTTAAGTTAAATGGTCACAAATATTAAATACAGTCAGGATGAATCCATCCTCATAAAGGGTGCACTTTTAGAGGAGGCCATGTTTAAGCTATCACACACATTATCATCCTTTTTAATCCATAAAGTATAATCTACTTCGTGTGGAATTTTTACTCTTCAAAATTGAAAATTGAACAAAAAACTGATATTGTAAATCCACTACGATATCGACCTTCTCCTTTCATTCATTCCCTTTCCCTCTTACCCATCACTGAGTACTATCATAATATAGACAAGTATCACATAATTAAGTACAAATCAGGGGATCATTTATGCATAAGTGCAGTGGCATACTTTAAATTTGCGCACTTTGAGACAACAAAGGTCTCAAAATGATGACAGGTGCCTGATTTAAATTAAGCCCTAGAGCAATGCAAAGTTATTTTTGTAAAAATGAAGTGTTCTGCATGCAACGTTTTTCCTTCATTTTTTAAGTTATGTATCGTTAAACTAAAGCAATTTGCAGTCATGAGTTTCAAAGAAATTAGTGATTTAATAACCAATGTCACATTTCCCAAAACCATTTAGCCACTGCCTATTATTGCCTTATCTTGTTATGTCTGGATCAAAACCTCTCATCAAATTGTAATTATTAGTAGTGTTAGCATAAATTTCTGTTTAACATATATGGTAAATCTTTACGCTAAATACACTGAAAGGATAGATGATGGAATATCTGGTTCCTGGGCAATGGAACACTGTCACCCCTCTCGCTAGTGGACGAACCCACTGATTGACAGGTAAACAGGTACACTGCATCATTGCATTCATTAGAAGGTAATTCGTTGCCAGATAACGTTGTGAAATCTGCAGATTTATTTAACAAGTACAGGTCAATGCTGAAAAAACGTTGCAAGTTAGAGTTAAATTTGAAAGTGTCTGCAATTCTGCCCAGACACAATAGGAGGGAGTATATGATGTCAATCAATTCGGCAATGGAGAGATTGTGCAAGGCTCACAGGGTACAATTTTTTTCAGTGTGGTCTGTGCTTACTAACAGAAGAGACTGCTTCTACAGGGATGGGATACACTTAAATTGAAAGGATGCAAGAATATTTGCTAATACTATCGAGGCAATGTTAGATGGGTCGGAAAACTGCTAGATTGGGTGGATTCACAGACTAAAAGATTGACGATAGCCGCAGGCAGAGGGGAAAGTGATTCTTGCACTGCTTCTATTGCAATGAACAGCCACATAGAGAGCAAGTTCCTGGTGATTTCTAGAGCTGCTGGGAGTCATCATGGAACAAATAAATATATGGGCTGTGTTAGGGTAACTAAGAGTAAGAACAAGTGCATGTATACTTGCATGTAACTAGAAGTAAAATTGATGAATTTGAAGTGCTGTTCAAGACATCAAAAGTGGATATTGTTGGGATATCAGAGAATTGCAGAATTGGAAAAGCAGTGCAGAATTGGTATTTGGGGAGTACAATGTGTACAGAAAGGGAAGAGGGGGGTTATGCTGTTAGTTCAGAAACACATAAAATCTAAGGAAGTGCATCAAGTTGACAAGGGGTGGACAGTGCAATGTTGAGTCTGTTTGGTGTGACATAAACACCAGGAAAGGGAAAATGAGAGTAGGAGAATGTTATAGGCCTAATCACTCTGATGAGTATAATGAACAGTTGTGCAGAGAAATAGAATGGGTCAATAAATCAGAATATTGTTATCCCCCATAACAATAAATCTTGTTATGGGGGATTTTAACTTTCCAGATATTGATTGGAATTTGTGGGTTGGTCACTCAGACACTAGCAAGGCTTTTGTGGATTTACTGGATGAGTGTTTTCTACGTGTTCGAGGGGCAACCAGAGGGAGTAATACCCTTGATCTGATTATCAGCAATGATTATTCATGCATTAAGAATATGCAGAAAAAGGAACAACTAGGTGAGAGTGATCACAGAGTACTGATGTGGGATTTACTTAAAGGTGTAACTACCAACATGGGAAAAGGGAAGAGGTTTTTGTTTTTGTAAAGGTGACTACAGTGGTTTCAGACAGTTTTTAAATTCTATACAGTGGGATCAACTAATGATGTTACCAACAGTGAATCCTAAACGGGAAGCCTTCAGGGAAATAATTTTGGAGGCTACTAGGCTTTTCATTCCAACTAAGAAATACTGTTCAAGGTTTAGGCCTAAATTGATGTCAGATGAATTAATGAGGCTAGTGGCAGAGAAAAAGAATATTTGAAAAATAATAAGAGGAGGTGGCCATATTTGATCTCCAATGTGTGGGCCTTTACACGAAGACAAATGATCACTATTTAAGTTTCAGGTTTAACCCGATTCAGTAATTTTCATTCCTGTGATCACGACATACGGTCGAAAAGCGTTGTCAGCTTCAGAAAGGAAAATCGTTTTGAATATTTTCATTAGATTCTTTTAATTGTGTTAATTTGATTTTTAATTGTTTTATATTGATTTGAATTGTGTTAAATTGTTTTTTTAATTATTTAATTATTTATATTTTACTCTAGTGTACTGGTAAGTTGTCGATTTTTTTCGTTTTTTCCATTTTAATTTCTGGAGGGTATCATACAGAAGTGTTCTATGTACTACATTGAGGTATACTCCTCTTATTATTTTACAAATATTATTACCAACGCAGAACGTATTGAGTATTACAGCTCTGATTCAAACTATCTAGAGAAAAAGAATATATGGGATGCATATATAGTATCAGGCGACACAGAAGCCTATGGCAGGTATAAACTAGTCTGTAATCAAGTCACAAAGGAGGTTAGGCAGGCGAAGGCAGATTATGAGAAATATTTGGCAAACGATGCAAAGAAAAACAGCAAGGAGTTCGTTACTTAAGTAAACTGTCAGTAATGTAATGATCACTGTCAAGCTGAGCTTCTTCAGAGAGACCTAGATAGACTTCAAGAATGGTCAGAAAAATGGCAGCTGTGCTTTAATCCAACAAAGTGTAAGGTATTACACCTGGGAAACAGTAATCCCAAAATAACTTATTCACTTGGTGGAGTTCAACTAAACCCAGTACTGGAGGAAAGGGACTTGGGTGTTACGATACGGTCAGACATGAAATTCTCTGAGCATTGTAAACAGGTTGCAAGGAAGGCCCATGGTGTCCTATCGATGATCTATCGAACTTTTGCAAGTAGAGATAGGGACGTGATAATCCCATTATATAAGGCCTATGTTAGACCACACTTGGAATACTGTGTTCAAGTATGGAGACCGCACCTAAAGAAAGACATCGAGCTTCTTGAAAGGGTGCAAAGAAGGGTAACTCGCCTGGTGAGATCGGCAAAAGGGCGTCCGTATGAAGAAAGACTTCGAATATGTGGGTTGCAGAGTTTGGAAACTAGACACCTTAGGGGAGATTTGATTGAGGTGTTTAAGGCTCTGAGAGGCATCAGTAAAATGAATGAGGACAAAATTTTCAAGATTATAAATGATGCTAGAACTAGGGAACATAAATTCAAGTTACGCGGGGAAATGTTTAGATTGGACTGCAGGAAGTTTTATTTTAGCCAGCGAGTTATAAATTACTGGAATAAGTTGCCTTCATGGGTGGTAGAGGCCGACAGTTTGGGGAAATTCAAAGGTCATCTGGATAGTACTTTCGGGTAAGGGAAGCGCATAGGATGATAGGATTAATTTCCTTTTTATTTAATTTTTAATTTCATTTTATTATTTTTATTTATTTATTAATTATTATTATTTATTTATTTATTTAATTTTTGTTTTTATCATTGTTTTGTTCGGATTTTTTTTTTTTTTTTTTTGGCTGGTGCAGCATAAGCCATAGGCTTTCTTGCACCATACGGCCGTTACTAATACTAATACTAAACTCTAGAAGGAAAGGGATGAATCAGATTGGACCACTTAACATAGATGGGGTGACTATTAATGATCATCCTCAGGTAGCTGATAAACTGAATGAGTATTTTGCATCTACATTCACACATCAGCAGTTATTCAATGAGGGGAGTGCCAGAAGTTGATCTAAATAAACAGTGAATTCTAAATAGGAAGCCTTCAGAGACTTAACTTTCAAGAATACTAGGCTTTACATACCAACTAAGAAATACTGTTCAAGCCTAAATGGATGTTGGATGAATTAATGAGACTCGTGGCAGAAAAGAAAAATGCATGGGATTTTTCTTCTCTTCATGCAAAAATGCATGGGAGCATCATAAATTATCAGGCAACACAGACACCTATATCAGATATAAGCTAGCCTGTAATCAAGTCACAAAGGAGGTTAGGAAGGCGAAGGCAGATTACGAAAAATCTTTGGCAAAGGACACAAAAAAAACAGCAAAGAGTTCTTTACTTATGTAAACTCTAGAAGAAAGGGAATGAATCAGATTGGTCCACTAAACATAGATCATTCGATTATTAATGATCCTGCTCAAGTAGCTGATAAACTGAATGAGTATTTTGAATCTACATTCACACATGAGCAGTTATTCAAGGAGGGGAATGCCAGTAAGTTTATCAAACTCTAACAGGGAGCAAAGTGATTTTGTGAAAACTGAGGGCAAAGTGGAGGAGAAATTGTTGAAGTTAAACATAAAAAAGGCACCACAAGGAGATGGAATCTACTTCCCTTGTTGCCAGTGGCAACAAGGGAAGTAAGCAAACCCTTAGCCATAATTATGAGAGCATCCTTAGAGTCAGAGGAGGTCCCCATTGACTGGAGATGTGCAAATATATCCACAATTCACAAAGGTGGTTCGAAGGGTGACACAAATAATTATAGACCTGTCAGTTTAACTTCTGTTCGTGGGAAAATAATGAAGTCACTGGTTAAAGAGGTGAAACAGAATCACCTAGACAAGACTGCAGTA
Source organism: Mastigoproctus giganteus (assembly GCF_048544385.1). NCBI lineage: Eukaryota > Metazoa > Arthropoda > Arachnida > Uropygi > Thelyphonidae > Mastigoproctus > Mastigoproctus giganteus. The sequence goes on from NC_143583.1 coordinate 219,303,114, forward strand.
ATAGTTCAGACACAGCATGGGTTTGTTAAGGTGAAGTCTTGTCTGACCGATTTTATTGGATACTACGATGTGGTAACAAAGGAACTGTATGCAAAAAATAATTTTATATCATACACTTGGATTTCAGGAAAGCTTTTGATACTGTTATTTATGGAGAACTGCTGTACAAATTGGAGCAGTATGGCATTAAGGGAAAGTTACTGCAATGGATAAAGGGATGGTTGATTGGGAGATGACAGAGAGTGGTAATAAATGGACACTACTCTTTATGGACTAATGTCATTAGTGAATCCCAAGGATTCGGTGCTGGGCCCATTGTTTTGTGTATTTATCAATGATATTGATGACGGTATATCAGGATTAATGTCCAAGTTTGCAGATGATACAAAGGTTGCCAGGGTTGTTAATAACAATAAAGACAGTATGCTACTGCAACAGGATCTAGAAAAGTTAGACAGATGGGCCGAGAAATGGCAACTGAAGTTTAACTTTGACAACTGCAAAGTACTGCATACGGATAGCAGTAAACAAAACAACAGCCTGCCTTTAACCAAGTAATTAGGAGACATTGTTTTATTAGGAGACTCCATTGTCAGGGAAACGGGGAATATTTTTTGTAATAAGGACAGGTGGAGCAGAATCAGGGTATGTCTGCTGGGGGTAACTATTGATGATGTCACCAACAGATTGTCAGATTTTAAAGGGGGTAAAGAAAATATAATTATTCATGTGGGGACAAATGATATTAAACGTACACGATCTGACGATTTGTTGGAAAAATACAGGACCATGCTGAGGAAATGTCGCGAGCTAGGCCATAATGTCTATGTGTCTGCAATTCAGCCGAGACACGATAGGAGGGATTATATGTTAAGAGCCTTGTGGATTAACTCAAGACTTGAAGGAATCTGCAAGGCTTTAGGGGGTAAATTTCTATCAGCATGGCCCACACTTGTAGGTAGAAGGAATTTGTTTTGTAGAGACGGGATGCACTTGAACAAAGGTGGTGCAAGAGTTTTTGCCAGTATTATTGAGGATACCTTAAAGGTTCAGGGAAACTGCTAGTTAGGGGGGGGGGATGTGGGTAATACTGACACACGTATATCTAATAATATTGGTCAATGTAACTCTTGCACATACCTTAAGAGTTCTTATCTGTTACCCCAACAGGACATATTATCTAGTTGTTCTGGGGGTAAACACGTTTCACGTGAGCGGGTAGCTAATATCAGGGAAGAGCCTAAAAAAACTTCAAGGGTTGTGTTAGGGTTGTTAAATATACAAGAACAGTAAATCTTAATTGTTTGTACAGTAACATTAGAAGTGTCTTCAATAAAATGAGCGAATTCGAACTGCTGGTTAAAACAAGTAACACAGACATAATAGGGCTTACAGAGACGTGGTGCCACCTGGAAATTGGAGATGATGAGTTTAAGTACGGCTTGTATAATGTATTTAGGAAGGATAGGGTAGATAGAAGGGGTGGTGAGGTAATGCTTCTCATCAGAAGCAGCCTGAGTGCGATGATAGCTTCCCGGATTCAGACATTTCACATGCTAGTATAGAGTCTGTATTGTGTGAAATAGTTGGAAACAAAGGTATAATGCGAGTAGGAGTAATCAACAGACCAGGTGATGGTGAAAATTATGAGAAAAGCCTCTACATGCAAATGGAATGGGCAAGTAAGCGTCAATGCCTTATTATGGGTGATTTCAATTTGCCTCTAATTGATTGAAGTAAATGGGAAGGAAACTCGACATGGGGAACAAAATTTTTAAATCAACTAGACGACTGTTATTTGTATCAACATGTCAGGGAAAGTACTAGAGAAAAGAATATCCTAGGCCTCATAATCACACATGAATCAGATATAACAGGGCTGACAGTAGAGGAACCAGTAGCAGGAATTGATCACAGAGTTCTACGGTGGATGATGACGAGAGAGGTAACAGAAGTAAAAGGCAAAGGAATGGGTTTTAATTTCAGAAAAGGAAATTACGATGCCTTAAGGTACTACATGGCCTCTATTAACTGGGTAGATATCGTGCAGAAAATGAATACATTTGAACTGTGGTGCGCTTTTAAAACATTAATCACAGATGCCTTGAATGCGTTTATATACCATTAAAAAAATACTCCACGAGGAGGGTTCCAAGTTGGATGAATAGTGAAGTTGCCACATTACTTGAGGAGAAAAAAGGTGGCATGGAAAGGTTACAGAGCAATAAAAAGTACTGAAGCCTATAACAGCTACAAGGTGATGTGTAATAGAGCCACAGAAAAGGTTCGACAGGCAAAGGCAGTTTATGAGAAATCACTAGCAAACAGAGCAAAGAGGGGGGATAAAGAATTCTTCACATATATAAATTCCAAGAAGAGCAGGACAAACCAGATCGGACCTTTACGTAAGGGAAAGGGGATAGTATTAAATACACCAGCTGCCATTGCAGATGAACTCAACAGTTATTTTGCATCGATATTTACAAATGAAAAACCTTTTGTGGCAATGGGAAATTGTGGGAGCGAAATTAAAAAATATGTAATTAATGATATTGAAATTTCGCAAGATTATTTAATGAAAAAACATTCGAGCCTACAGACTAGTAAGGCTCCTGGAGTTGATGGAATACACCCTATAATCTTAAGGGAGGCGGCAAGTGAGTACATTGAACCATTGAGGCTAATTATGCGAGCATCACTAGACTCTGGGGAGATTCCTTTGGATTGGAAAAGTGCAAATGTATCTCCCATACATAAGGGTGGCTCTAAAAGTGAAGTTGGAAATTATCGACCTGTCAGTCTGACTTCAGTAGTAGGGAAAATCATGGAGGCAATGATCAAGGGTGGAATTCAGGATCATTTGGATTGAATTGAAATTCTCAAGGATACTCAGCATGGTTTTGTAAAGGGAAAATCATGTTAGCATTAGCATTAGTAGAGGCATATGATGCAAGAAAGCAAGCTTATTCAGCATCAGCCAAAAAAAAAAAAAAAAAAAACCCACTCCCATTTCACCCCTCCGTTCGTTCGAAATACCTGTCCAGTTGAGCTTTAAATTTGTTTAGGCTATCAACTTCAACAACAAGTGATGGAAGTCGGTTCCACCAACCAACCACCCGCTGGCCAAAGGCAAATTTCCGCACATCTATCCGACATCCGTCCTTCCTCAATTTGAATTTATGCCCTCTGAGGTGATTATTCTGAGCAAGATGAAGAATCCCATTGGCATTGAGCATGCTCAAACCATTCAAAGCCTTATACACCTCTATCAGATCACCTCGCCGGTGCCTAGTCTCCAGACTCTGTAATTTGCAAAACTTAAGCCTTTCTTCGTAAGAGCAACCCTTTGGTCCATTTACTAATCTTGTTGCCCTTCTCTGTACCCGTTCCAGCAGCTCTACATCCTTCTTGAAATGAGGCCTCCAGACCTGTATACAGTACTCAAGATGTGGCCTAACCATTGCCTTATACAAGGGAATAATCACCTCCTTATCCCTGCTAGAAAAATTCCTGTATATCATTGACAAGACACCATGAGCTACTCTTGCAGCTCATCTGCACTGCTCAGAGAACTTCATATCTGCCTGCACAATTACCCCCAGGTCCTTTTCATTCTCCACCACTGTCAGTGTAGTACCGCAGAGTTGATACGTTGCTCTGGGGTTACTGTATCCCATATGTAGTACTTTACATTTGTCAATGTTAAACTTCATTTGCCACCTCTCAGCCCATCTGTTCAACCTTTCCAGATCCTGTTGCAGCAGCATAGCGTCAGTAGTGTCCTTAACGACCCTGCCAACCTTTGTATCATCTGCAAACTTGGACATTAAACTTGATATCCCATCATCAATATCATTCATAAACACCGAAAACAACAACGGACCCAACACTGAACCTTGAGGGACCCCACTAATAACATTAGTCCACGTTGAGCAGTGTCCATTGATTACCACTCTCTGTCTTCTGCCACTCAACCATCCCCTTATCCATAGCAGCAATTTGCCTCCAATGCCACACTGCTCCAATTTGTGCAGCAGTCTTCCATGTGCAACAGTATCGAAAGCCTTTCTAAGATCCAAATATATAATATCAAAGTTATTCCCTGCATCCAGTTCTTTTGTGACTACATCATAGTATCCAATCAAATTGGTCAGGCAAGACCTGCCCTTAACAAAACCATGCTGCGTCTGAGCTATAACGGAATTCTTGTCTAGATGATCCTGCAGTGCTTCTTTAACCAGTGCCTCCATTAATTTACCTGGAACAGAAGTTAAACTAACAGGTCTATAATTACTTGTGTCAGCCTTTGATCCTCCTTTGTGAATTGGGGTTCCATTTGCACATCTCCAGTCTATGGGTACCTCCCCTGAGTCCAAAGAAGCTCTCATAATTATGGCTAGGGGTTTGCATACTTCCTTTGCTGCCTCCTTTAATATAACTGGATAGATCCCATCCACCCCAGGTGCCTTTTTTATGTTTATCCTCAACAATCTCTCCTCCACTTTCCTCTCAGTTATTACAAAATCATCCAGCTCACTGCCAATGTTTACTTTACCTACATCATTCTCCTTCCTGAATAACTCCTCATGCGTGAATGTAGATGCAAAATACTCGTTTAGATTGTTAGCCACCTGAGCAGGATCCTCAACTGTTGAACCATCAATATCCAGTGGACCAATCTGATTCATCCCTTTCCTTCTCAAGTTCAAGTATGTAAAGAACTCTTTTCTGTTTTTCTTTGCATCCTTTGCCAATGATTTTTCGTAGTCTGCCTTTGCCTGCCTAATCTCCTTTGTGACTTGGTTACAGACCAACTTATATCTATCATAGGCTTCCATGTCACCCATTAATTCGTATGTATCCCATGCATTTTTCTTCTCTGCCACATGTCTCATTAGTTCATCTGACAACCATTTAGGCCTAAACCTTGAACAATATTTCTTAGTTGGTATGTAAAGCCTGGTAGCCTCCAAGATTAGTTCCTTGAATGCTTCCCATTTTGAGTTTGCTGTTGGTAACATCATCAGTTGGTCCCACTGCACAGAATTTAAATACTGTCTAGGACCATCATAGTCTCCTTTACGAAAACAAAAACCCTTCCCTTTACCTCTGATGGTAGTTACCTCCTTGAGTAAATCCCACTTCAACACACTGTGATCACTGCCACCTAGTGGTTCATTTATCTGCAGGTTCTTAATGCATGAAGAATCACTACTGATAGTCAGATCAAGAGTATTGCTCCCTCTTGTTGCCTCACGAACATGCTGATGTAGAAAACAATCATCCAATAAATCCACAAAAGCCTTGCTAGTGTGCGAGTGACCAACCCACAAATTCCAGTCAATATCTGGGAAATTAAAATCCCCCATTATAAGACTCTCTGATTTACTGGCCCACTCTATTTCCCTGTACAATATCTTATTATACTCATCAGAGTCATTAGGCCTATAACACACTCCTACTCTCAATTTTGATTTCCCTATGCTTATGTCACACCAAACTGACTCGACACTGCCCTGTCCATCGATGTCGACTGGCTTCACTTCCTTGGACTTTATGTGTTTCTTAATTAATAGCATAACCCCTCCTCCCCTCCTGTCCTGTCTATCCTTTCTATACACATTGTATTCCCCAAATTCCAGTACCGCATTACTTATATCTGTGTGACACCACGTCTCTGATATCCCAACAATATCTGCCTTTGATGTTTTGAGCAATACCTCAAATTCATCAAATTTATTTACCAAGATGTTTAGCAAATCTGGTTCTCTATTTCGAAAGGGTCACTCACGAGCTGGATTTAGGGAGTAATTTCAACATTGTTTATTTAGATTTCAGCAAAGCTTTTGACTCAGTCCCACATGAGCGGTTGCTTTATAAGCTGGAACAGGTTGGAATCACTGGGAAATTCCTTAGATGGATAGAAGGATGGCTTCAGGGCAGGAGGCAGAGGGTTGTGATAAATGGCTATTCCTCAGATTGGGCTGATGTAAAAAGTGGGGTTCCCCAAGGATCAGTATTAGGACCACTGTTGTTTTTAATTTTCATAAATGACATTGATGAAAGGATAGAGGATGTGTTGTCTAAATTTGCAGATGATGTTAAAATTGGTAGAGTAGTTAATGATCACTGTCAAGCTGAGCTTCTTCAGAGAGAGACCTATATAGACTTCTGGAATGGTCAGAAAAATGGCAGCTATGCTTTAATCCAACCAAGTGTAAGGTATTACACCTGGGAAACAGTAATTCCAGAATAACTTATTCACTTGGTGGAGTTCAACTAAACCCAGTACTGGAGGAAAGGGTCTTGGGTGTTACGATACGGTCAGACATGAAATTCTCTGAGCATTGTAAACAGGTTGCAAGGAAGGCCCATGGTGTCCTATCGATGATCTATCGAACTTTTGCAAGTAGAGATAGGGACGTGATAATCCCATTATATAAGGCTTATGTTAGACCACACTTGGAATACTGTGTGTTCTAGTATGGAGACTGCACCTAAAGAAAGACATCGAGCTTCTTGAAAGGGTGCAAAGACGGGTTACTCGTCTGGTGAGATCAGCAAAAGGGCATCCTTATGAAGAAAGACTTCGAATATGTGGGTTGCAGAGTTTGGAAACTAGACACCTTAGAGGAGATTTGATTGAGGTGTTTAAGGCTCTGAGGGGCATCAGTAAAATGAATGAGGACGAAATTTTCAAGGTTATAAATGATGCTAGAACTAGGGGACATAAATTCAAGTTACGGGGGGGAAATGTTTAGATTGGACTGCAGGAAGTTTTATTTTAGCCAGCGAGTTATAAATTACTGGAATAAGTTGCTTTCATGGGTGGTAGAGGCCGACAGTTTGGGGAAATTCAAAGGTCATCTGGAATTTTTTTTTTTTTTTTTTTTTTTTTGATTTGGTAGTTGTTGGCGCATCGACTTCTGTGGCCATATTGCACCTCCCAAGGTTTTTGCAGTACTTTGATCCAAGCCCGAGGCGGGAATCGAACCCGTGACCTTTGGGTTGCCGGGCAGGTACTTTACCCACTCGGCTAGGTCATCTGGATAGTACTTTCGGGTAAGGGAAGCGCATAGGATGATAGGTTTAATTTCCTTTTTTTTTTTATTAATTATTATTATTATTATTTATTATTATTTTTTTTTTGTTTTTATCATTGTTTTGTTCGGATTTTTTTTTTTTTTTTTTTTGGCTGGTGCAGCATAAGCCATAGGCTTTCTTGCACCATGCAGCCATTACTAATACTAATACTAATACTAACCCAAGGGGAACGTATCAACTGTGTGGTACTACACTCAGGGAGGTGGAGAATGAAAAAAACCTGGGAGGGTAATTGTGCAGTCAGATATTAAGTTCTCTGAGCAGGGCAGATGGGCTGCCAGAGCAGGTCTTAAGAGTTTTGTTAATAACATATAGGTTATGTTATTTTGGTTTTTAGGAGCATTAGCAACTAAGGCCATATTGCTCCGGGATATGCGGTGGTCATTCCCTGACCTTTCCGCATCCTCCATATTTGGTGGTGACGGGCTCGAACCCCAGCCTAATCAAGAAGCATGTGCTATGCACTGCTGCTCCTTCCCACCTGGCTACGGAGGAGCCAATGATATATAGGAATTTTGCCAGCAGAGACAAGGAGGTGATTATCCATTTGTATAAGGCAATGGTGAGACCACACCTTGAGCACTGTATACAGGTCTGGAGGCCTCATTTTAGGAAGAATGTAGAGTTTCTAGAATGAGTAACAAGATTGGTGAGAGGAACAAAGAGGTGTGCTTACGAAGAAAGGCTTAAGTTCTGCAAGTTGCAACATCTGGAGACTAGGAACCTGCGAGATGATCTGATCGAGATGTACAAGGCCTTGAATTGTTTGAGCAGGCTCAATGCTAATGGGATACTTCCACTTGCTCAGATTAAAAACCTGAGGGGACATAGGTTCAAATTGAGGAAAGACAGTTGTAGAATAGATGTGCAGAAGTTTGCCTTTAGATAGCAGGTGATTAATTGCTGGAACAGGCTTCCATCTGTTGTTGTGGAAGTTGACAACTTGAATAAATTTAAGGCCGGACTAGACAAACATTTGGAGTGACCGGATGGGTTAAGTCGGAAGGGTTTTTTTTTTTTTTTTTTTTGTGGCTGATGCTGTATAAGCTGGCTTTTTTGCATCACATGCCTCAACTAATGTTAATGCTAGTTAACTGACTGAAAGAGAGATGATAGGGGTGCCCAATGCATGGGTCACTCTATCATGGAGGTGGTAAAGAAACTGCACTATTCCCTTTTGACAGCATCAAAAGTGTATCAAGAATATGCCATTTCCGGAAAAACATCTCATCATGGATAGCGTTGTGAGCGGAGAAAGGTGGTGGATGAATGTGGTTGTTGATGTCTGTCTCGCATTGTTTCAGCCAACTGGAGAGTGACAATAGCACAAATCACTGCCGACTTCAATGAGGGAGGTGCTAGAAACATCCACAAAGACCATCAGGCGATCATTAGCCACAATATGTTATGTGAGCCGCTGACTTACCAGAGTCCCATTGCTAACACCACAACACAGGACTCTACGCCTGAACTGGTGAAAGAACATTGGCACTGGACCTTGGATGATTCCAGTTGGATCTCCTGGTCCGATCAGTCCCATTTCGAGTGGATGGGAGGGTATATATCTGGAGGGAACTGCATGCAGCTATGCACTTGTCATGTCAAAGGAACTGTTCAGGCAAGTGGATGGTCGGTAAGAGTCTGAAGTATGTTCACCTGGCACACGTTAGGACCTCTGGTAAATTCAGACACATCTCTGAATGGTGCAGGTTATGTGTCCATCCTTGCAGACCATCTGCATCCCTTCATGGCCATCGTGCACTCAGAGAGCAATGTGCTTCCACACACAGGCGTGATGACTAGAACATGGTTCAAAGAGCATTCCACAGATTTTACCACCATGGAATGGCCTCACCGTTCCATGGTGAACCCTGTGGAGCATCTTTGGGATCCAAGTCTTCGGATCCACCTCCCAGGAATGTGAAGGAATTATGGATGGTGAGCAAGCATAGATGGAAATACCTGTGGGACGATTTCGTGATTTAGTATACTCAATGCCTCACCATGTGACTGCCCTTATCTGGGCAAAAAGTGGGTCTACCCATTACTAGACAGGTATCCCATGATTTCTCTCCATTCAGTATACAAGGGTTAGTTCATAAGTAATGGCTCCTGGGTGAAATATACATTTTGTAGTTCAGTTAGCATCAACAAGTTTTATATATTGCTAGTGTATATATTATGACATAAATATGCTAAAGTAAAAGTTTCTGTCTGTTACAGATCTGAAGTTATGAACAATTAAACTGATGTCTGTTTCTCCCAGTGGTTAGTGTCAGAGTTCCTTTTCAAGTCAGGAAAAAACACAGCTGTCCAGATTCGTGATATATTGAAGAAATGCTTTGTTTGTTTGTTTGTTTGTTAATTGGTTTTTAGGAGCATTAGCAACTAAGGCCATATTGCTCCGGGGGATATGTGGTGGTCATTCCCTGACCTTTCCACATCCTCCGTATTTGGTGGTCACAGGCTCGAACCCTGGTGTAATCAAGAAGTGTGTGCTATGCATTGCTGCTCCTGCCCACCTGGCTACGGAGGCGCCTTGAAGAAAATGCACCAGCAGCAAGAAATTATTCATTAAAGAAATGTTTTTAGGCTTGCACATTTTAAAGGAGTCACAGACATTTATAACCAGCCACAGCTCTGATATTTATAACCAGCCAACATTTTTACATTGAAGAAATCACAAAGATTTTGTATGAAATGATTCAGAAAGACAGAGAAATAATCACATGCAATGATAAAGAAAAATGTGGTTAAAACGAGGTACTCCAGCTGTACACAATAGAAATGAAATACTCCGGACAGGAGAGTAATAACTTTTAAAAGGCTTGATAATGAACAACCATTATTCCAAACACCATTATATGTAAAGAACATCTCTAACATCTCCAGTAAATAAAAAAATGTTGAATTGCCAAATTATCACAAAAAATGATGGACACATTATTTTGGGTAGACAAGGCCCAATTTCAGTAGATTTTTTAGAGAAAAGTCAGATTATAAATATGGAAAAATATTGCCAAACACATTGTTATGTGTGGTTCCAATACATACTGTGAGACTATAGACAGACAATGAACCTTGTATCACCAACATATATTCCTCTAAAGCATCAAAAAACTTTAGGCATCAAGTTCTTTTAAACTCTATGCAAAACGTTTATATGCCTGAAATGGTTTTTGCAATGCCTTCTGGCCAATTAAACTATTCAAAAACATTGTCACTGATATTCAAAGAACAACTCCAGCATGCAGGCACTTTATTCATAACAGAATTTTTACAGAATACAGTCAAACTTGGTTATAACAAGCATCAAGAGACCGAAACATTTCCTGGTTATAACCATTACTCACTATATCAGAGATGAGTTAAATCTACCTTGTATTTTTTTTTAATTCTCAATAACTTGATAAAAAGATAGACTCAAAAAACCAAATAAATGTTAGAAAGAAAAAAAAAAAAAGTAGTATATAGCTACATATTATTTGTATTAATATACTTGTATAAACTACAATACACTTAATATTAAACACAATTTATTTGTCTGTAATTTTAAAACCATACACTTAATATTAAACACAATTTCTCCATAATTAAAAACAATTCCTTGTCAATCCATTCGGCCTTGGAAAGATTGTGCAAGGCTCAAAGGGGTAGAATTTTATTCAGCCTGGTCTGTAATTGTTAACAGGAAAGCCTACTTCTACAGGGATGGGATACACTTAAATAGAAAGGGTGCAAGAGTATTTGCTGATGCTATCGAGGCAGTGTTAGGTGGGCCAGAAAACTGCTAACTTGGGGGGGGATACAAGGACTAATAGATTAACAGTAGCCAATGGCAGAGGTGAAAGTGATTCTTGCACTGCTTCTATTGGAATGAGCAGAAGCCTGGAAAACAAGATGCAGGATATTTCAGAGACTGCTGGGAGTCATTGCAGTACAAGTAAACACGTGGGTTGTGTTAGGGTAGCTAAGAATAGGAACAGGTGCATGTATACTTGCGTGTACACAAATGCTGGGAGTTCGGTAAATAAATTTGATGAATTTGAAGTATTTCTCAAAACATCAAAGGCAGATATTGTTGGGATATCAGAGATGTGGTGTCACATAGATATAAGGAATGCAGAACTGGAATTTGGTTTTTTTTTTTTTTTTTTTTTTGATTTGGTAGTTGTTGGCGCATCGGCTTCTGTGGCCATATTGCACCTCCCAAGGTTTTTGCAGTACTTTGATCCAAGCCCGAGGCGGGAATCGAACCCGCGACCTTTGGGTTGCCGGGTAGGAACTTTACCCACTCGGCTAGCCCGGTCGGCCTGGAATTTGGGGAGTACAATGTGTACGGAAAGGATAGACAGGATAGGAAGGGAGGAGGGGTTATGCTATTAGTTAGGAAACACATAAAATCAAAGGAACTGAAACCAGTCGACACCATTGGACAGTGCAGTGTCAAGTCAGTTTGGTGTGACATAATAATTATAAATTTTAAGTTAGAATTGGCATTAGTAAAGGCATATGATGCAAGAAAGCAAGTGATATAGCATCAGCCAAAAAAAAAAAAAAAAAAAAAAAAAAAAGCCCTTCTCATTTCACCCATAGTTTGTCTGTTGAGTGGGAAAAGACAGAGTAGTAGTAAATGGATTTGTGGACTAACATTATTAGTGGATTCCCCCAGAGTTCGGTGTTGGGCCAACTGTTGTTTCGTATATTTATCAACGATATTTATGAAGGTATATCAAGCTTGTCAAAGTTTGTAGATGATACAAAGGTTGGCAGGCTTGTTAATGACAGTAATGGCAGTGTACTGCTGCAACAGGATCTAGAAAATTTGAGCAGATGGGTTGAGAAGTGGGAACTGAAGTTTAACATTCACAAATGCAAAGTACTGCATATGGGTAGAAGTAACCCCAGAAAAATGTACCAACTGTGTGGTACAGCACTTACTGTGGTAGAAAATGAAGAAGATCTAGGAGTAATTTTGCAGTCAGATATAACGTTTTCTGAGCAACAGAGCACGCCGTAGATTATTGTAAATGATATACAGGAATTTTCCTAGTAGGGAAAATTCCTGTATATCATCCTCATTTTAAGAAGGATGTAAAGCTGCTGGAACGAGAAGTGCAAAAAGAATAATGAATGGAACAAAGGGTTGCTCTTATGAGGAAAGGCTTAAGTTGTGCAAATTACAGTGTCTGGAGACTAGGCATCTGCGAGGTGATCTGTTTTTTTTTTTTTTATGAAAACCCCAATTAGTACTGTGCATGGGTTGAAGGAGAAGTATGGGGGGGAGGGGGATGCCAGAAACTTTGCTCTAGAGACTAAACATGGGTTTCACATTTCTTTGAGGTGTATAAAGTTTGAATGGGTTGAGCATGCTCAATGTTGATGGGATTCTTCCTTTTGTTCAGAATAATCGCCTGAGAGGGCATAAATTCAAATTGAAGAAAGACAGTTGTAGGATAGCTGTGCGGAAGTTTACCTTTGGCCAGTGGGTAATTGATTGCTGGAACAAACTTCCATCTGTTGTTGTAGAAGCTGATAAATTTAAGGCAGAACTAGAGAAACATTTGGAGCGAGTGGATGGGTGAAACGAGAAGTCGTTTTTTTTTGGCTGATGCTGTATAAGCTTGCTTTCGTGCATCATGTGCCTTTACTAATGCTAATATGTTGGTCACAGTGAATATACGTTTTCTTACTATTTTGGTCCTTGAGGTTGTCATAGACATTCTCTCAGATATGCCAAACAAGCTGTACCTGCTACCTGGGAGTCTAAAACGCTGATGGAACTGATATTCGGGTGACACTCAAGTCAAGTGGACCCAATTTCGGCGAAGTCCGGACGGTCTGCGACAGCCAAATCCTCTGCTTGCACCTTCACGATGGTGGGACTGTTAGTAATCCTGGATATAACCTCCATGCACAAGTACATGGTGGGTGACCACTCAGGTGTGAACCAAAGTAAGCAGGAGTCGAGGTGTGGCGCCCACACCACATGGAGGAATGCCACCCCTCTATGTTACCAGGCAGTACTAGGTGGCAGATGACTCACATGAACCGGTGAAATACCACCACTTTGCTTATTGGAGGCTTGAAGTGGTGGAACCCATGTTTAGTCTCTAGAGCTAAGTTCCGGTAAACCCTTCAGATCACAACAAGTACAAGAAAATTCATTTCTTGGAATTCTACTAAAATTCTTGAAATTACAGGAATTCTATTCCATAATTACTAAAGTGGCAATATAGTACTTTATAACTAATTGAATATTCAAAAATATTGCAGAAATTAAACTATTACATTAAATTAATTTCATTAAATTAAAATACAGGTAACCCTCGTATAACACAGTTATTAGGTTCCAGTAAAATTTGTGTTGTGTGAAACCATGTTATACAGGACTAAGGAAAAGTACAAAAAGGGGGGGGGGGGGGTTACGTTCCAAAAGCAACAAAAAAACAATATTTCATTAACGAAATGTTAACAACACTAACAAAAATACACCATTCTATATTTCGTGTATTTTCTACTCTCTTTAAAAAAATCAATAATCTGGGTTTTTTTGCTTTTGCTTAGTTCCATACGATAGAACTGAGCAAAAATGCTTAGTTCCATCGTATGGCACTAAGCATTTTTGAAGTTCCCTTTTGAACTTTGGGCTCCTTTCATTCAAGAATCTGCATTCAAAAAATAAGATTCTAATTGCTCGGCTAATGTTATGCCTTCCCGTATGCATTTTAGTGTAAAATTTGGAAGTTTAGAATTCATCTGCTCTATCATCCTCTGAACCGATTTGATTTTACCTCCGATGCCATTTGCACCAAATCCGCTATGCCGGCTTCTTTTTCTACCTTGAACATATTAAGTAATCATATATTTTTTTATTTTTTTAGGAGCATAGGCAACTAAGGCCATATTACTCCATGTATATTGTCTATAAATTGCATGTGTGCTGAGGTCAATTTTCTGTTTTGCTGGACAAAAAATCTGAATTTTCGGGAGAAAAAACCATGCTATCCTCACCCAAGCCCAACTAACTCAGCCGCTTTGGGAAAAGGACCCATAAAAACTCCTCCCTTCATGGACGTGAATCAACCTAGGCCTTTTCCAGCTGGTGTGGGGAGCAGGGCGATTCTATCAACTGTGCTACACACAAGGGCTTCAGTAGTCGTATCATCAAAACTTTCCCCTCCTACTGACATAGCAAGTTCTACTATCACACCGATTCCATTTTCTGCCCATTCGATCATATTTCCTGAATGAACTGACTCCAGGCATACAATTAAAGTTGATGGTTCTACTTCTTTCAGCGATAAGTATGATTCTGATACAGTCCACAATTGAGAAATGTTTCCATGCCTCCATTACTTCAATAGATTCAAAATCAATTTTTTTCCAAAATCCACTGTAACGATTTTCTGATGGAATGAGTTTTAAAAGTGGATAAAATGCCTTGATCTAATGGCTGAATGAAAGAAGTTGTATTAATCTAGTACAATTGTGGCGGTAGGAATGTAAGTTCAACGTTTGGACAACTTCAATCTTTTGGATGGCCTGGTGTGCTATCCAACAGTAATAAAACTTTAAAATCTAGATTTTTCCACAAGTTCAATAGCACAGAATGTAACACAGGGATTTCTTGATAATGTTTTCTTGACTAGTGAGTCAACAGTGGGGATTCAAAAAGAGTGGAAACACTGAAAAATTACATCCCAACATAATAGCATAGTTTTACCCAAACAAAAATACCCTGTTATGTGAGATTTACCAAAATTCTCTAACTGTGTTAGAGTGAAACCATGTTATATAACTACTAGGTTGTGTGAGGATTGCTGGAATTTATCAATCGTATTAGAGCAAAACATGGTAGAAGTACCGTGTTATACGGGGGTTGCCTGTATTCAATAAAATACAAAAGCTATCAACATGGCATGCTAAAATGAAAAGTACCTTTCAGCTAATTCCAATGCTTCTGAATTAGGAGGAGGGATAACAAAACATACACCAGGAACCATTCCCTCAGTTCCACTGGAATTAATTACCTACAAATATAAATTAACAAGTTAAAAGAGATTAACCTCAATGTAATTCTATCAAAATTCAAAAAGTCCCACAACGTGACCCTTAACCCTATCCATCAATTTTCATGAAACTTGGCAAGTTTGTTTGGCATCAAGACTATGCACGTCTACCAATTTCTGGTAACTGACATTTTTAAAAATTTTTGTTTCTCATAGGTTAATTTAGTTGCACATTTTTTCTTAATTCATAAACATTTACAGACTTTATTAAGAGCCATACAGTAAATTTATGGTTCCTTGAGAAGACTTGGCTGCAGTACTGATGTATGAAATTTATGAAATGAACATAAAATCCATTTTCTCAGTTTTCACTAGAATAAATTATCTTTATAGACTGAATATATTTTTTTTTTTTTTTTTTTATGAGAACCCCAAACACGAGAGGTATTATAACCTATAGCACTTAGTACCGTGCTTGGGTTGGAGGTTGAGAAGACGAAAGAAGATATTTGTTGATATTGGACTTGAACTTCTGTAGATTATGATTTTCAGGAAATACGTATGAAGGAAGGTTGTTCCAGAAAACAGCAGTTGAATGAATAAATGAGGAAGATGAAAAGTTGGTTCTGTGGGTTTGAAGTTGGACAGTAAATGGATGTTGGCTGGTGGCGGCACGTGTTTGGACTGTTTTGAAAGAGAGAGCGGGAATTATAGAAGCCAATTCAGAAGAACAGTGCCCATGGAAGTATCTGTAGAAGAGGCATGCAGCAGAAACAGTGCGTCTATGAGAAAGCGAGTGGAGAGACTCTGTGAGACATTAATTAACCTAACTGCCCTCTTCTGAATGGAATCAAGAAGCCTGAGAGAGGTTTTGGGGGCACCACCCCAGATGTGGGAAGAATATTCCATGGCAGGGCGGATTTGCGATTTATACAGAGTGAGCAGCTGTTTGGGAGAAAAGTAACGCCGAGAGCGAAAGAGAAAACCAAGTTTTTTAGATGCAGAGTAAGCAATATTTGTAATGTGCTTGTGCCAAGAGAGAGATTAGAAGTCAGGGTAATCCCCAAAAGAGATACATCATTTTGCCTAGAAATCGGAGTGTCACTAAAGATAAGCATAGGAGCAGAAGAATCCTTTTTGCGAGATATAAGACAAGATTGAGTTTTAGAAGGGTTGAAATCAACTAAGTTGTCTTTGCCCCACTGCAGATTTACCTGAAGATTGGCATTTAAGGAATTGCCAGCAGATTTTCGAGAACTTGAAGCTGATTGAGCTGGACAAGGTTTCTCAAAATGGAAAGTTGAATGCAATGTGCTATCATCGGCAAAACTATGGATAGGATTTCCAGTCAATGGAAGAAGGTCATTGATATACAAGAGGAAAAGAGTGGGGGAAAGAACTGAACCTTGGGAGACACCGGCATTAGTGGAGAAGTTAGAAGACAGAGAGCCATCTACCATCACCCTCAGTGAGCAATCAGAGAGAAAACTGGATAACCAATTACTAAAAATAGTTGGCAAACCATAAGATGGAAGCTTGTTTAGAAGACTTTTATGCCAAACACGATCAAAAGCCTTTGAGATGTCAAGAGCAACTACTTGTGTTTCACCGAACCTTTCCATTGAATTAGTCCATAAATGGGTAACATAAGCCAGAATATCACCAGTGGATCGACACTGACGGAATCCATACTGGCAATTGTTGATCAGACGGAAGGTTTCTAGGTAGTTTAAGAGTTGGCGGTTAATTGATTTCTCCATTACTTTAGAAAGAGTAGAAGTAATTGCAATGGGACGATAATTGGATGGGAGGGATTTGTCACCCTTTTTAGGAACTGGCTGGATATGAGCAAATTTCCAAGCAGAAGGAAAAACACCTTTGGAATAAGAAAGTGAAAAAAGGCGGCAAAGAATAGGAGTAAGTTCAGGAGCACAGGTTTTGAGAACAAGTGGAGAAATACCATCAGGACCTGGAGCTTTCTTAGCATCAAGGTTCATCAAAATCCTTCTGATATCCTTTTGACGGAAGACCACAGGAGGCATTGAATGGAGCGTGTTAGGAATGGTGGGAGGTGTTTTACCAAGTTCATTAATACATGAGCTGGAAGAAAAATGGGATGCTAGAAGGTCAGCTTTATCCTTGGCTGAAGTGGCAACAGAACCATCTGGTTTGGACAGAGGTGGGAGTAAAGATGGGCAAAAGTTGCGGCCAATAGCTTTGGCAAGAGACCAGAATGCTCGGCTACCATTAGGGCAAGAAGCAAGTTTTCTACTCTTAGCCTGTTCAAACTCTAGTTTGGACTGATTAATAACTGCTTTACAATTGTTGCGAGCTTTGGTGTAGGCAGAAAATGAAACTGAAGAATTGGAAACAAGCCAATTACGATATGCAACGTTCTTCTCTTGGACAGCCTTAGCACATTTATTGGAAAACCAAGGTTTAGATAAAGGACGAGATTTTAAAGTGGAGTGTGGGATAAAGGATTCCATTCCTGCAAGAATAATTTCACTGACACGATCTGAGCAAACATTGACATCAGAAGTTCTGAAACAGTAATCAGACCAAGGAAAAGAAGAAAAGAAGTCTCGCAGGTCATCCCATTTTGCATTCTTGTAATGCCAAACAATACGAGGTTGGGAATAGCCATGAGATAATGGTTCCATTGGAGAGGAGGCAATCACCAAGTTGTGATCTGAAGTGCCTAAAGGACCTCTCACTTCAACCTTGTACTTAGAAGGGTTGTTTGTGAGAAAAAGATCAAGCGTATTGACTGTATGATTAGGATTGTCCGGTATTCTTGTAGGTAAATGAACAATCTGTGCTAGGTCATTAGTAATTGCAAAAGCCTCAGCATCTCGACCTGCTGGGTCGGTGTGACTAGAAAACGGAAGCCAGCTGGAGTTGTGAACGTTAAAATCACCAAGGAAAATTACCTCACTGTTAGGAAAGTTGGACTGGAGAAAGTCAAGTTGCAAAGAGAGGAAGTCAAAGAGCTCCAAGTGATTAGTGGAGTTGGGAGAATGGTAGGGACAACAGATGAATTTGACACAATGAGGTAGAGAGATTTTAAGCCAGAGAAGATCAAAGAGAGGAGATTCCAAATTGCCAAGTCTCTGACAGGGAATATCAGAACGGACATATGCACAAGTACCACCTTTGAGGTGAAAGGAATCATACAGCAAATAATTTGGACATCTGAGATGAGCAGTAGTTGAATCAACTGATAACTGAGATTCAGTCAGAAAAAGTACATGGGGTTTGGAAGACTGCAAGTGGAAATGGACATCGTTGAGATTAGAATTGAGACCACATATATTTGTGAAATGAATTAGGAAGTCCTTGGGAGGTTTAGATCTTTTCGCAGATATGCTTGCTCTATTATTTTGACAATTCATGGTGTATTCAATAGTAAGAAAAAGTGGGTGGGACATGCTGTATGAAGTAATGAAATTTTTGGATATGGCGTACATGTGGTAAGAATATACCCAGATCCTTGACATAACGTGGCCTCGACAATGCTCCCCGCATACACACTACTCGGACTCCCTCCAGTCACTATCTGGCAGAGTAGAGGTAGCAAGATTATATACTAGCTGATCCGGAAGCTTCCTAGAGAGTTACCAATAGGTTCAGTCCGGTGTACTAACTAGCGGCTGGCCTGCGAACACTGTTTTAGAGCTGTACCCTCGAAATGTAAGGAATATTGGATCTCGCCACGACATTCATCATAACCTCAAAAATCATCAATCATACTGCATGATGGAAGAGATAGGGAAGGGTTGGCCGGAACTTAGCTCTAGAGACTAAACATGGGTTCCACCATTTCAAGCCTCCAATAAGCAAAGTGGTGGTATTTCAATGGTTGATGAGAGTCATCTACCACTAATCTGTCAGTTAATAGCCAATTTAATGCTACTTACATCTGAAAAAGAATACAAAAGTATCAACATGGACATTCTTTCAAAAAATTTAATGATCATAGAAATGGCAACTATTTTAACTATTTTGAAATATACATATTATATAATTTGTGTACCCATGCATAAACATATTTGTTTATGCATGGGTACTGCACTAACATCATTTCTACTACAAAGGTAGTATGAATACATCATTTAATCATATCTCATATTGCGAATACCTTCACATATCGTGTATTGTGATCAAATCTCATTGTGAATACCTTCGCAACGAATTGACAAGGTGTTGCACTGTTTTGAATAAGTAGTCCTTCAGTAGTCCTTGAGGTTGTCACAGACATTCTCTGAGATATGCCAGAGAAGCTGTACTTGCTACCTGGGAGTCTAAAATGCTGTTGGAACTGATATTCAGGTAACATTCAAGTCAAGTGGACCCAATTTCGGTGAAGACCAGACGGTCTGTGACAGCCAAATCCTCTGCCTGCATCTTCACGATGGTGGCACTGTTAGTAATCCTGGGTATAACCTCCATGCACAAGTACGCTGTGTGTGACCACCCACGTGTGAATCAAGGTAAGCAGAGGATGAGGTGTGACACCCACACCACACGGAGGAATGCCGCCCCTCTGTGTTACCAAGCAATACTAGGTGGTATATGACTCTCATCAACTGGTGCAATACCACCACTTTGCTAACTGGAGGCTTGAAGTGGTGGAATTCATGTTTAGTCTCCAGAGCTAAGTTCCGGTCAACCCTTCCCCATCTCTTCAATTATGTAGTATGAGTGATGACTTTTTAGGTCATGATGAACATCATGCCAAGATCTAATCTTCCTTACATTTTGAGGACACAGCTCTAAAATGGTTTGCAGAGCAGCCGCTAGTTAGTACACCAGACGAACCTATTGGTATCTCTTTAGGAGGCTTTCATATCAGGTAGTGCCGCCTTTATTCTGCCAGATAGTGATTGGAGGGAGTCTAAGTTGTGTGTATGCGGGGAGCATTGTCAAGGCCATATTATGTCAAGGATCTGGGTATATTCTTACTGTGTATATGTCATATCCAAAAATTTCATAACTTTATACGGCATGTCCCCCCCCTACTTCTTCTTACTATTGAATACACCATGAATTGTCAAATTAATAGAGTAAGCTTATCTGCAAAAAGATCTAAACCTCTCAAACACTTCTTGTTCATTTCACAAATATACGTGGTCTCAATTCTAATCAAAACGATGTCCATTTCCACTTGCAGTAGGCCAAACCATGTACTTATTCTGACAGAATCTCAGTCATCGGTTAATTCAACTATTGCTCATCTCAGTTGACCAAATTATTCGTCGTATGATTCACTTCGCCTCAAAGGTGGTACTTGTGCATATGTCTGTTCCGATATTCCCTGTCAGAGAATTTGTAATCCGGACTCTTCTCTCTTCGACCTTCTCTGGTTTAAAGTCTCTCTACCTCACTATGCCAAATTCATCTGTTCTCTCTACTGTACTCCCAACTCCACTAATCACTTGGAGCTCTTTGACTTCCTCTCTTTGCAACTTTCCTAACAGTGAGGTAATTTTCCTTGGTGATTTTAATGTTCAAAACTCCAGATGGCTTCCATTTTCAAGTCACACCGACCCAGCTGGTGGAGATGCTGAGGCTTTTGCAATTACTAATGACCTTGCATATATTGTTCATTTACCTACAAGAATACTGGACAATCCTAACCACACAGCCAACAACACTTGACCTTTTTCTCACAAACAATCCTTCTAAGTACACGGTCAAACTGAGTGGTCCTTTAAGCAACTCAGATCACAACTTTGTGATTGTTTCTCCTCCAACTGAGCCTTTATCTCATGGCTATTCCCAACCTCATATTGTTTGGCCTTAAAAGAATGCAAAATGGGATGAAGCGAGATTTCTTTTCTTCTTTTCCCTGGTCAGATTACTGTTTCAAAACTTCTGATGTCAAAATTTGCTCAGATCGTGCCAGTGAAATTATTCTTGTAGGAATGGAATCCTTTATTCAAAAACTCCACTTTAAAATCTCATCCTTCATCTAAACCTTGGTTTTCCAATAAACGTGCTAAAGCTGTTCAAGAGAAGAATGTTACATATCATAACATTCAACTTCTCGAATATCCATTAAAAATTTCTTAAATGCCGATCTCCACGTAATTCTCCAGTTGGGCAAAGACAACTTAGTTGATTTCAATCCTTCTAAAACTTAGTCTTGTCTTATATCTCGCAAAAAGGATTCTTCTACTCCTATGCTTATCTTCAGTGACACTCCGAGTTCTAGGCATGATGATATAGCTCTTTTGGAGATTACCCCGACTTCTAATCTCTCTTGGCACAAGCACATTACAAATATTGCTTACTCTGCATCTAAAAAACTTGGTTTTCTCTTTCGCTCTCGGTGTTACTTTTCTTCCAACTCTGTTAACTCTGTACATATCGCAAATCCACCCTACCATGGAATATTATTCCCACATCTGGGGGCAGTGCCCCCAAAACCTCTCTCAGGCTTCTATATTCCATTCAGAAGAGGGTAGTCAGGTTAATTAATGACTCCTCTCTAACAGAGTCTTTCCACACACTATCTCATAGATGTACTGTTTCTGCTGCACGCCTTTGCTACTTCCATGGGCACTGTTCTTCTGAATTGGCTTTATAATTCCCGCTCTCTCTTCAAAACAGTGTGAACACGGCTGCCACCAGCCAATATCCATTTACTGTGCAACTTCAAACTCGCAGAACCAACTTTTCATCTTCCTCGTTTATTCATTCAAACATTTTCTGGAACAACCATCCTTCATACATATTTCTTGAAAATTACAGTCTACAGAAGTTCAAGTCCAAAGTCAACAAATATCTGATTTCGTCTTCTCAACCTCCAACCCAAGCACGGTACTAAGTACTATAGGTTCTAATACCTCTCGTGTTTGAGGTTTTGATAATATAAAAAAAAAAGACTTGGCTGCAGTACTGATGCATGCAAATCCATGTTCTCAGTTTTTTTCAAGAATAAATTGTCTTTTTAGACCGAATATGCTTGTTCTGTCAGTTAATAGCCAATTTAATGCTACTTACATCTGAAAAAGAATACAAAAGTATCAACATGGACATTCTTTCAAAAAATTTAATGACCATAAAAATGGCAACTATTTTAACTATTTTGAAATATACATATTATGTAATTTGTGTCATTGTAACTAATGACCATAGTCCTGTAACTTACATACATATTTGAAAAAGGTTGTTTATGCATGGGTACTGCACTTGCATCATTTCTACTACTCAGGTAGCATGAATACATCGTTGAATCATATCTCATATTGTGAATACCTTGACATTGAATTATTATTTTTTTTTTATTATTATTAGCCCTATATTGCACTGTTTTGAATAAGTAATGCTTCACCAGTGAAGAAGGCTAATGTTACTTATTCTCGGAAATACCACCACCTAGACGGCACCAATTCGAAGCTTGTTGGCTTACTGATTGGTGGGTGGGCAGGTACTCTGTTGTTGCAATAATGACAACCCAGTTATGAAGTATAACTGCACAATATGAGAGATGTTGAGGGTCTCAATGATTTAATTTAAAAATATTTCTTAGCTAAATATCTAAGCTTATATAAGAGTTTGTTTATGCACAGGTACCAATGAGTAAGCCAATAAGTTTTGAAATGGTGGCATCTGGGTGGTGGTATCTCCTGAGAATAAGTAACATTAGTTTTCTCCACTGGCAAAGCACTACTAATTCAAAGCAGTGCAATAAATCGGCAACTTGTTGTGAAGTGAAATCCGAGCTCCAAAAAATATAAGTTTAGCCATTTTATATGGAATTTATAAGTAGCTTTACAGACCTAGTTAGGCTTGATATTTTTATTTTTAATGTAGATAGAGATTTGTAGGTTACTATTTCATATATATAAAACTGTTGTTTCGATCAAATCTTGCTGTCATTGTTATAGTATAGAGTCAGTGGTAGAAAATTCAAATTTTTAATTGTGATAAATAGGTACCTAATATAAAACTACGTAGTATGTATCACTGAATTTCAGAATCTATTAGCATTAGTAAATCTACATGATGCAAGGAAACAAGCTTATATAGCATCAGCCAAAAAAAAGAAAAGAAAAAAAAAACCTTCTCATTTCATCCATCCACTTGCACCAAATGTTTGTCTATTTCTGCCTTGAATCTATTTAAGCTACCAACTTCTACAATGACAGATGGAAGTTTGTTCCGCAATCAACCACCCGTAGGCAAAAGGCAAACTTCCGCACATCTATGATGATGTGGTACTACACTTAAGGTGGTAGAAAATGAAAAAGACCTGGGAGTAATTGTGCAGGCAGATATGAAGTTTTCTGAGCAATGCAGACAGGCTGCCAGGGCAGGTAATGGGGTTTTGTCAATGATATATAGGAATTTTGCTAGCAGGGAAAAGGAGGTGATTATCCCTCTGTATAAGGTAATGGTCACGCCATGCCTTGAGTACTGTATACAGGTCTGGAGGCCTCATTTTAGGAAGGATGTAGATTTACTTGAGCATGTACAGAGAAGGGCAACAAGATTGTTGAGGGGAATGAAGGGATCCTCTTACCAAGAGAGGCTTAAGTTCTGCAAATTGCAGTGCCTGCAGACTAGGCACCTGCGCGGTGATCTGATTGAGGTGTATAAGGCCTTGAATGGGGTTGAGCACGCTGAATTCTGATGGGATCCTTCCACTTGTTCAGATTACGAACCTAAGGGGGCATAAATTCAAATTAAGAAAAGACAGATGTAGAATAGATGTGCGGAAATTTGCCTTTAGCCAGCGGGTGGTTAATTGCTAGAACAAACTTCCATCTGTCGTTGTGGAAGTTGATAGGTTGAATAAATTTAAGGAGGAACTGGACAGGCATTTGGAGGGAATGGTGTGATTTTTTTTTTTTTTTTTTTTTTTGGCTGATGCTGCATAAGCTCCTACACATGCTTTCTTGCATCACATGCCACTACTACTATCCTACACCTGTCTTTCCTCAATTTGAACTTATGCCCTCTCAGGCAATTATTCTGAGCAAGAGGAAGAATACCATCAGCAGTGAGCATGCTCAAACCATTCAAGCTTTATTCAGGCTTTATACACCTCAAGCAGATCACCTTGCGGGTGCCTAGACTTCAGACATTGTAATTCACAAAACTTAATCCTTTCTTCATAAGAGCAACTCTTTGTTCGATTCACTAACCTTGTTGCCCTTCTCCGTACTCGTTCCAGCAGCTCTACATCCTTCTTAAAATGAGGCCTCCAGACCTGTATACAGTACTCAAGGTGTGGCCTGACCATTGCCTTATATAAGGGGTTAATCACCTCCTTATCCCTGCTAGAAAATTTCCTGTAAATCATTGACGACACCGGTGGAGGGATCGTGTTGATAAAATTGATTTTTCAAAACATTGTTTGGTTTTTCTGTAAATAGATACAATGTATAGTTATGTGTAAATTAGATAGTGTAGTATTGATAACTAATTCATTAAATATATTAATTTCATTGTGTTCAATTAGATATCGTGCCCCAGACTAGAGCAGCAAATTAAAGAGCACAAAATAGCAGGAGTGCTGTGGTCGGGGGAATATCGAGAGGGTTATTCTCCAATGCTTCACAGACAAAAAATGCGCAGCTTGTTAAATATTTGTGGATCATTCTGGAATAGGACATGATCTAGCTAAGGAGGATGTCTTTGCGTGTGCTAGGTGCAGAGAGTGTCAGAGAAATTATGTACAGACTCAGTGTTCTAATTGGAGCCTATGAGAGTTTGAAGAGTCAGGTAGATGCCCCCAAAGGTATTAAAGGGGAGCAGTGGCACGCAAACGTATTTTGCTCACAACCCCCTTTATTAAATATAAAATTGACGCGACCCCCCCCATGTTAATACAGAGGTGAGGTGACCAGATTTTTAGAGAAAAAATAGCATTTTATAAATTATAGAGTAGACAATTTTATTCGAGTACCGAGAAAGGAATAAAACATTAAAATGATTGTTTAATTGAATACAGTAAAAACAACAAATCAAATTCTTATTCTTCAGTTAAAATTACAAACCAATAAAAAATGAACAATTACAAAACAAAACAATTAATGAGGATGAGACTGAATAATCGATAATATTTGGTCCATATTTGGCTCAATATTTGAAATTGCTAATCTCATGTCATCTTCTAGATCAAGTCTGGAATGCTGTTTTGTTTTTATAGCTGTTAATTTTGAGAAACCAACCTCACATAAATATGTAGACCCGAAAGGTAGCAATGTTTGTATCACCATTTTTGATAAATTCTGGATAACTTGTCTTGAAGAGAAAGCCAAAATTTTTCCCAAGTTGTAATGTTAAACGAGCATGTAATGCTTCGTCACACGACAGGTCGATAAGACCTTCCTTTCGCTCAATGGTAATTTCGGGGCATGAAGAAATATCAAAGCAAAGGAATCACGAATCCAATACAACTTTTTTTCTGGAGAAATATGAAATTGTTTGGAAAAATTCTTAATTAGCATTGTCAGGTGGTGGCAATGATAACTCTAAATTGTAAAATGTCAATATTACTGCTATGTAAAATATGGGAACATTTCAATGTTATTACGCTCAAATTCAGTTTTCCATAGATTAAGCTTCTTTTTGAAAGCTTCTATTTTATCACTATTAATATATTTGTTCTCTGTCCTTGAAGACCTAAATTTAAATCATTAAGTTTTTCAAATATATCAACAAGGTAACCAAGTTTTCCAAGCCATTTTTGATTTGTAAACAATTGGGCAAGGTTCTGATTTGTGTCTGATAAAAACATTAAAACTTTGTGTTTGAGGTCAAAAAGGCACCAGCGAGGTGATCTGATAGAGGTGTATAAAGCCTTGAATGGTTTAAGCATGCTCAATGCTGATGGGATTCTTCCTCTAGTTCAGAAAAATCGCCTGAGAGGGCATAAATTCAAATTGAGGAAAGACAGATGTAGGATAGACGTGCGGAAATTTGCCTTTAGCCAGTGGGTGGTTGTTGGTGGAACAAACTTCCATCCCTTGTGGTGGAGGTTGATAGCCTAAATAAGTTTAAGGCTCAGCTGGACAGGTATTTTGAACGAACAGAGGGGTGAAGTGGAAGTGGGTTTTTTTTTTTTTTTTTTGGCTGATGCTGCATAAGCTTGCTTTCTTGCATCAAATGCCTCTACTAATGCTAATGCTAAAAATAAAGACGTCGCAACACTTTACCACCGGACAACCACCTCACTTTCGTATATAGGTAAAAGCGGATCCCATTTCATTACACAGTATAGTGAAAAGTCTGCTATTTAAGCTTCTACTTTTAATAAAGTTGATCACACTTACTGCATCTTTGAAAACTTCGTACAAATCAGTTTTCATTTCCTTCGCTACTAAAGCTTCCCTCTGTATAACGCAATGATTAAAAACTGTATTTGGAGCAACTTCCTTTACTTTGCCCTTTAAACCTTTATTTTCTCCTGTTAATGCAGCTGCACCATCAGTACAAATTGCAACACAGTTCTTCCACGTGAGATTATTTGTTTGAAAGAAAATATTTATAACATCAAGAATATTCTCGCCCATATTTCTTCCTTCCAAAGCTTTGCAAAATAGAAAATCCTCCAAAATATCTCCCTCATAGCAGTATCTGACATATACAATTAGTTGAGCAAGGTTTGAAATATCTGTGGATTCATCTAACTGCATTGCAAAACTTGGACTTTTTATCAATCAATTTAATAAATTGAATTTTATGTTGTCCGCGATAACTGCAATACACCTCGAGACTGTGTCTCTGGACAGATGAATGGTTTTTAAATCGTTGATGTACTTTTCTCCATGCATAATTGAAATCATTTTTATTGCAGCAGGGAGGGATTCAGCATTAAATCCTATTAAATACGAAACTTCTAACGATGCTCTTAAAGCTTTACAAGGAACTGCCGTATGTTTCTTCATGAAAGATTTCTGATCTTGTTGTTGTTGTTGTTATTATTTAGTTTTTAGGAGCATTAGTTACTAAGGCCATATTGCTCCGGGGATATGCGGTGGTCATTCCCTGACCTTTCCGCATCCTCGTATTTGGTGGTCACAGGCTTGAACCCCAATCTAATCAAGAAACCTGTGCTACGCACTGCTGCTCCTGCCCACCTAGCTACAGAAGTGGCTTCTGATCTTGTATGGCATCAGCATGGCTTTTGAAAAAGGATTCAGTTTTTTTTTTTTTTTTTTTATTAGCTCTGGATGTTTCGTATGCAAGTGTCTTTTTAATTTAACAGGTTTCATGCTTTCATTAGCCAGTTTTTCATAGCATATTATGCACAAAGGATGTTGCTCATCATCAACAACACTGTAGGAAGCCATACTTCATAAATTCCTCTTGATATTTTCTATTCTTTTTCGTTCCTTTTGATTTGGAATATGATGGCTCTCTACCAGAAATCGGTGGTTGCACTTCACTTAAAATAACGTCAGTGTCCAAATTTTCACATGATATAATATTTCTTACCTTATTAGCTTCTGAAGTACCTGTAGCAATATTATTGTCATCACTTCTTGGCCTTTTTGTTCTGATTACCCAGTTGTCCATGGTAAAATATGTATTATTTTTACTTAAAAACAACGATAATAATAATGAAATGGGCAACAGAAAAACTAACAGAAGAATGTTTGTTTGTTTGTTTGTTATTTGGTTTTTAGGAGCATTAGCAACTAAGGCCATATTGCTCCGGGATATGCGGTGGCCATTCCCTGACCTTTCCGCATCCTCCGTATTTGGTGGTGACGGGCTCGAACACCTGTCTAATCAAGAAGCGTGTGCTACGCACTGCTGCTCCTTCCCACCTGGCTACGGAGGCGCCTAACAGAAGAATGAAAAACACATCCAAGTTGTATGAAAGTACTGAATTACAAAGCAGAATAAAGCGTGCGCGCAACACACTTACTATATATATTTACTGCTACTGCATACTCGTACCTCTGGCCTTCAGGCAATTTGAGAATTTGTGCTGTAGCATAGCAAGCATGAATTAAGAGCTAAAGGGATTACAGCAAGGGATTAATTGAATAGTACTTCTCGGTACTACTCGTTGCTGAGAAGTAATAATATATACTGAGAAGCTGCGTCAATCAGCCGCTTTTTGTGTCCATGGTCAGTGAGCAAATCAAGGCGAATTGCAGAAGCAGTAGGGCTCATTCGTATCTCAGACTTAGTTCCAGTAGTAAAATTTCTACACGTACAGTATTGAAAAAGTAATTTTAACAACAGATTTAGTAACAACAATAGCTTCTATATGCACAAAAAAAAAAAAACTTATTTAAAAATTTACGTGACCCCTTTCATTTATCCGGCAACCCCTCTGGGGGTCACGCCCCACAGTTTGCACACCACTGGGGGACCCATCAAGCTCTCAGCTACCCAATTCAACGCCAGAGTTTCCTCTTGTGCATCAGGATACACAGTGGCAATCTCCAAGGAAGAATGCTATTGTTTTCAGGGATTGGTGGGAGTCATCATGGAACAAATAAATACATGGACTGTGTTATGGTAACTAAGAATAAGAATGTGTACATGTATCCTTGAAGGTACACCAAGCTTGGAGTAGAGTAAATAAATTTTATGGCTATGTAGTGCTGGTCAGGACATCAAAGGCGGATATTGTTCAGATATCAGAGACATGGTGTCACATTGATATAAGCAGTGCAGAATTGGAATTGGGAAGTACAAAGTGTACAGATAGGAAAGGAGGAGGGATTATGCTGTTAGTTAAGAAACACATAAAATCTAAGGAAGTGCATCCAGTTGACATTGATGCTCAGTGCAATGTTGAGTCAGTTTGGTGTAATTCAAGCACTGGGAAAGCAAAAATGAGAGTAGGAGTGTGTTAGCATTAGCATTAGTAGAGGCATTTGATGCAAGAAAGCAAGCTTATGCAGCATCAGCCAAAAAAAAAAAAAAAAAAAAAACCACTTCCACTTCACCCCTCTGTTCATTTGAAATACCTGTCCAACTGAGCCTTAAACTTATTTAGGCTATCAACTTCCACCAACCAACCACCTGCTGGCTAAAGGCAAATTTCTGCACGTCTATCATACATCTATCTTTCCTCAATTTGAATTTATGCCCTCTCGGGTGATTATTCTGAGCAAGAGGAAGAATTCCATCAGAATTGAGCATGCTCAAACCATTCAAGGCTGATGGGATTCTTCCCATCATAGGCCTAATGACTCTGATAAGTACGATGAACAACTGTAGAGAGAAACAGAGTGGGCCAGTAAATCAGATTGTCTAATAATACAGGATTTTAACTTCCTTCACAATGAGCACTGTTGCAGAGCTTGTTGGCTCACTCATCAGTGGGCAGGTCTGGTACCGTGATAATGCAAACACGTCATCGCGGTTGTGAAGTTTAATTCCACTATAATGATATTATGAAGACTAAATGCACAAGGCATAATGTTTTATGGGTTGAAATTAACTATATAATATCGGTGTAAATACACGATAGCTTACCCATAAATTTAACTACCTAAGTAGGGCAAAGGCATTGTTTGATTTTATCTCATATTGTTACTACTCTCACAATGAGATACCAGGTACAGTAAACCCCCACTATTCGCGGGGGTTACGTTCCTGAGAAATGCCGCGAATACCAAAAACGCGAATACTGAGTAATGGCTCCCATAGTAATAAAGGGATTCCGTTCCAAAGTATGAAATATATAAGAAAAACTAGTCTAAAATTTTGTCTACGTATGTATTATAGGTACCTTCATAATATGACTATGTACATAGACAGTACGTAGTGAAATGCAAGCATAAGGCATCGAAATGAAAATAAGAAACAATTTAATATTAAATGTAATATTTATTAGAAATTTCAAACAAATCTTTCAAACCAGCGCCTTTGCTAGCTAAAAAACTTATCCCGCTAGTGCTATCACCAGTTTTGTTAAAGTGTTGATAAAGGAGTTTTGCCTTTTCACGAATGATGAGTGAACTTAACGGAATTTTATTTTGAGTTCGGTCTTCTATCCACAGATTTAAAGCTTTTCCATTTTTTTCTAATTTAACATCACGAGTTACAGAGCAAATTTTTGAAGCAATTAGCGTGTTTTCACGGACAGTATGGCGGATTTTTTCTTCCGATTTCTTGATTGATCGTACCGTTGACTCATTGATTTTATAATGTTTTGCCACTGAGGAGACACTTTCACCATTAGAAAATTTGTCTAATAACTCAATTTTATTCGCTAATGTCATCACCTTTGATCTTTTCACATTTCCCTTGTTATTCGTAGCAATATTTTTGTACGGGTTAGAAAGAACCTGTCCACAATAAAGGCACTTTCTTCCGTTAACACACTCGAAAAAGTCTGTTTTACACTGCAAAACGGTAGATTTATCACTTTTGTAAGCATATTGATTTATAAATTTATTCAATTTTTAAGTATAAATTAAAAGCAAACGACAAAACCTTCCACGACAAGCGCATAACACATACTGAACAAGGATTAGCGAGAAACATCCACGCTCGCGATTTTGTCACCCCTCTCCCCCCACCCACTGAGCGCTGTTTTGACCGGGAAAGATAATTTTAGTCACACCCATGTTTTTTTTTTTATGGCGGAAAATGTTCACGGCGCTTTAAAATTCACATTTTTTCAGGTTTCATTTTATATTAAATCAGCGACCGCGAATACGCGAAACTGCAAATACAGATACCACGAATAGCAGGGGTTTACTGTATTGTACTACTTCGAATAACGAAGGCAGCCACAATATGAGATAAAATCAAACAATGCCTTTACACTACTCAGGTAGTTAAATTTATGAGTAAACTATGGTGTATTTACACCAATATAGTTAATTTCAACCCATAACACATTATGCCTTCTGCATTTAGTCATCAAAATATTATCATTATCTTCACCATTTGGCATCTCTCATATTGTGGAATTAAACTTCACACCCTTGATGGCATGTTTGCGTTATCAGGGTACCTGTCTGCCCACCAATGTGAGAGAACAAGCTCGAAAACAGTGCCGTCTGAGTGGTGGTGGGGGTGCCCACCGAAAAAGCATTATTTATTCAAAAAGTAGGCCAATACCTGGAATCCCATTGTTTAGGAAGCTGCAATATGAGATAAAATCAAAAGATGTCTTTACACTACTCAGGTAGTTAAATTCATGAGAAAAATATGGTGTATTTACACGATATTATATAGACAATTTGAACATGTCCCCTAAATCCAAAGATGCTCTTATAATAATGGCTAAGGATTGGTTTACTTCTTTGCTGCCTCCCGTAATAAAAGGGGGTAGCTCCCATCCACCCCAGGTACTTTTTTTATGTTAGGTTCAACAATTACGGGTTATGCTATTAGTTAAGAAACACAAATTCTAAGGAAGTGCATTCAATTGATGTTGGTGGACAATGCAATGTTGAGTCTGTTTGGTGTGACATAAGCACTGGGAAAGGAAATATGAGTAGGTGTGAGTGTGTTATAGGTCTAATGAATCTGATGAGTAGGAGACCGGCAGAATTACTTTACAAGTACAGGTCACTGTTGAACAAAAGCCGAGAATTAGGGTTGAATTTGAAAGTGTCTGCAATTCTGCCCAGACACGATAGGAGGGAGTATATGATGAGAGCCTTGTCGATCAATTCGGCCCTGGAAAGATTGTG
Organism: Mastigoproctus giganteus; assembly: GCF_048544385.1. Lineage (NCBI taxonomy): Eukaryota > Metazoa > Arthropoda > Arachnida > Uropygi > Thelyphonidae > Mastigoproctus > Mastigoproctus giganteus. The sequence continues at coordinate 219,334,861 of NC_143583.1, forward strand.
CAAGGCTCAAGGGGTAGAATTTTTTTCAGCCTGGACTGTACTTGTTAACAGGAGAGATTGCTTCTACAGGGATGGGATACACTTAAATAGAAAGGGTGCAAGAATATTTGCTGATGCTATCGAGGCAGTGTTAGGTGGGTCGGAAAACTGCTAGCTTGGGGGGAGACAAAGACCAATAGATTGACAGTAACCACTGGCAGAGGTGAAAGAGATTCTTGCACTGCTTCTATTAGAATGAGCAGAAGCCTGAAAAACAAGATGCATGGTATTTCAGAGACTGCTGGGAGCCATTGCGGTACAAGTAAACACATGGGTTGTGTTAGGGTAGCTAAGAATAGAAACAGGTGCAGGTATACTTGCGTGTACACCAATGCTAGGAGTTTAGTAAATAAATTTGATGAATTTGAGGTATTGCTCAAAACATCAAAGGCAGATATCAGAGACGTGGTGTCACACAGATATAAGGGATGCAGAACTGCAATTTGGGGAGTACAACGTCTACAGAAAGGATAGAAAGGATAGGAAGGGGGGAGGGGTTATGCTATTAGTTAAGAAACACATAAAAACCAAGGAAGTGAAGCCAGTCGACATCGCTGGACAGTGCAGTGTTGAGTCAGTTTGGTGTGACATAAGCATTGGGAGATCAAAATTGAGAGTAGGAGTGTGCTATAGGCCTAATGACTCTGATGAGTATAATAAGGAACTGTACAGGGAAATAGAGTGGGCCAGTAAATCAGAGAGTCTTATAATGGGAGATTTTAATTTCCCAGATATTGACTGGAATTTGGGGGCTGGTTACTCACACACTAGCAGGGCTTTTGTGGATTTATTGGATGATTGTTTTCTACACCAGCATGTTCGGGAGGCAACTAGAGGGAGTAATACTCTTGATTTGATTATCAGCAGTGATTCTTCATGCATTAAGAATCTGCAGATAAAAGAACCACTAGGTGGCAGTGATCACAGTGTGCTGAAGTGGGATTTACTGAAAGAGGTAACTACCATTAGGGGTAAAGGGAAGGGTTATTGCTTCCGTAAAGGCGACTACGATGGACTGAGACAGTATTTAAATTCTATACAGTGGGACCAACTGATGATGTTACCAATAGCAAATTCAAAATGGGAAGCATTCAAAGAACTTATCTTGGAAGCTACTAGGCTTTACATACCAACTAAGAAATATTGTTCAAGATTTAGGCCAAAATGGATGTCAGATGAACTAATGAGGCATATGGCAGAGAAGAAAAATGCATGGGATACTTACAAATTAACACATGACACAGAAGCCTATGATAGATACAAGTTGATATGCAACCAAGTTACAAAGGAGGTTAGGCAGGCGAAGGCAGATTACGAGAAATCCTTGGCAAGGGATGCAAAGAAAAACAGCAAAGAGTTCTTTACTTATGTAAACTCTAGAAGGAAGGGGATGAATCAGATTGGTCCACTTGATATTGATGGGTCAACTGTTGATGATCCTGCTCAGGTAGCTAACAAACTAAATGAATATTTTGCATCGACATTCACACAAGAGGAGTTATTCAGCAAGGGGAATGCCAGAGGTGTATTCAACTCTAGCAGTAAGCTACAGAATCTTGAAATAACTGGGAGTAAAGTGGAGGAGAAACTGTTGACGATAAACACAAGAAAGGCACCCGAGGTGGATGGGATCTATCCAGTTATATTAAAGGGGGCAGCAAAGGAAGTAAGCAAACCCTTAGCCATAATTATGAGAGCTTCCTTGGACTCAGGGGAGGTACCCATAGACTGGAAATGTGCAAATGTGACCCCAATTCACAAAGGAGGATCAAAGGCTGACACAAGTAATTATAGACCTGTGAGCTTAACTTCTGTTCCAGGAAAATTAATGGAGGCACTGGTTAAAGAAGCACTGCAGGATCATTTAGACAAGACTTCAGTTATAGCTCAGACACAGCATGGTTTTGTTAAGGGGAAGTCTTGCCTGACCAACTTGATTGGATACTATGATGCAGTCACAAAAGAACTGGATGCAGGGAATAACTTTGATATTATATACTTGGATCTTAGAAGCACTGGTTAAAGAAGCACTGCAGGATCATTTAGACAAGACTTCAGTTATAGCTCAGACACAGCATGGTTTTGTTAAGGGGAAGTCTTGCCTGACCAACTTGATTGGATACTATGATGCAGTCACAAAAGAACTGGATGCAGGGAATAACTTTGATATTATATACTTGGATCTTAGAAAGGCTTTTGATACTGTTGCACATGGAAGACTGCTACACAAATTGGAGCAGTGTGACATTGGAGGCAAATTGCTGCTATGGATAAAGGGGTGGTTGAGGGGGAGAAGACAGAGAGTGGTAATCAATGGACACTGCTCATCGTGGACTAATGTTATTAGTGGAGTCCCTCAGGGCTCAGTGTTGGGTCCATTATTGTTTTCTGTATTTATAAATGATATTGATGATGGTATATCAAGCTTAATGTCCAAGTTTGCAGATGATACAAAGGTTGGCAGGGTTGTCAAGGACACTACTGACACTATGCTGCTGCAACAGGATCTGGAAAGGTTGAGCAGATGGGCTGAGAGGTGGCATATGAAGTTTAACATTGACAAATGTAAAGTACTACACATGGGAAACAGCAACCCCAGAGCAACGTATCAATTCTGTGGTACTACACTGACAGTGGTAGAGAATGAAAGGGACTTGGGGGTGATTGTGCAGGCAGATATGAAGTTCTCTGAGCAGTGCAGACGGGCTGCAAGAGTAGCTCATGGAGTATTGTCAATGATATACAGCAATTTTTCCAGCAGGGATAAGGAGGTGATTATTCCCTTGTATAAGGCAATGGTCAGGCCACACCTAGAGTACTGTATACAGGTCTGGAGGCCTCATTTCAAGAAGGACGTAGAGCTGCTGGAACGAGTACAGAGAAGGGCAACAAGATTAGTGAATGGAACAAAGGGGTGCTCTTACGAAGAAAGGCTTAAGTTTTGCAAATTACAGTGTCTGGAGACTAGGCACCAGCGAGGTGATCTGATAGAGGTGTATAAAGCCTTGAATGGTTTAAGCATGCTCAATGCTGATGGGATTCTTCCTCTAGCTCAGAAAAATCACCTGAGAGGGCATAAATTCAAATTGAGGAAAGACAGATGTAGGATAGACGTGCGGAAATTTGCCTTTAGCCAGTGGGTGGTTGGTTGGTGGAACAGACTGCCATCCCCTGTGGTGGAGGTTGATAGCCTAAATAAGTTTAAGGCTCAGCTGGACAGGTATTTTGAACGAACAGAGAGGTGAAGTGGAAGTGGGTTTTTTTTTTTTTTTTTGGCTGATGCTGCATAAGCTTGCTTTCTTGCATCAAATGCCTCTACTAATGCTAATGAGTATAATGAGCAATTTTGCAGAAAAACAGAGCCAGCCAGTTAATGAGAAAATCTTATAATGGGGTAATTTTAACTTTCCAGATACTGACTGGAACTTGTGGGTTGGTCGTGCACACACTAGTAAGACTTTTCTGGATTTGTTGGATGACTGTTTTCTACAGCATCATGTTCAAGAGGCAATCAGAGGGAGTAATACTCTTGATCTGATTATCAGCAATGATTATTCATACATTAAAAATTTGCAGATAAAGGAACCACAGGGTGACAGTGATCACAAAGTACTGATGTGGGAATTACTTAAAGATGTAAGTACCATCAAGGCTAAAGGGAAGTGCTTTTGCTTTCGTAAAGGTGACTACAGAGGTCTCAGACAGTTTTTAAATTCTGTACAATGGGATCAACTGATGATGTTACCAATGTTGAATTCTAAATAGGAAGCCTTCAGGGACTTAATTTTGAAGGCTACTAGGCTTTTCATTCCAACTAAGAAATACTGTTCAAGGTTTAGGCCTAAATGGAGGTCAGATGAATTAATGAGGCTTGTGCAGAGAAGGAAATGTATGGGATGCAGATAAAGTATCAGGCGACACAGAAGCCTACGGCAAATAGATGCTAGTCTGTAATCACGTCACACAGCAGGTCAGGCGGCCGAAAGCAGATTACGAAAAATATTTGGCAAAGGATTCTTTACTTATGTAAACTCTAGAAGTTCTTTACTTATGTAAACTCTAGAAGGAAAGGGATGAATCAGATTGGACCACTTAACATAGATGGCTTGATTATTGATGATCACGCTCAGATAGCTGATAAACTGAATGAATATTTTGCATCTATGTTCACACACATAAGGAGTTATTCAATGAGGGAAAGCCACAAGTTTATCAAACTCTAACAGGGAGCTAAGTGATTCTGTAATAACTGAGAGCAAAGTGGAGGAGAAATTGTTGAAGTTAAACATAAGGAAGGCACCTCAGATGGATGGGATCTATCCAGTTATATTAAAGGAGGCAGCAAAGAAAGTAAGCAAACCCTTAGCCAAAATTATGAGAGCTTTTATGGGCACAGGGGAGGTCCCCATGGACTGGAGATGTGCAAATGTATCACCAATTCACAAAGGGGGTTCAAAAGATGACACAAATAACTATAGACCTGTTAATTTAACTTGTGTTCCGGGGAAAATAATGGAGTCACTGGTCAACAAAGCACTGCAGGCTCATCTAGACAAGACTGCAGTTAAGACAGCATGGGTTTGTTAAAGGGAGGTCTTGTCTGACCAATTTAATTGGATACTATGATGTGGTCACAAAGGAACTGAATGCCAAAAACAATTTTTATATCATATACTTGGATTTCAGGAAAGGTTTTGATACTGTTGCACATGGAAGACTGCAGTACAAATTGGAGAGTTATGGCATTAAGGGTAAGTTGCTACAATGGATAAAGGGATAGTTGAGTGGGAGAAGACAGAGAGTACAGAGAGTGAGAGACGACAGACAGTGGTAATCAATGGACACTGCTCTTCTTGAACAAATGTTATTAGTGGAATTCCCCAGGGTTCATTGTTGGGCCCATTGTTGTTTTGTACATGTATCAATGATATTGATGAAGGTATATCATGTTTAATGTCCAAGTTTGCAGATGATACAAAGGTTGCTAGGATTGTTAACGACAGTATGCTACTCCAACTGGATCTAGATAAATTGGGCAAATGGGCTGAGAAGCGGCAACTGAAGTTTCACATTGACAAATGCAAAGTACTGCATATGGGTAGCAATAACCCAAAAGAAACATACCAACTCTGTGGTACTACACTCAGGGAAGTGGAAAATGAAAAAGACCTGAGGGTAATTGTGCAGTCAAATATGAAGTTCACTGAGCAGTGCAGACAGGCTGTGAGGGTAGGTTATGGAGTCTTGTCAATGATGTATATAGGAATTTTGCTAGTAGGGACAGGGAGGTGATTATCCCATTATACAAGGCAATGGTCAGGCCACACCTAGAGTACTATGTACAGGTGTGGAAGCCTCATTTTAGGAAGGATGTAGAGTTGCTAAAACAAGTGCAAAGAAGGGCAACAAGATTGATGGGAGGGAACAAAGGGGTGCTCTTACCAAGAACAGGTTACGTTCTGCAGTGCCTAGAGAGTAGGCACTTGCCAGGTGATCTGATTGAGGTGTATAAGGTCTTGAATGGGTTGAACAAGCTGAATGTTGATGGGATTCTTCCTCGTGCTCAGATTAAGAACCTGAGCGGGGACAGATTCAAATTGAGGAAAGACAGTTGTAGAATAGATGTGCACGGAAATTTGCCTTTAGGCAAATTTCCAAATTTCCTGGATGATAGCCTAAATAAATTTAAGGCTAAGATGAACAGGCATTTGGAACGAATGGAGGGGTTTTTTGGATGATACTGCATAAGCTTGCTTTCTTACATTGTATGTCTCTAACTAATGCTAATGCAGGTAAGGTAAAGAAAGCTTGCGCGAGAAGCACGCAAAAGTTCGATGGAATTTACCGGTAAAAGTACTTTGCCGTAACAGAATTGGATTGTTGCTCCCTTGGTAAACAGACAGTGGTTGTTATCGGTCTGGAGTAGAAGCTGAATCCCATGGGAGCTTGAAACCCTCCCGAAGTGGGGGGAGAGGTAACCTGACCTTTTTTCATTAGAATCACTAATTGAATCATGAACAGAGTCATATTGGAAGTTCTAGCTTCATAAAAAATGTACGTAACATAGTTTCACTGGTAAACTTTTTCAGAAATTGCCGTGCTTCTTGTGTGGGCTTCCTTTGTCTTTTTTTTTTCTTAATAAACAATTTATCCACTAGTCCACCAGTGATTCTAAAGAAAAAAGGTCAGGTTACCCCCTCCACTTTGGGAGGGTTTCAATCTCCCATGGGATTCAATTTCTACTAATGACCGATAACACCCACCGTCTGTTTACCGAGTGAGCAACAATACAAATGCTGTTACAGCAAAGTACTTTTACCGGTAAATTTCATTGAACCTTTGCATGCTTCTCATGCAGGATTTCTTTACCTTTACCGTTAATGCTAATTTCTCCTCTACTTTCCACTTAGCCATCACAAAATCATTTAGCTCCCCAATACAGTTTGATATACTCTTGGCATCCCATTCCCTATAAAATATCCTTGTGTGAATGTAGATACAAAATACCTATTCAGTTTGTCAGCAACCCAACCAAGATCAACAACAGTTAAACCATCGGTGTCAAATGGACTTATGTGATTTAACCCCTTATTTCTACTGTTAATATAAGTAAAGAAGCTTTGTTGATTTTCACTGCTAGACGCTACTCATAATTGGCCTTAGATTGCCTAATCTCCTTTGTCATCTGATTACAGACTAGTTTATATCAACCAGAGGCATCTGTAATACCTGATAACATGCATCCCATTCATTTTTATTCTCTGCCACAAATAACATCAGTTCATCTGACATGCATTCAAGTCTAAGCCTTGAAGAACATTTCATGGTTGGTATGAAAAGCCTATTAAATTCTACAACTACTTCCCTGGATGCTTCCCATTTAGAATTTTCTATTCCTAGCATTAGTGTTGCAATGTCAACTAGCCCAACAGCATTCACTCATGTAAGAGATAGTACTGCACTTATTTCTTCCTGTGTGAAGAACTTTTAGTTCAAGCCCCTTTGGGATGAAGTTTAATGCATGTTTCCCACTTTTTTTCTCACATAGGGCCAGGAATTCTTAGAGAAATGATGTTATTGCAATTTTCCCCCCTAAAATATTTGCAACTGCAGTCAGATCTACAATTGTAGATCCACTGTGCAATTGAAGATTGAACTGAAAGGCAAGGTAATATTTTTCCTGAATTTTCTGAATCTTATAACAGACTACTTTTGTGCTAATAGATGGGTTATGGATGAAGCAAAACTTATCTGGGATTCCTCTAATGTTGAATATAATGTACTTCGGCATATGCCCCCTTAAAGGATATTAAATTTTCTGTGATGGGATATCAGTGGAATATCTATTCTTGTTGCTCTACATTGTGAATTCCACCAGTTTTGGAAATGGTGGAAACCAAGTAGATGTTGTCAGAATCAAAACTTTTGCTGCTGCATGAACAGTATCTTCTGTAATGTACAATATAAATTCAAAAAGTTGCAAGAATTTTACTGTAAAAGTTTATTTGGTGAGCAGTTGGGCTTAATAATCTAATCACCTTCAAATTACCTTCCTTCTGCACCCAAACTTTAACATTCATGCATCAACATCATGTTTTTTTAGTGCACATAGTGCCGCTTCAGCATTTCCTTTGGTGTCCACTGTAGGTCCACAATGACCATGAAGCCCAATTTTCAGTTCAGGGAACAGCCAGAAGTCAGAGAGTGCAAGGTTGGGGGAGTAAAATGGCTACTGCATGACTATGATTTTTTTTTTTCTTTTGTAACCAAAAACCGCTGAACTGCCAATGTCATGTGATTGGTGCATTGTCGTGCTGCAGGATCCAGCCATCCTTCCATTTCTGAGGACATTTTCACTTCATGTTCTATGCAAACACATTAAACCTCAGTGTAGTAACCATCAGTAATGATTCTTTCCCCAGTCACAAATTCATGGTGCACTATGTCCTCACTGTTGAAAAAAACAATAAGCATGATTTTGATGTTGGATTCTGTTTCACAAAACTTCTTGGGCCATGGGGACATTTATGTGTTATTCAGATCTTGGGACACCTTGGTCTTGGGAGAGTAGAAAAAAATCCAACTCTCATCCCCAGTGACTAATTTTCTTAGGAAGCTCACATCCTGCAAAGATATTTTGGCGAAAGTAAAGAAAGTCAACACGAGAACCACGGGAAACCTTAATGGGAAAAATCGTTCCCGCCACCACAGTTTCTCCCTGAATTCTCGGTAAACAGATGCTGCATGTTATCGGTAGTGGCAGTAGAAGTCGATAACAATGTATGATTAGTTTTTTTCTCATTATTAAAAGCAGATTATTAGAGTTCAGGAGTGTAATGCCTTCACTGCTGAAATTTACTTACAGATACATTCTCCAGACTGCCTCAGTCTTAGGGTGTTTATCCCCACTTCCCCACTGTTTTAACCCAATAGGAAAATGATTTTCGAAAACACGTACCATCTGTATACTGAGAATGCAGGGAGAAACTGCGGTAGCGGAAAATACGTTTGCCCGATAAGTTTCCCGTGGTTCTCGTGTTGGCTTTCTTTACCTTAGCCGATTTTTTTTTTTTTTTTTTAACAAATCACCTGTAATGGCTTTCCTGCAGTTCGTTTGATCATCTGACAGTGTGCAACAAACTTTCCACATGTGATGCATCCCTAAATCTTGTGTCAGAATTGTGTACTAACCTACAGACTCAGCAATCAGTATACAATTCATGAGACTTCATGAGTATAGACTTCAGTACACAATCCTGACTTCATGAGCAACCTCAACAAGTCATTCGCCTATCGTTTCACACAAGTTTCTTCACTTTTGTGACATTTTCATCATTTTGTGACTTTAAAGGGTGTCCGCTGCAAGATTTATCTTCGTGTTTCTTGTCATTTGTAATAATAAATATTAATAATCATTTAAAAATTAATAAATACAGTAATACCCCGAAGTTATGCGATAGGTGGGTCCGACGAAAATCGCTTAAGCCGAATTCGCGTAAGTCGGGGTACAACTTTGCATATAAATACATATAAATTTTGTTTAATTGGGACCAAGGACTAACAAAAACACTAGTTTAGAATAAAAATATTAATAAAATTGCAGTTCTTTATACATATTAATACAAAATAGGTATTAAAAATAAATAAATGACTTACATAAAAAAGTTATTTCGATGTCGATGGCTTCATAAAATCTAACAAATTCGTCTGACGACACAGAGACTTCTTTTTTTCACACAGAATTTCTTCGTAGCAAGCTAATAATTTTTTTATTCCTTGCTTTGTAACTATAATGCATTCTTCGTTGTAGTCTATGTTTTCTAAAATTTTTAAGCCCTTTTCAATTGAGCTAAGACCTTCTGTCAAGTTTGCAATTGTCATGTGCTTTTCGCCGTTGCCTCATTTAGGCCTGTAGCACGTGCAATATCACATGGTCTTTCATTTCGCTCAAAGCGTTTCACAATTTCATATTTTTTCTCTATTGACAGAGGCGGACTGGCCATAAGCCTTACTGGGGAAACCCCGGTGGGCCTGTGTGATTTTGGCCATAAACCATAGTATGAGGCCACTATAAATTTTCCTGGGTAAGAATTTTTGACCCAGTCCGCCTCTGTTTATCGATAATTGCTTTTATTTTTCTCTCTGAATCTGCAGTGTCTTCACCAGTACACTTCCTTTTCACACCTTTTAAGTATTTTACTATTTTTAGGGAATAAAGCACAATTACAAAACGAGGAGGCACGCTTGATACGCATAAACAAAGCTGCACTCATGTAGCAACTGAATAAACAACGCCATAAAGGCAGAGATACACTATTAATACCTCACATTTCTAGGGGTTACTACCATAAAACAATAAAAATCCAGTTGAGTTTCTGCTAGTGGAATCTGTTATAAACTGGTAGTAAACTCCATCTAATTGCATACCGATAGCTGGAATTGTGTTGGTTTTTACGTTATTATGGTGAAATGTGTTTCCCCTAAAACAAATACATTTTCAGAATCTTCTCTTCATTCCAATCGTGTTGCGTTCGGTTGGGGTGATTCTGCGTTCAACTGCCATTTCTTGTAAACACAAAGGCAAATCGTGCATAAGCCAATTCGGTTCGTGTTATAAGATATCGTTACCGTATTTATAAATAGTGTATGATCGAATTCGTGTAGTGTAAACACGTGTTATACGAGGACTGACTGTATACGGCTCGACCGACGTGATCCATTTCTCTCGTGAAAACGATGTAATTTCCGACAAATGTTGAGCACGAATTCGAATGCGCACATATAAATATGACAGTTGGAATACAAATTCTTGTATATGTATGCAGCTCATGCGCAGTAAAGTTGAATTTTGTTCATCTTTCGCTCTCACTCTCCGCCGTCGCACCATATATCGATAACATATGAAAAACGACCTTGAAGATAGTGGGCGGCAGTGTTGCCAAACGAAAAAATCAAGAACCGTGTAACTCCGAGTTCGCGTAAGTCGGGGTATTACTGTAATTATAAATGTGGGAGTACAGTTGAATGACTGTGGTTATAGTCATGTGACAACTAAATATGATGATGTTCTTGTGCCATTTATATAGAGGGTGGCCATAATTAAAATATCCCTATTGAGAGCTCTCAGTAGGACTAAGTAATAAGCGGAATTCCACCAAAATAAGTAAGTAAAGTATTCAAGGCATGGGAAGAAGGATCCCGTGGGGGAAAAAAAAGTTCAAAATCTGCTGATAGGCTATACTGTGGCGCTGTACAAGAGGAAAGACATGAAAAGTACCAACAAATAAATAACTAAGACAAACCTTAATGATATTATAAATTTTTATTTGTGCTCTTTGCAAAAAAAGAGAAGGAAACTGAATTGCACTAAAGTTTTAAATCCAAACTAAAAAAGAAGACACCTAAGAGAGCAGAAAATTTGCATAAATCTGAGTTAATTTAATTTTCCCAGCAGCAGAGAGCTATAAAAGCACAATGCAAACACTGCAAGCATATTCTGTAAGTTCACTGCTAACAATGCGTCTCACTCTATCTGATTGCACTTTAATTTCAAAGTTCTACATTAATTGATGCAGTGCAGCAGGCACTTTGCATGAATTTAGACGCTGTGGACATCACGGTCCTTTATCAGCTGTGGCAGTTAGAAGGATGACTAACGAATTTGAGGAAACTGAGTCCTTTGTTGTTAAGCCTGGAAGAGGAAGGAAGCCTATTTCACCTCAGGTAGCAGAGGAAGTTACAATGGCTATTGTCGATCAATCCATGGATACAGCTGCTGGAACTAGTAGCAGAGGGCAGTAGCGAGGCAACTAGATGTCTCATATTCCACTGTGTGGAAAATTCTTTGGAAACCACTCCACTATTATCCATACAAGATCAGTCGCCAGCAGCAGCAGCTGCAAAGAGATCCTGAAAAATGAATGGCATTTGCTCTAACGTTTTTGGCCAGAATGGAAGTGGACGATGCCTGGACATGGAACATTCTTTGGGGATATGAGGCCCATTTTTATCTCGATGGGACTGTCAATACTCAAAACTGCTGAATATGGACTTCAGAAGCACCGCATGCTATTCAGAAAGTCCTACTGCACTTGCCAAAAATCACTGACTTCAAATTTCATCCTAGGGCCATACTTTTTCGAGGAATTGCACCCAGCAGGAACAGCCACCTGCTCCATTACAGCAAAAAGATATCATCACATGCTCAGCAGTTTCATCATTCCTCAACTGCAGTAAAGAGGATGCGTGGATGAGACAATTTTATGCAAGATGGTGCTCCTCCTCATACTGCGACCAGTACAGCAGATTCTCTGGCATCACTTTACCGCAGAAAGAGTCATAGGTCATTTGTTTCACATTGCATGGCCACTACGTTCACCTGACCTTACACCACGTGATTTTTGGCTGTGCGGTAACCTCAAGGCCAATGTCTCGAGGAAGTGTCCCTAACCTGGCTGTCTTAAAGGATAATGTAAAGCTGCATGTGTAGAACATTACTTCTGAGATGTTGCATTCTGCAGTTTAGCACACTGTGCGTCGAATGCAATTTCTGGTCCGCAACAATGGTAATCACATCGAAAACCAACTCCTACATCATCGAGCACTGGGAGTAAACTGTGAGTGAGTTTGGAGCAATGAAACCGTTTCCTCTGGAAGTTTAGTTCAGTTTCTTTCTGTTTTTTTTGCAAAGAACACAAATAAAAATTTGTAATTTCATGAAGGTTTGTCTTAGTTATTTATTTGTTTGTACTTTGTCATGTCTTTCCTCTTGTACAGCGTCACATTATAGTCTATCAGCAGATTTTTAACCCCCCCCCCACGGGATCCTTCTCTCCTACAGAGAGCCCTGAATACGGATACTTTAATTTTGGCCACCCTAAATTACAAATTCCACTAAATTTATGTGACTTTCTTGCAGTATAAATAGAAAATGTATTTATTTACAATAATATAAATAAACAAAATAAATGGAAGAGGGGAAACGTTACTCTGTGTGGAAGGATACAGATTAATGCTTGCAATCATCACCATCATTAACTCAAAGTTCTGCATCATAACTCCTTCCATAATCTTATGTACACATTTGATACATTCCTATCCTTCTAAGAGGGTGATTTTCGTATGACTAAATATATAATAGATTTTATTCGGTTTAAGCTGAATTCTTGGCACTCAGTGTCATATATTCATATTAAGGCTCAGCTGGACAGGTATTTTGAACGAACAGAGGGGTGAAGTGGGAGTGGTTTTTTTTTTTTTTTTTGGCTGATGCTGCATAAGCTTGCTTTCTTGCATCAAATGCCTCTACTAATGCTAATGCTAATATTTTTTGGATGGTACCCCAATTACACTATACAGCTACTCCCCGACTTATATAAGGGTTGTATTCCGCAGAACTCTATAAGTTGAATTTTACGTAAGTCGGAATTTCCCTAAATGCTTATGCAGCAACTATGGGCACTGAATTTGATTGAAGCTAAAAAGAAATGTTCAACAAACATGTAAATAGAATTATTTATTCAATTTTTTGGCTAAGGTAAACAAAATCAACATGAGAACAATGAGAAACGTCAGAAAACTTACGCGGAAAATTAGTTTCCCGACACCAGACTCTAGCGTTGCTCGCTTGGTAAACAGGCAGTAGGTGTTATCGGTCTGGAGCCAAAATCAAGAAGGATATATTGATTGACAGGTAGGCGTGGCAAATGATGAAATCATTGGTGGTGGATGGGACAGATGACAAGCTACTGTGTAGTCACTGGTTGGCATTATAATGTGTATTTATAAGTAAAGATTCATCGCTACTATTACCTGTTTACCTTTCATCACATAATAGTTTTGTGATGAAAGATAAACAGGTAATAGTAGCGATGGATCTTTTACAGATGGAAGAAATTTGTAAGGAAAATAAAACGTTGGTTGATTTTTTGATGAAAACTAAATTAATAAAAGTTTTGTTCTGTTCAGTTTTATGTTCTCATTGTTTTTTTTCTCATTATTAAAAGCAGATTTTTGGAGTTCATGAGTGTTTTTACCATACTGTTGATTTAGGTTTGGTTACGAAAAAAGGAAAAAGTTTCTTCATTTTTCGTTATATTTCATAACCTGACCTTAAAAATAAGAGTACAGTAATAAAAAAATTAATATTTTGTTAATAAACAATTTATGCGCTTGTCCACCCATGATTCTAAAGAAAAAAGGTTAGGTTATCCCCTCCATTTCGGGAGGGTTTCAAACTCCCATGGGATTCAAGTAGAGGTAACCTGATTTTTTTTTCACCATTAGTACATATTATTGAAGAAAAAAATAAAAATACAGTCATAAAAAAATTTATTTTTTTATGACTGTATTTTTATTTCATAAAAAAATACATTCATAAAAAAATTTATTTTTTTATGAATGTATTTCTAAATATGACTGTGATTCTAAAGAAAAAAGTTTGGTTACCCTAAACTTCGGCAGGGGGTCAAGCTCCCATGGGATTCAAGTGGAAGTAACCTGACCATTTTTCATCATTATGGAAAGCGTTCATTAGGGCGAGTTACCAGTAGTGCTTCGGAGTGATACTAAACCGATGTTATCATGAGCTGTGTTTGCGCACCAGTCATCACATTGTTTGCCACGCCTACCTGTCAATCAATATATCGTTTTCAACTTTTCTCCAGACTGATAACACCTACCGTCTGTTTACCAAGCGAGCAGCGCTAGAGTGCGGTATTGGGAAACTAATTTTCTGCGTAAGTTATCCGATGTTTCTCGTCATTCTCGTGTTCACTTTTAGCATTAGTAGAAGCATATGATGCAAGAAATCAATCTTATGCAGCATCAGCCAGAAAAAAAAAAAAAAAAAACTTCCACTTCACCCCTCCGTTCATTCGAAATACCTGTCCAGCTGAGCCTTAAATTTATTTAAGCTATCAACTTCCACAACAAGGGATGGAAGTCTGTTCCACCAACCAACTACCCTGGTTAAAGGCAAATTTCCGGACATCTATCCTACATCTGTCTTTCCTCAATTTGAATTTATGCCCTCTCAAGTGATTATTCTGAGCAAGAGGCAGAATCCCATCAGCATTAAGCATGCTCAAACTATTCAAGGCTTTATACACCTCTATCAGATCACCTCGCTGGTGCCTAGTCTCCAGACACAGTAATTTGCAAAACTTAAGCTTTCTTCGTAAGAGCAACCCTTTGTTCCATTCACTAATCTTGTTGCCCTTCTCTGTACTAGTTCCAGCAGCTCTACACCCTTGTTGAAATGAAGCCTCCAGACCTGTATACAGTACTCAAGGTGTGGCCTGACCATTGCATTACACAAGGGAATAATCACCTCCTTATCCCTGCTAGAAAAATTCCTGTATATCATTGAAAAGACACCATGAGCTACTCTTGCAGCCCATCTGCACTGCTCAGAGACCTTCATATCTGCCGGCACAATACCCCCAGGTCCTTTTCATATTACACTGTCAGTGTAATACCACAGAGTTGATACGTTGCTCTGGGGTTGCTGTTTCCCATATGTAGTACTTATATTTGTCAATGTTAAACTTCATTTGCCACCTCTCAGCCCATCTGCTCAACCTTTCCAGATCCTGTTGCACCAGCATAGTGTCAGTAGTGTCCTTAACAACCCTGCCAACTTTTGTATTGTCTGCAAATGTGGACATTAAGCTTGATATACCACCATCATCAATATTATTTATAAATACAGAAAACAATAATTGACCCAACACTGAACCCTGAGGAACTCCACTAATAACATTAGTCCACGATGAGCAGTGTCCATTGATTACCACTCTCTGTCTTCTCCACCTCAACCACCCCTTTATCCATAGCAGCAATTTGCCTCCAATGCCACACTGCTCCAATTTCTGCAGCAATCTTCCATGTGCAAAAGTATCAAAAGCCTTTCTAAGATCCAAGTATACGATATCAAAGTTATTCCCTGCATCCAGTTCTTTTGTGACTGCATCATAGTATCCAATCAAATTGGTCAGGAAAGACTTCCCCTTAACAAAACCATGCTGTGTCTGAGCTATATCTGAAGTCTTGTCTAGATAATCCTGCAGTGCTTCTTTAACCAGTGCCTCCATTAATTTTCCTGGAACAGAAGTAAAACTCACAGGTCTATAATTACTTGTGTCAGCCTTTGATCCTCCTTTATGAATTTGGGGTCACATTTGCACATCTCCAATCTGTGGGTACCTCCCCTGAGTCCAAGGAAGCTCTCATAATTATGGCTAAGGGTTTGCTTACTTCCTTTGCTGCCTCCTTTAATATAACTGGATAGATCCTATCCACCCCAGGTGCCTTTCTTGTGTTTATCTTCAACAATTCTCCTCCACTTTACTCTAAGTTATTACAAGATTATCTAGATTACTGCCAGAGTTGAATACACCTCTGGCATTCCCCTCGCTGAATAACTCCTCATGTGTGAATGTAGATGCAAAATATTCATTTATTTTGTTAGCTACCTGAGCAGGATCATCAACAGTTGAACCATCAATATCAAGTGGACCACTCTGATTCATCCCCTTCCTTCTAAAGTTTACATAAGTAAAGAGCACTTTGCTGTTTTTCTTTGCATCCCTTGCCAAAGATTTCTCGTAATCTGCCTTCGCCTGCCTAACCTCCTTTGTAACTTGGTTACAGATCAACTTATATCTGTGATAGGGCTTCTATGTCACATGTTAATATATATGTATCTCAAGCATTTTTCTTTGCTGCCATATGTCTCATTAGTTCGTCTGACATCCATTTAGGCCTAAACCTTGAAAAATATTTCTTAGTTGGTATGTAAAGCCTAGTAGCTTTCTTTACCTTCGCCAATTTTTTTTTTATCTCATATACAGGAAAAATGCAAAAGTGTACAAAATTACAAAAAGAGAGAGGAGACAGGCATAACATCATCAAGTTTTACATTTCGAGCTTTGTTGCCAGAATTAACTCTCCAGCTGATAAGCATGCCACTGCAGAAGTTGAGGGCTGTGGAGATTTAGATGAAGTTTTTTCCAATGCTTCACAAAATTTCTCTGCAGCTGCAGAATTGGCACTGGCAACGTCACTGCATATGTTAATGTTTTGTAAACCAGCGTGATGCTTGAACCTATTAAACCACCTGTTGCTTGCCACAAACTTAGCTTAGGGTTTGCAGTACTTATCCTCAATATCTTCATAAATACTTCTTGCTTTTGCTTGAATGGCCATTGGTCTCAGGGGCACTTGATTCTGGATCTGATTTTCCATCCATATTTTTAATAACTTTTCCATCTTCAATATAGCACCTGAACATTGTTTTGTGATCACTGTTGATCTTAAATGCATTGCTCCTTTAACATGTTCTTTTATACGTGCACTATCACTTAAAATAGTATTTACTGTTGAAGCAGCGAGACCTA
The DNA here is from genome assembly GCF_048544385.1 of Mastigoproctus giganteus. Taxonomy (NCBI): domain Eukaryota; kingdom Metazoa; phylum Arthropoda; class Arachnida; order Uropygi; family Thelyphonidae; genus Mastigoproctus; species Mastigoproctus giganteus. The sequence goes on from NC_143583.1 coordinate 219,351,798, forward strand.
ATTCTGTGCAATAGATGACAAACTTTGTCCTGCTTCATACTTCTTAGTTAATCATTGTCATTTCTAAATCAATTTTGTTTAACTTTCTAGCAGTGAAAGCACTTGTACTTTCCGTTGATCCCTTTTTCATCATCATTGTAATAAGTAAATAGGAATGAAGAGAAGAATCTGAAAATTTATTTATGTTTTTTTATATGATTGAAGATTTCAGTGAAGGGGAACTCATTTCACCATAATACCGTAATGTAAAAACCCACAGAATTCCAGTTACCGGTATTATCGCACATGAATTAACATCAAGTTTACTACCCGTTTATAATAGATTGCGGTAACAGTAAAGCCCAATAAACCGGAAAGTGCAAATTGTTTTTATTGTTTTATAATTGCGACCTCCAGAAAATGTGTTTTAGAATAATATCACAAAGTCATTCAAAATTAATTCTTATAATGGAACATATGGAACGATGAAAATGTGCAATTTCCATTATAAAAATGACATTTTAGAGAGATAAATAGCTTAGTTATATAGCAAAAATTTTAATTTCCGAGGTCTTGTAACTAATTACAAAAAATAAATAAATAACAATGAGGTCACATTACAATATTTTCATGGTACCTCCATTTATTCGTATTCCCACGGGATACAAAATATGTTTCCATGATTTTTGCGCCATCCGGCAAAAACTTACGTCAAGTCGAATTTCCGTAAGTCGAGTATTACGTAAGCCGGTGAGTGCCTGTAGTGATATAAAGAGAATGGAAGAAGATGAATATACTATGTGTGCTCTAAGAGTGGAAAAATGTGAATGTTTCAAAGCAGTCAGTTATTGGCAGTATGCTTAGTACAGTTTGTATTCTGATATACTGATATAACTATAGATTCTCTCTCCAACAATTATGTGGATCAAAATTCTGAGTACAAATGCTTCACATTCTAATTTTAAAATTAACACCAAAGTTAAAAATATTGACATGAAATGTTTGTTTGTTATTTGGATTTTAGGAGCATTAGCAACTAAGGCCATATTGCTCCGGGATATGCGGTGGTCATTCCCTGACCTTTCCGCATCCTCCGTATTTGGTGGTGACAGGCTCGAACCCCGGTCTAATCAAGAAGCGTGTGCTACGCACTGCTGCTCCTTCCCACCTGGCTATGGAGGCGCCTTTGACATGAAATATTAATATTATTAGAGCAAGGAAATAACAGTGATATGGTATTTATTATTGTAATTTAACCACACACTAATAGATGTTTTATTCTTTTACAAACTATGAAATTTATTATTACTGTCTAAAAGAAAAATGCAAAACATATTCATTTCCAAAGTAAATAAATAATATCTCTTTTTGTAACAATTTTCTGAATAAAGGAATCAATCAGAAGAAATAATTTAATATATACCTTCCACTTAACTTTCTGTGAATTGTCATGCAGCCAGCATAATTCATCTTTAGAAACTGTCATCTGTAAATATAAATAAATAAATAAATAAATCCTTCTATAAAGAAAGATTCATAAAATTGGTAAAGAAAAGAAGGAAGAAAAAGATTTTTAACCATTAAGCACAAATTCATTGAAATATTATGACCCATCACTTTTATAATTTCTGATTCAGTGAATCAAAAATTCTAATCTACTAATTTATAATTTTATATTCTGAATTAATTTTGCCAATTATAAGCCATTTTTGAAATGGATGCCAATGAAATTCCATTTAGATCAATTATCATAGAGTATACATATGACTGGGAATTCACAGTTTCTAATTACTTGGAAAAGGAAATTATCAGTTCATTAACTTTCATTATTATGTTAACAAAATTGATAGACATTATACTATTATATCACAAGTTAGTATATTAAAGTAGCACTGCTTAATTTTCAGCACTCACATCTTGATGAATCCGCTTGGATGTGATAAGTTATAGAAGACACATAGTTCATAAGAGTGAGAGACTTACTTGTACTAAATCATTACTGAAGTCGTGATTCAATTTAAATTTAAAAAATTAAACATGAAATTAATTTATACCCATTAAAATATGTGCGTAAGAAGGGAATGTACATTCCATTCCATTCCATTCCATTCCATGGTTGTCAATTAAAATAATAAAGGTCGGGATAACCTTGAATACATTAATTATTAATAAAAAGCCAATAGCTGTGCACGAGCAACTTTCAATATTCGTCTTCAGCTAGCTTGTGAGAAGAGGAATGCGAACATTATTAATAAGAAGAGCTATTACCCGAGATGCAATTCAGAGCACATGGGAACTTTATTTGTGCCAAGTCCCAAATAGGGGAGAGGTTGATTGGGAGTTTTGTGTTTAACATGTTCAATGACGTGTGTCGACGAAACCATTCAATAACTAAAGCCTCATTTCAGAATTTTATAATTAGATTCCAATTTAATTATAGTAACAACTGAATCAATCAGTGGATTATGATTGTGGGAATGGACATGTTGTGTTAACTCCGTACTTGATAAGTTAGACTTAAAACTACTAAAATGATAATATGCGTGCATACTAGAGATTTTGGAAGTGCCGAGTTTAGTCATGGTGCTCCCAATATTATTATTATTATTATTATTGACCCTATGGTGCAAGGAAGCCTGAGGCTTATGCTGCACCAGTCAAAAAAAAAAATTTCAGGAGTTACCCTGTGTGAGAGAGAGAGAGAGAGAGAGAGAGAGAGAGAGAGAGAGAGAGAGAGAGAGAGAGAGAGGAATCACCAAGAAAGAGAAGAATGATGATATCCGGCTGAGGACCCTGGGTTTGCCAAGCCAGATGTCACCCTGGGGTCAATATAATAGGCATTACAGTCAATTTGGCATTGAATTAGATATATTATAATATATTATTATAATCCTGTGTATGTTGTTCTATACGCATTGAATTTGGAATCTAGTTTATTATATGATGAAAAAACTACAGTTATACTTGTGTTTGCAAAGACTTGCCGAAGACGTGTCGTGAATTGCCTGCGGTAAGGAAGAACGAATTGGGTTCCTAGTTTCCCATCATGACGATCGTTACAATTCTTTTTACAATTCGTATTAATTCTTTTATTAACCTTGATAATGGTATCATTTATCAATGGTGGTAGTTGTTGTTTGTTTGTTATTTGGTTTTTTTGGAGCATTAGCAACTAAGGCCATATTGCTCCGGGATATGAGGGGGCCATTCCCTGACCTTTCCGCATCCTCTGTATTTGGTGGTGACGGACTCGAACCCCGGTCTAATCAAGAAGTGTGTGCTATGCACTGCTGCTCCTTCCCACCTGGCTAAGGAGGCACCATTAATTGTAGTGGATACTTCCTATCTAAGAATTTTTCCATAAGGTATTTGAGTTCAATGTCAAGATCATCTTGTGTATAACTATATTTAATGGCATTATGGATCTGGTTAAAAATAACTGCTTCTTTAATGTATAGAGGATGATGCGAATGAATATATAGAAATGTACCTGTGTGTGTTTTATTCCTGTGAATCCCGGTACATAATCTTGTGACCACTTTATAAATGGTAAGATTTAAGAAATTGACTGAATTATCTATTTCCGTTTCGAGGGTAAATTTTAATCTCTCTTGTATCATGCTACATGTGTTAAGCAATACATCAATAGTTTCGTTGTTACCAATTAGAAGAATATCATCCATATATCTCATGTAAAGTCTAAGGTTAGAGGAAAATGGTTGAAGCACTTTTTGTTCGATGGACACCAAATAAATTTCTGACAATGGAGATAATATACCAAGACCAATAGGGAGACCTGTTCGAAAATTTTGTCTTGAAAATGAAATTGTTTTGCTTTAAGTAAGAATGACGTGAGTTCCAAATTACTACTAATATTTAAGCTAGTCCGTTTAATCAAAGTGTCATCTGCGGTTAATAATTCCCTTAAGGCTTGTAAAGCATCTTCAATGTGTATGTGCGTGTACCGGTGAACTGTACAATAAAGATCTTATAACACAACATCAAACGATGCAAGAATATTGCTATCTAAAATGGTAATGGAATTGATAGGTTCATGCGCTTGTTCAGTCTTGTACACCCGAAATTTGGAAAACCTCATGAGAGGAGAAATGATTTTGAACAGAAATGCAGATCAATTCGCATATGTGGAACGTTTAAATGAAACAATGGGCCATAAAGGATAATCCAATTTATGTAGTTTAACAAAACTAAAAATGTGGGGGAGAACATTGTTGCATATGCCAGTTTGTTGAAGGGTACATAAACAAATTTGCTTATAACTTCTAAGTCGTCTTAGTGTCATGTCTAATTTATTCTGACAATGGAATAAATTAGACATGACATTACAATAAATGACATTTTTGAAGTTTATTAACGTCAAAAATGTCATTTATTATATATGTCATTCTATCTTTTTTTTTTTATGTAAACCCCAAACACGAGAGGTATTAGAACCTATAGTAATTTCATACATATTTCCTGTAGACTGTAATTTTCAGGAAATACGTATGAAGGAAGGTTGTTCCAGAAAACCGCAGTTGAATGAATAAACGAGGAAGATGAAAAGTTGGTTCTGTGAGTTTGAAGTTGGACAGTAAATGGATGCTGGCTGGTGGCAGGACATGTTTGGACTGTTTTGAAAGAGAGAGCAGGAATTATAGAAGCCAATTCAGAAGAACAGTGCCCATAGAAGTATCTGTAGAAGAGGCATGCAGCAGAAACAGTACATCTATGAGACAGTGAGTGGAGAGACTCTGTTAGAGATGAATCATGAATTAACCTAACTGCCCTCTTCTGAATAGAATCAAGAAGTCTGAGAGAGGTTTTGGGGGCATCACTCCAGATGTGGGAACAATATTCCATGGCAGGGCGGATTTCTGATTTATACAGAGTGAGCAGCTGTTTGGAATAAAAGTAACACCGAGACCGAAAGAGAAAACCAAGTTTTTTAGATGCAGAGGAAGCAATATTTGTAAGGTGTTTGTGCCAAGAGAGATTAGAAGTCAGGGTAATCCCCAAAAGTGATATATCATTTTGCCAAGAAATCAGAGTGTCACTAAAGATAAGCATAGGAACAGAAGAATCCTTTTTGCGAGATATAAGACAAGACTGAGTTTTAGAAGGGTTGAAATCAACTAAGTTGTCTTTGCCCCACTGGAGAATTACCCGAAGATCGGCATTTAAGGAATTGGTAGCAGATTTTCGAGAAGTGAAGCTGATTGAGCAGGACAAGGTTTCTCAAAATGGAAAGTGGAATGCAGTGTGCTATCATCGGCAAAACTATGGATAAGATTTCCAGTCAATGGAAGAAGGTCATTAATATACAAGAGGAAAAGAGTGGGAGAAAGAACTGAACCTTGGGGGACACCAGCATTAGTGGAGAAGTTAGAAGACATGAAAGCCATCTACCATCACCCTCAGTGAGTGATCAGAGAGAAAACTGGATAACCAATTACTAAAAACAGTTGACAAACCATAAGATGGAAGCTTGTTTAGTAGACCTTTATGCCAAACACGATTGAAAGCCTTTGAGATATCAAGAGAAACTACTTATGTTTCACAGAACCTTTCCATTGAATTAGTCCATAAATGGGTAATATAAGCTAGAATATCACCAGTGGATCGACACTGATGGAATCCATACTGGTGATCGTTGATCAGACGGAAGGTTTCTAGGTAGTTTAAGAGTTGGCAGTTAATTGATTTCTCCATTACTTTAGAAAGAGTAGAAGTAATTGCAATGGGACGATAATTGGATGGGAGGGATTTGTCACCCTTTTTAGGAACTGGTTGGATATGAGCAAATTTCCAAGCAGAAGGAAAAACACCTTTGGAATAAGAAAGTGAAAGAAGGCAGCAAAGAAAAGGCGTAAGTTCAGGGGCACAGGTTTTGAGAACAAGTGGACAAATACCATCGGGACCTGGAGCTTTCTTAGCATCAAGATTCATCAAAATCCTTCTGACATGTGGACAAATACCATCGGGACCTGGAGCTTTCTTAGCATCGAGATTCATCAAAATCCTTCTGACATGTGGACAAATACCATCGGGACCTGGAGCTTTCTTAGCATCAAGATTCATCAAAATCCTTCTGACATCCTTTTCACAGAAGACCACAGGATGCATTGAATGGAGCGTGTTGGGACTGGTGGGAGGTGTTTTACCAAGATCATTAATACATGAGTTGGAAGAAAAATTAGATTCTATCTGAAAGCATGTGTGTCGATAAAATGTACCATTTTATCGACACACATGCTTTTGTCCATAATTACTGGGTCTCCTTTATCCGCCTTTTGTATTTTATATTACGATATTGGGATTCTTCTTTAATGTTCGAATATCAAACAGTTGTTGTTGACTAATGTTAGACTTATTAGTTCATTGGGAGTTAAAAATGACATTAGTTTCATGAATAATCCGATTCCTATCTGGATAGTTATCCAGTTTGCCCTGTATCTCAATTATTGCATTTTTAATAGGGTAGTTATTGCAACTTATGGCAAAAATAAAAGTGTATTCTAAACTGGACAACGGCGCGGTTGAAAATAATTGTGTGGATATCTTTATGACAGACATTTTCTGTGTCTTGATATCTTTCTTAATGAGTTAGTCCCACTTCTTAGAGTGTCTTTGTACCTATCTAGTACGGAGTTAACACAACATGATCCACTGATCGATTCAGCTATTACCATAATTAAATTGGAAGCTAATTATAAAATTCACCAAAACGAAGCTTTAGTTATTGAATTATTTTGTTGACACACATCATTGAACGAGTTAAACAGAAAACTCCAAATCAACCGCTCCCCTATTTGGGACTTGGCACAAATAAAGTTCCCATGTGCTCTGAATTTCATCCTGGGTAATAGCTCTTCTTATTAATAATGTTCGCGTTGCTCTTCTCACAAGCTAACTGAAGACGAATATCGAAAGTTGCTCGTGCACAACTATTGGCTTTTTATTAATAATTAATCTATTCAAAGTTATCCCCACCTTTACAATTTTAATTGACAACCGTGGAATGGAATGTACATTCCCTTCTTACGTGCATATTTTAAAGCGTTTAAATTAATTTCATGTTTAATTTTTTTAAATTTAAATTGAATCACGACTTTAGTAATAATTAGTACAAGTAAGTCTCTCACTCTTATTAACCATGTGTCTTCTATAACTTATCACATCCAAGCAGATTCATCGAGAGGTGAGTGTTGAAAATTAAGTGATGCTACTTTAATATACTTAGTCATTATAATTAGCACATAAGGAGTCCTTAAACTTAAAGTTAATCACAAGTCGGATTAAGTAACTTATTATTATCTTAATGATATATTCTAAAGGAATTGAATCACCTCAATACCAAACAGAAACTATTTATGGCTATAGTTAATTGGGGGGGGGGGATCAGTCTTTTGGTTGCCTAGCTCAACAGCAGAGCTCACTCTTGTGCATTAGGCAACAAAGCGACAATCTTCAAGGCAGAATATGCTAGTAACAAAGCAGATGGTCCTTGAGAATGTCACAGACATTCTCTCAGATATTCCAGACAAGCTGTATTTGCTACCTGGGAGTCTAAAACGCTCATAGAACTGATATTCGGGTGACACTCAAGTCAAGTGGACTTGACTTGAGTCCGTCAATTTTGCCGAAATTGACTTCGCCAATTTCGGCGAAGTCCGGATTGTCTGTGAGAGCCAAATCCTCTACTTGCACCTTCACAAGGGTGGGACTGTTAGTAATCCTGGGCATAACCTCCATGCACGAGTACTTGGTGGGTGACCACCCAGGTGTGAACCAAAGTAAGCAGGGGTTGAGATGTGGTGCCCACACCACATGGCGGAGCAAGTAAGGACATATTGCTCCGGGAATATGCAGTGGTCATTCTGTGACCTTTCCGCATTTGGTGGATCATGGGCTCAAACCCTGGTCTAATCAAGAAGCATGTGCTACGCACTGCTGCTCCTGACCACCTGGCTAGGAAAGCACCTTGAAGTGATGGAACCCATGTTTAGTCTCTAGAGCTAAGGTCCGGTCAACCCTTCCCCATCTCTTCCATCATGCAGTATGATTGATGACTTTTGGGGTTATGATGAACATCATGGCGAGATCCATTATTCCTTACATTTCGTGGGTACAGCTCTAAAACAGTGTTTGCAGCCTGGCTGCTTGTTAGTACAAAGGACTGAACCTTTTGGTAACTCTCTAGGAGGCTTCCGGTCCAGCAAGTGTATAATCTTGGTACCTCTACTCTGCCAGATAGTGAGTGGAGGGAGTCCAAGTAGTGTGTATACAGGGGGCATTGTGGAGGAAACGTTATGTCAAGGAATTATTCTTACGATGTGTACGCCACATCCAAAAATTTCATTACTTCACACAGCATGTCCCACCCACTTTTTCTTACTATTGAATACACCATGAATTGTCGAACTAATAGAGCAAGCTTATCTGCGAAAAGATCTAAACCCCCCAAACACACTCTAATTCATTTCACAAATATACGTGGTCTCAATTCTAAAGTCAAAGTTGTCCATTTCCACTTGCAGTCTGCCAAACCCCATGTACTTTTTCTGACAGAATCTCAGTTGATTCAACTACTGATCATCTCAGATACCCAAATTATTCGCTGTGTGATTCCTTTCTCCTCAAAGGTGGTACTTGTGCATATGTCCGTTCTGATATTTCCTGTCAGAGATTTAGTAATTTGGAATCTCCTCTCTGGCTTAAAATATCTCTCTCTCTCTCTCTCTCTCTCTCTCTCTCTCTCTCTCTCTCTCTCTCATTGTGTCAAATTCATCAGTTGTCTACTGTTCTCCCAACTGCACTAATCACTTAGAGCTCTCTGATGTCCTCTCTTTCCAACTTGACTTTGTCCAGTCCAACTTTCCTAACAGTGAGTAACTTTCCTTGGTGATTTTAATGTTCACAACTCCAGCTGGCTTACGTTTTCAAGTCACAAAGACACAGCTGGTCGAGATGCTGACACTTTTGCAATTACCAATGACCTTGCACAGATTGTTCATTTACCTACAAGAATACTGGACAATGCTAATCATACAGCAAACACACTTGAGCCTTTTCTCACAGACAACCCTTCTAAGAACACGGTTGACGTGAGTGGTCCTTTAGGCACTTCAGAACTCATAACTTGGTGATTATCTCTTGTCCAATGGAGTCTTTATCTCATGGCTATTCCCAACCTCGTGTTGTTTGGCATTACAAGAATGCAAAATGGGATGACCTGCGAGATTTCTTTTCTTCTTTTCCTTGGTCGGATTACTGTTTCAAAACTTCTGATGTCAACGTTTGCTCAGATTGTGTCAATGAAATTATTCCTGCAGGAATGGAATCCTTTATCCCAACACTCCATCCTTTATCTAAACCTTGGTTTTCCAATAAATGTGCTAAGGCTGTTCAAGGGAAGAACATTGCATATCATAATTGGCTTATTTCTAATTCTTCAGTTTCATTTTCTGCCTATGCCAAAGCTCGCAACAATTTTAAAGCAGTTATTAATCAGACCAAGCTAGAGTTCGAACAGGCTAAGAGAAGAAAACTTGCTTCTTGCCCTAATGGTAGCCGAGCATTCTGGTCTCTTGCCATAGCTACTGGCCACAGCTTTTGCCCATCTCTGCTCCCACCTCTGTCCAAACCAGATGGTTCTGTTGTCACTTCAGCCAAGGGTAAAGCTGACCTGCTAGTATCCCATTTTTCTTCCAACTCCTCTATTAATGATCTTGGTAAAACAGCTCCCACCATTCTTAGCATGCTCCATTGAATGCCTCCTGTGGTCTTCTGTCTAAAGGTTGACAGAAGAATTTTGATGAAATCTTGATGCTAAGAAAGCTCCAGGTCCCGATGGTATTTCTCCACTTGTTCTCAAAACCTGTGCTCCTGCTGTTCTTTGCCGCCTTTTTTCACTTTCTTATTCCAAAGGTATTTTTCCTTCTGCTTGGAAATTTTCTTGTATCCAGGCAGTAACTAAAAAGGGTGACACATCTCTCCAATTCAAATATTGTACCATCGCAGTTGCTTGTGCTCTTTCTAAAGTAATGGAGAAATCAATTAACCACCAACTCTTAAAGTATCTAGAAACCTCCTGTCTGATAAATGATTGCCAGTATGGATTCTGTCAGTGTCGATCTACAGGTGATATTCTGGCTTATGTTATCCATTTATGGACTAACTCAATGGAAAGGTTCGGTGAAACACAAGTAGTTGTTCTTGACATCAAAGGCATCTCAAAGGCTTTCAATCGTGTTTGGCATAAAAGTCTTCTAAACAAACTTGCACCTTATGGTTTGACAGCTGTTTTTTGTAATTTCGAGAAACCTTACAGGGCTCAATCAGCTTCAGCTTCTAAAAAATCTCCTACCAATTCCTTAAATGCAGATCTTCAGGTAATTCTCCAGTGGGGCAAAGACAATTAGCATTAGTAGAGGCATATGATGCAATAAAGCGAGCATATGCAGCATCACAGCCCAAAAAAAAAATACCTTCCATTTCACCCCTCCATTTTTCGGAGGGGTGAAATGGAAGGTATTTTCCGCTCAGCTGGACAGGTATTTCGTTCGAAATACCTGTCCAGCTGAGCCTTAAATTTATTTAGGCTATCAACTTCCACAACAAGGGATGGAAGTCTGTTCCAGCAACCAAATACCCGCTGGCTAAAAGCAAATTTCCGCACATCTATCCTACATCTGTCTTTCCTCAATCTGAATTTATGCCCTCTCAGGTGATTATTCTGAGCAAAAGAAAGAATCCCATTGGCATGGAGCATGCTCAAACCATTCAAGGCTTTATACATCCTCTATCAGATCACCTCGCCGGTGCCTAGTCTCCAGACACTGTAATTTGCAAAACTTAAGCCTTTCCTTGTAAGAGCAACCCTTTGTTCCATTCAACTAATCTTGTTGCCCTTCTCTGTACTCGTTTCAACAGCTCTACATCCTTCTTTCTTAAAATGAGGCCTCCAGACCTGTAGTGTCAAGGTGTGGCCTGACAATTGCCTTATACAAGGGAATAATCACCTCCTTATCCCTGCCAGAAAAATTCCTGTATATCATTGACAAGACACCATGAGCTACTCTTGCAGACCGTCTGCACTGCTCAGAGAACTTCATATCTGCCTGCACAACCACCCCCAGGTTTTATTCTCTACCACTCTCAGTGTAGTACCACAGAGTTGATACGTTGCTCTGGGGTTGCTGTTTCCCAGATGTAGTACTTTACATTTGTCAATGTTAAACTTCATTTGCCACAGCCCATCTGCTCAACCTTTCCAGAGCTCAACCTCTCAGCCCATCTGCTCAACCTTTCCAGATCCTGTTGCAGCAGCATAGTGTCAGTAGTGTCCTTAACAACCCTGCCAACCATTCTATAGACTGCAAACTTGGACATTAAGCTTGATCATCACTATCATTTATAAATACAGAAAACAATAATGGACCCAACACTGAACCCTGAGGGACTCCACTAATAACATTAGTCCACGATGAGCAGTGTCCATTGATTACCACTCTCTGCCTTCTCCCACTCAACCATCCCTTTATCAACAGCAGCAATTTTTTTTTTTTTTTTTTTTTTTTTATATGAAACCCCCCAAACACGAATGATATCAAAACCTATAGTACTTAGTACCGTGCATGGGTTGAAGGAGAAGTATGGGGGGAGGGGAATGCCGGAAACTTTGCTCTAGAGACTAAACATGGGTTTCACCACTTCAAGCCTCCAATAAGCAAAGTGGTGGTATTTCACCGGTTGATGAAAGTAATCTTCCACCTACAATTTTGGCTCCAATGCATACTGCTCCAATTTGTGCAGCAGTCTTCCATGTGTAACAGTATCAAAAGCCTTTCTGAGATCTAAATATATAATATAAAAGTTATTCCCTCCATCCAGTTCTTTTGTTACTGCGTCATAGTATACAATCAAATTGGTCAGGCAAGACTTTCCCTTAAAAAAACCATGCTGTGTCCGAGCTATAACTGAAGTCTTGTCTAGATGATCCTTATAGAAGCAGTGCTTCTTTAACCAGTGCTTCCATTAATTTTCCTGGAATAGAAGTTAAACTCACAGGTCTATAATTACTTGTGTCAGCCTTTGATCCTCCTTTGTGAATTTGGGTCACTTTTGCACATCTCCAGTCTACGGGTCTGCTTACTTCCTTTGCTGCCTCCTTTAATATAACTGGATAGATCCCACCCCCCAGGTGCCTTTTTTATGTTTATCATCAACAATTGCTTTACTCTCAGTTATTACAAGATTATTTAGCTTACTGCCAGAGTTGAATACACCTCTGGCATTCCCCTCACTGAATAACTCCTCATGTGTGAATGTCGATGCAAAATATTCATTTAGTTTGTTAACTACCTGAGCAGTATCATCAACAGTTGAACCATCGATATCAAAGGGACCAATCTGATTCATCCCCTTCCTTCTAGAGTTTACATAAGTAAAGAACTCTTTGCTGTTTTTCTTTGCATCCTCTGCCAAAGATTTCTCATAATCTGCCTTCGCCTGCCTAACCTCCATTGTAACTTGGTTACAGATCAGCTTATATCTATCATAGGCTTCTGTGTCACATGTTAATTTATTTGTACCCCATGCATTTTCTTCTCTGCCATATGTCTCATTAGTTCAACTGACATCCATTTAGGATGTCAGTTGAACAATATTTCTTAGTTGGTATGTAACGCCTAGTAGCTTCCAAGATAAGTTCTTTCAATGCTTCCCATTTTGAATTTGCTGTTGGTAACATGATCAGTTGGTCCCACTGTATAGAATTTAAATACTGTCTCAGACCATCGTAGTCACTTTCATGAAAGCAAAAACCCTTCCCTTTTCCCCTGATGGTAGTTACCTCTTTGAGTAAATCCCACTTCAGCACACTGTGATCACTGCCACCTAGTGGTTCCTTTATCTGCAGATTCTGAATCCATGAAGAATCAGTTCTGATAATCAGATCAAGAGTATTACTCCCTCTAGTTGCCTCCCAAACATGCTGTTGTAGAAAACAATCATCCAATAAATCCACAAAAACCTTGCTAGTGTGTGTGAGCGGCCAACCCACAAATTCCAGTCAATATCTGGGAAATTAAAATTCCCCATTATAAGACTCTGATTTACTGGCCCACTCTAATTCCCTGTACAGTTTCTTATTATACTCATCAGAGTCATTAGGCCTATTGCACACACTCCTACTCTTAATTTTGATCTCCCAATGCTTATGCCACACCAAACTGACTCGACACTGCACTGTCCAGCGATGTCGACTGGCTTCACTTCCTTGGATTTTATGTTTTTCTTAACTAATAGCATAACCCCTCCTCCCTTCCTATCCTGTCTATCCTTTCTGTACACATTGTACTCCCCAAATTCCAGTTCTGCATTCCTTATATCTGGGTGACACCACATCTCTGATATCCCAACAATATCTGCCTTTGAGCAATACCTCAAATTCATCAAATTTATTTACCAAACTCCTAGCAGTGGTGTACACACAAGTATACATGCACATGTTCCTATTCTTAGCTACCCTAATACAACCTATGTGTTTACGTGTACTGCAATGACTTCCAGCAGTCTCTGAAATATCCTGCGGCTTGTTTTCCAGGCTCCTGCTCATTCCAATAGAAGCAGTGCAAGAATCACTTTCACCTCTGCCAGTGGCTACTCTTAATCTATTAGTTCTTGTATCCCACCAAGCTAGAAGTTTTCCAACCCACCTAACACTGCCTCGATAGCATTAGCAAATATTCTTGTACCTTTTCTATTTAAATGTATCCCATCCCTGCAGAATCAGTCTCTCCTATTAACAAGTACAGACGAGGCTGAAAAAATTTAATTGATTTCAATCTTTCTAAAACTCAGTCTTGTCTTATATCTTGCAAAAAGGATTCTTCTGCCCCTCTGCACTGGTGACACTTCGATTTCCTGGCAAAATGATATATCTTTTAGGGATTACCGTGACTTCTAATCTTTCTTTGTCAAAAGCACATTACAAATATTGCTTCCACTGCATCTAAAAAACTTGGTTTTTTCTTTCGCTCTCAGCATTACTTTTTTTTCCAAACAGCTGTTCACTCTGTATAAATCGAAAATCCACCCTACCATGGAATATTGTTCCAACATCTGGGGTGGTGTCCCCAAAACCTCTCTCAGGCTTCTTGATTCCATTCAGAAGAGGGCAGTTAGGTTAATTAATGATTCATCTCTAACAGAGTCTCTCCACTCGCTTTCTCATAGATCCACTGTTTCTGCTGCATGCCTCTTCTACAGATACTTCCATGAGCACTGTTCTTCTGAATTGGCTTCCATAATTCCCGCTCTCTCTTTCAAAACAGTCCAAACACGTGCCGCCACCAGCCAACATCCATTTACTGTCCAACTTCAAACCCACAGAACCAACTTTTCATCTTCCTCATTTATTCATTCAACTGCCGTTTTCTGGAAAAACCTTCCTTCATACGTATTTCCTGAAAATTACAGTCTATAGAAGTTCAAGTTCAATATCAACAAATATCTTCTTTCATCTTCTCAACCTCTAACCCAAGCATGGTACTAAGTACTATAGGTTCTAATAACTCTCGTGTTTGGGGTTTACATAAAAAAAAAAAAAAAAAAAATTTCTTAATTGCTGGGGTAACCTGGAACACCATGGTCTAGGTTACCCCAGCAATTATGAAAGGAGTACCATGGTGCTCCTTTCATAACGGCTGTGTTAATGAGAGTATGGTTCTGGCCCAATCTTCATTGAAAATAGCTGGAGGTACTGAGAATTCTGTCTGTGTTGCAGTCAACTGCTATTTCTGTATTGCTGCTGCATAGAATTGGTTTGATATATTAAGCATTACATGCTATTTTTGCTTCTTGGTAGGAGACTTTTTTTGCTTTACTTTATACTTCTGTATATCTTTTATCTCATTTTGCAAAGCTCACATGACTAAGAATGTGCTGGATGTTGACCTTTACAATTTAGAGAATGTGATGTTTCTGCAGCACAATCTGTTTATGTATGGCCCTTGCACTTGCAATTAGGACATACCGTATCTCCTTGAAATTCTTTTTAACGAGGCATCTAATTGAACTGGGAATATAGGGCCATACTCGGTAATTAGCATAACCAGTTTTGACACTGGAGGCTAAAGTGAGTGCAAAATTGGAGTGCAAAGTGAGGATCATATTCCAAGTGGCAATAAGTTGCCTTCTTTCTTTCTTGATCATTATTCATTTGGCCTGGATGAATTTTTGACCATGTGCTCATAACCCTTGGACCAGTTCATCTTCTGAGACATTCATCATGACCCACTCTGTAAAAAATGCCTTTCAAATTGTTTAATGTTTAAAATTTCGTATGATCTATTCTGCATGCAAGGTAACTTTTCAGATATATTACAGATACAGGTTAAGCGGCTTCTCAAAAGGCAAATTATTCACAGTTTCAATTATTCACCATTTCGGGTGAACCTTGCATTTTCCAAGGATTTCTGGATAAGAAATCAGGACAAAGTATTAACAGATTTATTTGACAGAGATTGAAAAACAAGGAAAGATGGGGATGAATGGTATGTCTATTTCTGTATGTAGTCTTGCACCTTGGCTCAAGTGGAGGGTAGCTATCTTGATTAATCATTCTTCCTTTTAGCACTGGGGAATAAATGTTCCTCCAGGTTACTGATGCTGCCACGTGGAAGCAGGAACTGTGCCACCACTGACAAAGCAGTTGACAAGATTGATATTCTAGCTGAAGATACCAATATCAAAAAAGAATTACAAAGTTTCT
The DNA here is from genome assembly GCF_048544385.1 of Mastigoproctus giganteus. Classification (NCBI taxonomy): domain Eukaryota; kingdom Metazoa; phylum Arthropoda; class Arachnida; order Uropygi; family Thelyphonidae; genus Mastigoproctus; species Mastigoproctus giganteus. The sequence continues at coordinate 219,367,555 of NC_143583.1, forward strand.
ACAACCAAGTAACTAGAAAATGAGAAATAATTGATTAAATAAATAAAAAAATATGTATATATTAACTATAAATATTTCAATTAATGGAAAATAAATATATATATATATAATAATAATAATAAATACAATTAATTATCAAAAAAAAAACAGAATTACAATAATAATAAAATTATATGGCAGCTCACAGACATCTCTGTCACCCCAGGTTTGCCTAAATGCAAATCACCTGTAATATATGATATTCCATTGCAAATGCATTATATATTATATCTCACTTATTTATTGACTGTAAATAGATCTGTATTTTTAATAATGTCTAATTTTACAGCTGAAAGCTTGAAGTACTGTTGATTATCTATATTAGATTCTTAGCAAAGCTTATTATCTGAGTACTCACCTCTAGATCAGGCGCACTATAGCCCCAGCAGCTCGTGCGCCATTAAACCCCCATCACAACAACAACAACAACCTCTAGATCCGTATTGGTTAGGGTTAAATTTACATAAAGGAAAGTAATTTTTAATAGATTAATTAATTATTATTATTATTAGCCATATGGTGAAAGGAAGCCTGAAGCTCATGCTGCAACAGCAAAAAAAAAATTCCCGAGTTACCCTGAGAGAGAGAGAGAGAGAGAGAGAGAGAGAGAGAGAGAGAGAGAGAGAGAGAGAGAGAGAGATAGAAAGGAATCATCAAGAAAGAGAAGAATGATGATATCCAGCTCAGGACCCTGGGTGTGCCAAGCCCATACTCACCAGATGTGAGCCCCTGGGGGTATTTAAAAACATGTCTCTAGGAAGAGGAAGTGCACCACCTTTTCCTGGTTGTTATTTATAAAATTATATGAAGCGGATTCACGTGTTGAAAAACCAAGAGCTGTACGAGAAGCTTTCGATGTCATCGTCAGCAGTTAGTCAATGACATGAGTTGTGAGTTGATTTATAGTATCCTAGTATGCATACGTTAAATACATGGATATTTGATTTGTGTGAGCTGCCATATTGGTGATAGATTCGTGGATTATTTACTGTTTAAAATTTCGTATGATCTATTTTGACGGAACCATTCTACAGCTAGGGCTTCATACTGGAATATCTTATAATTCGATTTAAGTTTAATTAGTGTAATTGCGTTATCTATTAATGGATCATAATTAAAAGAGTGTACATGCTGACTGAGTTCAGTTCCTGGTTGGTCTCATTTGAAACTATTATAATGATAGTATGCTCTTGTGTTCCCTGTTCTAGAAGTAGTAGTAGTAGTGCCGTGTGATACAAGAAAGCAAGCGTATGAGCTTATGCAGCATCAGCCAAAAAAAAATTACAAAATAATCCACTCTAAATATTTGTCCAGTTCCTCCTTAAATTTATTTAACCTATCAACTTCCACAACAACAGATGGAAGTTTGTTCCAGCAATTAACCACCCGCTGGCTAAAGGCAAATTTCCGCACATCTATTCTACATCTGTCCTTCCTCAATTTCAATTTATGTCCCCTTAGGTTCGTAATCTGAACAAGTGGAAGAATCCCATCAGAATTCAGCGTGCTCAACCCATTCAAGGCCTTATACAGCTCAATCAGATCACCTCGCAGTTGCCTAGTCTCCAGCTGCTGCAATTTGCAGTACTTAAGCCTCTACTGGTAAGAGGATCCCTTCATTTCCCTCACCAATCTTGTGGCCTTCTATGTACATGCTCAAGCAAATCTACATACTTCCTAAAATGAGGACTCCAGACCTGCACGCAGTATTCAAGGCATGCCTGACCATTGCTTTATACAGAGGGACAATCACCTCCTTTTCCCTGCAAACAAAATTCCTGTATATCATTGACAACACCCCCATGACCTCCCCTGGCAACCTGTCTGCATTGTTCAGAAAACTTCATATATGACTGCACAATTACTCCCAGGTCTTTTTCGTTTCTACATCCTTAAGTGTAGTGCCATACAGTTGGCACATTTCTCTGGGGTTACTTCTATCCATATGCAGTACTTTGCATTTTTCAATGTTAAACTTCAATTACCACTTCTCAGCCCATCTGCCCAAATTTTCTAGATCCTGTTGCAGTAACATACTGCCATTACTGTCATTAACAACCCTGCCAACCTTTGTATCATCTGCAAACTTCGATACTAAGCCTGATATACCTTCATCAATATCATTGATAAATATAGAAAACAACAGTGGACCCAACACCAAATCCTGTGGGACTCCACCAATGTTATTATGATGTGGTTACAAAGGAACTGGATGCAAAAAATAATTTTGATATCATATATTTGGATTTCAGGAAAGCTTTTGACACTGTTGCACATAGAAGACTACTGTACAAATTGGAGCAGAATGGTATTAAGGGTAAGTTGCTACAATGGATAAAAGATGGTTGAGTGGGAGAAGACAGAGGGTGGTAATTAATGGGTGCTGCTCTTAGTGGACTAATGTTATTAGTGGAGTCCCACAGGGTTCAGTGTTGGGTCCTCTGTTGTTTTGTATATTTATCAATGATATTGATGAAGGTACATCAGTATTAGCGTTGAAGTTTGCAGATGATACAAAGGTTGGCAGGGTTGTTAATGACAGTAATGGCAGTATGTTACTGCAACAGGATCTAGATAATTTGGGCAGATGGGCTAAGAAGTGGCATCTGAAGTTTAACCTTGAAAAATGCAAAGTACTGCATATGGGTAGAAGTAACCCCGCAGAGAAACTTTCCATCTGTGTGGTACTACACTTAAGGTGGTAGAAAATGAAAAAGACCTGGGAGTAATTGTGCAGTCAGATATGAAGTTTTCTGAGCAATGCAGACAGGCTGCCAGGGCAGGTCATGGGGTTTTGTCAATAATATATAGGAATTTTGCTAGCAGGGAAAAGGAGGTGATTGTCCCTCTGTATAAGGCAATGGTCAGGACACGCCTTGAATACTGCATACAGATCTGGAGGCCTCATTTTAGGAAGGATGTAGATTTGCTTGAGCGTGTACAGAGAAGGGCAACAAGACTAGTGAGGGGAAGGAAGGGATCCTCTTACCAAGAGAGGCTTAAGTTCTGAAAATTGCAGTGGCTGGAGACTAGGCACCTGTGCGGTGATCTGATTGAGGTGTACAAGGCCTTGAATGGATTGAGCACACTGAATTCTGATGGGATTCTTCCACTTGTTCAGATTACAAACCTAATGGGACATAAATCCAAATTAAGAAAAGACAGATGTAGAATAGATGTGCGGAAACTTGCCTTTAGCCAGCGGGTGGTTAATTGCTGGAACAAACTTCCATCTGTCGTTTTGGAAGTTGATAGGTTAAATAAATTTAAGGAGGAACTGGACAAGCATTTGGAGGGAATGGTGTGATTTTTTTTTTTTTTTTTTTTTGGCTGATGCTGCATAAGCTCATACACTTGCTTTCTTGCATCACATGCCACTATTAGTCCACCAAGAGCAGCACCCATTGATTACCACCCTCTGTCTTCTCCCACTCAACCATCCTTTTATCCATTGTAGCAACTTACCCTTAATACCATTTGTGCTCCAATTTGTACAGTAGTCTTCCATGCGCAATAGTGTCAAAAGCTTTCCTGAAATCCAAGTATATGATATCAAAATTATTTTTGATATCATATACTTGGTAACTTGATATCATAACCACATCATAATAACCAATCAAATTTGTCAGACAAGACTTTAACTTAACAAACCCATGCTGTGTCTGAATTATTGCTGCAGTCTTGCATCTTGTCTAGATGATCCTGCAATGAATTTTTAACCAGTGACTCCATTATTTTACCTGGAACAGAAGAGAAACTAACTGGTCTGTAATTACTCGTATCATCGTTCGATCCCCCTTTGTGAATTGGGGACACATTTGCACATCTCCAGTCAGTAGGGACCTCCCTTGAGTCCAAGGATGACCTCATAATAATGGCTAAGGGTTTGCTTACTTCCTTTGCCACCTCCTTTATTATAACTGGATAGATACCATCCACCCCAGGTGCCTTTCTTATGTTTAACTTCAACAATTTCTCCTCCACTTTGTTCTCAGTTATTACAAAATCATTAAGCACCCTGTTACAATTTGATAACCTTGTGGCATTTTCAAACCTTAATAACTCATGTGTGAATGTAGATGCAAAATACTCATTCAGTTTGTTTGCTATCTGAGCAGGATCATCAACAGTGGAACCATCAATATCAAGTGGACCACTCAGATTCATCCCCTTCCTTTTAGAGTTTATATAAGTAAAGAAATCCTTGTTGTTTTTCTTAGCATCCTTTGCCAAAGATTTCTCGTAATCTGTCTAACCTCCTTTGTGACTTGATTACAGACTGGCTTAAATACATTTAACCCCAGGGGCTCACATCTGGTAAGTTTGGGCTTGGCGCACCCAGGGTCCTGATCTAGATATCATTTCTCTCTGTCTGTATGTCTGTCTTTCTCTCTCTCGAGGTAACTTGGAAATTTTTGGCTGGTGTAGCATAAGCCTCAGGCTTCATTGCACTATATGGCTGTATGTCTGTCTTTCTCTCTCTCGAGGTAACTTGGAAATTTTTGGCTGGTGTAGCATAAGCCTCAGGCTTCATTGCACTATATGGCTAGTAATAACAGTAATAATAATAGTAATAATTATAATAATAATAATATCATAGGCTTCTGTGTCGCCTGATAATTTATATGCATCCAATGTATTTTTCATCTCTGCCACAAGTCTCATTAGTTCATTTGACAACCATTTAGGCTTAAACCTTGAACAATATTTCTTAATAGGTATGAAATGTTTAGTAGCTTCCACTATTAATTCCTTGTATGCTTCCCACTTAGAATTGGCTGTTGGTAACATCATCAGTTGGTCCCACTGTGCAGAATTTAAAAACTGTCTGAGACCATATTTTGCGGTGGTGCTACCTATGTAGCATGCATTACATCGAGATTGGCATTTTATAAGGTATATTATATTGTTTAAGTTTTGAATATTGTATTTATATGTTTCTCTGTATTTGCTGAAAAAAGGTACTTAGTTTATTATATGATGAAAAATCAGTGTAATGTTTGTCCCTCTAAAAATATTCCCGAGCTGAGGTGCAAGTTGGCTATGATACGGAAGTGGGACTATTGTATTTTGTGTACGATCAGTAGTAATGTTATCAATGCGAGGATTATTAATTTTTCTTTTACAGCTAATATGGTTTCTTGAATTAACTGTTTTTGGTATTTTATAGCTGTAAAGGTTGATTGTATTTAATCGCATTATAGATTTGGTTGTATAATACTGATTTTTTTGTGTTATAGGGGTGGTGGGAATGAAAATGTAAGAAATTTCCTGTATGTGTCTTTTACCTGTATGTTCGCATTTTGAGTTTGTTATCGGATTTACATATGGTCAGATTTAAAAAATTAATACTATTATCTTCTTGTAATTCCAAAGTATATTTTAGTCTGTTGTGGATGGAATTAAATTTTTGTAGGAGTTCATCGATGATGATTTTATTGCTTATAATTTGTCATCTACATATCGCATGAATAATTTAATCTTAGAAGAAAAGGGTTTAAGTATTTGGTTTTCAATTGTGGCAAGATAAATTTCTGAAAGTGAGGCCGAAATGCATCAAGGCATTTCTTAAGAAATTTAATGTGTAATTTAGTGGCAAAATATTTGATGAGGATTTTGGAGTATTCATAAGTTTTGTTTAACGTTAATTTTAATGTTTAACATTGAAAAGTGGTGCACTTCCTCTTCCTAGAGATAAGTTTTTAAATTAATTAATCTATTAAAAATTACTTTCTTTTGTAAATTTAACCTTAACCAATAATGATCTAGAGGTGAGTACTAAGATAATAAGCTTTGCTAAGAATCTAATACAGATAATCACCAGTACTTCAAGCTGTAAAATTAGTCATTATTACAAGTATAAATACATTAACGATAATTGCCAACATCTCTACCGTGGCGTATTATCCATTAAAATTATTCCAATTTCCATTACTAATTTAATCACATGGATGCATTAACGTTAAGCAAAACTTAAATATTCCAAAATCCTCATCAAATATTTTGCCAGTAAATTACACATTAAATTTCTTAAGAAATGCCTTCGTTACGATGTGATCCTAAAATTTGCTCATACATGTACATGTGAAATATGTAAAAAATATCTTTATATTATTCACCAGACCTCATTAGCTATAGTAAAACATGAATTAAAAAAGAGATTTCACGAAAAATACAACTTATTATGCCAAATCCACTATTACAAATTCTTGTTAAAGAAAAACATGTCACAAGATGCATGGGTTAATTTTACAGAACAAAATAACACATGAATTACCACCATCCAACATATAGTAAACCAGAGGCACAATAAAAAATGGGACACACTCACACGCAGGACAGATAAACCCCAACCAACATCAGTCATGAACTTTTCTTCGAAATTCTTCTCACCTACACAATTATTTGCACTTGAACATGGGTTCAATTTTTCTATTAACAATAATCACTACCCCATAAAAGACAGTATAATAGAGCTCAAAACAAAACTGGAGAACCACCCTGATAAGAATCAATTAATGCATGAAACATATAGGATCATAAATTCAAATATCAAAACACATCTCAACATGAATACACAACAGTTAATGAGCCTTCAAAAATTACGGAAAGACAGCGGCATCGTTATTCAGAAGGCAGATAAATGTGACACAAAAGTAATTGTAGACAAATCTACATACATCAAAAAAATCCAAGATATTCTTTCTGATGAGGAACCCAATAAAATAGATAATGCATATACAAGGGGTAGGATTTTTCTCAGCTGGGTCTGTGCTTGTTACCATGAGAGACTGTTTCTACAGGGATGGGATACAATTAAATAGAAAAGGTGCAAGAATATTTGCTGATGCTATCGAGGCAGTGTTAGGTGGGTCAGAAAACTGCTAGATTGGGGGGAGGATACACGGCCTAATAGAGGCGCCTCCGTAGCCAGGTGGGCAGGAGCAGCAGTGCGTAGCACACGCTTCTTGATTAGCCTGGGGTTCGAGCCTGTGACCACCAAATAAGGAGGATGTGGAAAGGTCAGGGAATGACCACCGCATATCACTGAAACAATATGGCCTTAGTTGCTAATGCTCCTAAAAACCAAATAACAACAACAATGGACTAATAGATTAACAGTAGCTGCTGGCAGAGGTGAAAGTGATTCTTGCACAGTTTCTACTGGAATGAGCAGCAGCCTGGAAAACATGATGCAAGGGATTTCAGAGACTGCTGGGAGTCATCGTGGTACAAGTAAACACATGGGTTGTGTTAGGGTAGCTAAGAATAGGAACAGGTGCATGCATATTTGAGTGTACACCAATGCTAGGAGTTTGGTAAATAAATTTGATAAATTTGAGATGTTGCTCAAAACATCAAATGCTGATATTGTTGGGATATCAGAGACATGGTGTCACACAGATATAAGGAATACAGAACTCGAATTTGGGGAGTACAATGTGTACAAGAAAGATATACAGGACAGGAAGGGAGAAGGAGTTATGCTATTAGTTAAAAACATAAAATTGAAGGAGGTACAGCCAGTTGACATCGCTGGACAGTGCAGTGTTGAGTCAGTTTGGTGTGACATAAGCACTGGGAAATCAAAATTGAGAGTAGGAGTGTGTTATAGGTCTAATGACTCTGATGAGTATAATAATAAAATGTACAGGGAAATAGAGTGGGCCACTAATTCAGAGTGTCATATAATGGATTTTAATTCCCCGGATATTGACTGGAATTTGTGGGTTGGTCATTCACACACTAGCAAGGCTTTTGTGGACTTATTGGTTGATTGTTATCTACATCAGCATGTTCGGGAGGCAACTAGAGGGAGTAATCCTCTTGATCTGATTATCAGTATTGATTCTTCATGCATTAAGAATCTGCAGATAAAGGAACCACGGTTGCAGTGATTACAGTGTGCTGAAGTGGGATTTACTCAAAGAGGTAACTACCATCAGGAGTAAAGGGAAGGGTTTTGCTTTCGTAAGGGCGACTACGATCGTCTGACACAGTACTTAAATTCTATACAGTGGGACCAACTGATGATGTTACCAACAGAAAAATTCAAAATGGGAAGCATTCAAAGAATTAATCTTGGAAGCTACTAGGCTTCCATACCAACTAAGAAATACTGTTCAAGGTTTAGGCCTAAATGGATGTCAGATAAACTAAAGAGACATGTGGCAGAGAAGAAAAATGCATGGAATAGTTATAAATTAATAAGGAAGCCTCCGACAGAGATAACGTGGTCTGTAACCAAGTCACAAAGGAGGTTAGCAAGCGAAGGCAGTTTATGAGAAATCTTTGGCAAAGAATGCAAAGAAAAACAGCAAAGAGTTCTTTACCTATGTAAACTCTAGAAGGAAAATGATGAATCAGATTGGTCCACTGGATATCGATGGTTCAAATGTTGATGATCTTGCTCGGGTGGCTAACAAACTAAATGCATATTTTGCATCTACGTTCACACACGAGGAGTTATTCAGGGAGGGGAATGCCAGAGGTGAACTAAACTCTGGCCGTGAGCTAGATAATTTTGTAATAACTGAGAGTAAAGTGGAGCAGAAATTGTTGAATATAAACATAAAATATATAAGAAAGGCACCTGGGGTGGATGGGATCTATCCAGTTATATTAAAGGATGCAGGAAAGGAAGTAAGCAAACCCTTAGACATAATTATGAAGACTTCCTTGGACTCAGAGGAGATACCCTTGGACTCAGAGGACTGGTGATGTGCAAATGTGACCCCAATTCACAAAGGAGGATCAAAGGCTGACACAAGTAATTATAGACCTGTTAGTTTAACTTCTGTTCCAGGGAAATCAATGGAGGAACTGGTTAAAGAAGCACTGCAGGATCATCTGGACAACACTTCAGTTATACCTTGGACACAGCATGGTTTTGTTAGGGGAAAGTCTTGCCTGACCAATTTGATTGGATACTATGATGCAGTCACAAAAGAACTGGATGCGGGAAATAACTTTGATATTATATTTTTGGATCTTAGAAAGGCTTTTGATACTGCTGCACATGGAAGACTGCTGCACAAATTGGAGCAGTGTGGCATTGGAGGCAAATTGCTGCTATCCATAAAGGGCAATCATCTGGACAACACTTCAGTTATACCTCGGACACAGCATGGTTTTGTTAGGGGAAAGTCTTGCCTGACCAATTTGATTGGATACTATGATGCAGTCACAAAAGAACTGGATGCGGGAAATAACTTTGATATTATATATTTGGATCTTAGAAAGGCTTTCGATACTGCTGCACATGGAAGACTGCTGCACAAATTGGAGCAGTGTGGCATTGGAGGCAAATTGCTGCTATGGATAGAGGGATGGTTGAGGGGGTTGAAGACAGAGTGGTAATCAATGGACACTGCTCATCGTGGACTAATGTTGTTAGTGGAGTCCCTCATTGTTCAGTATTGGGTCTATTATTATTTTCTGTATTTATAAATGATATTGATGATGGTATTGATGATCTGTGGTACTATTCTGACATTGATGATTGACTGTGGTACTATCCTGACAGTGGTAGAGAATGAAAAGGACCTATTGGTAATTGTGCAGGCAGATATAAAGTTTTCTGAGTAGTGCAGACGGTCTACAAGAGTAGCTCATGGTCTCTTGACAATGATATACATGAATTTTTCTAGCAGGGATAAGGAGGTGATTATCCCCTTGTATAAGGCGATGGTCAGGCCACACCTTGAGTACTGTATACAGGTCTGGAGGCCTCATTTTAAGAAGGAAGGATGTAGAGCTGTTGGAGTGAGTACAGAGAAGGGCAACAAGATTAGTGAATGGAACAAAGGGTTGCTCTTACGAAGAAAGGCTTAAGTTTTGCAGATTACAGTGTTTGGAGACTAGGCACCTGCGAAGTGATCTGATTGAGGTGTATAAAGCCTTGATTGGTTTGAGCATGCTCAATGCTGATGGGATTCTTCCTCTTGCTCAAAATAAATTCAAATTGAGGAAAGACAGTTGTAGGATAGATGTGCAGAAGGTTTCCTTTAACCATCAGGTAGTTGATTGGTGGAACAGACTTCCATCTTTTGCTGTGGAAGTTGATAGCATAAATAAATTTAAGGGTGAGCTGGAAGGAATGGAGGGGCGAAATGTATTTGGAAGGAATGGAGAGGTGAAATGTATTTGGAAGGAATGGAGGGGTGAAATCGGAGCTTTTTTTTTAGGCTGATGCTGCATAAGCTTGCTTTCTTGCATCGTATGCCTCTACTAATACTAATACTATTGAATACACAACAGTTAATGAGCCTTCAAAAATTCCGGAAAGACAATGACATCGTCATTTAGAAGGCAGATAAAAGTGACACAATAGTAATTGTAGACAAATCTACATACATCAAAAAAAATCCAAGAGATTCTTTCTGATGAGGACACCTATAAAATAAATAATCAATCTATTTTATAGATCAATCTGACAATCTCCTTAGACGATTTAGAGCTTAAAAAGAAATTGATCTACATACCTCACAAAACATAGGTATTTGAAACAACATTCTACCACACATATTTGGGACAATCAAACTACATAAAATAAATCACCATTTTGGCCCATAATTTAATACAAGAAATTGCTTTTGCCCAACTTTTCTCGTAAAAATAATATCACCATTAATGCGATTCTCAGAATTTAGAATAAACAATACCAATCAGGCATATGAGAAAATTATAAACAGAGACACACTTGCGTCCTACGACGTTGTATCACTTTATACTAACGTAAATGTTGATTACACATTACAAAAATTGCGGGAGTTATTGATAATAGACTCTACACTAAAAGATCACAAGTCCCTAAACGTCAACAGTATCCTAGAATTAACTAGCCTTTTAGTTAGGGCAAAACATTTTCGGTTTGGGAATGAAATATATAAAAAGTATACGGCCTTCCAATTGGTTTGGACATTTCAGCTCCACTTTCAGAAATTTATCTTGCCACCATTGAAAACCAAATACTTAAACCCTTTCCTTCTAAGATTTAATTATTAATATGATATGCAGATGATGTATTAATTATAAGCAATAAAACCACCATCGAACTCCTACAAAAATTTAATTCCGTCCACAACAGATGAAAATATACCTTGGGACTAGAAGATAATAGTATTAATTTTTTTAAATCTGACCATATATAAATCTGATAAGAAACTCAAAACGCGAACATACAGAAAAAAGACACACAGGAAAATTGCTACATTATCATTTCCACCATCCCTACCACTCAAAAATATCAGTATTATACAACCAAATCTACAATGCGATTAAATACAATCATTCACAGGAATATTTGGCTACAGAACTACTCTACCTAACAAAAACCTTTACAGCTATAAAATACCCGAAACAGTTAATTCAAGAAACCATATTAGCTGTAAAAGAAAAATTAATAATTCTCGCATTGATAACATTAGTACTGATTGTACACAAAATACAATAGTCCCACTTCCGTGTCATAGCCAACTTGCACCTCAGCTCTGGAATATTTTTAGAGGGGACAAACATTACACTGATTTTTTTCATCATATAATAAACTAAGTACTTTTTTCAGCAAATACAGAGAAACATATAAATATAATATTCAAGACATAAACAATATAATATACCTTATAAAATGCCAATCTCGATGTAATGCATGCTACATAGGTAGCACCACCATAAAATATGGAACTTCCAGAACAGCCAACACGAGAGCATACTATCATTATAATAGTTTCAGATCAGACCAACCAGGAACTGAACTCAGTCAGCATGCACACTCTTTTAATCATGATCCATTAATAGAGAATTAGTAAATTAATAAGAGGAGTTTACCTCAATATAGTACGTGGAACACTTCCGTATGATACCCTCCAGAAATTAAAACGGAAAAAACGAAAAAATCGACAACTTACCGGTATATTAAAGTAAAATATAAATAATTAAAGTAAATTATAAATAATTAAATAATCAATTTAACACAATTCAAAATCAATTCAAAACAATTAAAATTCAAATTAACGCAATTAAAAGAATCTAACGAAAATATTCAAAACGATTTTCCTTCCTTAGGAAGGTAGGAAGGAAAATCGTTTTGAATATTTTCGTTAGATTCTTTTAATTGCGTTAATTTGAATTTTAATTGTTTTGAATTGATTTTGAATTGTGTTAAATTGATTATTTAATTATTTATAATTTACTTTAATTATTTATATTTTACTTTAATATACCGGTAAGTTGTCGATTTTTTCGTTTTTTCCGTTTTAATTTCTGGAGGGTATCATACGGAAGTGTTCCACGTACTATATTGAGGTAAACTCCTCTTATTAATTTACTAATATCATTATCAACGTAGAACATATTGAGTATTACAGCTCTGATTCATACTATCTAATTAATAGAGAATGCAATTACACTAATTAAACTTAAATTCAATTAAAGATATTCCAGTACGAAGGCCTAACTATAAAATGGTTCTGCCAAAACAGATCATATGAAATTTTAAACAGTAAATTACCCACGAATCTATCACCAATATGATGTTAGATTCGTGGGTAATTTTTAATGATGATAGATTCGTGCCAATATGGCAGCTCACGCGAATCAAATTTCCATGTGTTGAATGTAATGCATACTACGATACTATAAATCAACTCACAACTCGTGTCATTCACCAACTGATCACAACGACATCGAAAGCTTCTTGTCCAGCTCTTGGTTTTTCAACACGCAAATCTGCTTCATATAATTTTATAAATAATAACCAGGAAAAAGTGGTGCACTTCCTCTTCCTAGAGACATGTTTTTAATTTAATTAATCTATTAAAAATTACTTTCCTTTATGTAAATTTAACTCTAACCAATATGGATCTAGAAGTGAGTACTAAGATAATAAGCTTTGCTAAGAATCTAATATCTGCATTTTTACTGTTATATTCCTCCTCTGTTAGGCTTCAGCTGTTCTGGAGTAATAAAAAAAAAAAAAAAAAAGCCCATAAACCAGAAAGTGTGAACTGCTTTTATTGTTCTTTAATTAACCTAACTTCCCTCTTTTGAATGGAGTCTACAAGCCTAAGAGATATCATGGGGACACCATCCCAGATGTGGGAACAATATTCCATGGTAGAGCAGAATTCAGATTTGTACAGAGTGAATAGCACTTGAGAAGACAAATAACACCAAGGTCTAAAAAGAAAACCCTGTTTTTTATAAGGAGAGAAAGCAATATCTGTGATGTGCTTGTAATGCCAGAAGATGATTACTCTGATTCTAATGCATGAAGACTTCTATTTCTAGACAATAATATCACATATCTTAAATATGTGATCATGTCTCTTGTAAATATGTGAAGAAGCAAGCTTTCTACTCTTAGCCTGTTCAAAATATGGCTGGGACCAATTAATAATTGCTTTACAATAGTCGCAAGCTTCAGTATGCAGAAAATGAACCTGAAAATTTGGATGAAAGAAAATTCCAATAAGCAATGTTCTTATCTTGAACAGCTGTATCATTTATTGTAAAACATCAAGGTTTAAAAAATGAGATTTTAAGGTGGAATGGGGAAAAAAAATTTCATCCCTATAAGGATAATTTCAGCAAAAATAATTTCGCTGACATGATCTGAGCAAACACTCATAAAATAATTTCTTGCACATGATGGAAAAAAGCAAGCTTATATAGCATCAGCCAAAAAAAAAAAAAAAAAAAACCCTTATTTCACCCATCCACTCACTCCAAATGTTTGTCAAGTTCTGCCTTGAATCTATTTAAGCTATCAACTTCTATAACGACAGACGGAAGTTTGTTCCAGCAATCAACCACCCACTGGCTAAAGACAAACTTCCGCACATCTATCCTACAATCGTCTTTCCTCAATTTGAATTTATGCCCTCTCAGGCGATTATTCTGAGCAAGACGAAGAATCCTATCCACATTGAGCATGCTCAAACCATTCAAGGCTTTATACACCTCAATCAGATCACCTCGCAGGTGCCTGGTCTCCAACTTAAGATTGCAAAATGGGATAATCCCATTTTGTAATCTTATGGTGCCAAAAAACAAATGGCTGAGAATGGCGGAAAGAAAGGCTCCACTATAGAAGAGACCACCACCAAGTTGAGATCTGAAGTGCCTATAGGAACACTCAACTTGTCTCTGTACTGGAAAGGGTGTTTGTGAGAAAAAAGTTCAAGAGTGTTGGCTGTGTGGTATTCTGGTAGGAATATCACACAGACCCTTCCATTGTAGAAGGGACCGCCACCAAGTGGTAATCTGAGGTGCCTACAGGAACACTCATCTTGTCTGTGAACTGGGAAGGGTTGTTTGTGAGAAAAAGATCAAGAGTGTTGACTGTGTGGTATTCTGGTAGGTAAATGATCAATCTGTGCAAGGTTATTAGTAACTGCAAAGCCTCAGCATCTCAACCAGCTAGGTCCGTGTGACTAGAAAATGAAAGCCAGCTAACGAAAATGAAATAAGGAGAGAATAGCACTAGAAACGAAATAGAACTAAGGCAGTTGTGAAAAGCTCTTTAAGAATCATAGCTAAAATAACCTTGGAGCCTATCTAATGGCAATCACGGCCTGACCTTCAGCACTCGTAGGTACATTTATGATGTTTCCAAATAGTTCCTCTTTTAAAAATGGTAGATTATATGCGTGAGGTATAGTAGTTGAAAAGTTCAACTTGCTTTCTTTGGCTAGCACATTAAATCTTTGAAAATCATTGCTGTAGCTTGCAACTAGTGATATAGTAGCAAAAGCATCAACCAGAATTTGTAAGATCTTATCTGTCAAGGGGATGTCCTGCCCTTTCCAATAAAAGGCTGGAGGTTACATACTAGGATATTTGGCATTCACACTACATTAGGATTCGGGTTCCTAGTGAGCATGGATGCAAAAGTCATCCAAGAATTTTTCTTAGCTTTTCTCTGACTCTGCCTTACTTCGGCTTTGGATTTTTTCATATGCAATCAATTTATTTGTAGTTATATATTTTCAAAATTCATTCCCTGCCGATTCTGTTTTATTTTCTGCTACACATTCTGCATTCCACCAAGAGTTATCATGTGCTTGTCTTGACTTACTCATTTGAGGAATTCTAACTTCTAATACCTGCAACAATTGCTCATTAATACACAATACATATGACAACATCATCAATTGGCAAGGGCTGAACTAACTGCTTATCCAGTTTGATTAATTGCATATATTCATGCCAGTTAGCTTTCCTAAAGTTAATATTGTTTTGGTTTCCTGTATAAAAATCAATTGTGATTATATGGAACATACTATCAGAAAATACTCACTGTTATCATAACACTTAATACAGACCATTCTGTGTTTGGATAAATTGATGGAGAATATACTGAGAATTCTATTAATAGCTACAGACAAAGAGATATAAGTGTGAGACAAGTGTTTAATAAATTCAGGTGTTTGTCACTGAGGAAAGTTTCTATCATGTTAGCTCTACTGTCCATGTGGATAGATCCTATGAATATTTTAACAATGGGCACGCAGTTTTTCTGACATTCTACCGAGTAAATCTGATCGGTCACAGAAGTGATGTCACCCGCAGCTTCCGCTAAAGGCACTTCCCACGCTGACACTACTAGTAGTGTGATTAGAGCATGTGACGCATTTTTCGTGACCGTTATGATATCTTGAATCAGGGGCAGATTTAGGGGGGTGGACAAATGCAACTTATTACCTTATTAACCATGCATAAAAGTGAATGTGTAAAATGTTAATAGGTCTATCTAAAAAAAAAAAAGAACTTAAAAACCTGGTCATCATGCCTCGCCTTACGATGATAACTGGATACGACAGTGTCTGGAGTTCTAACCTTTAGTATGACGTCACAATCATGATTCGTGAAGTTACTACTGCAGTAAGTATGAAGCTTCATGAAGCTACTGCAGTAAGTATGATTGCAAGCATTTTCGTTACACTCCATTGTTAGGTTCCCCTAACAGCTACGTATGTCGCTTCAACTACAAGATCGGTACATAAATCGGTGCTATTTTATAGAGATATTATATGTGCCGAACACCACGCATGTTCGGCACACACGCAACTTTTTTATTCGTCTTTTTTTTTTTAAGAACTAGGGAAATATAATGGATACAATTTTAATATTGCGAATAAAAAGTAACATGAAATATTTCCCATATCACAAATAACATAAGTTTTTTACATTATTTGTGATATGGGAAAAGTGGAATGTTTTGTGATACATTTAGATGTATCACAAAACATTCCACAATATAAAAACAAACTTTCTAGAAAAAGTACACAAATAAAATCACAGATTACATGAAAAAAATTATTTCACAAAATATACCAGAAAAATTTATTCTAAAAATTGCCAATTTATTTCTTTATTAATATTTGTTGTCGATCTTCTGCTTTGCTCAACAGCTGAGCGATGATTACAGAGGAATGATCTGATGTAATGATCCAGATCAAACAGAAGCAATGGTTTTCCATTTAGATGTATGGTCATCATAATCTGCAACGTGTTTAATTGTCACAATATTATTCATTACGCTGAAAGCTCACTCAGCCTCAGCACTGCTAATCGCAATGGTTTCAAAGATATTTTCTGGTTTTCTTAATTGAAAAGGTAATTTTACTCAATTTTAAAGATAAACTTACTTCAACAAAAATCTCTAAAATCAATAATTTTCATTTCATATTTTATCAGAAAACTTAAATTTCTTATTCAGTTTTCACCATCTTCCCACCGAGACGAAAGTTCTTTCACATTCCACGATTTCGGGTAGCATATGTTTAAAATTTCTTTCAGTGGTATCATTATTTTCTTTATTTAATTTAAAATCACTCTGTTGCATTAATAACTTATCCTTTGAGGATAAAACAATGCATTTAATAACTTGTCATGAGGTAATTTTTTTTTACTTTCGATTTTGATCAAATTCTTTCTACTTCAATTTTAGCTTCGTAATTTCCTTCAGATTTTTCAAATTAGCAATAGCATTGATAATTCGGATGATTAATTTATACGCTTTTACCATTGTGATTCCGTAAAGCTTCTGAAAGGTAAAGAGCTCCTGCAGGATGTCGATCATTAGTGCTAAATGGTTAAGAAATTCCAAATTTAAAAGTCGATTTAATAATCCAGAATATTGAAACTTCTGATTCAAAATGCTTGCACAAAGCGGGATAATTCCTTCA
Organism: Mastigoproctus giganteus; assembly: GCF_048544385.1. Classification (NCBI taxonomy): domain Eukaryota; kingdom Metazoa; phylum Arthropoda; class Arachnida; order Uropygi; family Thelyphonidae; genus Mastigoproctus; species Mastigoproctus giganteus. The sequence continues at coordinate 219,384,786 of NC_143583.1, forward strand.
AACCGCAATTGCCATCCACAAGCTACATGGCTCAAACACACGACTGATCTTAGTAGTTTCCACATCAAGTTCTTTAGCAATCATCCTTAATTCGCACTAGTTTTTAGGAGATTGGTGATACAGTTCTTTTTTTTTTTTTTTTTTTTTTAATTATTGCCTGTATGCCATTATATTTTAGAACATTTTCTACACAGTGAAAGGCTTGACAAAGTTTCAAAATCTGCCAACATTTCATCTTCGTAAAGTTTATATAATATCTTAGTTGCCTCGATCCCCACCCCCTCCATGTTGCTATTGTCACTAGTTCTTTGAAACAGTGTAAAATGTCGGAATCACACAGATATTCTGCTACTGTCACCATGTAAACATAGACAGGAGAAATTTACTGGAAGGCATGGATCACTCACTTCTCCGAAAAACATATGTCCATTTGTTGGAGTAAAGGGGAACCACAACACAGGTTGACCAAAGGCTATAATCCGTGTCGAGAATCTTCTTAATCCTCTGACTGGCTATGGAAAGCATACTGACTAGCGCGACTTCTCGGTATGTGACTGCATAGGTTTTTACAGATACCACTAACATTGTGGAAAGGTAATTCCTTTCACCCTTAATTCGCACTTTCTAATTACCTAAATTTCCTCAAGGCCAGAGGTGAGAACAATGCATACACAGTTGTCTCTCCTAATCCGTTCATTACATGAAAATTTTCTTTGTTCAACGAAAACTATTTTAAATGTAATTACCAAGGGGAATCGAAAATATTCGCTATAAAGAAGTTCGTTAAACACAAGTCGGACTGTAATTAAATCAAAAATGAATTCATTTTGTATTCATTTTTGTACTTTAAAATACATAATCGAATGTACTTTAAAATACATAACCGACTGATTGCACTATTAAAATGCTGGGAAAGTCCCCCCCCCCCTCATCTCACCATAGTTTTGGCTCTGGAAACTCAATAATTGCATTCAGGATTTTATTTGTAAAGTAAATGATCGTCTCAACAATAGGCTCACAAATTTTCAAAAAAAAAAATAACAATGGGCTCTTGTGAGCCCACTATAGCTCACCACTGGGTAGATTCCACAAAGGATGATGGCATTTATAACTCCCACAAGAAAGTAAGAGCTGTATAGCAAGCTTGATTGATACTGACAGGAGAGTGGAAGATTTGGAGTGGAAACTATAGGCATACGATTGTGTAAAAATTCCAATTGCTTATCTCACTGCTAACGCTTCTAGGTTAGTTTGCAATGTTATGTGATTTGCTGATAAGTTTATATTTGCTAGTATTGCTATTTCTCCTTTGGCAGTTGCTCGCATTTCTGTCTTTCCAGAATAATGTGTAATTTTGATATCTAGATGTAAACTGGGCATTTGTATTAGCAGAGGCATATGATGCAAGAAAGCAAACTTATGCAACATCAGTCAAAAGAAAAAAAGAAGAAAAAAAAAAAAAAAAAAAATCACATTTCACCCTTCCATTCACTCCAAAAGTTTATTCAGTTTTTCTTTGATTTTATTTAAGCTATAAACTTCCACAATGACAGATGGAAGTTTGTTCCAGCAATCAATCACCCACTGGCTAAAGGCAAATTTCTGCAAATCTATTCTACAACTGTCTCAAGTCTGAGCAGGATGAAGAATTCCATCACCATTGAACTTGCTCAAACCATTCAAGGCCTTATACATCTCAATCAGATCACCTCACAGGTTCCTAGTCTCCAAATGCTGAAATTTGCAGAACTTAATCCTTTCTTGGTAAGAGCATTGTTCCATTCGCCAATCATCTCGATGCCCTTCTCTGTATCATCTAAGGTTGTAATGGAACCAACTTGCTCTATTTTAATTATATGGTCAGACAGACCCATTTTTGACTCCTTTTAGTGCTGAGTGATGTCTTTTCACTCAGGAACAGTCCCACCACAGGGAAGCAAGAGCAGTGCCATCAAATGATCAAGCAGGTAAATTAAGTTAGCAAATGAAATAAAAACAAGAAATGACTTTCCTTTTTGATAACTTCTATCTTATCCTTTGAGAAAGAAAATGTAACTATATTACAGAAATGAAATGAGAACTGTACAACTAAAAAAAAAAAAAACGGAAAACTTTATTTGCTAGAACACTCACAGAGGTAATCACTTGTCCTCAAGATTCACTTGGCACCCAGGGACCCATGCTCATATCAGTCTATGGCTGACTTTATGAGATGCTCAGGTCTCCATCTCTGGAAAAATGTCCACATCTAACCGAACCATCACATAATTAATGAAGTAAAAATATTAATTAAATAAAAAATTGTACTGAATTATTAAAATTTAGAGATTATTTCTAATTTTTAACTTACATTTAACTGCTTATAGGTACAAATGGTGGTAACTCTTAATGGTCTAGGTAAAGGCTGCCTCCTTTGTTTTAATGGTACAATGTCTTTGCTTTTTTCAATGATAGACGCAACACTATCACCATAGTGTCCTAATTCATCCCGTAATTCATGCATTTCTTTCATCAGTTTTTCTCCTTCATCAATTGTGAAGTTAAATCTACTATAAGTAGTATTGAGTTTATCCTCAATATGTTTTAGCCACTGTTCGCATTCCCAAACATCCTTGAAAAACTGAAATATTTAAAAATTATTTTAAATTATGTTAATTTAGAACTGTTTTGTTTACATGAATATATTTTTTTTTAAACTGATAACACAATTGCAAAATATCTGTAATATGTATTTCTTAAAGATGGAAGTTTAAATAGCACCTTATTTGTAACAATTTATATGGTAGCATTAATTACTTTTCCACTCACAATAGAAATAGTCAGTGCTAGATATATGATAGATGAGTTCCTAAAAAATCATAATTTCTGTAAAAATCCATAAATCAAAAATCTGTAATTTTATTTAGAAACAAAAATTAAATTATAAGTACACAATGCACAAATTAGAGAAATAAATGCATTACATTAACAAAAAATAAAAATTCCTAATTAATTATTAAAAATATTCTGTGTAGCTTTCTTTTTATGTTTGTAGAACTTGGAGGGCAGCAAATGATGTTTTCTAATATAAATGCAAATTACATTACCTATTTGGATCTCTAAGGTTAACTGCTCAAAGTGTAGTGATGTAATTATCTTCAGCATCTCCTCTAAAGCAATATGTTTTTGTTGAATCTACACCATTTGAGATGATACTTCCACTTCACCCACAATAACCCTTGTCATCAGTATCCTGAAGCTTTATTATTAATCTAGCTAAATTTGTAATCTTTGCTTATCTTCTCTAGTGAAGGGGCAACATATCTATTTCACATTTTCCACTCATAATGAGGTGAGTCGGAAATTATTAAGCAATTTTAAACATCAAATAATGCATTTCACAATTTTCATAGAAAAACACGATACACGTGACAAAGCAGCAGCAAGAACTTGTTGTTGTTATTTGGTTTTTAGGAGCATTAGCAACTAAGGCCATATTGCTCCGGGATATGCGGTGGTCATTCCCTGAATGACCTTTCCGCATCCTCCGTATTTGGTGGTGACGGGCTCGAACCCCTGTCTAATCAAGAAGCGTGCGCTACGCACTGCTGCTCCTTCCCACCTGGCTACGGAGCCGCCAGCAACAACTTGTAGAACAGATGCTGCACACATATAGATCTCTAAGTGATTTCATAATTTTTTGCTAACTTACCATGTCATATATAAGCCAGTTAACATATACACTGCCAAACAAAATTAACAGAACACGCACAAACAAGGGCATCAAAGGCCAAGATGTGTCTTTACAGGTTTTCTAATGCATATCATTTTTTTTTTAGATTCATTTGTCAAAGTGAATTTGCTGAATAAAATTAAACAGTTCATCGAGATTTCCAGTTATCTAAAATCTGTTGAAGGGTAAGTAGATTCTGATCATTGCACAGACACTGGAAGAAAAAGAAATGTAGAATTTCTGAATGAAGGGCATACCAAAAGGATAATGCTTACTGTAAGCTGAACTTGGCATTGAAAACAGAGAGAGGAATTTTCATTAGCTAGTAGATGATAATGAGCAAGGTGAGTGTGGCCAATTCATAGTCTAGCAAGCATTACTTCTGCAACTTTCCCTGATGCTTGAATTCCATATGTCTGGATTCAATTTTATTTCCTGCAGTTTATTATTGGTTTGATTTCTCTATATCTGGGCCCAATCATCATCATCATTTGCTCTAATAATAACTGGTCTGAAATCATTGCATGGAACAATCATTGTTGTTTTTTTTTTTTTTTTTTTGGCTGTTCTATTGCTGATTTTGCTGCATTATCTGCTTTGTCATTTCCTCCTATTCTAGAGTGTCCTGGAATCCAGCAAAGAGTTATTTCAGAGTGGTTTTTTATTAAGAGAGTTTGATTAGAAAGCCAATTTCTTATAGCATGGGATGAAGAGAATGATGTTAACATCTGTATGGCTAAGACAGCACTGAGATAATCAGAATACATTAGGGCAGAAAGTGATGATTGCGGACATATTTCACTTAATGCAAGAATATTTGCTGATGTTATCGAGGCAGAGTTAGGTGATGAGAAAACTGCTAGCTTGGGAGGATAGCCAGACTAATAGATTAACAGTAGCCACTGGCAGAGGTGAAAGTGATCCTTGCACTGCTTCTATTGGAATGAGCAGCAGCCTGAAAAACAAGGTGCATGGGATTACAGAGCCTGCTGGGAGTCATTGCAGAACAAGTAAATACATGGGTTGTGTTAGGGTAGCTAAGAATAGGAACAGGTGCATGTATACTTGTGTGTACACCAATGCTAGGAGTTTAGTAAATAAATTTGATAAATTTGAAGTGTTGGTCAAAACATCAAAGACGTGGTGTCACACATATATAAGGAATGCAGAACTGGAATTTGGGGAGAAAAATGTGTACAGGATAGGAAGGGAGGAGGAGTTATGCTATTAGTTAAGAAACACAAAATCCAATGAAGTACAGCCAGTTGATATGGCTGGACAGTGCAGTGTCGAGTTAGTTTGGTATAACATAAGCACTGGGAAAGCAAAATTGAGAGTAGGAGTGTGTTATACACCTAATGACTCTGATTAGTATAATAAACAACTGTACAGAGAAATAGAGTAAGACAGAAAATCAGAGTGTCTTATAATGGGGGATTTAATTTTCCAGATATTGAATGGAATTTGTGGATTGGCCACTCATACACTAGCAAGGCATTTGTTGATTTATTGGATGATTTCGTTCTACAGCAGAATGTTTGGGAGGCAACTAGAGGGAGTAATACTCTTGATCTGATTATCAGTAGTGATTTTTCATACATTAGGAATCTGCAGAAAAAGAAACCACAAGGCGGCAGTGATCACAGGGTGCTGAATTGGGATTTACTCAAAGAGGTAACTACCATCAGGGATAAAGGGAAGGGTTTTTGCTTTCGTAAAGGTGACTACGGTAGTCTGAGACAGTATTTAAATTCCATAGAGTGGGACCAACTGATAAGGTTACTAACAGCAAATTCAAAATGGGAAGCATTCAAAGAATTCATTTTGGAAGCTACTATGCTTTTCATACCAACTAAGAAATATTGTTCAATGTTAGGCAGGCGAAGGCAGATTACGAGAAATCCTTGGCAAGGGATGCAAAGAAAAACAGCAAAGAGTTCTTTACTTATGTAAACTCTAGAAGGAAGGGGATGAATCAGATTGGTCCACTTGATATTGATGGGTCAAGTGTTGATGATCCTGCTCAGGTAGCTAACAAACTAAATGAATATTTTGCATCGACATTCACACATGAGGAGTTATTCAGAGAGGGGAATGCCAGAGGTGTATTCAACTCTAGCAGTAAGCTACAGAATCTTGAAATAACTGGGAGTAAAGTGGAGGAGAAACTGTTGAAGATAAACACAAGAAAGGCACCCGGGGTGGATGGGATCTATCCAGTTATATTAAAGGAGGCAGCAAAGGAAGTAAGCAAACCCTTAGCCATAATTATGAGAGCTTCCTTGGACTCAGGGGAGGTACCCATAGACTGGAAATGTGCAAATGTGACCCCAATTCACAAAGGAGGATCAAAGGCTGACACAAGTAATTATAGACCTGTGAGCTTAACTTCTGTTCCAGGAAAATTAATGGAGGCACTGGTTAAAGAAGCACTGCAGGATCATTTAGACAAGACTTCAGTTATAGCTCAGACACAGCATGGTTTTGTTAAGGGGAAGTCTTGCCTGACCAACTTGATTGGCTACTATGATGCAGTCACAAAAGAACTGGATGCAGGGAATAACTTTGATATTATATACTTGGATTTTAGAAAGGCTTTTGATACTGTTGCACATGGAAGACTGCTACACAAATTGGAGCAGTGTGACATTGGAGGCAAATTGCTGCTATGGATAAAGGGGTGGTTGAGGGGGAGAAGACAGAGAGTGGTAATCAATGGACACTGCTCATCGTGGACTAATGTTATTAGTGGAGTCCCTCAGGGCTCAGTGTTGGGTCCACTATTGTTTTCTGTATTTATAAATGATATTGATGATGGTATATCAAGCTTAATGTCCAAGTTTGCAGACGATACAAAGGTTGGCAGGGTTGTCAAGGATACTACTGACACTATGCTGCTGCAACAGGATCTGGAAAGGTTGAGCAGATGGGCTGAGAGGTGGCAAATGAAGTTTAACATTGACAAATGTAAAGTACTACACATGGGAAACAGCAACCCGAGAGCAACGTATCAACTCTGTGGTACTACACTGACAGTGGTAGAGAATGAAAGGGACTTGGGGGTGGTTGTGCAGGCAGATATGAAGTTCTCTGAGCAGTGCAGACGGGCTGCAAGAGTAGCTCATGGAGTATTGTCAATGATATACAAGAATTTTTCCAGCAGGGATAAGGAGGTGATTATTCCATTGTATAAGGCAATGGTCAGGCCACACCTAGAGTACTGTATACAGGTCTGGAGGCCTCATTTCAAGAAGGATGTAGAGCTGCTGGAATGAGTACAGAGAAGGGCAACAAGATTAGTGAATGGAACAAAGGGGTGCTCTTACGAAGAAAGGCTTAAGTTTTGCAAATTACAGTGTCTGGAGGCTAGGCACCAGCGAAGTGATCTGATAGAGGTGTATAAAGCCTTGAATGGTTTAAGCATGCTCAATGCTGATGGGATTCTTCCTCTAGCTCAGAAAAATCACCTGAGAGGGCATAAATTCAAATTGAGGAAAGACAGATGTAGGATAGACGTGCGGAAATTTGCCTTTAGCCAGCGGGTGGTTGGTTGGTGGAACAGACTTCCATCCCTTGTGGTGGAGGTTGATAGCCTAAATAAGTTTAAGGCTCAGCTGGACAGGTATTTTGAACGAACAGAGGGGTGAAGTGGAAGAGGGTTTTTTTTTTTTTTTTTTGGCTGATGCTGCATAAGCTTGCTTTCTTGCATCAAATGCCTCTACTAATGCTAATGCTAATGTTTAGGCCTATATGGATGTCAGATGAATTATGAGATATGTGGCAGAGAAGAAAAAAGCATGTGATATATATAAATTAACAGGTGACATAGAAGCCTATGATAGATATAAGTTGATCTGTAACCAAGTCACAAAGGAGGTTAGGCAGGAGAAGGCAGATTACGAGAAATCCTTAGCAAAGGATGCAAAGAAAAACAGCAAAGAGTTCTTTACCTATGTAAAATCTAGAATGAAGAGGATGAATCAGATTGGTCCACTTGATTTCGATGGTTCAACTGTCGATGACCCTGCTCAGGTAGCTATCAAACCAAATGAGTATTTTGCATCTACATTCACACATGAGATGTTAGTCAGGGAGGGGAATGTCAGAGGTGAATTGAACTCTGGCAGTAAGCTAGATGATTTTGTAATAACTGAGGGCAATCTAGAGGAGAAATTGTTTAAGATAAACATAAGCAAGGCATCTGGGATGGATGGGATCTATCCAATTATATTAAAGGAGGAAGCAAAGGAAGGAAGCAGACCCTTAGCCATAATTATGAGAGCTTCATTGGACTCAGGGGAGGTACCAGTGCACTGGAGATGTGCAAATGTAACTCCAATTCACAAAGGAGGATAAAAGGGCAACACAGTAATTACAGACGTGTTAGTTTAAGTGGAGTCCCTCAGGGTTCAGTGTTGGGTCAATTATTGTTTTCTATATTTATTAATGATACTGATGATGGTATATCAGGCTTAATGTCCAAGTTTGCAGATGATACGAAGGTTGGAAGGGTTGTTAATGACAGTAAAGACAGTATGCTTGTGCAACAGGATCTAGAAAAGTTAGGCAGATAGGCTGAGAAGTGGGAACTGAAGTTTAACATTAACAAATGCAAAGTACTGCATAACGGTAGCAGTAACCCAAGAGAAACGTTCCAACTGTGTGGTACATTTCTCTTGGGTTATTATTCTCCATCACCACCCTACCCTCAGAGAGGTGGAGAATGAAAAAGACCTGGGGGGTAATAGTAGTAGTAGTAGTAGTGGCACATGATGCAAGAAAGCAAGTGTAGGAGCTTATGCAGCATCAGCGAAAAAAAAAAAAAAAAAAAAATCACACCATTCCCTTAAATGCCTGTCCAGTACCTCCTTAAATTTATTTAACCTATCAACTTCCACAACGACAGATGAAAGTTTGTTCCAGCAATTAACCACCCGCTGGCTAAAGGCAAATTTCTGCACATCTATTCTACATCTGTCCTTTCTTAATTTGAACTTATGTCCCCATAGGTTCGTAATCTGAACAAGTGGAAGGATCCCATCAGAATTCAGCGTGTTCAACCCATTCAAGGCCTTATAGACCTCAATCAGATCACCGCGCAGGTGCCTAGTCTCCAGCCACTGCAATTTGCAGAACTTAAGCCTCTCTTGGTAAGAGAATCCCTTCATTCCCCTCACCAATCGTGTTGCTCTTCTCTGTACACGCTCAAGCAAATCTACATCCTTCCTAAAATGAGGCCTCCAGACCTGTACGCAGTACTCAAGGCGTGGCCTGACCATTGCCTTATACAGAGGGACAATCACCTCGTTTTCCCTGCTAGCAAAATTCCTATATATCATTGACAAAACCCCATGACCTGCCCTAGCAGCCTGTCTGCATTGCTCAGGAAACTTCATATCTGACTGCACAATTACTCCCAGGTCTTTTTCATTTTCTACCACCATAAGTGTAGTACCACACAGTTGGTACGTTTCTCTGGGGTTACTTCTACCCATATGCAATACTTTGCATTTGTCAAGGTTGAACTTCAGTTGCCACTTCTTAGCCCATCTGCCCAAATTATCTAGATCCTGTTGCAGTGGCACACTGCCATTACTGTCATTAACAACCCTGCCAATCTTTGTGTCATCTGCAAACTTCGACATTAAGCCTGATATACCTTCATCAATATCATTGATAAATACACAAAACAATAGTGGACCCAACACCGAACCCTGTGGGACTCCACTAATAACATTAGTCCACGAAGAGCAGCACCCATTGATTACCACCCTCTGTCTTCTCCCACTTAACCATCCTTTTATCCATTGTAGCAACTTACCCTTAATACCATTCTGCTCCAATTTGTACAGTAGTCTTCCATGCGCAACAGTGTCAAAAGCTTTCCTGAAATCCAAGTATATGATATCAAAATTATTTTTTGCATCCAGTTCCTTTGTGACCACATCATAATAACCAATCGAATTTGTCAGACAAGACTTTCCCTTAACAAACCCATGCTGTGTTTGAATTATTGCTGCAGTCTTGTAATTGTGAAATCAGATATGAAGCTATCTGAGCAAGTCATACAGGCTGCCAGAGCAGGTCTTAGAGTTTTGTCAATGATATATAGGTATTTTGCCAGCAGAGACAAGGAGATGATTATCCCTTTGTATAAAGCAATGGTCAGGCCACACTTTGAGTACTGTATACATGTCTGGAGGCCTCGTTTTAAGAAGGATGTAGGAGAGAGCTGTTGAAACAAGTACATAGAAGGGCAATAAGATTAGTGAATAGAACAAAGGGTTGCTCTTACGAAGAAAGGCTTACATAAGATCAAAGTGATCTGATTGAGATGTATAAAGTCTTGATGAGCATGCTCAATGTTGATGGGATTCTTCTTCTTGCTCAGAATAATCACCTGAGAGGGCATAAATTCAAATTGAGGAAAGATAGTTGTAGGATAGATGTGCAGAAGTTTGCCTTTAGCTAGCGGGTAATTAGTTGGTGGAACAGACTTCCATCCTTTGTTGTGGAAGTTGACAGCCTAAATAAATTTAAGGCTGAGCTGGGCAGGTATTTGGAATAAACAGAACGGAAGGGTGAAATGGGAGCAGGTTGTTTTTTTTTTTTTTTTGGCTGATGCTGCATATGCCTCTACTAATGCTAATGAAGAGGTTGAAGAAATGTACACAGAAATTGAGTCTTCTAGATGAGCAGAAAACCTACTACACTATCATTATGGGGGACTGCAATGCTAAAGTTGGAAAGCGACAAAACAGTGCAGAAAGGGGAACTATAGGAAATTTTGGAATTGGTGAAAGAAATGAAAGACTTGTGGACTTTGCAGAATCTCTAGGATTGTCAGTAATGAACACATTTTTCAAGAAAAGGGTAAAGAGAAAGTGGACATGGAAGAGTCCAAATGGATTAACAACTAATGAAATCGACTTCATCCTCACTAACAGAAGATATATCGTGAATTATGTTCCTGAACAAGGTGAATGTTGGAAGTGATCACAGAATGATAAGATGCACACTTGATAGTGGAGGAGAAACTGTTGAAGATAAACACAAGAAAGGCACCCGGGGTGGATGGGATCTATCCAGTTATATTAAAGGAGGCAGCAAAGGAAGTAAGCAAACCCTTAGCCATAATTATGAGAGCTTCCTTGGACTCAGGGGAGGTACCCATAGACTGGAAATGTGCAAATGTGACCCCAATTCACAAAGGAGGATCAAAGGCTGACACAAGTAATTATAGACCTGTGAGCTTAACTTCTGTTCCAGGAAAATTAATGGAGGCACTGGTTAAAGAAGCACTGCAGGATCATTTAGACAAGACTTCAGTTATAGCTCAGACACAGCATGGTTTTGTTAAGGGGAAGTCTTGCCTGACCAACTTGATTGGCTACTATGATGCAGTCACAAAAGAACTGGATGCAGGGAATAACTTTGATATTATATACTTGGATTTTAGAAAGGCTTTTGATACTGTTGCACATGGAAGACTGCTACACAAATTGGAGCAGTGTGACATTGGAGGCAAATTGCTGCTATGGATAAAGGGGTGGTTGAGGGGGAGAAGACAGAGAGTGGTAATCAATGGACACTGCTCATCGTGGACTAATGTTATTAGTGGAGTCCCTCAGGGCTCAGTGTTGGGTCCACTATTGTTTTCTGTATTTATAAATGATATTGATGATGGTATATCAAGCTTAATGTCCAGGTTTGCAGACGATACAAAGGTTGGCAGGGTTGTCAAGGATACTACTGACACTATGCTGCTGCAACAGGATCTGGAAAGGTTGAGCAGATGGGCTGAGAGGTGGCAAATGAAGTTTAACATTGACAAATGTAAAGTACTACACATGGGAAACAGCAACCCGAGAGCAACGTATCAACTCTGTGGTACTACACTGACAGTGGTAGAGAATGAAAGGGACTTGGGGGTGGTTGTGCAGGCAGATATGAAGTTCTCTGAGCAGTGCAGACGGGCTGCAAGAGTAGCTCATGGAGTATTGTCAATGATATACAAGAATTTTTCCAGCAGGGATAAGGAGGTGATTATTCCATTGTATAAGGCAATGGTCAGGCCACACCTAGAGTACTGTATACAGGTCTGGAGGCCTCATTTCAAGAAGGATGTAGAGCTGCTGGAATGAGTACAGAGAAGGGCAACAAGATTAGTGAATGGAACAAAGGGGTGCTCTTACGAAGAAAGGCTTAAGTTTTGCAAATTACAGTGTCTGGAGGCTAGGGCACCAGCGAAGTGATCTGATAGAGGTGTATAAAGCCTTGAATGGTTTAAGCATGCTCAATGCTGATGGGATTCTTCCTCTAGCTCAGAAAAATCACCTGAGAGGGCATAAATTCAAATTGAGGAAAGACAGATGTAGGATAGACATGCGGATATTTGCCTTTAGCCAGCGGGTGGTTGGTTGGTGGAACAGACTTCCATCCCTTGTGGTGGAGGTTGATAGCCTAAATAAGTTTAAGGCTCAGCTGGACAGGTATTTTGAACAAACAGAGGGGTGAAGTGGAAGTGGGTTTTTTTTTTTTTTCTTTTTTTTTGGCTGATGCTGCATAAGCTTGCTTTCTTGCATCAAATGCCTCTACTAATGCTAATGCTAATGATAGAGATGTAAGAAAAGAAAGGAAAAAAACTGACTCTGAGTAAATAATATAAAGGTCTTTGAGATAACAGAAGAGGAGAAAAAGCTGTATCTATTGGAACTTAAGAACAAGTTTGAGCTTCTGCAGACTGCTCAGGACCAAGATATCGATGAAGAATATTACAACTTTCTGAAAGTGATAAAGCCAAAGAAACCAATAAGTAAAAAGAAATCCAAAGAAGGAAAAATTAGTCAAGAAACAATGAAATTCCAAAGCTCCAAATTACAGACCTTTAAGTTTCACTTCTGCTCTAGGGACAATAATGGAGTCACTTAAAAGAAGTAATGCAAGGCCATTTGTATTATAACTGAATTTCTGCAGTTATAATACAGATTATATGCATTAAGAAGTAATGCATATTAAGAATGTAGTTATACTGCAGTTGCAGCATCGATTTATTAAGTGCTGAAATTGTCTTAAAAATCTGATTGGATACTATGATGCTGTAAAGACATAATTTTCATATTATATACTTAGATTTCAGAAAAGCTTTTGACACTGTTTCACATGAAAGTAACTCCAAACATGAAAGACTGCTGTACAAATTGGAGCAGAGTGGCACAGAAAAATTACTGCCAGGTCATATCATAATCATAAATTACTTTATGATTCAGTGCCAGGTCCATTACTGTTTTTCAGAATTTATTAATAATATTGATGAAGGGTGATACCCCTTCAGTTAAATAACTGAAGGGGTATCAGGCTTAATGTCTGAAATGTTTCCAAGGTTGGAAAGGTATGCTGCTACAACACATTCTAAAAAAAAAAAAATAGGGGCTCAGAAATGACAATCAAAGTTCAACGTTGAAAGATTTAAGGTATTCCATATGGATGCGAGAAAAATAATCAATTGTGTGTTACCAAACTGAGGGTTGTGGAGAATTAAAATGATCTAGGAGTAATTGAGTAGCCAGAACATGAAGTTCTCTGAGCAGTGTAGATGGGCTGCTAGGTCAGCTCATTGGGTTTTAACTGTGATGTACAAAAATACAGTGGATTCCGGTTATTTGGCCCACAGGTTAATCGGGGCGCCATTTATTTGGGGCAAATCTTAAAAAAACAGAACCCAATCGAGAAAATAGCCAGGGTTTACTTCGCTTAATTGGGACAAAATGCTGTTTAATCAGGGCAGGAGACCACAGCACTGGAGATTACCCTACGATTGTCTCCGACCATACCACGTAGTTCGGTCAGATTTCTGGAGGTCACAACCATAAAACAATAAAAAAAATAGTAGTCACCTGTTCATTGGGCTTTTCTGTTAGTGAAATTTATCATAAACTTATAGTAAACTCGATCTTATTGAATTTGCGATAATACGGACAGCTGGAATTCTGTGGGTTATTATGGTAAAATGTGTTTACACTTCTATGGAATCTTCAATCATATAAAAAAAATAATTTTCAGAATCTTCTCTTCATTCCTATTTTTAAATCTTCGTAATTTGTTACTCCGTTCTCACTTGCGCGTATCGTGTTACTTGCAATTTGTTGTTCTTGTTTGGTTTTTAGGAGCTTTAGCAACTAAGGCTATATTGCTCCGGGAATATGCGGCGGTCATTCCCTGACCTTTCCACATCCTCTGTATTTGGTGGTGACGGGCTCGAACCCCGGTCTAATCAAGAAGCGTGTGCTACGCACTGCTACTTCCCACCTGGCTACGGAGGCGCCATTTGCAATTTGTGTGTGCCGTGTTCTTTGTTATTGATTGCTTAACTTTTTACTGTTTTAAATTTTAACCCCCACCCACAAATGACAGTGAACAGAAATGTCAACTAGTTTAGTTAGTATGTACACATTACAGTACATATTAATTCTTACAATTATCACGTATATTCTTCTGAATTTCACATATTGTTTAATTTTTTAATTGGTAAGGAAATAAAGGGTAAATCTGTACTTAATATATCTTTACTTTTATAGCCTGTGGATAATATTCCTCCTATTTTCGCTAATTAGAATCGCTGTTTAATTGAATTAAAATTCAATTCACAAACGTGATCACAATGATCAGCGCTTACTACACATCGTATAGTGAACGGTACTTTACTGTGGTGAGTTTGTCGTAACATGATTTGATTGTACAGTGAACTAATTGTGGGGGGGGGGGGGGTAAATTGTATTTTTAACTATTTACGTGAAACTTAATTGGGGCAGCCGCTTAATCAGGCCAAAATGCACTAGTCCCGATGTGTCCCAAATAACCGGAATCGACTGTATAATAATATAATAGAGTTAATTATCCCATTACATAATGTTATGGTTACGCGATATCTTATGTACTACATACAGGTCTGGCATCCTCATTTTAGGACTGTTGAAACAGGTGAAGAGAATTGGAGAACAAAAGAATATACCAATTCTTTTGTTTTGTAAATTGCAGTGTCTGGAAACTAGGCACCTGCAAGATCTGATTGAGGTGTGTAAGGCTTTGAATGGATTCAGGAGGTTATATGATGATGGCATCTTTTCACTAGCTGAACAGCAAACAAGGGAGGTGTAAATTTAAATTGAGGAAAATAGTTGCAGGACAGATGTGTAGAAATTTGCTTACAGTCAGTGGGTTGTTCATTGTTGATACAATCTTCCATTTGGTGTTATGAACACCAAAGTTTCTTTGCATAATTAGCTTTAAGTTTCTTTGCATAATTTACCGGGCGCCTCCGTAGCTAGGTGGGCAGGAGCAGTGCGTAGCACACACTTCTTGATTAGACCGGAGTTAAAGCCCATGACCACCAAATACGGGGGATGTGGAAAGGTCAGGGAATGACCACTGCATATCCCCCCGGAGAAATATGGCCTTAGTTGCTAATGCTCCTAAAAACCAAATAACTAACAAGCATAATTTACCATTAATAATACTAAGAGAGTTACTAATCCCTGAATGGTTAATCAAAGGAAACCATTGACTCAGCCCTACCCTCTAAGGATTAAAGTCATGATTAGGGTAACAGAAGACAAGCTACAATTGCCAGACAACATTATTTCAATACAAGCAATAGAGGGCAAATCAATTAAAACTAGAATTTTGTTTTTCAGAAAAAACACATCTTGGCAGCAGAATAAAAAGTTAACCAACCTGTGATGATAAATTGAACTTATAATTAAAAACCATTACCAACTGCACATGTCTCTACAATCCTGATATACAACTTTTGTTATGCTCTATTCAGCTTTAAAAAACAAGGGAAGCAGAAAGAATGCAAAAAAGACACTGGAGAAAGACAACGTTATGTATACTAAATAAAGTACTAAACCAGAAAGTGCTGGAATCAATGATAAGAGAGCAAGTGTTCACTAATAAGTTTAAAAGTAATGAGCAGAGCAAAATGTTTCCAATTGCATGATATCTAATGAGAAGTAATCTGCATACTAATTATCTCTCTTTCTCTCTCTCTCTCTTCAACAATGCTTATCTTGTATGAACACTGGGTTTTGATTTTATAGAATATTAAATAAATTACTATTTTCTATTACTAGTAAATATGCTCATTGTACTGTGAGCATGTTTACTAATGCTTATACTTTCATAGTGTCTATTTTCACTTACTTGATGATAAACAGATGCATGCTTCAAGTGAACATCAAGACACAACGTTAACTGCAAGAGCCACGACCACTGAGTTTGCATGGCTGCTAAATAAGCCTACAATAGAAAATAGTGAGAACTGTTATGATTGAACAAAAGATTTAAAATACATAGAAACATTTTAATTTTAATGTTTCAAAAATTTCCCATATTCAACAGTTTTCCAAAATTCATGTAATATGATATTTTTGGACAGACAGACTGGATGCATTTTTTTTAGTGATCCTATAAACTAAGTTACAGGAGAAACACACTTTTGCACTTACATTGAGTAACCTTTCAGTAAATTTGAGGTGTTTTGATTACTTTCTGATTTATATTTTTGTTTCATCAAAAAGCCATTTAAAGTACATAAGCAGTAGTATTAATAACTAACGTGCCTTATAATTAGAATGTAGTTCTGTATTTAGAATGGCAAATTTCATAATGTTTAAAATTGTTTCAATGTATTATTATGCTTTATTGAATATGCTACCATCAGATGCATGCTTCACTTGAAGCATACATCTGATGAAGCTTTGATCAAAAAATCTGTGGACTGAACTAATATTTTGAAAATTATGAAGCTTACCATCCACTTGAATGGACCTTCAAAGCAAGTTTTCTTGACATTGATTCTAATGCTTCTACAACTTTTACAAGTATTCCTGATAGGTTTCTTTTGAAAATGCTGATAGTGTTTTGCTTCATTCTGAATAATTTTCTCAGTTATTATAAATCTGTGACATTTCAAGGGAGCTTTGAACTTGGAAAAAATTATAGGGAACTAAATCACTGTGTTCTGCCAGATGGGAGAACACCGCAATAAATTACTTTGAAAAAAAATTTGAATGAAATGCAACAAATATTCAATCATGCAAGTTCCAAGTTTGTGAAGCCCACTTTTCCAGCTATTTTCTAGAACAGCATCATGCAATCACTATACACCTATTTTTGCAGTATTCCTGGTTCAGTGTTTCAACATGCAGGGCAAATTCACAATGAACAATGCCCTGTGAGGAATTCTTCATTATGATATGAAATTGGCTATCTTATAAAACATTTTATTGCTTTTCCTACTGGAAAATGAGTTCCATGATAGGGGCAGACAAAAAATTCCATAACAACCATAATGATATTTATTTATCAATTATAAATAGATATTACAGTATTTCTTTCCATTAAATAAACATAAAATTAAAGTGATCTAAGCAATCAGTGGTGGAAAATTCTGCAATAGACAGAGAGCAAGAAAAGAAAAATTTAACATTTGCATTAGTAAAGGCATATGATGCAAGAAAGCAAGCTTATACAGCATCAGCCAAAAAAAAAAATCCAATTTTACCTATCCATTCCCTCCAAAAGTTTGTCTAGTTCTAGTTTGAAAAGCATTACTTAATTAAACCGTGATTCATAGTGGCTAACATTGATTTTCCAAAAGCTGGAAATTATGTACTTGTTACTGAGGGTGAAGAGAAGTTCTCTTTTTTTTTTTTTCCTGCAGTAAAAAATTCTTCCTAAGAAAGCAGGAGGTAAACAGATTTTTTTGAAATAGCAGTATGTTTTTTGAAGTCCACACTGCAGCAGAAATTAAATTTCGCTGAAAAAAAAAAAAATGCATTTCATATAAAAACACAACCACAGGTCATTTACTAGCATAGCATCCTTTTAAACACTTAAATATGTTTTTCTGTTAGTGGATTTCTGGAATTGTCTTTAAGACATCAAGTGATTCTGAATGCAAATTTTTTTATTGTATGAGGGCTGTTTCAATAAAAAATGATCATATTTTTTCATGAATAACCACACTGCTTACTGTTTCTAACTGAGCAGCAGAATTTAAGAATGAACCAAGCTCCATCACACAGCAACTGCACAGCTGACTTGTGCGTACAATGTGACCTTGGTGGTTGGTCAAGGCATGTAAGGAATGGTATGATGATCTAAAATTTTGTTTCTGTCTCAAGAAGGCATCTGTTGAAGCATATGAAATGTTAAAAGAGCCTCATGGTGAATCTACACTTCCATATAGCACAGCTAGTTTAGAATGTTTAAAGGTGGATGCAATTCAATCAGGCGCATTATAGCCACAGCAGCTTATGAGCCATCAAACAAAACTTCCCATAACAACAACAACAACAGCAATTCAATCACAAAATCTGGCAGTCCTGGAGTTCCATAATCACTGCTATCACCACAGAAACAATAAATACTGCTTCTGTAATCATGAGAGAAGCCCTTTCATAACAGTAAGGCAAGTGGCAAAGCCAATTGAGAACATCAGTAGAAAGCACGCATAGAATTTTTCATGACCATTTGCATATTAGTATTAGTAATGGCAATATGGTGCAAGGAAGCCTAAGGCTTTTGGCTACACCAATAAAAAAAAAAAAAAAGAAAGAAAAAAATTGTAAAATAATAATAATAAAAAATGAAATAAAATAAATAATTCTTAAATAATAAAACAAAAGGAAATAGACAGCCTATGCATTTCCTTCATGACATAGGTAACTATCCAGCTGACATCTGAATTTCCCCAAATGGAGAACCTCTACCACCCATGTAGGTAACATGTAGGTAATACTAATATATAACTCGCTGCCTAAAATAAATCTTCCTGCAATCCAGTCCCTAGAATCATTAAAAAGAGTGAAAATTTTATCCTCATTCATTTTACTTTGGCTCTCAGAGCCTTAAACACCTCAATCAAGTCTCCTCTAAGGTGCTTAGTTTCCAAGATGTGCAACCGACAAATTCAAAGTCCTTCATATGGATGTCCTTTTGGCAAATTACCCATCTTTTGACCCTTTCAAGAAGCTCAACGTCTTTTGTTTAGGTGCATTCTCCACACTTGAACACAGTATCATAACTCCGAAATCCCTTTCTTCCATTACTGATTTTAGTCCATCTTTTTTTTTTAATGAAAATCCCAAACACTAGAAGTTGTTGTTATTTGTTTTTTAGGAGCATTAGCAACTAAGGCCAATATTGCTCCGGGAATATGCGGTGGTCATTCCCTGACCTTTCCGCTTCCTCCATATTTGGTGGTGACGGGCTCGAACCCCGGTCTAATTAAGACGCGTGTGCTACGCACTGCTGCTCCTTCCCACCTGGCTATGGAGGCGCACACTAGAGGTATTAGAACCTATAATACTTAGTACTGTGCAAGGGTTGCAGG
Organism: Mastigoproctus giganteus; assembly: GCF_048544385.1. NCBI lineage: Eukaryota > Metazoa > Arthropoda > Arachnida > Uropygi > Thelyphonidae > Mastigoproctus > Mastigoproctus giganteus. The sequence continues at coordinate 219,403,898 of NC_143583.1, forward strand.
TTGAGAAGATGAAAGAAGATATTTGTTGACATTAGACTTGAATTTCTGTAGACTGTAATTTTCAGGAAATACGTATCAAGGAAGGTTGTTCCAGAAAACAGCAGATGAATGAATAAAAGAAGTTGAAAAGTTGGTTCTGTGAGTTTGAAGTTGGTCAGTAAACGGATGTTGGCTGCACGTGTTCGGACTGTTTTGAAAGGTAGAGCAGGAATTATAGAAGAACAGTGCCCATGGAAGTATCTGTAGAAAAGACATGTAGCAGACACAGTACATCTATGAGACAGAGAGTGGAGAGACTCTGTGAGAGATGAGTCAGTAATAAACCTAACTGCCCTCTTCTGAATGGAATCTAGAAACCTGAGAGAGGTTTTGGGGGGCACCGCCTCAGATGTGGGAACAATATTCCATGGTAGGGTAGATTTGCGATTTGTACAGAGTGAACAGTTGTTTGGAAGAAAAGTAACAGTGAGAGTGAAAGAAATAATCAAAATTTTTAGATGCAAAGGAAGCAATATTTGTAATGTGCTTTTCCCAAGAGAGATTAGAAGTCAGGGTAATCCCCAAAAGAGATATATCATCTTGCCTAAAAACTGGAGTGTCACCAAAGATAAGCATAGGAGCAGAAAAATCCTTTTTGCAAGATATAAGACAGGACTGAGTTTTAGAAGGATTGAAGTCAACTAAGTTGTCTTTGGCATACTGGAGATTTACCTGGAGATCAGCATTTAAGGAACTAGTAGTGGATATTCGAGAAGTTGAAGCTGATTTAGCAGGGAGAGGTTTCTCAAACTGGAAAGTGGAATGTAGTGTGCTATCAACAGCAAAACTATAGATAGGATTTCCAGTCAATCGAAGAAGGTCATTAATATACAAAAGGAAAAGAGTGGGAGAAAGAACTAAATCTTGGGGAGACACCAGCATTAGTGGAGAAGTTAGAAGACAGAAAGCCATCTACTATCACCCGCAGTGAGCAGTCAGAGAGAAAACTGGATAACCAATTACATAAAACAATTGACAAACCAAAAGATGGAAGCTTGTTTAGAAGAATTTTATGGCAAACATGACTGAATGCCTTTGAGATGACAAGGGCAAATGCTTGTGTTTCACAGAACTTTTCCATTGAATTTGTCCATAAGTGGGTAACATAATCCAGAATATCACCGGTGGATTGACACTGACAGAATAAATACTGGCAATCATTTATCAGACAGGAGGTTTCTAGATACTTTAAGAGTTGGTGGTTCATTGATTTCTCCATTACTTTAGAAAGAGCACAAGCAACTGCGATGGTACAATATTTGAATTGGAGAGATGTGTCACCCTTTTTAGTTACTGCCTGGATACAAGAAAATTTCCAAGCAGAAGGAAAAATACCTTTGGAATAAGAAAGTGAAAAAAGGCGGCAAAGAACAGCAGTAAGTTCAGGAGCACAGGTTTTAAGAAGTCAAGGGTAGAAATACCACCAGAACCTCGAGCTTTTTAGCATCAAGATTCGTCAAGATCCTTCTGACATCCTTTTGACGGAAGACCAGAGAAGGCATTGAATGGAGCATGCTGGGAATGGTGGGAGGTGTGTTACCAAGATTATTAATACACTAGTTGGAAGAAAAATGGGATGCTAGCAGGTCAGTTTTATCCTTGGCTGAAGTGACAATAGAACTATCTGGTTTTGACAAAGGTGGGAGCAGAGATAGAAAAAGTTACTGCCAATAGCATTGGCAAGAGACCAGAATGCTCGGCTAATTAGGGCAAGAAGGAACTTTTCTACTCTTAGCCTGTTCAAAATCTAGTTTGGACTGATTAAAAACTGCTTTCCAATTGTTGTGAAGTCTGGTGTAGGCAGAAAATGAAACTGAAGAATTGGAAACAAGCCAATTACGATATGCAACATTCTTCTCTTGAACAGCCTTACCACATTTATTGGAAAACCAAGGTTTAGATAAAGGACGATATTTTAAGCTGGAGCGTGGAATAAAGGATTCCATTCCTTCAAGAATAATTTCACTGACACGATCTGAGCAAAAGTTGACATCAGAAGTTTTGAAACAGTAATCCGACCAATGAAAAGAAGAAAAGAAATCTTGCAGGTCATCCCATTTTGCATTTTTGTAATGCAAAACATGAGGTTGGGAATAGCCATGAGATAAAGGCTCCATTGGTGAAGAGACAATCATCAAGTTGTGATCTGAGGTGCCTAAAGGACAACTCACTTCGACCGTGTACTAAGAAGGGTTGTTTGTGAGAAAAAGATCAAGCGTGTTGGCTGTATGATTAGGATTGTCCAGTATTCTTGTATAAAATGGAAGCCAGCTGGAATTGTGAACATTAAAATCAACAAGAAAAATTACTTCACTGTTAGAAAAGTTGGACTGGAGAAAGTCAAGTTGCAAACTTGACTTTCTTGAGGAAGTGAAAGAGTTTCAAGTGATTAGTGGAGTTGGGAGAACGGTAGAGACAACAGATGAGACAGAATGAGGTAGAGAGATTTTAAGCCAAAGAAGATTGAAAAGAGGAGATTCCAAATTACCAAGTCTCTGACAGGAAATATCGGAATGGATATATGCACAAATACCACCTTTAAGGCGAAAGGAATCATACAGCAAATAATTTGGGAAATTAAGATGAGATGGCAGTGGTTGAATCAACTGATAACTGAGATCCTGTCAGAAAAAGTACATGGGGTTCGGCAGACTGTAAGTGGAAATGGACATCACTAAGATTAGAACTGAGACCACGTATATTTGTGAAATGAACTAGGAAGTGTTTGAGAGGTTTAGATCTTTTCGTCGATAAGTTTGCTCTATCAGTTAGACAATTTGTGGTGTATTCAATAGTAAGAAAAAGTGGAGGGGTATGAAAAACTGGAGTGCTGTATGAAGTAATGAAATTTTTGGATATGGCGTACACATCATAAGAAAATACCCATATCATGGAAATAACGTGGCCTCGACAATGTTCCCCGCATACACATTACTCACAATCCCTCCAGTCACTATTTGGCAGAATAAAGGCAGCAAGATTATTTACTAGCTGATCCAGAGGTCTCCTAGAGAGTTACCAATAGATTCGGTGTGGTGTACTAACTAGGGCTGACATGCAAACACTGTTTTAGAGCTGTATCCTCGAATGGTACACCCAGGGTCCTGAGCTGGATATCATCATTCTTCTCTTTCTTGGTGATTCCTTTCTACTTCTGACTCTTGTTTTCTCTCTCTCTCTCTCTCTCTCTCTCTCTCTCTCTCTCTCTCTCTCTCTCTCTCTCTCTCACAGGGTATTTCAGAAATATTTTTTTTTTGGCTGGTGCAGCATAAGCCTCTATCATCTATCTATCTTATTTGAGTTTTCATCTATCTTATTTGAGTTTTATCACATAAAAGAGAATATCCTCTAGTAATATTAAATCCTACTATGATCTAATATTACTACAGATTTAAATTACATACAATACATAAATATGTTTAAATGTTTACTTTTGTAATGAATAAAGATTTTATAATGAATTAGTTAATAAAATAGAAACAATACAAAATGTGTCTTATGAGCAATAAAATGATAAATTCAACTACTGAAATATCCTAAGAGACTGCTAAGTTGTCAGTTAAAATTGCAACCCTGAAACACCTATACATCTGAAAATACAGAGATAACAAAGCACTGACTTCTGTGACTGCTCTCCAAATACTTGATTTTGCCAAAGAATAATATAAAATAAAATCTAAATAAAAAAATAAAAATAAAGAAATAAATCAAATAAAATACCTACATAATGAGTTTTTTTTTTATATTTCAAGAAGATATATCAAAGTAGGTAATTTTTACCATTATTATAGATGGAAGAATCGCAAAATTAATTCAAAATTCTTCGTTTTTTGAAGACACCTTTCTTTTCAATTCATTATGAACAGAACTGTGAAAAATCATAATTTTTTTTTGAATAACTACAAAATATACCACTCCACAAGTGCTTTACTTGTTTATAAAATTCAGTTGTTTAAAATTTAAACAGCAATTTACTACCAATGTGTTTACCACCAATGGTAGCAGCATGACTATTTAAATATCTGAATGGAAACATATTTAATAATGGAAACATGTACAGGTAACCCTCATATAACATGATAATTTGGTTCCAACAAAATCTCATGTAATACGAAACCGTGTTATACGGGACTAAGAACCAGTACAAAAAGTGGGATTACGTTCCAAAAGCTAACAAAAATATGCCAATTTTTTTTTTATAACTATCAGAAACTTAATTTTTATGTTGCTGTTGTTATTATTATTTGGTTTTTAGGAGCATTACCAACTAAGGCCATATTGCTCCGGGAATATGCGGTGGTCATTCCCTGACCTTTCAGCATCCTCCGTATTTCGTGGTCACGGGCTCGAACCCTGGTCTAATCAAGAAGCATATGCTACGCACTGCTGCTGCTCCTGCCCACCTGGCTACAGAGGTGCCTTAATTTTTATAGTAGTAATAACTTTATTTTTATAATACAGTGGATTCCAGTTATTTAGGCCACCGGTTAATCGGGGCAGCCATTTATTTGGGACAAATCTTAAAAAGCAGAACCCAATCGAGAAAATAGCCAGGGTTTACTTCGCTTAATTGGGACAAAATGCCGTTTAATCGGGGCAGGAGACCGCAGCACTAGAGATTACCCTACGATTGTCTCCGACCGGACCACTTAGTTTGGTTGGATTTCTCGAGGTCACAACCATATAACAATAAACAAAAACGATTAGCAGTCACCTGTTTATTGGGCTATTCTGTTAGTGAAATTTATCATAAATGGACAGTAAACTTGATCTTACTGAATTTGCGATAACACCGACAGCTGGAATTCTGTGAGTTATTATGGTGAAATGTGTTTACACTTCCATGAAATCTTCAATCATACAAAAAAATTAATTTTTAGAATCTTCTCTTCATTCCTATTTTTAAAACTTTTAACTCGTTACTCCGTTCTCACTTGCACATATCGTGTTACTTGCAATTTGTGTGTGCCGTGTTCTTTGTTATTGATTGCTTATCTTTTTACTGTTTTAAATTTTAACCCCTACCCACAAATGTCAGTGAACAGAAATGTCAACTAGTTTAGTTAGTATGTACATATTACAGTACGTATTAATTATTCCGATTATCATGTATATTCTTCCAAATTTGCTTAATATATCTTTGCTTTTATAGCCTGTGGATAATATTCCTCCTATTTTCACTAATTAGAATCGCTGTTTAATAGAATTAAAATTCAATTCACAAACGTGATCACAATGACCGGTGCTTACTACTCATCGTATAGTGAATGGTACTTTACTATGGTGAGTTCGTCGTAACGTGATTTGATTGTACAGTGAACTAATTGTAAAGGGGAGGGGATACATTGTATTTTTAACTATTTATGTGAAACTTCAGATAATTGGGGCAGCCACTTAATCGGGCCAAAATGCACTAGTCCCGATGTGTCCCAAATAATCGGAATCGACTGTAGTAGCGACTTAAATAATAACAACTGAACAAATGTCTTACCTTAAAAACTGTGATACTTATATGTGAGATAATGTACATTCACTTAATTTTCTTCCTCTTCATCGCTGCTAAGCACAATCTCTTCTGCAGTATCTAGATTTTGTGTACCTTCTGCTCTCTTTAAAAGTCACAAACTACTCTCTTCGAAGTCACATTTTTTATGGTCTCAAACAAGCAAAAGTTCAACAGCACAGAACCTAAACCAGGGATCTCCCAACAAAATACATTGGACCCCAGCTTATAATGATACGTGAAAATCGGAAGTATATTTTCCAGTTAGCAAAATAAACAACAATAGGGCCAACAACGAACCCCCAGGGTTCGGTGTTGGGCCCATTGTTGTTTTCTATATTTATCAATTTTATTCATGAAGGTATATCGGGCTTAACATCCAAGTTTGCAGACTGAGGTTGGAAGGGTTTTTAATGACAGTTATTGTTATTTGTTTGTTTGTTATTTGGTTTTTAGGAACATTAGCAACTAAGACCATATTGCTCCGGGGATATGCGGTGGTCATTTCCTGACCTTTCCGCATCCTCCGTATTTGGTGGTCAGGCTCGAACCCCGGTCTAATCAAGAAGCGTGTACTATGCACTGCTGCTCCTGGCCAATTGGCTACGGAGCTGCTTTTAATGATAGTAATGACAGCACAAGATCTAGAAAAGTTGAACAGATGGGCTGAGAGGTGGCAACTGAAGTTTAACATTAACAAATGCAAAGTACTGCAACAGTAACCCCAGAGTAATGTACCAGCTGTGCAGTATTGCACTCAGGGTAGTGCAGAATGATAAATAAAGACCTGTGGATAAATAATTATGCAGTCAAATATGAAGTTTTCTGAGCAGTGCAAATGGGTTGCCGAAGGAGCTCATCGGGTCTTGTCATTTGATACACAGGAATTTTTCTAGCAGGGATAAGGAAGTAATTATCCCTTAGTACAAGGCAATGGTAAGACCACACCTTGAGAACTGCATACAGGTCTGGAGGCCTAATTTAAGAAAGATGTAGGGCTGCTGAAAGAAGTACAGAAAAGGGTAACAAATTTGGTGAAAGGAACAAAGGGTTGGGCTTACCAAAAAAAGGATTAAGTTCTTCAAATTGCAGCATCTGAAAACTAGGTATTGTAAGGTGATCTGATTGAGGTGTATTGCATGGTTTTGAATGGTTTGAGCAAGGCCTTAATTTGAATGGTTTGAGCAAGGCCTTAGTTTGAATGGTTTGAGCAAGCTCAATGCTGATGGTATTGTTCCTCTTTGGGATTGCTCAGACTATAAGCTTGCTTTCTTCCGTCATTTTCTTCTACTAATGCTAATGCTATTAATTTGGTCAGCAATTTTAATGAAACCTAAAGTTCAAAACTGTTTGCAATCCACTAACTAAGTAATACAATTTTACTATGCATTAAAATTACATTACTTAGTTATATGCAATTAACACATGAAATTAGTATTAGTATTAGCAATGGCCACATGGTGCACGGGGAAGCCTATGGTTTATGCTGCACCAACCAAAAAAATAAAAAAATAAATAATAAAATAAAATAATAAGAAAAAATTTAAAAAAAAAATAAATAATTAAAAGAAAACGAAATAGACAACCTATGCATTTCCCTCCTCCTGTATGTAATTATCCAGCTAACCTTTGAATTTCCCCAAACTGTCAGCCTCTTCCACTTACGTAGGTAACTTATTCCAGTAATTTATAACTCGCTGGCTAAAACAAAACTTCCTGCTATCCAGTCTAAACATCTTCCACCATAACTTAAAATTATGGCCATAGTTCTAGAATCATTTACAACCGTTAAAATTTCGTCCTTGTTCATTTTACTTATGTCTCTCAGAGCCTTAAACACCACAATCAAGCCTCCTCTAAGGTGCCTAATTTCCAAGCTCTGCAACCCACATATTTGAAATCTTTCCTCATATGACGCCCTTTTGCCAATCTCACCAGGTGAGTTACCAGTCTTTGGACCCTTTCAAGAAGCACAATGTCTTTCTATCGGTGCGGTCTCCATATGTAAACACATTATTCCAAGTGCAGTCTAACAATAATCTTATATATATATCCTTATCTCTACTAGCAATTGTTCGGTAAATCATCAATAGGACACCATGGGCCTTCCTTGCAACCTGTCTACAATGCTCGGAGAACTTCAAGTCTGACAGTATCGTAACACCCAAGTCCCTTTCCTCCACTACCAGATTTCCAGATTTAGTTCAACTCCACCACGTGTATACATAATTTAATCCAGCAAAGTGTAATACCTTACACTTTGCTGGATTAAAGCATAGCTGCCATTTTTCTGACCATTCTTGAGGTATGTCTAGGTCATTCTGAAGAAGCTCTGCTTGGCAGTGATCATTAACTACCCCACTAATCTTTACATCATCTGCAAATTTAGACATCACACCCTCCACATTAGAGTTAATCCACATGGCTTTTAGCATATAATTCCTCCTATAATGCCTGGGCAGAATTGCAGACGCACAGATATTGTGACCTAATTCATGGCATTTCTTCAAAATGAGTTAAATTATATATATCTCTGGTTATACTTGCAGGAACAACATATAATTCGTTTGAAATTTGTATAAAGTAACAATGCTATGTAAGAGATATTGGAATTATGTATCATTCTGTGCTAAATGTGCTCAAACCCAACAATACATATTTATGGTGAAACAAGAAGCAATATTTATTTAATTGCCAATTAAATAAATATTGTTTATTGTATGAGAGAAATTGAAAAATAGGGTTGTTTAAACACTTCGTAGTTGGAGATAACTCATTGTGTCCTTTAGCTCTTGAAATAAATATGGATTATTCAAATGGCCACTCATTAAGAAATCATCGTGGTGGGAAAAAAAATTCAGTAGGGATAAGGTCTGGTGATCTTAGAGGTTAGAGTCCCTTAGAAACCATGCAACTTTCAAGCACAATTTACACAAAGTAATTGGTAACATTAATTTTTTTTCTTTCTTTCTTTCTTTCTTTTTTTTTTTTTTTTTTAAAACGGGCTGGTAATTTTTTTTTTTTTTTTTTCATAACAAGGTGGTAAGCATGCGCACAGGTGCTAACCTTATATTGAAACTTTATTTCCCACAGAAATACAACTACATAAAAACTTTGTTCCTTTAACAATGTAAACTAATGTATCTACACTACATAATTCTTAAGCAATGTTTAAAGAATACCACTGACTTCAATGCATTTAGTGGCTGGATGTTTCTGAAGAACCAAATTCTCTCCTCTGTCCTGTAGGGTATTAAATTGAATTTCTCGCTTTTCCAATTCACTGGTAAGAATCTGAAACATATATTTATATATGTATTTTTGAATTCACAATATCAAAGTAAAACACAAACACAAAAAAAGGAGAACTTCTAATAAAATGCAGCTAGAGATTAAGAAGAAAGTTAGGATCCAAGTCGTACACTCCTTACATAAAATATTTACCTATTGATATATATATATATATATATTAGTTTACAGGAAAAGCTAACAACTGCTGCCCGGTAATCTTTAGCTTCGCATTTTTTTTTTATTATGCATTTAATCGTTAAACAATGATTAAAAGTAAAATAAAAGTAACACATTAATCCAAGTATCTAGCTGACAAAGTATAAAAACCAATCATGATTCAATATCTCCAACAGTTGTAATCTTATTTATTTTAGTGCATTCCCATAACCCAATTGAAATAATTTAAATCTGAAACTTCATTTGTTGGGGGGAAGGACTACAGTGAAGTTTTTGAGGATTATGCAAAGAGATACATACGCACTAGCAGCAACCAGCATATTACTTGTTGGCATTTTAACTCTGCCAGCTCCATCAATAGTGCAACTACAGAAATAAGTGATGTACAGTCGATTCCGGTTATTTGGGACACATCGGGACTAGTGCATTTTGGCCCGATTAAGCGGCTGCCCCAATTATCCGAAGTTTCACGTAAATAGTTAAAAATACAATTTATCCCCCCTTACAATTAGTTCACTGTACAATCAAATCATGTTACGACGAACTCACCACAGTAAAGTACCGCTCACTATACGATGTATAGTAAGTGCCGGTCATTGTGATCACGTTTGTGAATTGAATTTTAATTCTATTAAACAGCGATTCTAATTAGCGAAAATAGGAGGAATATTATCCACAGGTTATAAAAGTAAAGATATATTAAGCACAAATTTACTCTTTATTACCTTACCAATTAAAAAATTAAATTATACGTGAAAATTGGAAGAATATACGTGATAATCGGAATAATTAATACGTACTGTAATATGTACACACTAACTAGTTGACATTTCTGTTCACTGACATTTGTGGGTGGGAGTTAAAATTTAAAACAGTAAAAAGATAATCAATCAATAACAAAGAACACGGCACACACAAATTGCAAGTAACACAACACGCACAAGTGAGAACGGAGTAACAAATTACGAAGCTTTAAAAATAGGAATGAAGAGAAGATTCTGAAAATTATTTTTTTTTATATGATTGAAGATTCCATGGAAGTGTAAACACATTTTACCATAATAACACACAGAATTCCAGCTGTTGATATTACTGCAAATTCAATAAGATCGAGTTTACTGTCCGTTTATGATAGATTGCACTAACAGAAAAGCCCAATAAACAGGTGACTGCTAATTGTTTTTATTGTTTCATGGTTGTGACCTCCAGAAATCCAACCGAACTACGTGGTACGGTCGGAGACAATCGTAGGGTAATCTCCAGTGCTGTGGTCTCCTGCCCCGATTAAACGGCATTTTGTCCCAATTAAGCGAAGTAAAACCTGGCTATTTTCTCGATTGGTTTTTGTTTTTTAAGATTTGCCCCAAATAAACGGCTGCCTCGATTAACCGGTGGCCCAAATAACCGGAATCCACTGTATTATTTCTTTCACTTATTTGATTTACACTGAATTCCGGTTATTTGGGCCTCCGGTTAATCAGGGCAGCCGTTTATTTGGGACAAATCTTAAACCCAATCAAGAAAATAGCTAGGGTTTACTTTGCTTAATTGGGACAACATGCCGTTTAATCGGGGCAGGAGACCACAGCACTGGAGATTACCCTACGATTGTCTCCGACCATACCACTAGTTCAATCGGATTTCTGGATTCACAACCATAAAACAATAAAAACAATTAGCAGTCACCTGTTTATTGGACTTTTCTGTTAGTGCAATCTATCATAAATGGACAGTAAACTCGATCTTATTGAATCTGCGGTAATATCAACAGCTGGAATTCTGTGTGTTATTATGGTAAAATGTGTTTACACTTCCATGGAATCTTCAATCATATAAAAAAATTAATTTTCAGAATCTTCTCTTCATTCCTATTTTTAAAGCTTCGTAACTTGTTACTCCGTTCTCACTTGTGCGTGTTGTGTTACTTGCAATTTGTGTGTGCCGTGTTCATTGTTATTGATTGCTTAACTTTTTACTGATTTAAATTTTAACCCCCACCCACAAATGTCAGTGAACAGAAATGTCAACTAGTTGGTATGTACATATTACAGAACGTATTAATTATTCTGATTATCATGTATATTCTTCCGATTTTCACGTATCATTTAATTTTTTAATTGGTAAGGTAATAAAGGGTAAATCTGTGCTTAATATATCTTTACTTTTATAGCCTGTGGATAATATTCCTCCTATTTTCGCTGTTTTAATAGAATTAAAATTCAGTTCACAAATGTGATCACAATGACTGGCGCTTACTACACATCCTATAGTGAATGGTACTTTACTATGGGTAGTCCAACGCTGGAACACGGTTGGTTGGAGTTTGCCAGGCAGACATCTCCATAGTACTCCCTCCTTATGCTCAAGGCTCCAGCAGTTACAGAATTTCAAAAGACACTTCCCTAATGTGACTCTGGACACTCTCAACATCGACATCAACCTGTGGACGATAGATAAGGCATATCGAGATGGCATCTTGTCCCATCTTGCTGTTTGTTAAGGACATTTATGTAAGTGCCGATCTTAGTTAGCTGATGTAATTTCATGTTCTGCTCAACTTGTAGTCCTTTTTCGCTGTAATTACTACTTCATTCATTTTTACATTTTGACTATTATCTTTGCTTTGATCTATTAATTATTATTTAGTTATTATTATTATTATTTTATTTATTTATTTTATATTAGTATTATTTTTTTATAAATCAAAATCACTTGTATAAACAACTAATTGTAAGGTTCCTCTGGCTTTCTGTATAAGGAATCACTAGTGTATAAAATTTATGTTAATAAAGAATCTTATTATTTAATGTGATTTTGATTTGATTGCAAAGTGAATCGATTGTAAAGTGGGGATCCATTGTAATCTTAACTATTTATGTGAAACTTCGGATATCTGGGGCAGCCGCTTAATCGGGCCAAAATGCACTAGTCCCGAGGTGTCCAAATAACCAGAATCGATTGTATTATTTATTGTTATTTTATTTATTTATTTTTTTCCTGCATTAAGAGTGGCATAGCCAGGGTAGAGTCAACAGGTAAATTGTACCCTTGATGCTAAAATCTGGTATTGTGACATTTTTTTAGAAAGCAAATGGCACCTTTATTTGTGATTTATTGGAGCTTTTTTTTTTTTTTTTTTTTTTTTTGTGAATGTACCTACTGACAAAAAATCCTGGCTATGCCAGTGCTCATTAAGCATCCTGCTTGTTGAGTATAGTAGGGGAGATCAACTTTTCCATCTTCTGCTTGGAATTCCTCTAGTTTGTTTGACTATTTATTTATATAATAAATGGCCACTTCATTAAATTTCACCTGTGTTAATATCTTTTGGCCTCGCTTAAATTAACTGTCAATATAAAAATATATAATATATATAATAACACTGCCAATAAGCCTTTGGTTATCAAGTTTGGTTGCTATGTTAGAACTGTATACCTGGATACCAGGAAACTTCTTCCTAAACTCCCACTTACACTTAATAAAATTATGCAGCAAAGCATTTTATGAAAAGTACTCAGGCCCCCCCAACACAACAGAAGCCTAAGAAAATATGTCACATACAAACAATTACGTACTGCATGATATTATTCATAACTAACATTTCAAAAATCCTATGTGAAACTGGTCAAAAATGATTGTAGCAAGATGACATCATGTCAAACTCATAGCACTTCTTTGCAACATTTTATTGCTGGAGCTGACCAAGTGAAAATGCCAATGAACAATGTGTCTCTTGCTTTCAGTAACCAGTCACCTCTTCACATAATCTTCAAAAAACCTTCTTATAGTACTAAGTTTCAAACACAATTTTATCTATGTGGGCCATTAAAATTTTTGCCCTGAAATAATACAGGAAAAGTTATAAAAAAAAAAAAAAAAATCTGAAAAGTTGTTTAACAACAGTACTCAACTTTTAAGAAGTTTGGAGAACTATCTTGTCCTTTTGTCGTGAACTATTGTCAGGGAAACGGGGAACATGCTTTGTAAAAAGGATAGGTGGAACAGGACCAGGGTATGCCTACCAGGGGCAAAGGTTGATGATGTTGTAGAGCGGATATCGTCTTTTAAGGGCACAAAAGGTGATATAGTTGTACACGTTGGCACTAATGATATTAAGAGTAGGAGACCGGCAGAATTACTTAACAAGTACACGTCACTGTTGAAAAAAAGCTGTGAATTAGGGTTGAATTTGAAAGTGTCCGCAATTCTGCCCAGACACGATAGGAGGGAGTATATGATGAGAGCCTTGTCGATCAATTCGGCCCTGGAAAGATTGTGCAAGGCTCAAGGGGTAGAATTTTTTTCAGCCTGGTCTGTACTTGTTAACAGGAGAGACTGCTTCTACAGGGATGGGATACACTTAAATAGAAAGGGTTCAAGAATATTTGCTGATGCTATCGGGGCAGTGTTAGATGGGTCGGAAAACTGCTATATGTTGTTGTTGTTTGTTGGATTTATTGGTGCAAGGGCTGCTAAGGCCATAATGCACCTATTTCAATCTCATTTGGTACATGATTGTTATATTAAATAAAAGGATTCAGATCAGGTTATATTTGTTTATCATTTTGAGGAAGGTAAAAACATCATTAATATCTTGTTGGTCTCCGAGAATCTGTTGTAAGGTAAGTTTATTAGAAGAATATAGACGTGAAGAGAAAGCTTTTTTTCGTTCTCTCAGATATAATGGGCATTCAATGATCAAGTGGTTTACTGTGAGTTGAGTTTGACAGTTGCTGCATAGTGGAGGGTCATCCTGAGTGAGTAAATAACTATGAGTTAGGTGAGTATGTCCTATTCGAATTCTAGCAAGTACTACTTCTTCCTTTCTATTGCCTCTTAGGCTTGATAGCCACTTCTTGTGATCGTTTTTAATCTGAAAAAGCTTATTGCTTTTTTCTCCCTGCCAAATGGATAGCCATTTTTTTCTAACATTGCTATGTATGATGCGTTTTAAATCTGTGTAAGGTATCTGCATGTCTGATTTTATGTGACTGGCGTTCTTGGCTGCAAGATCCGCTTGTTCGTTTCCTCTGATTCCAGAGTGCCCAGGTATCCGACAGAAAATTAATTTTTGCCTGTTTGCAAGAAGCTGCACTAACTTGGTTTGAATTTGTTGTAGAAACGGATGACTGAAAGGAAATTTACACTGAAGAGCAGATACAGCGCTTAAGGAATCAGTGTAGATAATAGTTTGAGGATATAATGACTGTTTTACATTGTTTAGAGCCATCAGGATAGTATGCAGTTCTGTGGTGTAAATAATGTTCTCCAAAGGGAGATGCTGGGATATTGTAATGTTTGGTAGAACTGCAGCTGCTCCAACTTTACTGTCTTGGAACCATCAGTGTAAATTTGGATAAAACTAGAGAACTGAAAAGAGTGAGTTGCATGGATCTGCTGAATACTGAAATTTGGAAGTGCATTCTTTCTCCATTGTTGGAAATGTTGGTCAACATTGGCCAAGGGTATTTGCCATGGTGGCATGGCCGTGCTAATATCTATAATTATGTCATTCATATTTAGTTTCCAGCACGTAGTTATGCTTTGTAATCTAATGCCATATGGTTTATTCTGCAAAGGTTTATTTTGGTACAAATTATGCCATTTTGGGGTGAATAAATACTGCTTTATAGGATGTGGGAAACTTCTTATTTTAGCCGCATAACTTAATAACAGAGCTTGCCAACGAAGAAATAGGGGTGGTTCGTGTGCTTCCGTATAGAGACTCTGAACTGGCGATGTACGAAAAGCTCCCAGTGCAATTCGGAGAGCATTGTGATGAACTGGGTCCACCCATGTTAATACACTTTCTCTAGCTGAGGCATATGCAGGTGACCCATAGTCTAGTTTGGATCTTATGAGTGACCAGTATAAGTGCAGCAGCAGCAGCATGTACCGATCTGCACCCCACGACATAGCAGAAATTGCCCTGAGGAGATTCAGCTTCTTTAGACAGGTTGTACGAATATGCTTAATATGCTCTAAGAAACTAAGTTTTTTATCCAGAATTAGTCCAAGAAAGCTAATACTCTGTTGAAAAGAAATTGGATGAGAATAAAGATGTAAATCGGGATCTGGATGTAAATTCAGTTTACGGCAAAAATGAATTGCTGTTGTTTTTTGTTTTGAAAGTCTGTATCCATTATTTTTGGCCCACTGAACAAGCTTGTTAATTGTACCTTGAAGCTGCCTTTCAATGAAACGCATGTTTTGTGAATGGCTTGAGATTGCCAGATCGTCGGCATACAGATAAGTTTCAGCTGTGTCGGGAATACATTTGGTAATGGAATTAATCCTGAGAGAGAAGAGCGTGGCACTAAGCACAGAATCCTGAGGGGACCCCCTCTTCTTGCACAAATGTTTGCGAGAGAACAGAGTGAAATCGTACCTGAAAGGTCCTATTGCTCGAAAAGTTCTGGATAAATTTTGGAAGATGACCACAAAGACCGGAATCATAGAGATCGTGAAGAATTCCATATCGCCAGGTTGTATCAAAAGCTTTTTCGATGTCAAGACATATCATCACTAGGTGTTCGTTCCTGAGAAATGCATTTTGGATGTTTCCTTCAGCTTTGACCATAAGGTCAAGTGTTGATCTAGTTCTTCGAAATCCATACTGATTTTGACTTAGAATGCATTCAGTCTCTAGGAACCATGTCAATCTGGTATTAATTATTTTTTCTAATGCTTTTCCTATACAACTATTTAACGCTATTGGTCGGTAATTTGCTGGATCTGAATGGTCCTTTCCTGGTTTTGGGAAAGCTAATACAATAGAATGACACCAACTGGTAGAGTAGTAGTCTTCGCCAAAGATTCTATTATACAGTTTTAGCAGAGCAGAAAGGGATTCTTCACTCAAATGATATATCATGGCATAGTACACTCCATCAGGGCCAGCAGCACTATTTTTGGATCTTGCAAATGCGCTACGTAACTCTGCCATGGTAAGGGGTGCATTATATGGATGCTGTCGTGAAGTACTGATATGGAGATCATATTTTTCTGCTTGTACTTTATGTGCCTGGAAACTTGGCTCAAATGCGGTTACAGCGGAGATTTTTTCGAACGTTTCACCTAATGTATTAGAAATATCGAGAGGATTGCAGATTTCTTTGCCTTTTAGAAATATTATCGGAGTGGTTATAGGTGGATATTTTCCATTAATTCTTCGAACTTTAGTCCAAACGGTTCTGATATTTGTGGTTCTGTTTATAGAGGAGGCATATTTGGACCATGCCTCTTTTTTGCTTATTCGTTGTATGTGACGAGATTTAGCTCTAGCTTTCTTGAACTGTATGAGATTAACTGTGGTTGGGTATTTACGAAATAAGTTCCAGTATCTATTCTTCTCTTTTTTGGCATTGCTACAGGCTTCATTCCACCATATTTTTGGGTGGGAGCAAGTTTTCATGGATGATCTGGGTATACTGGTTTCTGCAGCTGCTATCATTTGCTGAGTTATGTAAGTTACGGCAGAGTCAATGGTGAGTGTCTCAACAGTCTGAATATCTAGATGTGCCAGCTCTTGATATTTCTTCCAGTTAGCTTTGTCGAATTTCCAAACAGTTTTTATCTCAGTTTGAGGAGGAGAGTTAGCCGATAGTGTGCATATTACTGGAAAGTGGTCACTATTTTGCAGGTAATCAGTGACCGTCCAATCAATAAGAGGAAGGAGGTTTGGCGAGCATATTGAAAGATCAATTGCAGAAGCTGACCTTGAGGAAAGATGCACGTACGTGTGAGACCCATTGTTTAATAATGTTAAGTTGTGCCTTTCAAGAAATTTTTCAATTAACTGACCTCTCTTATCAAGGTACGAGGAACCCCATAGGGGGGTGATGCCCATTCCAGTCACCCAAGATACAGAAAGGTGGTGGCAGCTGGGTAACTAAATCATTCAAATCTGCTAGAGAGTATGAATAGTTTGGTGAAAGGTATATGGAAACAACTGTTACTGCTATCTTAATCATAACTTAGATAGTATGAATCAGAGCTGTAATACTCAATATGTTCTACGTTGATAATAATATTAGTAAATTAATAAGAGGAGTTTACCTCAATATAGTACGTGGAACACTTCCGTATGTTACCCTCCAGAAATTAAAACGGAAAAAACGAAAAAAATCGACAACTTACCGGTACATTAAACTAAAATATAAATAATTAAAGTAAAATATAAATAATTAAATAATCAATTTAACACAATTCAAAATCAATTCAAAACAATTAAAATTCAAATTAACGCAATTAAAAGAATCTAACGAAAATATTCAAAACGATTTTCCTTCCTGAAGCTGACAATGCTTTTCGACCGACTGTCGTGATCACAGGAATGAAAATTACCGAATCATGCTAAACCTGCAACTTAAATAGTGATTATGTGTCTTCGCGCATGCGCGTAAAGGTCCACTCATCGGAGATCAAATATGGCCGCCGAACATTAACAGAATTCTCGTGTAATTTAATTTCAACGGTTTCTGCAATTAATAGTCGCGTATAATTACGTTGAACGTTAAGTATTTTGGCCTCGTTAAATAAAAAAGTATGTTTTTCGTTAATGGCATGAAAGGCTAATTCTGACGCTGCTGAACGAGAAGCACGAACTGAGGCTTCATGTTGATTTCCACGGATATTAAGAGAAAACCGCGTCGAACCCTGATAAGACGAGTCGCAATCACCGCAAGAAATGTTGTATACTAGATCATTAATTTGTGTTGCGAACGCCGAAAGAACCGAGCGATTGTTCAGTATAGTGTGTAACTTCCGTATAGGCCTAGCTATAATTTTAAATTCGGTATCTTTAAAGAATCTGTTAAGCTGTTTGTGCCACTGTTCAACATATGGGACAGAAATAAAGTATTTTTTGATATTACTATTGTTGATACGATTTTTGATTTTTGTTGATTTTTTGATATTAATATTGTTGTAAATACGGCACCAATCAACAATAGTAATATCAAAAAATACTTTATTTCTGTCACATATGTTGAACAGTGGCACAAACAGCTTAACAGATTCTTTAAAGATACCGAATTTAAAATTATAGCTAGGCCTATACGGAAGTTACACACTATACTGAACAATCGCTCGGTTCTTTCGGCGTTCGCAACACAAATTAATGATATAGTATACAACATTTCTTGCGGTGATTGCGACTCGTCTTATCAGGGTTCGACGCGGTTTTCTCTTAATATCCGTGTAAATCAACATGAAGCCTCAGTTCGTGCTTCTCGTTCAGCAGCGTCAGAATTAGCCTTTCATGCCATTAACGAAAAACATACTTTTTTATTTAACGAGGCCAAAATACTTAACGTTCAACGTAATTATACGCGACTATTAATTGCAGAAACCGTTGAAATTAAATTACACGAGAATTCTGTTAATGTTCGGCGGCCATATTTGATCTCCGATGAGTGGACCTTTACGCGCATGCGCGAAGACACATAATCACTATTTAAGTTGCAGGTTTAGCATGATTCGGTAATTTTCATTCCTGTGATCACGACAGTCGGTCGAAAAGCATTGTCAGCTTCAGGAAGGAAAATCGTTTTGAATATTTTCGTTAGATTCTTTTAATTGCGTTAATTTGAATTTTAATTGTTTTGAATTGATTTTGAATTGTGTTAAATTGATTATTTAATTATTTATATTTTACTTTAATGTACCGGTAAGTTGTCGATTTTTTTCGTTTTTTCCGTTTTAATTTCTGGAGGGTAACATACGGAAGTGTTCCACGTACTATATTGAGGTAAACTCCTCTTATTAATTTACTAACTTAATCATAACTCTAGCAGCGATTGCTTCTAAAGTTGTTTGCAGTGGAACTGGTCTGAAAGGAGTTCTGGAGTTTACTAGCAATGCTACACCTCCATGTGCTGTATTAGAGTCGTTCCTATCCTTTCTAAGCATTATATGATGTTTTATGCTCATAGTTATTTTAGGGGTCAGGTTTGTTTCCTGTAGACAAAGAACAGCAGGCTTATATTCGGTAATTAAGTCATAAACATTGTCTATGTTAGCTCGGAGTCCGCGGCAATTCCATTGAATGATTCTATGCATTATTGAGGATTATCGGGTGTGTCTGCTTGCTTACAGGATGTGGTCTGTTTGCACCTGTCTAGTCTTTTTTCTCTTTTTGGGAAATTTGGTCTAGTGATGTCCATATCCTCCTCTTCTGCATGAAGTTCAAGAAGTGGATCATCTCAGTGTGAATTTCTATCTATGTCCTATCTTTGATTATTTCTTTCAGAGCTTGTTTGATTAACTGGCTGTTGTACAGAATTTTTATCTGGCGGTATTGTCAATGGTGAGTTGACTGCTGTTGGGTAGGCTGTTCTTTTAGTGTAGAGAGGACTGACCTTGCCCAATCAGAAATTGAGATGCTTGGCGGAACTGAACAATCTGTTTGTACTGTTATGGATCGTTGCTTTTTTTATAACTGAAGAATAAGATGGCAATTTATTTGAAATTAAACAATGTCTTTTTGCTTCTTGGTATGGCACCTTGTGTTCCACGTTGTACTTTTGTATATTCTTTTCAGTCTGCCACTGGATGCACTCCTTTGAAAATGCTGAATGCCCCTTACAGTTTGGGCAGCTTTGTATTTCAGTGAGGCAGTCTGTGTGGACATGCTCTTTTGAACCACAGGAGACACAGGTGGTTACACCCCTGCACACTGCTTGTGAGTGTCCAAATTTTTGGCATTTAAAACACCGGACTGGGTTTGGAATATAAGGTTGAATTTTGCACCTTAAATATCCAGCTTTAACAGTTGTTGGTAAAATTGGTGTTTTAAATGTAAGAATGACCGCTCGGGTAGAAGTAAGAACCCCATCTTTCTTAATGACTATCCTTTTGGCATTTATTACATTTTGATCGCCTAATTCCTGAACGATTTCCTCCTCAGATACATTAACGAGATCCCACTCGGCTATTACCCCTTTAGAGGAGTTTAAGGTGGCATGCGGGGTAACCTTTGTGGAAATTCCACCAAAAGTCGATATTTTTAATAGTTTTTCCGAGTGCTTATTCTCATTCATCTCCACTAGAAGGTCTCCGGATTTTAATCTTCGAATCATTTTTGGTGGGCCCGCCACATTTTCAAGACATTTCTGTATTAAGAATGGGGAGAGCTTACTCAAAGGATTGTCAGTCAAAGAATGCAGTATCAAAAAAAGAGGAGCAGGGGTTTCTGTTCCTTTTTTTTCAACCGTTTTGCATTACCTGCATTTAAGTCTTCTCTGTTTGAGAGATCTGAATCATGAGATCCGTAAGTGGCATGTCTATTTATGTCCATCTTTGCTCCTTTTTGCCCCGGGAGATTGTTTTTTTTTCTCCCAGGTTACCAGCCCTGTCACGTGGAGGCAGGAGCAGTGCCACCAGGGACCAAGCAGTTTAGAGATTTAGTTAGGTTAGTACAGATTATATATATATATATATATACACAAAGAAACAAAGGTGTATTTCCTTTCTGGATTCTACTTCAAAGTTTTTAAGTAAAGAATCACTTATGAAAAACAAGAAGAATAGAGACACTGGAAAATAAATATAACTAATCCGCTAAGAAAGAATGCAATGTATCGCACAAAATATCGCTTGGGCACTATCGCTTGGCACTCGGGGCCAGGAGTGTGCTATAGGCCTAATGACTCTGATGAGTAAAATAACAAACTGTACAGGGAAATAGAGTGGGCCAGTAAATCAGAGAGTCTTATAATGGGGGATTTAAATTTCCCAGATATTGACTGGAATTTGTGGGTTGGTCACTCACACGCTAGCAAGGCTTTTGTGGATTTATTGGATGATTGTTTTCTATATCAGCATTTTTGGGAGGCAACTAGAGGGAGTAACACTCTTGATTTGATTATCAGTAGTGATTCTTCATGCATTAAGAATCTGCAGATAAGGGAACCACTATGTGGCAGTGATCACAGTGTGCTGAAGTGGGATGTACTCAAATAGGTAACTACCATCAGGGGTAAAGGGAAGGGATACTGCTTTCATAAAGGCGACTACGATGGTCTGAGACAGTATTTAAATTCTATACAGTGGAACCAACTGATGATGTTACCAACAGCAAATTCAAAATGGGAAGCATTCAAAGAACTTAACTTGGAAGCTACTAGGCTTTACATACCAACTAAGAAATATTGTTCAAGGTATGGGCCTAAATGGATATCAGATGAACTAATGAGAAGCTACTAGGCTTTACATACCAACTAAGAAATATTGTTCAAGGTATGGGCCTAAATGGATATCAGATGAACTAATGAGACATGTGGCAGAGAAGAAAAATGCATGGGATACATATAAATTAACACGTGACACAGAAGCCTATGATAGATATAAGTTGATCTGTAACCAAGTTACAAAGGAGGTTAGGCAGGAGAAGGCAGATTACGAGAAATCTTTGGCAAGAGATGCAAAGAAAAACAGCAAAGAGTTATTTACTCATGTAAACTCCAGCAGGAAAGGGATGAATGAGATTGGTCCACTTGATATTGATGGTTCAACTGTTGATGATCCTGCTCAGGTAGCTACCAAACTAAATAAATATTTTGCATCGACATTCACACATGAGTTGTTATTCAGTGAGGGGAATGCCAGAGGTGTATTCAACTCTGGTAGTAAGCTAGATAATCTTGTAATAACTGAGAGTAAAGTGGAGGAGAAATTGTTGAAGATAAACACAAGAAAGGCACCTGGGGTGGATGGGATCTATCCAGTTATATTAAAGGAGGCAGCAAAGAAAGTAAGCAAACCCTTAGCCATAATTATGAGAGCTTCCTTGGACTCAGGTAAGGTACCCATAGACTGGAGATTGGCAAATGCGACCCCAATTCACAAAGGAGGATCAAAGGCTGACACAAGTAATTGTAGATCTGTGAGTTTAACTTCCGTTCCAGGAAAATTAATGGAGGCACTGGTTAAAGAAGCACTGCAGGATCATCTAGACAAGACTTCAGTTATAGCTCAGACACAGCATGGTTTTGTTAAGGGGAAGTCTTACCTGACCAATTTGATTGGATACTATGATGCAGTCACAAAAGAACTGGATGCAGGGAATAACTTTGATATTATATACTTTGATCTTAGAAAGGCTTTTGATACTGTTGCACATGGAAGACTGCTGCACAAATTGGAGCAGTGTGGTATTGGAGGCAAATTGCTGCTATGGATAAAGGGGTAGTTGAGGGGGAGAAGACAGAGAGTGGTAATCAATGGACACTGCTCATCGTGGACTAATATTATTAGTGGAGTCCCTCATGGTTCAGTGTTGGGTCCATTATTGTTTTCTGTATTTATAAATGATATTGATGATGGTATATCAAGCTTTGCAGTTTGTCCAAGTTTGCAGACAATACCAAGGTTGACAGGGTTGTTAAGGACACAACTTACGCTATGCTGCTGCAACAGGATCTGAAAAGGTTGAGCAGATGGGCTGAGAAGTGGCAAATGAAGTTTAACATTGACAAATGTAATGTACTACATATGGAAAACAGCAACCCCAGAGTGACGTATCAACTCTCTGGGACTACACTGACAGTGGTAGAGAATGAAAAGGACCTGGGGGTAATTGTGCAGGCAGATACGAAGTTCTCTGAGCAGTGCAGACGGGCGGCAAGAGTAGCTCATGGTGTCTTGTCAATGTTATACAGGAATTTTTCTAGCAGGGATAAGGAGGTGATTATTCCCTTGTATAATGCAATGGTCAGGCCACACCTTGAGTACTGTATACAGGTCTGGAGGCCTCATTTCAAGAAGGATGTAGAGCTGCTGGAACGAGTACAGAGAAGGGCAACAAGATTAGTGAATGGAACAAAGGGGTGCTCTTACGAATAAAGGCTTAAGTTTTGCAAATTACAGCATCTGGAGACTAGGCACCAGAGAGGTGATCGGATCATCATCAGCTATTTTCAATCCACTGCAGGAAGAAGGCCTCTCCAGCAACTTTCCAGTTCCTTCTGTTTTGAGCACTGGCCATCCATTTACTACCCAAAAATGCATGAATTTCATCTATCCATCTCCCCCTTTGTCTTCCAGGTTTTCTTCTAGCTCCTCTTGGGTACCATTCTGTTATTTTCTTAGTCCATCTGTCATCATGTTTTCGAGCTATGTGTCCTGCCCAAGACCATGTTAGTTCTTTAGTTTTGATAAGAATGTCCTTTACTTGAGTTTGCTGCCTAATCCATGTGTTTCTCTTCTTATCTAACAGTCTGATTCCCAATATAATTCGTTCCATTCTTCGCTGTGTAGTTCTTAGCTTCTCTTCCATTCTTTTGGTGAGTGCCCAAGTTTCACTTCCATAAGTCATGGTGGGGAGTATACATTGATTCATTATTTTACGTTTCAGACAAACTGGGATATTGCTCTTCAGTATGTGACTATATTTCCTGAATGCTATCCATCCAAAATTTATTCTTCTCTTGACTTCCAGCCATTTATCATTATTACAGCTAATAACTTTTCCCAGATAAGTATATGACTCCACCTTTTCAATTACTGCTCCTTCAATCATTATTTCCCTTTCCGTGGCATACTTGTTCATCATTACTTTTGTTTTAGCCATATTCATCTTTAGTCGAAAATCCTTACTAACTGTGCATAACTGATTAAGATTTTCCTCTAATTCTTTGGGATCTTGGCTTATGACCACAATGTCATCTGCAAATCGTAAATGGTTTAGGTACTCTCCGTTCACATTGACTCCTTTCTGTGACCAGTCTAATCTGAAAGCTTCCTCAAGGGCAGCAGTAAACAGCTTCGGAGATATTGTTTCTACTTGTCGAACTCCTTTCTCTGGTGATCTGATAGAGATGTATAAAGCCATGAATGGTTTGAGCATGCTCAATGCTGATGGGATTCTTCCTCTCGCTCAGAATAATCACCTGAGAGGGCATAAATTCAAATTGAGGACAGACAGATGTAGGATAGATGTGCGAAAATTTTCCTTTAGCCAGCGGGTAGTTGGTTGGTGGAACAGACTTCCATCCCTTGTTGTGGAAGTTGATAGCCTAAATAAATTTAAGGCTAAGCTGGACAGGTATTTCGAACGAACGGAGGGGTGAAGTGGAAGTTTTTTTTTTTTTTTTTTGGCTGATGCTGCATAAGCTTGCTTTCTTGCATCATATGCCTCTACTAATACTAATGCTAATGCTTTCATTTTTTTTTTTTTTTTTTTTTTGTGATCACCAGAATTTAAATTGCTTAATGAATGGATGGTGTTAACACCTAAAACAGAACAAACTGTTCTGAACAATGAGTTGCCCTGATATTGCACTACTATAAAACAAATGGTATCATCAAAAGGGTAACTGGCCATTTGTTTAAAATAAGAAACACTGCTACAACAGTGTCTAAACAAATGTGTTATTTAAAAGATGAGACTGATGAAATATGGTTAGAAGTGTCTAAAGAAATCACCATTTTAGTGAGGCCATTTTTTTAAACTAGTAAAATACTAGGGTAACTCACTGAAAACAAACTTTGTTCAGGATTGAGCATTAAGACCATTCCATTAACTAGGCAGTTTCAATCCTGCAGACTGCCATAATACATGAAAGGACAAGGCAGTCCACCATACTTCTTAGAATTTCTCTGAGACTATATAGCATCAGCTATGATTAATATTTTAAAATATTCAACTTGCCCACATTCCCCACCAACTTTCCCACAGGGAAAGTTTGCAAACATATGAAAAGCATTTTCAGGGGTGATATTGTTGACAAAAAAAAAAAAAAAAAAAAAAACAGCTGGTGGATCAAACATAAAAATGTGTTAGAACAAATAAAATGTTTTATTAGGTTCCATCCACATTGTTCAGATGGCAAGCACCCAACCTCGCTAATAACACCAAACAACATGCAATATGTGGATTGGTTTGACAAAGAACTGTTAACTTATCTTCTAGTTCTGTTACAAAAATAAAGTAATATAATAATGTGAATGTAATATAATCAAATTCAGTTACAGACACTGAGGCACTGAGGGGACCACAATATATTTTAAAAATTATAAATCATGTGACATTATAATTGAGGATATAATATATTTTTACATTATGAAACGTTTTTATATACATATTATAAAAATACATCTCAAAATATATGAGTGAATAAATATATATAAATTAATTGAAATTAACAAAACTTAATAGTCAAATTTAATTAACAGATATAAAATGCATAAATATTCCACATACCATTTCCCTTTCATAGGCATTGCATGTGTGTGCACAGACAAACAGATACATGCACTATAGAAAAAATATGCATTTTATACAGTTTGTATTCATTTGAACAGTTTCCATTCAATTCTCTAAAAGAAGGAATTATTCAAACATATATGAAGAGGCACTCATGATCACATCACAAACCATTGAATCATGGAAAAAGCCCCTGAATATCAGAAAGATGTATACACGGGCTTCATCAATTATAACAAAGCATTTGGTTGCTTTGTTATAATGAACATGAAAAATTGTGGAATTCTTTGATAAAATTGGGGATACTAGCTAATAAGATTATACACCAACCAAGAAGCAACTGTCAAAACAACATTTGGAGATACAGATGGTTTGAAATAGGAAAAGGTGTGTGACAGAGTTTTATCTTATTCCCATTTCTATTTAATTTGTATACAGAATCAGTTATGAAAAAAATTGTACTTGAATGAGTCAGAAATGGGAGTGAAAATTGGCAGCAGAAACATCAATAATTTAAGATATGCAAATGATACAACTCTGCTTGCAGAAAATGAGGAAGGTCTAATTAGATTTTAATGGTTAAAGATGAGAGCAAAAAGCTGGATTGCAACTTAACATCAAGAAAACAAAAATTATGACAACAACTGGGACTGGAGAAGTTAAAATTAAAATTAACAAAAAAGGGGTTGAATCTGTCCGGGACTTCATCTTTTTTTTTTTTTTTTATGTGAACCCCAAACACGAGAGGTATTAGGACCTATAGTACTTAGTACCGTGCTTGGGTTTGAGGTTAAGAAGACAAAAGAAGATATTTGTTGACATTGGACTTGAACTTCTGTAGATTGTAATTTTCAGGAAATACGTATGAAGGAAGGTTGTTCCAGAAAACGGCAGTTGAATGAATAAATGAGGAAGATGAAAAGTTGGTTCTGTGGGTTTGAAGTTGGACAGTAAATGGATGTTGGCTGGTGGCGGCATGTGTTCGGACTGTTTTGAAAGAGAGAGCAGGAATTATAGAAGCCAATTCAGAAGAACAGTGCCCATGGAAGTATCTGTAGAAGAGGCATGCAGCAGAAACAGTGCGTCTATGAGAAAGCGAGTGGAGAGACTCTGTTAGAGATGAATCATTAATTAACCTAACTGCCCTCTTCTGAACGGAATCAAGAAGCCGGAGAGAGGTTTTGGGGGCACCACCCCAGATATGGGAACAATATTCCATGGCAGGGCGAATTTGCGATTTATACAGAGTGAGCAGCTGTTTGGAAGAAAAGTAACGCCGAGAGCGAAAGAGAAAACCAAGTTTTTTTAGATGCAGAGGAAGCAATATTTGTAATGTGCTTGTGCCAAGAGAGATTAGAAGTCAGGGTAATCCCCAAAAGAGATATATCATTTTGCCTAGGAATCGGAGTGTCACTAAAGATAAGCATAGGAGTGGAAGAATCCTTTTTGCGAGATATAAGACAAGAGTGAGTTTTAGAAGGGTTGAAATCAACTAAGTTGTCTTTGCCCCACTGGAGAATTACCTGAAGATCGGCATTTAAGGAATTGGTAGCAGATTTTCGAGAAGTTGAAGCTGATTGAGCAGGACAAGGTTTCTCAAAATGGAAAGTTGAATGCAATGTGCTATCATCGGCAAAACTATGGATAGGATTTCCAGTCAATGGAAGAAGGTCATTGATATACAAGAGGAAAAGAACTGAACCTTGGGGGACACCGGCATTAGTGGAGAAGTTAGAAGACAGAGATACTGGAGATATTCTGGCTTATGTTACCCATAAATGGGTAACATAAGCCAGAATATCTCCAGTGGATCGACACTGACGGAATCCATACTGGTGATCGTTGATCAGACGGAAGGTTTCTAGGTAGTTTAAGAGTTGGCGGTTAATTGATTTCTCCATTACTTTAGAAAGAGTAGAAGTAATTGCAATGGGACGATAATTGGATGGGAGGGATTTGTCACCCTTTTTAGGAACTGGCTGGATATGAGCAAATTTCCAAGCAGAAGGAAAAACACCTTTGGAATAAGAAAGTGAAAAAAGGCGGCAAAGAATAGGAGTAAGTTCAGGAGCACAGGTTTTGAGAACAAGTGGAGAAATACCATCAGGACCTGGAGCTTTCTTAGCATCAAGATTCATCAAAATCCTTCTGATATCCTTTTGACGGAAGACCACAGGAGGCATTGAATGGAGCGTGTTGGGAATGGTGGGAGGTGTTTTACCAAGATCATTAATACATGAGCTGGAAGAAATATGGGATGCTAGAAGGTCAGCTTTATCCTTGGCTGAAGTGGCAACAGAACCATCTGGTTTGGACAGAGGTGGGAGTAAAGATGGGCAAAAGTTGCGGCCAATAGCTTTGGCAAGAGACCAGAATGCTCGGCTACCATTAGGGCAAGAAGCAAGTTTTCTACTCTTAGCCTGTTAAAACTCTAGTTTGGACCTGTTAATAACTGCTTTACAACTGTTGCGAGCTTTGGTGTAGGCAGAAAATGAAACTGAAGAATTAGAAACAAGCCAATTACGATATGCAACATTCTTCTCTTGGACAGCCTTAGCACATTTATTGGTAAACCAAGGTTTAGATAAAGGACGAGATTTTAAAGTGGAGTGTGGGATAAAGGATTCCATTCCTGCAAGAATAATTTCACTGACACGATCTGAGCAAACGTTGACATCAGAAGTTTTGAAACAGTAATCAGACCAAGGAAAAGAAGAAAAGAAGTCTCGCAGGTCATCCCATTTTGCATTCTTGTAATGCCAAACAACACGTGGTTGGGAATAGCCATGAGATAAAGGTTCCATTGGAGAAGAGACAATCACCAAGTTGTGATCTGAAGTGCCTAAAGGACCTCCCACTTCTACCGTGTACTTAGAAGGGTTGTTTGTGAGAAAAAGATCAAGCGTATTGGCTGTATGATTACGATTGTCCGGTATTCTTGTAGGTAAATGAACAATTCTGTGCTAGGTCATTAGTAATTGCAAAAGCCTCAGCATCTCGACCTGCTGGGTCGGTGTGACTAGAAAACGGAAGCCAGCTGGAGTTGTGAACATTAAAATCACCAAGGAAAATTACTTCACTGTTAGGAAAGTTGGACTGGAGAAAGTCAAGTTGCAAAGAGAGGAAGTCAAAGAGCTCCAAGTGATTAGTGGAGTTGGGAGAACGGTAGAGACAACAGATGAATTTGACACAATGAGGTAGAGAGATTTTAAGCCAGAGAAGATCAAAGAGAGGAGATTCCAAATTGCCAAGTCTCTGACAGGGAATATCAGAACAGACATATGCACAAGTACCACCTTTGAGGCGAAAGGAATCATACAGCGAATAATTTGGGCATCTGAGATGAGCAGTAGATGAATCTACCGATAACTGAGATTCTGTCAGAAAAAGTACATGGGGTTTGCCAGACTGCAAGTGGAAATGGACATTGTTGAGATTAGAATTGAGACCACGTATATTTGTGAAGTGAATTAGGAAGTCCTTGGGAGGTTTAGATCTTTTCGCAGATAAGCTTGCTCTATTAGTTTGACAATTCATGGTGTATTCAATAGTAAGGAAAAGTAGGTGGGACATGCTGTATGAAGTAATGAAATTTTTGGATATGGCGTACATGTGGTAAGAATATACCCAGATCCTTGACATAACGTGGCCTCGACAATGCTCCCTGCATACACACTACTCGGACTCCCTCCAGTCACTATCTGGCAGAGTAGAGGCAGCAAGATTATATACTAGCTGATCTGGAAGCTTCCTAGAGAGTTACCAATAGGTTCAGTCCAGTGTACTAACTAGCGGCCGGCCTGCGAACACCGTTTTAGAGCTGTACCCTCGAAATGTAAGGAATATTGGATCTCGCCACGACGTTCATCATAACCTCAAAAGTCATCAATCATACTGCATGATGGAAGAGATAGGGAAAGGTTGACCGGAACTTAGCTCTAGAGACTAAACATGGGTTCCACCATTTCAAGCCTCCAATAAGCAAAGTGGTGGTATTTCACCGGTTGATGAGAGCCATCTTCCACCTAGTACTGCCTGGTAACATAGAGGGGCAGCGTTCCTCCATGTGGTGTGGGCGCCACACCTCGACCCCTGCTTACGTTGGTTCACACCTGGGTGGTCACCCACCATTTACTTGTGCATGGAGGTTATACGCAGGATTACTAACAGTCCCACCATCGTGAAGGTGCAAGCAGAGGATTTGGCTGTCACAGACCGTCCGGACTTCGCCGAAATTGGGTCCACTTGACTTGAGTGTCACCCGAATATCAGTTTTATCAGCGTTTTAGACTCCCAGATAGCAAGTATAGCTTGTCTGGCATATCTGAGAGAATGTCTTCTTGGATCCAAGATCGACCGAAGCAGAGAATCTGGCCCTGAAATCAAAAGAAGAATTTCACTTGGATGCCACACAAATGATGAGAATGGAAAAGATCTGGAAAGACAAAGACATCATCCTTACAAAGAAGATCAGAATGGTTAATGCTACAGTGTTTCCCCATAACAACTTGAGGGTGAAAGCTGGGCAAAAAAAGCTTCCAGTGATGTTTCTGGCTTGATGTGATTTCTCTCTTCATAACTGTTGCTATGCATACCATGCACAGCAACAGTTATGAAGAGAGAAATCACATCAAGCCAGAAACATCACTGGAAGCCAAGGTCACCACTGACCTATTTCGGTCATGTAATGTGATCAAATTCATTGGAAAAATTGATAATGCTAGGAAAGGTCAGTGGAACAAGGGGGAGAGGTCGGCAAAGAACACTCTGGCTCAACATCACATCAAGAGCGATGCTGGCACAAGCATGAAGAACTTGAAAGAGGCTGTCGAAGACCAGACAGCATGGAGGTAGTTTGCCCATAAAGTCTCCGAAAGTCAGCTGTGACTGAATGGATGAAAACAACAAAACAATTTTTCCCCTCCAGAACATCTCAAATAAAACTATGACTATATTTATAAAGGTAGGAAAAAAATTCAGATTTTTGATCATTAATTAAAATTAATGCACAAACGTGTATATTTTGGAGGGTATCTATGAGGTCCTGTGTGACTAGCGATCGGTTAAGAAGGTGCAGTTATTGCTTAGTACAAGTTACATCTACTTATTTTATACTACTACTTTCAGATTTCTTAAATTTTTAATAGAAAAATTAAGGAAAATTTTTTTGACAGGTACTGCAATTCATTGCAGTACCTTTCAAGTTTTTTTTTTTTGTTTTTTTCACTGTGAAATGTCTGGTTTTAGAGTGAAAAAGATTTCACAGAGATGGGATAAACTTAATAGAATTCTGTTGAAACAATTTTAGGTGGGTTGGAACAACTAGTTTAATGACAGACATAAGGAGAGGTGGAATTGAACCTTGCAGCACCAGTTCTATTTTAACATACCGTAGCCTAAAAAGCAGGAGGGAGGGAATTACAAGGCATGATGAGGGTCCAACTTGGACTGGCAATTACATGAGCTATGTAAGATTACAAAAGCACAAATAAGCAAACATATAATTACTTATACACTAATGCTAGGAGTATAATAAATAAGTTGATGAGTTTGAAGTATTGGTTAAGTCATCAAATGCTAATATTATAGGTATGAAAAAGAAATGTGGCTCTAATATTGCTGGTGCAGAATTTAAATATTGTGATTATAATGTAATATGAAAGGACAGATGTGGCACAGGGAGGTGGACACATGTAAACAAAATTTTGCAATGATGTGTAATTGAATTTTGTGTGAAGCAGGAAAAAAAAACTTTATGGACTGAATGCATTAAGTAGAATGCTGGCATTACTGTAGCAGAAGCATTTTAATCGAGTAGTGCATTGAGGAGGGTGCTGGGATCGCAGAACAGTATGGATGGTGGATTTTTGGCTGCTGTAAGGGGATAAGTATTTTTTAATTTTTAATGTATTCTTCGTTATTTAACATAGTACATTGTGTTTTACGGAGATATTAAATAGGTTTAGTAGCATTCGTTAGCTTCTTATTTTGAATTTCACCAGCGATTTTTGGAAGTTACGACTCCCGGTGTTGGCACTAATATTGTTGAACTAGCTGCCATATTGTAGTCGGTAAGAAATAGCTTAATATATATATCTCGAACTGATAGCGAAGGTATAAAGTAAAACTAGATAGCGTAATACGAAGCCCTGTATTTGTTATCTTATTATAGTATTATCAATTAATCAAAAATATTATTAATCTTATTAAATTTCATTGATAATTAAATTGTATTTAAATGGAAATCATGACCCAGACTAGAGCTGTGAAGCAAAGATCACAGACTAGCGAGAGTGCTGTGGCTCGGGGAAGAAATAAAGGGGGTGATTCTCCAATGCATCACAATCTCAAAAAATGTGCGAAATGTGAAATGTCTGTCGACCTTTCTAAAACAGGAAATGATCTAGCCAAGGAGGATGCCTTTGTGTGTGTGTGCTAGATGTCTGGAGTGTCAAGAAATTAGGTGCCAACTCAGTGTTCTGATGGGCGTCTATGAGAGCTTGAGGTGTAGGGTAAATCCCCTTGAAGAAATTAACATGAGGGGCCCATCAGGATCTCAGCTGCCCAGCTCAACTACAGAGCTGACTCCTGTGAATCAGGCAACACAGAGGCAATCTCCAAGGCAGAATGCACTGGTCCCAAAGGAACTAGTTATTGTTGGTGACTCTATTGTCAGGGAGATGGGGAATATACTATGTAAGAAGGATAGGTGGAAC
Organism: Mastigoproctus giganteus; assembly: GCF_048544385.1. Taxonomy (NCBI): domain Eukaryota; kingdom Metazoa; phylum Arthropoda; class Arachnida; order Uropygi; family Thelyphonidae; genus Mastigoproctus; species Mastigoproctus giganteus. The sequence goes on from NC_143583.1 coordinate 219,435,831, forward strand.
AACACTAGGGTATGTCTGCCAGGAACAAAGGTTGATGAAGTTTTTTAGAGCACAAAAGGTGATATTGTTTTATACATTGGAACTAATGACATTAAGAGTAAGAGATCTGTAGATTTACACAAGTACAGGTCAATGTTGAAAAAAAGTCGCGAGTTAGGGTTGAATGTGAAAGTGTCTGCAATTCTGCCCAGACACGATAGGAGGGAGTATATGAGAGCCGTGCTGATCAATTCGGCCCTGGAGAGATTGTGCAAGGCTCGAGGTGTAAATTTTTTTTCAGCCGGTCTGTGGTTGTTGACAGGAGAAACTGCTTCTACAGGGATGGGATACACTTAAATAGAAAGGGTGCAAGAATATTTGCTGATTCTATCAAAGCAGTGTTAGGTGGATCGGAAAATCGCTAGCGTAAAAGGTTAACAGTGGCCGCAGGCAGAGGAAAAAAGATCTCTTGCACTGCTTCTATTAGAATGGGCAGCAGACTGGAAAGCAAGGTAATGGAGATTTCCAGGACTGCTGAGGCGCCTCCGTAGCCAGGTGGGAAGGAGCAGCAGTGCGTAGCAGACGCTTCTTGATTAGACCGGCGTTCAAGCCCATCACCACCAAATACGGAGGATGCGGAAAGGTCAGGGAATGACAACCGCATATCCCAGAGCAATATGGCCTTAGTTGCTCCAAAATGCTCCAAAAACAACAAAACAAGCAAGCAAGCAAGGACTGCTGGGAGTCATAGTGGAACAAGTAAATATATGGGCTGTGTTAGAGTGGCTAGAAGCAGGAACAGGTGCATGTATTCTTGCATGTACACCAATGCTAGGGGTATAGTTAATAAATTTGATGAGCTTAAAGTGCTAGTCAAGACATCAAAGTCAGATATTGTTGAAATATAAGAGACGTGATGTCACACAGATATAGGCAGTGCAGAGTTGAAATTTGGGGAGTAAATGTGTACAGTAGTAGTAGTAGTAGTGGCACTTGATGCAAGAAAGCAGTGTAGGAGCTTATGCAGCATCAGCCAAAAAAAAAAAAAAAAAAAATCACACCATACCCTCCAATTGCCTGTCCAGTTCCTCCTTAAATTTATTTAACCTATCAACTTCCACAACGACAGATGGAAGTTTGTTCCAGCAATTAACAACCCGCTGGCTAAAGGCAAATTTCCGCACATCTATTCTACATCTATCCTTTCTTAATTTGAACTTATGTCCCCGTAGGTTCGTATTCTGAACAAGTGGGAGGATCCCATCAGAATTCAGCGTGCTCAACCCATTCAAGGCCTTATAGACCTCAATCAGATCACCGCGCAGGTGCCTAGTCTCCAGCCACTGCAATTTGCAGAACTTAAGCCTCTCTTGGTAAGAGGATCCCTTCATTCCCCTCACCAATCGTGTTGCTCTTCTCTGTACACGCTCAAGCAAATCTACATCCTTCCTAAAATGAGGCCTCCAGACCTGTACGCAGTACTCAAGACGTGGCCTGACCATTGCCTTATACAGAGGGACAATCACCTCCTTTTCCCTGCTAGCAAAATTCCTATATATCATTGACAAAACCCCATGACCTGCCCTAGCAGCCTGTCTACATTGCTCAGAAAACTTCATATCTGACTGCACAATTACTCCCAGGTCTTTTTCATTTTCTACCACCTTAAGTGTAGTACCACACAGTTGGTACGTTTCTCTGGGGTTACTTCTACCCATATGCAGTACTTTGCATTTGTCAAGGTTAAACTTCAGTTGCCACTTCTTAGCCCATCTGCCCAAATTATCTAGATCCTGTTGCAGTAGCACACTGCCATTACTGTCATTAACAACCCTGCCAACCTTCGTGTCATCTGCAAACTTCGACATTAAGCCTGATATACCTTCATCAATATCATTGATAAATATACAAAACAACAGTGGCCCCAACACCGAACCCTGTGGGACTCCACTAATAACATTAGTCCACGAAGAGCAGCACCCATTGATTACCACCCTCTGTCTTCTCCCACTTAACCATCCTTTTATCCATTGCAGCAACTTACCCTTAATACCATTCTGCTCCAATTTGTACAGTAGTCTTCCATGCGCAACAGTGTCAAAAGCTTTCCTGAAATCCAAGTATATGATATCAAAATTATTTTTTGCATCCAGTTCCTTTGTGACCACATCATAATAACCAATCAAATTTGTCAGACAAGACTTTCCCTTAACAAACCCATGCTGTGTCTGAATTATTGCTGCAGTCTTGTCTAGATGATCCTGCAATGCATCTTTAACCAGTGACTCCATTATTTTACCCGGAACAGAAGTTAAACTAACTGGTCTGTAATTATTCGTGTCACCCTTCGAACCTCCTTTGTGAATTGGGGATACATTTGCACATCTCCAGTCCGTGGGAACCTCTCCTGAGTCCAAGGATGCTCTCATAATTATGGCTAAGGGTTTGCTTAGTTGCTTTGCCGCCTCCTTTAATATAACTGGATAGATCCCATCCGCCCCAGGTGCCTTTCTTATGTTTAACTTCAACAATTTCTCCTCCACTTTGCTCTCAGTTATTACAAAATCATTAAGCACACTGCTACAATTTGATAACCTTCTTCCATTTTCAAACTGTAATGATTCCTCACGTGTGAATGTAGATGCAAAATACTCATTCAGTTTGTTTGCTATCTGAGCAGGATCATCAACAGTCGAACCATCGATGTCAAGTGGACCAATCATATTCAGCCCCTTCCTTTTAGAGTTTATATAAGTAAAGAAATCCTTGCTGTTTTTCTTAGCATCTTTTGCCAAAGATTTCTCGTAATCCGCCTTTGCCTGCCGAACCTCCTTTGTGACCTGATTACAGACTAGCTTATATCTGCTACAGGCTTCTGCGTCGCCTGATAATTTATATGCATCCCATGCATTTTTCTTCTCTGTCACGAGTCTCATTAGTTCATTTGATAACCATTTAGGCCTAAACCTTGAACAATATTTCTTCATCGGTATGAAAAGTCTAGTAGCTTCCACGATTAATTCCTTGAATGCTTCCCACTTAGAATTTACTGTTTGGAACATCGTCAGTCGATCCCACTGTACAGAATTTAAAAACTGTCTGAGACCACTGTACTCCCCTTTACGGAAGCAAAAACCCTTTCCTTTACCCCTGACGGTAGTTACCTCTTTGAGTAAATCCCACTTCAGCACACTGTGATCACTGCCACCTAGTGGTTCCTTTATCTGCAAATTCTTAATACACGAATGATCACTGCTGATAACCAGATCAAGAGTATTACTTTCTCTGGTTGCCTCTCGAACATGCTGCTGCAGAAAACAATCATCCAATAAATCCACAAAAGTCTGACTAGTGTGTGAGTGACCAACCCACAAGTTCCAGTCAATATCTGGGAAGTTAAAATCCCCCATTATAAGACATTCTGATTTACTGGCCCACTCTATTTCTCTGTACAATTGTTCATTGTACTCATTCGAGTCATTAGGCCTATAACACACTCCTACTCTTATTTTTGCTTTTGCAGTGCTTATGTCACACCAAACTGACTCAACAGTGCACTGTCCATCTATATCAACTGGATGCACTTCTCTTGATTTTATGTTTTTCTTAATTAACAGCATAACACCTCCTCCCTTTCTGTCCTGTCTATCCTTTCTGTACACATTGTACTCCCCAAATTCCAGTTCTGTATTCCTTATATCTTTGTGACACCACGTCTCTGCTATCCCAACAATATCCGCCTTTGATGTCTTGACCAACACTTCAAATTCATCAAATTTATTTACTATACTTCTAGCATTGGTATACATGCAAGCATACATGCTCCTATGCCTATTCCTCGTTACCCTAACACATCCCATATACCCAACTATTCCAGGATGACTGCCATCCGTCCCTGAAACCCCCAACACCCCTCGCTCCAGGTCGCTTCTTATTCTAATAGAAGTTGTGCAAGAATCACCTTCACCTCTGCCTGCGGTTACTGTTAAACTATTAGTCTTTGTATCCCCCCAAACTAGCAGTTTTCCGACCCACCTAACACTGCCTCGATAGCATCAGCAAATATTCTTGCACCCTTTCTATTTAAGTGTATCCCATCCCTGTAGAAGCAATCTCTCCTGTTAACAAGTACAGTCCAGGCTGAAAAAAATTCTACCCCTTGAGCCTTGCACAATCTTTCCAGGGCCGAATTGATCGACAAGGCTCTCATCATATACTCCCTCCTATCGTGTCTGGGCAGAATTGCAGACACTTTTAAATTCAACCCTAATTCTCGGCTTTTTTTCAACAGTGACCTGTACTTGTTGAGTAATTCTGCCGGTCTCCTACTCTTAATATCATTAGTGCCAACGTGTACAACTATATCACCTTTTGTGCCCTTGAAAGATGATATCCGCTCTACATCGTCATCAACCTTTGCCCCTGGCAGACATACCCTGGTCCTGTTCCACCTATCCATTTTACATAGCATGTTCCCCGTTTCCCTGACAATAGAGTCACCAACAACTAATAGTTCCTGTAGGACCAGCGCATTCTGCCTTGGGGGTTGCCGCTGTGTTGCGTGATGACCAAGTGCACGCTCTGGCGTTGATGTGGGCAGCTGAGAGCTTGATGGGCCCTCAATTTATTTCCTTCGAGGGCATCCACCCTGTCCTTCAAACTCTCATATAGGCCCATAACAACGCTGAGTTGTCGCCTGATTTCCTTACACTCCTTACATCGCGCACACACAAAGACATCCCCCATGGCAATATCATGTTCCGTTCCAGAGAGTTCGGCAAACATTTCACAAGTTGTACATTTTTTTAGGCTGTGACGCGTTGGAGAATCGCCCCCCTCAGTTCTCCCCCGAGTCACAACACTCCTGCCACTTTGTGCCCGTTGCTTTGCTGCTCTAGTTCGGGGCATGGTAGTTTAAATTAATAAAATCAATAAATTAAATGTCAGTAGTATTTGAATAGAAACTATGAAATAGAAACAGTGAAGCGTATTACTTTATATAATTATGCGTTAGAGCTACCTAGCTACCTCAATTAAAAACTTTGAATTCCCTACAAAAACTTTGAATTCCCTATATACAAAAACAATGGCTACAAAAATCGAACAAAAATAACGGTTTTACCTATCGTAAGTAAAATCCACAAAAACTCTTTATCTAAATTAAAATAAAAAATAACCAGCGTAACTATAACTATATGACTACGTATTAAGTACAATATAAAACAACAATCATGTAAATAAAAGGCAAACACTTATCGTTTTTGCGGAGCCTGTAACTGTCAGCTGTAACTTTTAAATAGAGTCAGCGCCCTACAGGAAGGACAGACAGGATAGGAAGGGAAGAGGGGTTATGCCGTTAGCTAAGAAACACAAAATCTAAGGAAGTGCATCCAATTAATGTTGGTGGACAATGCAGTGTTGAGTTTGTTTGATGTGAAATAAGCACTGGGAAAGGAAAAATGAGAGTAGATATGTGTTATAGGCCTAATAAATCTGATGAGTATAATGAGCAATTGTGCAGAGAAACAGAGTGAGTCAGTAAATCAGAATGTCTTATAATGGGAGATTTTAACTTTCCAGATATTGACTGGAACTTGTGAGTTTGTCACTCGCACGGTAGCAAGACTTTTGTGGATTTGTTGGATGACTATTTTCTACAGCAACATGTTTGAGAGGCAACCAGAGGGAGTAATACTCTTCATCTGATTATCAGTAGTGATTCTTCATGCATTAAGAATCTGCAGATTCTTAATGTGATCACAAGTGACAGTGATCACAATGAATTGATGTGGGAATTATTTAAAGATGTAACTACATCAAGGCTAAAGGGAAGGGCTTTTGCTTTCATAAAGGTGACTACTGAGATCTCAGACAGTTTTTAATTCTGTACAGTGGGATCAACTAGTGATGTTTCCAACAGTGATTCTAAATGGGAAGCCTTGGGATTTTATTTTGGAAGCTACTAGGCTTTTCATTCCAACTAAGAAATACTGTTCAAGGTTTAGGCTTAAATGGATATCAGATGAATTAATGATGTTATTGTTGTTATTTGGTTTTTTAGGAGCATTAGCAACTAAGGCCATATTTCTCCGGGGATATGCGGTGGTCATTCCCTGACCTTTCCGCATCCTCCGTAATTGGTGGTCACGGGCTAGAACCCTGGTCTAATCAAGAAGGATGTGCTACGCACTGCTGCTCCTGCCCACCTGGCTACGGAGTCGCCTATGAATTAATGCGATTAGGGGCAGAAAAGAAGAATGTATGGGATGCATATAAAATATCAGGCGACACAAAAGCCTATGGCAGGTATAAACTAGTCTGTAATCAAGTCACAAAGGAGGTTAGGCAGGCGAAGGCAAATTATGAGAAATCTTTGCCAAACGATGCAAAGAAAAACAGCAAGGAGTTCTTTATTTATGTAAACTATAGAAGGAAAGAGAGGAATCAGATTGGTTCACTGGATATTGATGGTTCAACTGTTGATGATCCTGCTCAGGTGGCTAACAAACTAAATGAGTATTGTGCATCTACATATGAGGAGTTATTCAGGGAGGGAAATGCGAGAGGTGAATTAATGACCTGTGAGAGGTCAACCCATCTATGTTAAGTGGTTCACCACTTATAGATGGGTTGACCTCTCACAGGCACCTGGGGTGGTTGGGATCTATCCAGTTATATTAAAGGAGGCAGCAAAGGAAGTAAGCAGGCACTTGGCCATAATTGTGAGAGCTTCCTTGGACTCAGGAGAGGTGCCCACAGACTGGAGGTGTGCAAATGTATCACCAATTCAAAAGATGACACAAGTAACTACATACATGTTAGTTTAACTTGTGTTCTGGGGAAAATAATAAAATCACTGGTTAAAGAAACATTGCAGGATCATCAAGACAAGACTGCAGTAACAGTTAAGACACAGCATGGGTTTGTCTAGGGGAGGTCTTGTCTGACCAATTTGATTGGTTACTATGATGTGGTCACAAAGGAACTGAATGCCAAAAATAATTTTGATATCATATACTTGGATTTCAGGAAAGCTTTTGATACTGTTGCATATGGATTGTTTGTTTGTTTGTTATTTGGTTTTTAGGAGCATTAGCAACTAAGGCCATATTGCTCCAGAAATATACGGTGGTCATTCCCTGATCTTTCCACATCCTCTGTATTTGGTGGTGATGGGATCGAACCCCGGTCTAATCAAGAAGCATGTGCTATGCACTGCTGCTCCTTCCCACCTGGCTATGGAGGCACCTGTTGCAAATAGAAGACTGCTGTACAAATTGGAGAGGTATGGTATCAAGGGTAAGCTGCTATAATGAATAAAGGGATGGTTGAGTGGGAGACAACAGAGAGTGGTAATCAATGGACACTGCTCCTCATGGACAAATGTTATTAGTGGAGTTCCCCAGGGTTCGGTGTTGGGCCAATTGTTTTTTTTTCATATTTATCAATGATATTGATGAAGGTATATAAGGTTTCATGTTCAAATTTGCAGATGACACAAAGATTGGCAGGGTTGTTAATGACAGTAATGACAGTATGCTACTCCAACTGGATCCAGATAAGGTTCACACACTAATAGATTAATGGTAGTCACAGGCAAAGGTGAAAGTGATTCTTGCACTGCTTCTATCGGAATGAGCAGTAGTCTGGAAAACAAGGTGGTGTTGATGTCAATAACTGCTGGGAGTCAACATGGTACAAGTAAATAGACGGGCTATGTTCGGTTAATTAAGGTGTTGTTGTTGTTGTTGTTATTTGGTTTTTCTAGCAGCATTAGCAACTAAGGCCATATTTGTCCAGGGATATGCGGTGGTCATTCCTTGACCCTTCTGCATCCTTCTTATTTGGTGGTCACGGGCTCGAACCCTGGTCTAATCAAGAAGCATGTGCTACACACTGCTGCTCCTGCCCACTTGGCTATGGAGGCACCCCGGTTAACTAAGAGTAAGAATAGGTGTATGCATAATCGCATGTACACCAATGCTAGGAGTATTGTAAATAAATTTGATGAGCTTGAAGTGCTACTCAAGACATCAAAAGTGGATATTGTTGGGATATCAGAGACGTGGTGTCATATGTCTCTGAATTTGGGTGAGTACAATGAGTACAGAAAGAACAGACAGGACAGGAAGGGTTATACTGTTGGTTAAGAAACACATGAAATCTAAGGCAGTGCATCCAGTTGACAAATGGACATAGTGTGGTAATGAGGCTCTGGGATTCCCCCAACTCCGTGTCAAGCAATGTGATGAATACAAAACTCTGTACAGGCCAGATTTATGTGGGTTAGTGAGTGTTAGTTATGTTGGTTGTGTTCTTCATCTGGCCTCTTAGCTTAGGGGCTTGTGTTTTCGCACAGATTTTTTTTTTGTTTGTTTGCTTCAGGGTTTTCACACAGTAACCTTTCTCATCCAGTGCCACAAGGAGGCAGGCTGGGCAGTAGAAAATATGAAGCAATGGCAGGGTAAACCCTGTGGTAGCTAACAAACAGAGAGAGCCCAGTAAAAAAAAAAAAACCATATGTACCCTGTACACTTGTTGTTGTTGTTATTGGGATTAACGACACACTGAGGCCAAACTGTGTCTGTTCATAGTTTATTTATTCGAAATATACAACCTGTACACACAAAAGATGCTATGTGAAAACATCTTTGACAAAAATCAGAAGCATTTTAAAATCGAATAGCTAGAACTTAAGTTATGAATGATGTAGCATTTTATTCTCACACCTGCTACTTACTCTACTACCAAATCAACGTTAGTGACTGAGTTAGCATCATTTATTAAGTAGCAGGCGTGAGCATAAGCTCACGCCTGCTACTTCCTAAATGACATCATACGTACTTCCTAAATTTCGCTCGCATTTTCATTACCAATCAGCTTTACTTCAGTCTGAGATATTTAGTATGAACGATGTAACATTTTATGTTCACACTTGGTACTTACTCTACCAAATCACCATTAGTGACTCCATTAGCATCATTTAAGAAGTGATGTAATTTACATCATTACTGTTTCACATTTTCATAACAAATTGAGTTTACTTCGATCCGAAATTTAGAAGGCGCCACCAAAGATGTTTTCAAAAAAAGAATCAAAGTTAGTGACTGAATTAGCGTCATTTAGGAATTGACATAATTTCATAATTTCCACGACAAATTGATTTTACTTCAGTCTGAAATTTAGTAAATGCTGCCAAACATACTTCCACATCAAAAAGAATTAAAATTATAAGGCAATAGTAGTGAGATGAGAAGTGGGAAGGGTGAAAGTGGTAGGGAGAAAGAGGGAGCCGTAGCGATGGTGCCCACCAGATTGAAGGAGGGGTACAGCAGAGGAACCCCCAGATCCCTCTGCAGTCTCCCTTCTGTATAGCCCGATTATTTATCAGGCTATGCAGAAGCCTATGGTAGATATAAGCTAGTCTGAAATCAAGTCATAAAGAGATTAAGTAAGCAAAGGAAGATTACAAGAAATCTTTGGCAAAGGATGGAAAGTAAAACAGCAAAGATTTCTTTACCTATATAAACTCTAGAAGGATAGGGATGAATCAGATTGGTCCACTTGATATCGATGGTTTGACTGTTGATGATCCTGTTCTACCTGATCATCCTTTTAGATGATCAGGTAGAACATCCTGTTTAGATGTTTTGTAAAACAGTAGCTGACAAACGGTAGCTGACAAACTGAATGAGTATTTTACACAGAAAATTTCATGTCTTATTTAATCATAACCCCATAGTCTTCTTAGTCCTGGACTAAATTTAACTCCAATCCCCATAGATTTGCACCCAGGAAAAAAAAATTCAGTAACCTGAATTTTTGTTCCCTGGGTGCAAAATCTTATATTTAGAAGTATTAAACTTCAGCTGTCATTTTCCTGACCTCCTCATACAATGCCATTTTCATGCAAAATGGCCTAGTTCTTGCCAATAAAACATCCTACCTACTTTTAAATGATCAGCAAACTTTGATAACTTTTCCTTCACTCCTTCATCAATGTCATTAGGGACAACAAGACACAGCAGTGAACCACCACTGATCCCTGAGAGACTCCACTTGCTACACTTGTCTACTCCACCCTAAGGTATGTCCACTTATGACTACTCTGTCTCCTAACTTTTAACCAAGATTCTTTGTTGAACCAACAACAGATCTTGCCATTAATTCAAATATACTCTAGTTTATATAATAGCCTTTCATGGAGAACCATATTGAAAGCTTTACCAAAGTCAAAGTAAATAGTGTCAAGGCTGTTTCTTGCATCCAACTGTTTTATGATTTCATTAACAATTAATTAGATTGGTCAGGGCAAGTAAGACTTCCTCTTCACAAAACCATGATGTGATCCATTAAAGATACCATTCTTATCAAGATGGTCCAGCATTATATTCTTAATTTGAGACTCCATGATCTTACCCACCACTAAATTCAATCTCCAGTCAGGTGGAGGAGGGGGGGAACTCCTGGAGTTTAATGATCCCATTATCATTCTCAGACAATTTCAAGAGGTTCAAAAATTATTTCCTCCTCAGAAACAGAACTGGAGTATTTGTGGGTGAGTATTTACCATAATTTTTTTGATTTTGTTCTAGATCATAGCAATACAATGCATTCTACTTCATTTTTTTGCACACTTGGCTTATTTGAAGATATTTCAGCCCTTACTTTTTTGAACTGTATGGGATAAGCTACAGTTGGATGTTCATGAAACAGATTCCAGAATTCAATTTTTAATTTAATTTAAAATTTAATTTTTAGCAATACTGCAGTCCACCACATTTCTGAATAGAGCCAGACCTTGAAAGATGACTTCAGGTTAGTAGATTAAGCTGCTTTCGTTATTTGTTGTGTAATAAAGCTTATTACAGAATCAATAATATTGGGTAGCAATAATAGAAGTGTCTAAATGAACTATTAGAACAAATTCCAAGTTACTTTTACATAAGTCTGAGAAGAACTTTTCCAAAAAGTACAGACGACCAGAAAGTGATCCTTACTACAGAAATTGTTGGTCTCATTCTGTCTATGAAAGGAAATATTATTGGAGAGCACAGTGAAAAATCAACAGTAAAGCTTGATCCTGATGGTACATGCATGTATGTATGAGCATCGGTGTTCAGCAACATTAATATAGATTAACATTCAACTAGAAATTTTTCAATTACCCATCCTCCACATCAAGAACCTTCACAGAAGATAATGTTCACTTGTCCATAATTAAAAAGGAGCAAGTATTTGCTTTACTGTCATCTATATCAGCAAGAGTTTATGCATGATTTGGTGAGAGTTACAATGAAACTAACTCACTAAGAGTTCTACTCCTCCATATGCTATATTAGAAGAATTTTTACATTCTCTATATAGGGGATAATATTTTATTGGTATTATTTTTTATTGGCATCGGTCAGGTTTGCTTAATGTATGCTGCAACAGACTTATACAACCGCTCCCTGACTTACATAAGGGTTGTGTTCCGCAGAACTCTACATAAGTTGGAATTTCCCTAAAGCTTATGCACTTGCACAATCACAAATGCACTTGCAAATGTGATTGAAGCAAAAAATAAATGTTTGATGAACATGTAAATAGAATTATTTATTCAATTTTTTATCTCATGTGCAAGAAAAATTAAAAAGTGTACAAAATTACGAAAATTTCAAATTATAAAATTACAAAAAGAGAGAGGAGACAGGCATAATGTCAGCAAGTTTTACTTTTTGAGCATCATCGCCAGAATTAACTCTCCAGCTGATAAGCACACCGCTGCAGAGTTGAGGGCTGTGAAGATTTAGGAGTTTCTTCCAAAACTTCGCAAAATTTCTCTGCAGCTGCAGAATTGGCACTGGTGACTTCACGCATACTTTAATGTTCTGGAAACCAGTGCAATGCTTGAACCTATTAACCCCCCCCCCCACTGCTTGCCACAAACTTGGCTTGGGGTTCGCCGTACTTATCCTTAATATCTTCATAAATACTTCTTGCTTCTGCTTGAATGGCCATTAGCCTCAGGGGCACTTGCTTCTGAATCTAATTTTCCATCCATATTATTAATAGCTTTTCCATCTTTGATATAGCACCTGAATGCTGTTTTCTGATCAATGTTGATCTTAAGTGCATTGATCCTTTAACATGTTCTTTTATACATGCACTGTCCCTTAAAATAGTATTTACTGTTGAAGCAGTGAGACCTAATTTTGTGCAATAGAGGGCAAACTTTGTCCTGCTTCGTAATTCTTAATTAATCATCTTCATTTCGAAATCAATTTTGTTTCGATTCCTAGCACTGCCAGCACTTGCACTTTCCATTGGTCCCTTTTCCTTCACCATTATAATAAGTAAATAGGAACGAAGAGAAGATTCTGAAAATTTATTTATGTTTTTTATATTATTAAAGATTTCAGTGAAGGGGAACTCATTTCACCATAATACCGTAATGTAAAACCCATAGAATTCCAAATATCAGTATTATCGCAAATGCAATAAGATCGAGTTTACTACCCGATTATAATATATTGCGCTAACAGAAAAGCTCAATAAACCAAAAGTGCAAATTGTTTTATAATAGAGACCAGTGACCAGAAATGTGTTTTAGAAAAATATCACAAAGCCATTCAAAATTGATTCTTATAATGGAACATATGATAACAATGAACATGTAATGGAATTTCCACTACATGTTCATGACTTTTAGAGAGATAAATAGCTTAGTTATATAGCGAAAATTTAAAGTTCAAGGTTTTGGAACGAATTACTAAAAGAAACAATGTGTTATTGGGCTCACATTACGATATTTTCACGATACCTCCATTTATTCCTATGGGATGCAAAATATGTTTCCAATATATTTTTTTAAGTTTGCACGGGCTGGAAAAAACTTATATAAAGTCGAATTTCCGTAAGTCAAGTATTACATAAGCCAGGGAGTGGCTGTATTCACTCCATATGAAAGATCATACAAATCATCTAAATTAGCACACAAAAGTCCATGACAATTTCACTAAATCATTCTTACATCAGGAAGAGTGGCCTGCCAGCATAAATAACATCCTCTGGATAATCCATCCAAAAATTGATATGGCTACAGATGAATTTCAAGGGCTAAATCATCCTGATCTACTTTTTTTTATTAATGATCGATGTCCATGGTGTCAGCACTAAATTTGCATCTTTCAAATCTTTCAGAGCTCTTGATTAGCTCTGTTGGTTGCAGAATAGGATTCTTATCTGTTATTAAATATCAATTAAATAACCATAAAATTATATGACTAATGTCATAAGACAAATGTTATAAATCTATGCTATCAACTGCTCTATAAGAAAAGTGATGCTCATAAATAACCGGGAGCAACAATTAATGATGTCAACAACAGATTGTCAGATTTTAAGGAAGAACATTATTATTCATGTGAGGACATGATATTAAGCACACATCACCTAACAATTTGTTAGACAAATATAGGTCTAAATATATATGCTACAAAGGGCTGAAGAAATGCCACGGTCAGAATGTCTATGTGTCTGCAATTCTGCCCAGCCACGATAGGAGGGATTACATTCTGAAAGCCTTGTGAATTAACTCAAGACTTGAAGGAATCCATAAGGCTCTTGGGGAGAAATTTTTTTATCAGCTTGGTCCTCACTCGGAGGTAGAAGGAATCTGTTTGTAGAGATAGGATACATTTAAACAAAGATGGTGCATGAGATTTTGCAGTAATTAGCATTAGCATTAGTAGAGGCATATGATGCAAGAAAGCAAGCTTATTCAGCATCAGCCAACACAAAAAAAAAAAAAAACACACACCACTCCCATTTCACCCCTCCGTTCGTTCGAAATACCTGTCCAGTTGAGCTTTAAATTTGTTTAGGCTATCAACTTCAACAACAAGTGATGGAAGTCGGTTCCACCAACCAACCACCCGCTGGCCAAAGGCAAATTTCCGCACATCTATCCGACATCCGTCCTTCCTCAATTTGAATTTATGCCCTCTGAGGTGATTATTCTGAGCAAGATGAAGAATCCCATTGGCATTCAGCATGCTCAAACCATTCAAAGCCTTATACACCTCTATCAGATCACCTCGCCGGTGCCTAGTCTCCAGACTCTGTAATTTGCAAAACTTAAGCCTTTCTTCGTAAGAGCAACCCTTTGTTCCATTCACTAATCTTGTTGCCCTTCTCTGTACCCGTTCCAGCAGCTCTACATCCTTCTTGAAATGAGGCCTCCAGACCTGTATACAGTACTCAAGATGTGGCCTAACCATTGCCTTATACAAGGGAATAATCACCTCCTTATCCCTGCTAGAAAAATTCCTGTATATCATTGACAAGACACCATGAGCTACTCTTGCAGCTCGTCTGCATTGCTCAGAGAACTTCATATCTGCCTGCACAATTACCCCCAGGTCCTTTTCACTCTCCACCACTGTCAGTGTAGTACCGCAGAGTTGATACGTTGCTCTGGGGTTACTGTTTCCCATATGTAGTACTTTACATTTGTCAATGTTAAACTTCATTTGCCACCTCTCAGCCCATCTGTTCAACCTTTCCAGATCCTGTTGCAGCAGCATAGCGTCAGTAGTGTCCTTAACAACCCTGCCAACCTTTGTATCATCTGCAAACTTAGACATTAAACTTGATATCCCATCATCAATATCATTCATAAACACCGAAAACAACAACGGACCCAACACTGAACCCTGAGGAACTCCACTAATAACATTAGTCCACGTTGAGCAGTGTCCATTGATTACCACTCTCTGTCTTCTCCCCCTCAACTACCCCTTTATCCATAGCAGCAATTTGCCTCCAATACCACACTGCTCCAATTTGTGCAGCAGTCTTCCATGTGCAACAGTATCAAAAGCCTTTCTAAGATCCAAATATATAATATCAAAGTTATTCCCTGCATCCAGTTCTTTTGTGACTACATCACAGTATCCAATCAAATTGGTCAGGCAAGACCTGCCCTTAACAAAACCATGCTGCGTCTGAGCTATAACTGAATTCTTGTCTAGATGATCCTGCAGTGCTTCTTTAACCAGTGCCTCCATTAATTTACCTGGAACAGAAGTTAAACTAACAGGTCTATAATTACTTGTGTCAGCCTTTGATCCTCCTTTGTGAATTGGGGTTACATTTGCACATCTCCAGTCTATGGGTACCTCCCCTGAGTCCAAAGAAGCTCTCATAATTATGGCTAGGGGTTTGCTTACTTCCTTTGCTGCCTCCTTTAATATAACTGGATAGATCCCATCCACCCCAGGTGCCTTTTTTATGTTTATCCTCAACAATCTCTCCTCCACTTTCTTCTCAGTTATTACAAAATCATCCAGCTCACTGCCAATGTTTACTTTACCTACATCATTCTCCTTCCTGAATAACTCCTCATGCGTGAATGTAGATGCAAAATACTCGTTTAGATTGTTAGCCACCTGAGCAGGATCCTCAACTGTTGAACCATCAATATCCAGTGGACCAATCTGATTCATCCCTTTCCTTCTTGAGTTTAAATATGTAAAGAACTCTTTTCTGTTTTTCTTTGCATCCTTTGCCAAGGATTTTTCGTAGTCTGCCTTTGCCTGCCTAATCTCCTTTGTGACTTGGTTACAGACCAACTTATATCTATCATAGGCTTCCATGTCACCCATTAATTTGTATGTATCCCATGCATTTTTCTTCTCTGCCACCTGTCTCATTAGTTCATCTGACAACCATTTAGGCCTAAACCTTGAACAATATTTCTTAGTTGGTATGTAAAGCCTGGTAGCCTCCAAGATTAGCCTCCAAAATGCTTCCCATTTTGAGTTTGCTGTTGGTAACATCATCAGTTGGTCCCACTGTATAGAATTTAAATACTGTCTCAGACCATCATAGTCGCCTTTACG
The DNA here is from genome assembly GCF_048544385.1 of Mastigoproctus giganteus. Taxonomy (NCBI): domain Eukaryota; kingdom Metazoa; phylum Arthropoda; class Arachnida; order Uropygi; family Thelyphonidae; genus Mastigoproctus; species Mastigoproctus giganteus. Next base: position 219,451,697 of record NC_143583.1, read on the forward strand.
AAAACAAAAACCCTTCCCTTTACCTCTGATGGTAGTTACCTCCTTGAGTAAATCCCACTTCAACACACTGTGATCACTGCCACCTAGTGGTTCATTTATCTGCAGATTCTTAATGCATGAAGAATCACTACTGATAATCAGATCAAGAGTATTGCTCCCTCTTGTTGCCTCACGAACATGCTGATGTAGAAAACAATCATCCAATAAATCCACAAAAGCCTTGCTAGTGTGCGAGTGACCAACCCACAAATTCCAGTCAATATCTGGGAAATTAAAATCCCCCATTATAAGACTCTCTGATTTACTGGCCCACTCTATTTCCCTGTACAATATCTTATTATTCTCATCAGAGTCATTAGGCCTATAGCACACTCCTACTCGCAATTTTGATTCCCCTATGCTTATGTCACACCAAACTGACTCGACACTGCCCTGTCCATCGATGTCGACTGGCTTCACTTCCTTGGACTTTATGTGTTTCTTCACTAATAGCATAACCCCTCCTCCCCTCCTGTCCTGTCTATCCTTTCTATACACATTGTATTCCCCAAATTCCAGTTCCGCATTACTTATATCTGTGTGACACCACGTCTCTGATATCCCAACAATATCTGCCTTTGATGTTTTGAGCAATACCTCAAATTCATCAAATTTATTTACCAAACTCCTAGCATTGGTGTACACACAGGTATACATGCACCTGTTTCTATTCTTAGCTACCCTAACACAACCCATGTGTTTACTTGTACCGCAATGACTCCCAGCAGTCTCTGAAATATCCTGAATCTTGTTTTTCAGGCTTCTGCTCATTTCAATAGAAGCAGTGCAAGAATCACTTCCACCTCTGCCAGTGGCTACTGTTAATCTATTAGTCCTTGTATCCCCCCCAACTAGCAGTTTTCCGACCCACCTAACACTGCCTCGACAGCATCAGCAAAAATTCTTGCACCCTTTCTATTTAAGTGTATCCCATCCCTGATATTGAGGATACCTTGAAGATTCAGGGAAGGGTAGTTTGGGGGATAAGGGTAATATAGATATGTGTTTATCTGACAATATTGGTCAAAGTAAAGCTTGCATATACCTCAAGAGTTATTGCTTGTTACCGCAACAGATAATATTAGAAAGTTGTTCTAAGGGCAAAAACATTTCAAACGAGCAGGTAACCAATGACAGGAAAGCAAGCTTAAATAACTTCAAGGGGTGTGTCAAGAATTTAACTATACAAGAACACTGTCTTAATTGTTTATACAGTAATGTCAGAAGTGTCATCAACTAAAATGAGTGAATTCCAACTGCTGGTTAGGCCAAGTAACGCTGGCTTATAGAAATGGGGTGCTAACCAGAGATAGAGGATGATGAGTTTCATTGTACATACAATGTATTTAGGAAGGATAGGGCAGATGGAAGAGATGATGTGGTCATGTTTCTTATCAAAAGCAGCCTGAGCACAATGAAAGCTTTCCATTCAGACGTTTCATATGCTAGTATAGAATCTGTACAGTGTGAGATAGTTAGAAGCAAAGGTATAATGAGTGTGGGAGTAATCTAAATGGCAGGTGATTGTGAAAATTATGATGAGAGCCTCTACATGCAAATAGAATGGGCAAGTAAGTGTGAATGTCTTATTATGGGTGATTTTAATATGCCTTTAATTGATTGGAGCAAATGGGAAGGAAGCTCAACATGGAGGACAAAATTTTTAAAACAAATAGATGATCATATTTGTATCAACATGTCAGGGAAAGTACTAGGGAAAAGATTATTCTAGACCTGATCATCACCCATGAACCAGATGACATAACAGCTGGCAGCATTAGCATTAGTTGAGGCATATGATGCAAGAAAGCAAGCTTTTAATACTGTTGTACATGGAAAAGTGCTGTACAAATTGGAACAGTATGGCATTCAGGGCAAATTGCTGCAATAGATAAAGGGATAGTTGAGTGGGAAATGGCAGAGAGTGGTAATAAATGGACACTATATACATGGACTAATATTATTAGTGGAGTCCCCCCAGGGTTCGGTGCTGGACCATTGTTGTTTTGCCCATTGTTATTTATCAATGATATCGATGAAGGTATATCAGGCATAATGCCAAGTATACAGATGATATAAAGGTTGACAGGGTTGTTAATGACAGTAAAGACAGTATGCTACTAAACAGGATCTAGAAAAGTTAGGCAGATGGGCTGAGAAGTGGCAACTTAACATTGACAAATGCAAAGTACACCATATGGGTAGGTAACCCAAGAGAAACATACCAATTGTGTGGCACTACACTCAGGGAGGTGGAGAATGGAAAGATCTAGGGATAATTGTGCAGTCAGATATGAATTTTTCTAAGCAGTACAGATGGGCTGCCAGAGCAGCTAATGGAGTTTTGTCAATGATATTTAGGAATTTTGCTAGCAGACACAAGGAGGTGATTATCCTTTTGTATAAGGCAATGGTCAGGCCATGCCTTGAGTACTGCATACATATCTGGATGGAGGTCTCATTTTAGGCCTATGTAGAGTTGCTAGAATACAGAGTATAGAGAAGAGCAACAAGATTAGTGAATGGAACAAAGGGTTGCACTTATGAAGAAAGGCTTAAGTTCTGCAAGTTGCAGCATCTGAAGACTAGGTACCTGTGAGGTGATCTGATCGAGGTTGTTGTTGTTTGGTTTTTAGGAGCATTAGCAACTAAGGCCATATTGCTGCAGGATATGCGGTGGTCATTCCTTAACCTTTCCGCATCCTCCGTATTTGGTGGTGACAGGCTCGAACCCCAGTCTAATCAAGAAGCGTGTGCTACACGCTGCTGCTCCTTCCCACCTGGCCCTGTGAGGTGATCTGATCGAGGTTGTTGTTGTTTGGGTTTTAGGAGCATTAGTAACTAAGGCCATATTGCTCCAGGATGTGCGGTGGTCATTCCTTAACCTTTCCGCATCCTCCGTATTTGGTGGTGACGGGCTCGAACCCCAGTCTAATCAAGAAGCGTGTGCTACACGCTGCTGCTCCTTCCCACCTGGCTACGGAGGCGCCCCTGATCGAGGTGTATAAGGCCTTGAACAGTTTAAGCAGGCTCAATGCTGATGGGATACTTTTCTTGCTCAGATTAAGAACCTGAGGGAGCATAGATTCAAACTGAGGAAAGACAGTTGTAGAATAGATGTACAAAAGTTTGTCTTTAGCCAGCAGGTAGTTGATTGCTGGAACAGACTTCCATCTGTTGTTGTGGAAGTTGACAGCTGAAATAAATTTAAGACTGAACTAGACAAACATTTGGAGTGACCAGATGGGCAAAATGGGAAGTTTTTTTTTTTTTTTTTTGGCTGATGCTGTAGAAGCTTGCTTTTTGCATCATATGCTTCAACTAATGCTAATACTACTGTAATGAGACCTAGAAAAATGGCAGATGAGCTGAAAAGTGGTAAATGAACTTTAGCACCAATGAATACAAGATACTTCATTTGGGTAGCAGTAATTGCAGAATAACACACTAAGTGTGTTATTTAAGATACTTCATTTGGGTAGCAGTAACTGCAGAATAACACACTGAAGGTGATATAGTAAAAAAAGACCTAGAGGTAAATGTACAGTCCAATGTGAAGTGTCCTGACCTGTGTAGACAGGCTAATTAGGATAGCTCTTGGGCAGCACTCCAAACATATATAGGAATTTTGCTAGCAAGGAGGTGATTACCCCATTATATAAATCAATATTTAGGCTGTATCTTGAGTATTGCATACAGGTCTGGCAGTCTCATTTTAGGAAGGATGTGGATCTGTTGGAAAGGGTGCAGAGAATTGTAACAAGATTAATTAGGGACACAAAAGAGTACTCTAACCATGAAAGAATTCAATTCTGCATATCACAGGAGAACTCGGCTCCTGCTTGAAGTATTTAAAGCCTTAAACAAATTGAGTAAACTGTTTCTCACACAACAGCTGATGAAATCTTCAGTGTTTCTCACATAACAGCATGTAGACAAATTTAAATTGAAAAAAAAAAAAAAAAAAAAAAAAAAAGATGGTTGCAGGATAGACAAATGAAAATTTTCTTTCAGGCAGAAAGTAATTGATCACTGATTCCAGTATTAGAAATGAATAGCTTGAACAAATTTAAATAATAATTTAATTGGGGGTACAGATGCAGTATCTCCCCACCATGGATGATGCTATAAAAATTTCTTCCTTGCATCATTACCATTTGTACTAACAAGTAAAATGGGGAAAAAAATTGTACCTGTATTTATTTACATAAATTTACATATTTATTTACATTAAAATTTATTTACATAAATACTGCACTCATATTTATAAAAATTATGAGAAGCTTTAGAAAAAAAAATGTAATGCAAACAAATTTTCTGAAAAAGGAACAAAATTAACTCTCCTTTTCTCTTCGTTTGTCTTCATGGTAAGACATAAATTTCAAAGCATCTTGTCAGCAAGAGTGGCATGTACTTGTTGTTCCATGTATGTTAGTTATGTTAGTTTGTTTTTAACAAATCTGTCATGTTTACTGAGCTGATTTTTTTAGAAAGACTAATTTTTTAACATATGGATTGATGCGAACAGACTCAAATGGGGGAAAAAAAAAAAAGTCAGAATATAATGTTAAAATTATAAATAGATCAGTAAAAATGAAGGATTATAGAAATATGTGACTAGTATAAGCTAGTCACATATTTCAGTCACAGAAAAAAAAAAAAAAAAAAGAGGAGTATTATGTTTGAGAAATTCAAGGGCCTTGTCTACAGAAACATTACAAAATGTAAATAAACAACACTTGTAATGAATTCCATGTGTTTATTTTTGTTATCTGGCTTAAACTTATATAGGTGTAGGCATCCCAGTTAAACCACCTCCAGAATCATGAACCTATTCTATATAAAATGAAGTAACAGATTCATTTAACAAATCTCTGCAACTTAGATTTTTACCGTATATAACAGGATGGTCATGCTATTCGGTTTTATTTTAATTAATTTTTTACATTACACTGGTTTCCACATTAGCACTAGGAGTGGCATATAATGCAAGAAAGTAAGCATCACGCAAAAAAAAAAAAAAAAAAAAAACCTTCCCATTTTACCTATCCATTCCTTCCAATAGTTCTTCCTTGATATCTTGAAAGGATCCTGAAAAGCACTGGTGAAATTGCACAAATTTTGGCTGTTTGCTTCACCACACAATTCCAATGACAAGTTAATACCATAGAAGCAAACTATTAAAATGTAATATAAAAATATTAACAACTATAAACCTAGTATTTATTGACCCTTTAAATCTTGTTATTCAGGTTGTGTACCTCTTGATACTGTTCAACTTCCAATATATTTAGTGTTTTAGCACTCCAGTCCCTAGTAACTTCAGTTTCTTCCTTTTCATTCATCCAAATAATTTCATTTGTAGCTGACTGAATGAAAGCAAGGAGTGATTCAAGATCAGCCATTCGTTTGTTGGACATCACCTATTTAAATAATTAACAAAACAAAAAGTTAACAACATAATATAAATATTCAATAATATTTGCCTTTTTAAAAATAAACAAATAAATCAGTGTGTGTATGCACATGTGTGTGTGTGTGTGTGTATGCACATGCGTAACATAAATATGATAGGAAAGCATTTATTTTGCAAAGCTTTATTTCAATTATAAAGTTCTAATTGCAACAAACTTTGTCAAACACAAAAGGGTACTCTTACAAAGAAAGACCAGATTTCAGATTAATTAAGTAATACTTAATGCAAATATTAAATATTGCTATCATCTAGCTTTAATTATTAAATTTGAAGGATATTAGAAATGCATGCCGTGAAGGATATTAGAAATGCATGCATTCAGTGGCATTCAAATCAGATGGTTCCATCTTTACATCACTGACATCATTCAATATCAATGTTTAGGGAGAAAGAGGATTAGACTGGATTGTAGGAAGTTTTTTATTAGCCAGAGTGTTGTTGATTACTGGAACAAGTTACCTCCATAGGTAGTTGAGATCAAGAGTTTTAAGAAATTCAAATATCAACTGGACAGTTGATCTTTGAAAAAAGGAATAATTTATCAGGTGACGCACCTGATAAATTATTGAAAAGGGGTATTAGAGGGGAACAGGTGTGTTATCAAACACTGATGGATCCAATATCTTACTATTTCAGAAGATTTAGGAGAAGTCCTGTTGGCCCGCCTCCCTAAATTCCACTCATGCACACCTCGATGATAAGCCCTGTAATGTCACCTAGGTGGCAACGAATGTGTAGAGTGGTTCTCTTCAAGACGCCTGGTCAGCATGAAGAAGAAAAGACCAAACCCTCCAGCACATGACAGCACAACAAAACAAATGGCCCTTGGTCCCCAGCGGCTTTCACTCTCCCTCTTACGGAAGTGAGAGGATCAGAGTGGAAGCAGAGGGTGCTAAGAATCTCTGGGTACAACCAGGCTGCCATTCACGGAAACTGAACTTGGCCTGTTACAACGTAAGATCGCTCATCGGTGAAGACAGGATATTAGAGCTGGAAAAGGAATTAGAAAATGTGAATTGGAATATCATCAGTTTGGCTGAAACAAGAAGAAGAAATGAATCACTTATAAGTTTATCAAGTGGAAATCTGCTGTACACCAATGGAAACAGAGAAAGGAGTGAAGGTGAAGTTGGCTTTCTGGTCCATAAAGATATAAAAAACAACATTTTGGAATTCAAAAGTACACCCCAAAGGTGTCAAGACTACAACTCAGGATTTATAAGAGGCACAAGCTAAAGGTTATAATGATTTATGCACTAAAATCAAGCCATGATGATGAAGAGGTACAAGAATTTCAGTGTACAAGATGTACACTGAAATTGAGAGTCTTCTATATGAGCAGAAAACCCACTACACTATCATTATGGGGGCTTCAATGCTAAGGCTGGAAAGAGACAAAACAGTGCAGAAAGGGGAACTATAGGAAATTTTGGAATTGGTGAAAGACTTAGCATTAGCAGAGGCATATGATACATGAAACCATCAGACAAAAAAAAAAAAAAAAAACGCTCCCATTTCACCTATCCATTCATTACAAATAACTGTCCAGCTCAACCTTAAATTTATTTAGGCTGTCAACTTTCACAACAAAGGATGGCAGTCTGTTCCACCAATCAACTTCCCACTGGCTAAAGGCAAACTTCCGTACATCTGTCTTTCCTCAATTTGAATTTATGCCATCTCAGGTGATTATTCTGCGCAAGAGGAAGAATCCCATCAGCATTGAGCATGCTCAAACCATTCAAGGTTTTATACACTTCAATCAGATCACCTCACAGGTGCCTAGTCTCCAGACACAGCAATTTGCAAAATTTAAATCTTTCTTCGTAAGAGCCACCTTTTGTTCCATTCACTAATCTTGTTGCCGTTCTCTGTACTCGTTCCAACAGCTCTACATCCTCCTTAAAATGAGGTCTACAGATCTGTATACAGTACTCAAGGTGTCGCCTGGCCATTGCCTTATACAAGGGGATAATCACCTTATACCTGTTAGAAAAATTCCTGTATATAATTGACAAGACACCATGAGCTACTCTTATAGACTGTCTGCATTGCTCAGAAAACTTCATATCTGCCTGCACAATTACCCCAGGTCCTTTTCGTTCTCTACCACTGTCAGTGTAGTACCACAAAGTTGATACATAACTCTGGGGTTACTGCTTCCCATATGTAGTACTTTACATTTGTCAATGTTAAACTTCATTTGCCACCTCTCAGCCCATCTGCACATTTTCTAGATCCTGTTGCAGCAGCGTACTGTCATTAGTGTCCTTAACAACCCTGCCAACATTCGTATCGTCTGCAAACTTGGTATACCATCATCAATATCATTTATAAATACAGAAAACAACAATGGACCCAACACTGATCCCTGAGGGACTCCACTAATAACATTAGTCCAAGAAGAGCAGTGTCCATTGATTACCACTCTCTGTCTTCTCCCACTCAACCATTCCTTTATCCATAGCAATTTACCTCCAATGCCGCACAGCTCCAATTTGTTCAGCAGTCTTCCATGTGCAACAGTATCAAAAGCCTTTCTAAAATCCAAATATATGATATCAAAGTTATTCCCTGCATCCAGTTTCTTTGTGACCACATCATAGTATCCAATCAAATTGGTCAGGCAAAACTTTCCCTTAACAAAACCATGCTGTGTCCGAGCTATAACTGAAGACTTGTCTAGATGATCCTGCAGTGCTTCTTTAACCAGTGCCTCCATTAATTTTCCTGGAACAGAAGTGAAACTCACAGGTCTATAATTACTTGTGTCAGCCTTTCGTCCTCCTTTGTGAATTGGGCTCACATTTGCACATCTCCAGTCTATGGGTACCTCCACTGAGTCCAAGGAAGCTCTCATAATCATGGTTAAGGGTTTGCTTACTTCCTTTGCTGCTTCCTTTAATATAACTGGATAGATACTATCCAACCCGGGTGCCTTTTTTATGTTCATCTTCAACAATTTCTTCTCCACTTTCCTCTCAGTTATTACAAAATAATCTAGCTCACTGCCAAACCTTCTCAGGTGAATTAATCTCTGGCTCACTGCAAGAGATTAATTCACCTAAGATTAATTTGCATTTCCCTCCTTGAATAACTCCTCATGTGTGAATGTAGATGCAAAATATTCATTTAGTTTGTTAGCTACCTGAGTAGGATCATCAACAGTTGAGCCATCGATATCAAGTCGACCAAGCTGATTCATCCCCTTCCTCCTAGAGTTTACATAAGTAAAGAACTCTCTGCTGTTTTTCTTTGCATCCTTTGCCAAAGATTTCTCATAATTTGCTTTTGCCTGCCTAATCTCCTTTGTGACTTGGTTACAGACTAGCTTATATCTATCATAGGCTTCCATGTCACCCATTAATCTATATGTATCCTAAATATATATAATGCCTAAAGGAAAACACAGGCTTTCAGAGTTATCAACAAATTATGCAAGATTCAAGAGATCGACAACAATGGAGAACGATATCTAAATAGGGACTCAACCTGTGGGAAACTGAGAGTAGAATGGTGATGATGAAAACAGGTCTAAAAAGTGTAGCAAAGTGGGTTTTATTTTAAAAAAAATGAAAAATACACTTTTTATATGAAAAATGGATCATTCACAACTGCCTTCATAATAGATTGAAAATAAACGGTGGCTTCAAAAAGTGAACAGTTTTATGTTTTTATTAAAATTTTATTATTTTAAGGTTAAAGAATAGCATACCTTATACCAAGGTGTGTCTGTTGGTTAAAATGAAATTTGCATGCCCATCAGCAGGTTAAATGCATTGTATTATTTTAGAGTAGCGCCTTGTAGAAATAAGAAATACAAGCTTTCAAGTTATTTATAATATACTAAAGACTCAAAATATACTGGAGTTTATAACCCTTCAGCTTATAACAGCAAAAAAGACATATCTACTTGTCACCAGCCTTCCAAATTGCAGTTGCTTTGTTTTTACAAGTTAGTAACACATTCTTTTGTTCACTCATTTTCACTAGTTCATTTACCCATTCTTTTGTCGACATGAGTAGCTTCTTCGGTGGCTTTGAAGCTTTTATTCTTGCATAATATTACTACCCACTGCTTACTCTACTGAATCAATTTTAGTGACTGAGTTAACGTCATTTAAGAAGTGACATCATTTTCGTATCTTAGTATGAACTTACTCTACTTAAATATCTATTATCCTACCAAATCAATGTTAGTGACTGAGTTAGCATTGTTAAAGCCATTTAGGAAGTAATGTCATTTGCATTATTTAAAATCTAACAGCCATCTAATAGGAAGTAACGTCAATTGCATCATTTCTGTAAAAAAAATTTCGTTATCAATCAATTTTACTCTAGTGCCGCCATAGATGTTTTCACATCAAAATTGACAGCATTCAGTGCTTGCCAGTACCTGATTGAATCTTCGTTTTTTTGGAGGGTGGCAATTCTAAATGCTTCCATTGTCTTGACATTTGTTTAGTTTTGGGATCATAGTGACGATCCAAGTTTCATCCATGGTGACTAGCCGTGAAAAAAACTCCCATTGCTTTTCCTGGCACATCAACAATATTTCATGTGAGCATTGTGCCTTTCCTTCTTCTGGTAAGGGCTCAGAAGTCTGGGAACCCGTCTAGCAGACACTTTACTCATGTGCCACTGTTGATAGATAATGTTCTCCACAGACCACACACTGATTTGGAGCTCTGCAGCTCGTATTAGCATCAAAGCTAATACGCTTTGATGCTAATACGATGACATTCCAGGATTAATGCCTAAATTTTTGCAGCACTCTCTTCTCTTACAGCAGATGTTTGTCCTTAGATTTCTTCATCATGCACTGAGGTTCTTCATTCGGTACTTTGCAGTCACTCAAAGAAAAAGAAAAACAGGAACTGTCAGATCGTAACTAAAATTTGTGTGGTTGCTATACAGATTTCAAGGTATCAAACTAAAAAAAATTCATCTTTCTATCACAAGTACTTCTGGGTGAATACAAATCATTTTTGCACCTCACTTTCATAATTCCTGATGCACTTTAAGAGATGACACTGAAATGTTCAACATATAATATTTAACATCAGTTTTCAAGTTAATTGTTACATCTTAAGTAGAATATTTCAGGCAACTGTAAAACCTCTGGAGTGATGGATACTTTCACTTCTCATCAGGATTCACTGGTGAGAAATTCAGTAGAAATCTATCTCTACCAAACTGTTCAGCTAAATTATTCGCTCTCTGTTTAAACTGCTCAATTTAGGCATTATCATGAAAACAAAAATGAAAAATTCATGAAGTAAAAGGTGCTAGACGAAAGTAAGAAGCAGCCAAGTCAGCTGGATATTGCACATTTAAAATACCAATGAATAGGAAACAAGTAATGGGAAATTCAAAATTTACCTGTACTTTTTTTAAACTAAGAAATTATTATTTTTTTGTTTTTTGTAATTACTACTTTTACTGATTTTCTTTTTACACATTATATTTTCCATAAGCACAGTTTAAAGTAATTTCAAAAATAACAGAAATCGCAGGCAAGAAATATGCAATTTTTGTCAGCACTATTAATATATTTATATAAAATTAATTATTAAAATTTACTTAAATTAAATCAATTTACTTTAATGAAACCAATTTCAGTAGTACCTTCAATACAGTACCACTAGACAATATTTTACAGCTTCACAATGCAGTAGAAATCTCAAAACTATGAAAATTTATGAATATTTCCCTGAAAGCAGTCAACAGTACATGGGCAGAGAGAATACAAGACAGACTTTAAAAAAAAAGCATAAAATTTTATGTATGAAAATTTTGCATTGTGTTCCAGTAATAACTTACAAACATCAATTTCTTTCTCTTTTATATATTTCCTAGACTGTATGCTAAATCATACAGTAGCATGTATTTAGTTTTTAAGGCATATTTGATTGCTGAAATCATATGACACTATTTATTCCTCATATTAAAAATTTTCAGTGCTCATATCAGGAGCAGCATTCAAACCTGCAACCGTTTATTTCATAGACAAGTACTTAACCCATTCAATCAATCTTTCAGTACAAGTTTAACTAAATTGTTAAATTCAGTGATTATTTTGGCTTAATGCTGGTGAATATCATTCTGTAGAGATTACAGGGATCAGAAAAACTATTATAAAAATAATTAATTTCCCCAGAATACTTAGGCTATAGGCATATTGGCCTAAGTATTCATAATTGCCTAACCTTAAAAAAAATTGAATTTTCTATATTCCAAAATGAGCTATATCCCCAAGATGATGAATTTATGAGAGCTACTAAATTGTACTGTTAATAATAAAAGCACAGCTTAAAATGATCAGAGAAAAAATAAAGACTTACCAGAAGTTCAGAATATCCTTTTTCTAACCTTACTGCCAATTTTGAATAGAGTTCTAATTCTTCACCTCTGAACTGATTCTATGGGTTTAAAAAGAAACAGAAAGGGAAAAAAAATGTAATTATAACATCTCATGTACTAAGATGGCCTCAAGCAATATTTGAAATCTGTTAAATGGGAAATGCTCATAGAAGTAATTCTAAAAGATACTCATTTTTCTATAATTGTAAATTATTGTTTCACCTAGACAAAATATAATACAAATTATCAAGGAATACTGAATGTTATGACAAATACAGAGTAATCTGTAAGGAAGAGACCGTGCCATACTGGTCCACCACAAGAGTGCATTGTTAACATAAATATCACTCTGAATGGAATCATCAGCTAAATAAAAAAAAAAAATAAAAAATTATTACCTAATGACCTAAATGAATTTTTCATCAATATTTACAACTAAACATTCTTTTAGGCTTCACAGTACTATTAGCTCAAAAAACCAATACTGGGAACTAAACAATTCTGTGATCACTGAAAATGGTTGAAAGAGAAATTATCACACTAGAAGGTAAAAAAGAAACAAGATGCTAAATGAACTTAATCCAATGATATTAGAGGAAGCAGCAAGGTGGATTACCAACACCTATCTATTTTAATACTAATATTCTTTTAATTCAAATATGATCAGTTACATAAAAATATATACAATACATATAATGTTTTCAAGAGAGTTTTAAAAAGATAAAAAACTCAAGTCTAAAACTTCTTATATCTATTATAATTTTTGAGTTTATACTCTGGATTGTAAAAAGTTAAGTTGTTAACAAATCTATCAGTATTAATAGCTATGAATTTGTTAGTGTCAAATGATGCAAGAGAGCATGCTTCAGCACCATCAGCCAAAAAAAAAAAAAAAAAAAAAAAAAAATTGAATTTATTCAACCTACCTACTTCTACAACACCAAGTGAGAGTTTGTTCGAATAATTAACTACCCTCTTGACTCAAGGCAAATTTCCATACATCTACCCTGCATCTAACCTGCCTGAATTTATGTCCTTTTCAAGTGTGTAGTCTGAGAATAATTTCACCAGCACTAAACTTGCTCAATCTATTTAAAGTGTTAAACAACTCAACCAGATCTCCACACAGGTACCTGGTCTCCACATGATGCAATTTGAGGAAGTGAAGCATTTTCTGGTAAGAGTACTCTTGTTCCCCTCAGTAATCTCACACTTTTCTCTGTGACTGTTCCAACAAATTATATTCTTCCTAAAATGAAGTGTTCAGACCTATATACAGCATGCAAGATGTAGCACAATTACTTTATACAGTGTGATTATCACCTACCTAACCATGCTGGCAAAATTCCTGTATACCATTGGCAAGCCCCCCCCCCCCACCTTCCCCATAAGCTGTCCTGACAGCCTGTCTGCTCTGCTCAAAGAACTTCATAACTGACTGCTCAATTATTCAAGGTCTTTTTAATTCTTCCTATGTTAATTGGAATGAATGTTTTGTATGCCAATTGTAATAAACATGTTAACTGAAATTCATGCCACCCATATGAAGTACCTTGCATTTGTCAATATTAAACTTCAGTTGCCACTTCTCAGATCAGCTCCCTAATTTTTCTAGATCTTCTTGCAGCAGCATATCCTGAGTACTGTGATTAATCACCTGCCAACCTTTGCATCATCTGTAAACTTAGACATTAAGCCTGATATACCTTCATCAATATCATTAATAAATATAGATGAATATATAAATATGGGAGAGCCCACTGATGGCCACTAACTATCTTCTCCCACTCAACCATCTCTTTATCCATAGCAGTAACTTGCCCTTATTACCAATTGAATTTGAAAGTGTCTGCAATTTTGCCCAGACACGATAGAAGGGACTTGATGACGAGAGCCTTGTCGATCAATTCGGCCCTGGAAAGATTGTGCAAGGCTCAAGTGGTAGAATTTTTTTCAGCCTGGTCTATACTTGTTAACAGGGATGGAATACACTTAAATAGAAAGAGCACAAGAATATTTGCTGATGCTATCAAGGCAGTGTTAGGTGGGTCGGAAAACTGCTAGCTTGGGGGGAAAACAAGGACTAATAGTTTAACAATAGCCGCAGGCAGAGGTGAAGGTGATTCTTGCACAACTTCTATTAGAATAAGTAGCGACCTGGAGCGAGGGGTGTTGGGGGTTTCAGGGACGGATGGCAGTCATCGTGAAATAGGTGGGTATATGGGATGTGTTAGGGTAACTAGGAAGTGTTGGTCAAGATATCAAAGGTGGATATTGTTGGGATAGCAGAGACGTGGTGTCACACAGATATAAGGAATGCAGAATTGGAATTTGGGGAGTACGATGTGTACAGAAAGGAGTCAGGATAGAAAGGGAGGAGGTGTTATGCTATTAATTAAGAAAAACATAAAATCAAAAGAAGTGCACCCAGTTGATACAGATGAACAGTACACTGTTGAGTCAGTTTGGTGTGACATAAGCACTGCGAAAGCAAAAATAAGAGTAGGAGTGTGTTATAGGCCTAATGACTCGAATGAGTACAATGAACAATTGTACAGAGAAATAGAGTGGGATAGTAAATCAGAATGTCTTATAATGGGGGATTTTAACTTCCCAGATATTGACTGGAACTTGTGGGTTGGTCACTCACAAACTAATCAGACTTTTGTGGATTTATAGGATGATTGTTTTCTGCGATAGCATGTTCGAGAAGCAACCAGAGAGAGTAATACTCTTGATCCAGTTATCAGCAGTGATCATTCGTGTATTAAGAATTTGCAGATAAAGGAACCACTAGGTGGCAGTGATCACGGTGTACTGATGTGGGATTTACTTAAAGATTTATTACCATCAGGGGTAAAGGAAAGGGTTTTTGCTTCCGTAAAGGGAGTACAGTGGTCTCAGAAAGTTTTTAAATTCTGTACAGCAGGATCAACTAACGATGTTACCAGCAGTAAATTCTAAGTGAGAAGCATTCAAGGAATTAATCGTGGATGCTACTAAAAGCTTCATACCTATTAAGAAATATTGTTCAAGGTTTAGGCCTAAATGGTTATCAAATGGGACTCGTAACAGAGAAAAAAAATGCATGGGATGCATATAAATTATCAAGCGACTCAGAAGCCTATGGCAGATATAAGTTAATCTGTAATCAGGTCACAAAGGAGGTTCGGCAGGCGAAGGCAGATTACGAGAAATCCTTGGCAAAAGATGCTAAGAAAAACAGCAAGGATTTCTTTACTTATATAAACTCTAAAAGGAAGGGGATGAATCTGATTGGTCCACTTGACATCGATGGTTCGACTGTTGATGATCCTGCTCAGATAGCAAACTAACCGAATGAGTATTTTGCATCTACATTCACACATGAGGAATTATTTAGGTTTGAAAATGGCAGAAGGTTATCAAATTGTAGCAGGATACTTACTTATTTTGTAATAACTGAGAGCAAAGTGGAGAAGAAATTGTTGAAGTTAAACATAAGAAAAGCACCTGGGGTGGATGGGATCTATCCAGTTATATTAAAGGAGGCAGAAAAGCAACTAAGCAAACCCTTAGCCATAATTATGAGAGCATCCTTGGACTCAGGGGAGGTTCCCACGGACTGGATATGTGCAAATGTATCCCCAATTCACAAAGGGGGATTGAAGGGTGGCACGAGTAATTATGGACCAGTTAGTTTAACTTCTGTTCCGGGTAAAATAATGGAGACACTGGTTAAAGATGCATTGCAGGATCATTTAGACAAGACTGCAGCAATAATTCAGACACGGCACGGGTTTGTTAACAGAAAGTCTTGTCTGACAAATTTGATAGGATATTATGATGTTGTTACAAAGAAAGTGGATGCAAAAAATAATTTTGATATCATATATTTGGATTTCAGGAAAGCTTTTGACACTGTTACGCATGGAAGACAACTGTACAAATTGGAGCAGAATGGTATTAAGGGTAAGTTGCTACAATGGATAAAAGGATGGTTAAGTGGGAGAAGACAGAGGGTGGTAATCAATGGGTACTGCTCTGCATGGACAAATGTTATTAGTGGAGTCCCACAGGGTTCGGTGTTGGGTCCACTGTTGTTTTGTTATTTATCAATGATATTGATGAAGGTATATCAGGCTTAATGTCGAAGATTGCAGATGATACCAAGGTTGGCAGGGTTGTTAATGACAGCAATGGCAGTGTGCTACTGCAACAGGATGTAGATAATTTGGGCAGATGGGTTAAGAAGTGGCAACTGAAGTTTAACCTTGACAAATGCAAATACTGCATATGGGTAGAAGTAACCTCAGAGAAATGTACCAACTGTGTGGTACTACACTTAAGGTGGTAGAAAATGAAAAAGACCTTGGAGTAATTGTGCAGTCAGATATGAAGTTTTCTGAGCAATGCAGACAGGCTGCCAGGGCAGGTCATGGGGTTTTGTTAATGATATATAGGAATTTTGCTAGCAGGGAAAAGGAGGTGATTGTCCCTCTGTATAAGACAATGGTCAGGACGCGGCTTGAGTACTGCGTACAGGTCTGGAGGCCTCATTTTAGGAAGGATGTAGATTTGCTTGAGTGTGTACAGAGAAGGGCAACAAGATTGGTGAGAGGAATGAAGGTATCCTCTTACCAAGAGAGGCTTAAGTTCTGCAAATTGCAGTGGCTGGAGACTAGGCACCTGCGCGGTGATCTGATTGAGGTGTATAAGGCCTTGAATGGGTTGAGCATGCTGAATTCTGATGAGATCCTTCCACTTGTTCAGATTACGAACCTAAGGGGGCATAAATTCAAATTAAGAAAGGACAGATGTAGAATAGATGTGCGGAAATTTGCCTTTAGTCAGCGGGTGGTTAATTTCTGGAACAAACTACCATTTGTCATTGTGGAAGTTGATAGATTGAATAAATTTAAGGAGGAACTGGACAGGCATTTGGAGGGAATGGTGTGATTTTTTTTTTTTTTTTTTTGGCTGATGCTGCATAAGCTCATACACTTGCTTTCTTACATCACATGCCACCACTACTACTACCACACTGCTCCGATTGGTACAGCAGTCTTTTATATGCAACAGTATGAAAAACTTTCTGAAATCTATATATAATGTCAAAATTATTTTTTGCATCCAGTTGTTACGACAACATAGTATCCAACCCGATTGGTCATGCAAGATGGTCAATTAAGAAATCCATGCTATGATTCCAGCATATTGAATTTCTGTCTAAATGTTACCACATTACTTCTTTAACTAGTGATCCCATTATTCTGCCTGGAACAGAAGTCAAAGTAAAAGGTCTGTAAATACTCAAGTCACCCTTTTCTTACCCCTGTGTGAACTGGAGATAAATTCACACCTCCATTTCATAGAGGTTGAATTAGGTGGTGATGATCAGTGAGTTATTGAATTCTGTGCTCCATTAAAATATTCAAATATCACAGTAAACCTGAAAGGATTATACATGAATTACATATCAACAGAGAGCTTATGATGATTGGAATCTGGATATAGAGTCCACTAAAGAAATCCTGGGCAGGTAACATGTTTATTCTTAATTTTCAGGCATGTACGCTTCAATTTTTTTGTTGAAACGAACAGTCAGTCTATAGTTGACTCAGCAGTGGAACAAAGCAATAGGCACTTAAGACAATACAGTGCTTAACAAGGTCAAGGACAACATCATGTGGCGACCAAGTTAGGGATTATACTCTCCCCACCCCACCCCACCCCAACTGTACTTTTCTTCTATTATGCTCACAGGCAGGAAGTTGCTTTACTGTGAGATATTTTAGGAATTTGTGGTATTTTGTGTGAACTTACAAACGAAGCTAAATGAATTGGATGCAATAAATTTTCATTTTCAATGAGTGGTGACATGGCCGCGGTTTCCAAAGTGGCACAATTTGGAAACAGTGGCCATGTCACCTCTCACTGAAAGCGAAAACCTAAAGGCACTCAATCAGGAGATACAAAATAGAACAGATCTCCGTGATAGGATTATAAATACCTGCCCGGCTTTTGTGATGAATTCAGATGCGGCCAGACGAGAGAAATCAAAGGAACTGATGGGATCCAAGGTTATCGCTTCTCAGCTGATAAGGGAGCCAGACTTGTCATGTTCAGAACTTAATCATTCTGGGGCACCTAATCAGAACCTAATCATTCTGCTTCTCCTTTTCCTAGATCATACGCAGACACTGTTTGAATTTCGGTACAAAAGACTGGACAACCGACAGCTAAATCTGATAATACTCTTATTCTTCAGGCTTCAGACACCAGAGGGTGCAAAAACAGTGGGAGATGTTAAAAATCTTGTTACTAAGACCCTCAAGTCTGATCATAAGACTTAAAATTAAGTCCTTAGGTATGATACAAAATAAAGGAGTTATTATAGAAACTACCAAGACAGATTTAGAAAATTTATCTGCTTCTGATTCTTTTGCTTAGGCTGGCATCTCTATCAGACCCCCTCGCATTGGAAAACCCATCTGTGCTTATTCACGACGTTCCAAAGGATTTAACTAAAGACAAAATAATCGAAAATCTTCATGTGAAAAACTTGGCTGACAATGGATTTTCCTTAGAGGAATGTAAACAGGAAATTGCTCTCAGATTTACTACCCGTGCGAAATCGTCATCACTTGTGAAATGGGTAGTAAGCTTCTCGCCAAAAATGTACAAATGCATTCTGTCACAAGAAAGGATTTTCTTATCTTGGAGTTCTCACAAATTTCGTCAGTTTACAATTGTAACAAAGTAGTAGTAGCAGTAGTAGTAGTAGTGGCATGTGATGCAAGAAAGCAAGTGTATGAGCTTATGCAGCATCAGCCAAAAAAAAAAAAAAAAAAAAAAACAATTTCACACCATTCCCTCCAAATGCGTGTCCGGTTCCTCCTTAAATTTATTCAACCTATCAACTTCCACAACAACAGATGGAAGTTTGTTCCAGAAATTAACCACTCGCTGGCTAAAGGCAAATTTCCGCACATCTATTCTACATCTGTCTTTTCTTAATTTGAATTTATGCCCCCTTAGGTTTGTAATCTAAACAAGTGGAAGGATCCCATCAGAATTCAGCGTGCTCAACCCATTCAAGGCCTTATACACCTCAATCAGATCACCGTGCAGGTGCCTAGTCTCCAGTCACTGCAATTTGCAGAACTTAAGCCTCTCTCTTGGTAAGAGGATCATTTCATTCCCCTCACCAATCTTGTTGCCGACCATTATGCCCGCAGTGGTCGCGTTTTCTCTGAGTGCCCTCATAAGGAAGAGGTGGCTTGCTGCATAAACTGCAAGCCACATAAACAGGAATACAGTCATTCTATAAAGGACAGTGAATGTGCTGAAGAGCAATAGAAGCTGCAAGAATAAGGACCGCTTATGAATAATTTGTCTCATTAATATACAAGATTTAGGATTCTGGTCAACAATCTGTTGACCAGAATCCTAAATCTTGTATATTAATTCTTAATGAATCTTTAGACGTCAAGGTTCTTCGTGGATTTTGCACTCAGTTCTCTAACAGCGTTCTTGTCACACACACACTCCTTAATGAATTTTTACTTAATTTCTCTCTACTGCCCTCCATTGGAAGACTTTATTCCCTCTCTTGCTTATCTTCAAACTGTAATAAATACTTTGGGACTGAACAGTAATGATCTCATCGGACGTCAATGCAAAATCAAACTTTTGCCACAGCTCTTCTACAGATGCACGTGGCCTTCTCTTGGAGGAGTTCATAATTAATCATTGTTTTTCAATTCAAAATAAGCCTAGCTAAGAATACAAATAGGTGCATGTATACTTGCGTGTACACAAATGTTAGGAGTTTAGTAAATAAATTTGATGAATCTGAGGTATTGCTCAAAACATCAAAGGCAGATATTGTTGGGATTTCAGAGACGTGGTGTCACACAGATATAAGGAATGCAAAACTGGAATTTGGGGAGTACAATGTCTACAGAAAGGATAGACAGGATAGGAAGGGAGGAGAGGTTATGCTATTAGTTAAGAAACACAAACTCCAAGGAAGTGAAGCCAGTCGACATCACTGGACAGTGCAGTGTCGAGTCAGTATGGGGTGACATAAGCATTGGGAGATCAAAATTCAGAGTAGGAGTGTGCTATAGGCCTAATGACTCATGAGTATAATAAGAAACTGTACAGGGAAATAGAGTGGGCCAATAAATCAGAGAGTCTTATAATGGGGGATTTTAATTTCCCAGATATTGACTGGAATTTGGGGGCTGGTCACTCACACACTAGCAAGGCTTTTGTGGATTTATTGGATGCTTGTATTCTACATCAGCATGTTTGGGAGGCAACTAGAGGGAGTAATACTCTTGATTTGATTATCAGTAGTGATTCTTCATGCATTAAGAATCTGCAGATAAACGAACCACTAGGTGGCAGTGATCACAGTGTGCTGAAGTGGGATTTACTCAAAGAGGTAACTACCATTAGGGGTAAAGGAAAGGGTTATTGCTTTCATAAAGGCGACTACGATGGACTGAGACAGTATTTAAATTCTATACAGTGGGACCAACTGATGATGTTACCAACAGCAAATTCAAAATGGGAAGCATTCAAAGAACTTATCTTGGAAGCTACTAGGCTTTCCATACCAACTAAGAAATATTGTTCAAGGTTTAGGCCTAAATGGATGTCAGATGAACTAATAAGACATATGGCAGAGAAGAAAAATGCATGGGATACATACAAATTAACACGTGACAGAGAAGCCTATGACAGATACTAGTTGATCTGTAACCAAGTTACAAAGGAGGTTAGGCAGGCGAAGGCAGATTACGAGAAATCTTTGGCAAGGGATGCAAAGAAAAACAGCAAAGAGTTCTTTACTTATGTATGTTCTTTACTTATGTTCTTTATTTATGTAGACTCTAGAAGGAAGGGGATGAATCAGATTGGTCCACTTGATATCGATTGGTCAACTGTTGATGATCCTGCTCAGGTAGCTAACAAACTAAATAAATATTTTGAATCGACATTCACACATGAGGAGTCATTCAGTGAGGGGAATGCCAGAGGTATATTCAACTCTGGCAGTAAGCTAGAGAATCATGTAATAACTGAGAGTAAAGTGGAGGAGAGATTGTTGAAGATAAACACAAGAAAGGCACCTGGGGTGGATGGGATCTATCCAGTTATATTAAAGGAGGCAGCAAAGGAAGTAAGCAAACCCTTAGCCATAATTATGAGAGCTTCCTTGGACTCAAGGGAGGTACCCACAGACTGGAGATATGCAAATGTGACCACAATTCACAAAGGAGGATCAAAGGCTGACACAAGTAATTATAGACCTGTGAGTTTAACTTCTGTTCCAGGAAAATTAATGGAGGCACTGGTTAAAGAAGCACTGCAGGATCATCTAGTCAAGACTTCAGTTATAGCTCGGACACAGCATGGTTTTGTTAAGGGGGGAAGTCTTGCCTGACCAATTTGATTGGATAGTATGATGCAGTCACAAAAGAACTGGATGCAGGGAATAACTTTGATATTATATACTTGGATCTTAGAAAGGCTTTTGATACTGTTGCACATGGAATACTGCTGCACAAATTGGAGCAGTGTGGCACTGGAGGCGAATTGCTGCTATGGATAAAGGGGTGGTTGAGGGAGAGAAGACAGAGAGTGGTAATCAATGGACAATGCTCATCACGGACTAATGTTATTAGTGGAGTCTCTCAGGGTTCAGTGTTGGGTCCATTATTGTTTTCTGTATTTATAAATGATATTGATGGTATATCAAGCTTAATGTCCAAGTTTGCAGACAATACAAAGGTTGGCAGGGTTGTCAAGGACACTACTGACACTATGCTGCTGCAACAGGATCTGGAAAGGTTGAGCAGATGGGCTAAGAGGTGGCAAATGAAGTTTAACATTGACAAATGTAAAGTATTACATATGGGAAACAGCAACCCCAAAGCAACGTATCAACTTTGTGGTACTACAGTGACAGTGGTAGAGAATGAAAGGGACCTGGGGGTTATTGTGCAGGCAGATATGAAGTTCTCTGAGCAGTGCAGACGGGCTGCAAGAGAACTCATGGTGTATTGTCAATGATATATAGGAATTTTTCTAGCAGGGATAAGGAGGTGATTATTCCCTTGTATAAGGCAATGGTCAGGCCACACCTAGAGTACTGTATACAGGTCTGGAGGCCTCATTTCAAGAAGGATGTAGAGCTGCTGGAACGAGTACAGAGAAGGCAACAAGATTAGTGAATGGAACAAAAGGGTTGCTCTTACGAAGAAAGGCTTAAGTTTTGCAAATTACAGTGTCTGAAGACTAGGCACCAGCGAGGTGATCTGATAGAGGTGTATAAAGCCTTGAATGGTTTGAGCATGCTCAATGCTAATAGGATTCTTCCTCTTGCTCAGAATAATCACCTGAGAGGGCATAAATTCAAATTGAGGAAAGACAGATGTAGGATAGACGTGCAGAAATTTGCCTTTAGCCAGCGGGTGGTTGGTTGGTGGAACAGACTTCCATCTCTTGTCGTGGAAGTTGATAGCCTAAATAAGTTTAAGGCTCAGCTGGACAGGTATTTAGAATGAACGGAGAGGTGAAGTGGAAGTGTTTTTTTTTTTTTTTGGCTGATGCTGCATAAGCTTGCTTTCTTGCATCAAATGCCTCTACTAATGCTAATCGCATTCATACTTTTTCAGGTAATGCAGGAGAATCTAATATAGATATAACGATGACAAACTTTCACTTTGATTTGCAGCTTACTAACTGGACTGTGTATGGACTGGTGTACCAATGACCATAGAGTCATCTATTATGTGCTTTCCCCTGATTCTGGCGTTCCATCTTCGTGCACTTTCTCACAGCCAGAATTAATAAGATTAATAAGATTCCAGTCTGGGCAGCCAGACTGGAATACGTTTGACTCTTCCATTCTTCTGGACCTTGATGAACAGACACTTGCTTCTTTGAAACTTCACCTATTTCTCATCAAGTGAACTATATTCAAAATGCTATAATAAAAGCAACCTCTAGAAAAAAGAGGGTTGATCAGAAGACGTGTGTGTTCATGGTGGACGCAGGAGTTATCCCAGTTAAGAAGGCAAGCTCATCAAGCCCATAGGTATTACCAAAGGCATACAGACTGGCTCCAAGCGGACGTTATTAAGTAAACTGCATCCATTATCAATCCGTTGCAGGATGGAAGTCTCCTCAACGATTCATGTTGAGGGAGATGGACCATAATCTGCCACGCTGGTCCAGTGCGGGTTGACAGATCGACCGTATTTAGCAGTCAGGGGCTTGAACCCCGGCCTGCTCAAAGAGCGTGTGGTGCTTCACTCCCACTCCTGATCACTCAGTTACAGAGGCGGACGTTAATAGTTTTTACCAACAGTATTCTTCATTGAGGAAAAAGCTGTGTGAAGGCCACTGCCTCTCGAAAGCATGAAACGGGGATGAATTTCGTTCACGCCTCTGGAAATGCTAACCCTTGGGATCTTCTATACAAGATTGTTAGAGGAAAGACCTTTGATTCTAACATATTTGGCTCAATTGTGGCAGACTCCGTGGAAACACTGAACTGGCATGATTCTGCAAATGCAATCTTAGATGCTCTTTTTCCATTGGATGATCCTACCTCAAACTTTGCTGTTCATTCTAAAATTCAATCAGACAATGAATCTTATGTGCCCTCAACAACCACTGAACATTTTACGTTATATGAACTTCAGGCTGTCTCGCATAAAGTTAATTTTCAGAAGTGCCCAGGACTAGATCTTGTAGAAAACATTTTTATTATCAGAGTGGTGAAATTAATATCTTATGTTCTTCTAAACTTATTCAACAGATGCCTTCAGGAAGAAACTTTTCCAGAAATTTGGAAAGTCGCTCTAGTTAAGTTGATCAGAAAGCCAGATAAGCCTTCTGGAGTGGATAGATAGCACAGGCCAATTGCTCTGCTGGCTAATTTGATAAATTGCTAGAGCGACTACTGGCCATTAGATTGAATAACCTACTGATAGAACAGGATCTGCTTTCAGTCAATATGGGTTCGGATGTTCTTGCACGGATGCTCTTGTGGACTTTGTCTCTTCAGTTCAAAACTCAGTACATAAATACACCCTGGCTGTTTTCATCGACTTAGAGGGTGCCTTCAACTCCCTTTGGTGGGAGAGCATCCTGGAGCATCTGCGATGCTCCAACCACCTTTACTTTTTAATCCATAATTACTTTGCCAACAGAACCATAATAGTCAAGGCTAAACATGGCCAAGTATCAAGATCAGTATCTAGAGGGTGCCCACAGGGCTCTATATTGTGTCCTTTTACATGGAACATGGTGCTGCAGCAGTGGCTCTCCCGATCTTTCAATATCATCAAAATAATTGCATATGCAGATGATCTTACCATCTTGGTAAATGGTAACTCTACGGCCGATCTTGAAACTACAGCAAATTTTGTTCTCCGGGATCTCTACGATTGGACTGTTACAAATAAGCTTAAAATCAGCTTGTCAAAAACAAAAATGATGATTCTTGGCTCAAAGTTGGATATCTCTCGTCCTCGGTTGGTCAAGATCAACAATATTTGTCTCCCCATAGTTAAAGAGAACAAGGTTCTAGGAGTGGTAATTAATTCCATTCTCATTTTTTTTTCCTCACTTAACAAACTTATCATCTAAAATATGTATATTTACTGGTGCAATTGTTAGGGTTTCCCGTGTTGAATGGGGTCTCTCTAGAAAAACTTTAAGAATCCATTACAGTGCAGTTTTCCTCCCTCTGGTCACATATGCTGCCGGCGTATGGTTTCACAGGGCATGGCTCAATCACTTCAAAGCAAAACTCGCCTCCTTGCAGAGAACCATCTATAAGGCATGCAGGACAGTCTTGACGCAAGCTCTGCAGGTACTGGCCAGAACATTACCTTTAGACTTGCAGGTTACTTATAGAGGATTTTTATACAGACTGAAAATCCAGATTGATACCAAATTTCTGGGAATAACCAGCAACCTTCATGATGATACTAAATGAGAAAGAAGGAGACTGTGGAACAAGATAGTTAATACAGCTCCCGTTGGTGAGATAATGAGAAAATTTATACCACGTTTCATTTCTCCTCGATAAACGTGTTCTATTGTGGTTCTGCAAGGATATATTCACGTCTTACCTGTTGATAGGACATGGATCGATGAATCAAAGTCTTTTTAGTTCAATTTATCACAAACAGACCTCTGTTTGTGTGGATCACCAGAAAGTTGGGATCACATCTTGTGTAACTGCTCCCTGTATGATAATCTCTGACTCCCTCTTCATGCACTAAATAATTTTCAACCAGGACAGGAGTCGTCTCTGCTTCTAAACTCAGATTCATATCTGATTCTTCAGGCTTTCGCTCGAGGCATATTTGTTCGAAGGTGTTCAGTGTCGACAGATCTCAACAGGATACAGCACAATGGCCCTGCTGATGCATAGCTGGTTAGATCTCTTTTAATAATGAATATATAAACTCAAATCCTCAAAAAGTGTAATTTTTCCTCTGGATTAGGCCCACAGACAAAATTAAGTGCTTTTCTTTCTTTCTTTCTTTTTTTTTTTAGCAGCACCATTACTTTCTTTCTTTTATATATTTATTTATTATTGTTATTTTTTTAAGCAGCACCACTACTTTTTTTATATATTTTTTTTATTATTTTATTTATTTTTTTTAGCAGCACCACTACCTTCTTTCTTTTTATTTTACTTATTTATTTTTATTTATTTATTTATTATTATTTTTTTTTAATTTTTATATCTTATTTTTATTATACATATTTAATTTTGTTGTCTTCTACTTCATTTATTATTTCATTTTTATTCATTTCTTTTCCATATCCAGTACCATGGGTGGTTGTTTTTTTTCCCCCTCTGGAATGGGACCCCAGAGGATCCTGGCCCACCTTCCTGTGGTGTGGATGAGTACCCAGAATCATCTGTCCAAGTGACTGATGCTTCTGGGTAGCCAAGCTGCCAGAACAGACACATAATACACACAAAACTATGTCATTCGCATTCTGACCCTTTTATAGTGTGGTACTATTTTTCACAGAGATATGAGGCAGAGCTGAACCAACGTTCTAGGAGCTGCCCTTTACATATACACTCACGTTCACATTGCCACTTCATAGGAATCCCCTGTGAATGCAAGGATGCTCTCATAATCATGGCTAAAGGTTTGCTCACCTCTTTTGCTTCCTCCTTTAATATAAATGGATAGATCCCATCCAATCCAGGTGTAATTCTTACATTTAGCTTCAACAATTTCTCTTACACTTTCCTCTCAACTATCACAAAATCATTTGGCTCCCAATTATAATTTCACATGCGACCATATCCACATACAAATAAGGGCAAAATGTGTAAAAAAAAAAAAAAAAATGTCCATCACTAAAACTTGAAGATCCCAGGTCAAACCCAGACAGGTGTCAACTCTACTTATGATTCTAATAACAATGATTTAGTAACAATTTAATAATTAAAATCTCAACTTAACAGATTATAGGGGGTTAGGGGTTAGACCCAGTGGTGGGATTCAGCCGGTTCACACCGGTTCGGCAGAACCGATACCTAATTTTTCGTTGAGTTCGGCGAACCGGTTGTTAAAATAGCACTTGTGATCAGGGTTCTCTCTAAGGTGGGCGCCTGGGCAGCCACCCAATGTGGAAATCACAAATTTACATTCCTTACTCTTTTTTAACGTTCATCTGCGCAATAGCGTATTCCAAGTGCCCGTAGTAATGTTCATTCCATCCATAGGTGAAAAAAATTAGACAGAACTATGCTTGTAATATTTATTTATTCATTTCATAAAACTCATTATACCTTTGATGAAATACTACATTTTTATTCCCTCGCATTTGTTACTTAAGTAAACAAACATATAACGTAGAAAGAAAAAGTGCCAAACAACCAGGGGGGTGACACACTGTCATTTGTTTCAGCTTTGTGTTACGCCCTAAATTCACATGAGATATTATAAGTGCGTGTGTTCCCCAATCAATAAAAACAATAGGAAGCTAGGACACAATGAACCAAGAGAAATATAGACTTCAAGGGTTATCTTATCGCCCATTTCGGAAGCCGTGGAAGAATGTTCTTCCATGTTGGAATCCTTAACCAGTGTGCACGTGGTAATTAAGACGTTTTTATCACAACTTCCCGTGACAAACAGGTTTGTCATACACATTATTCTATCGTATTTAATCTGCATAGCCTATGCCATTTATTAATTCAGCAAGAGATTTTCTTTTAGTATCGATAAAATGAAGAAAATGTATGTTCTGACTGATGTTTATCAATGGTATAAGCACAGTGCTTTGTTTATAAAAGTTTATGATATGACCACACGTGGACAGAACCAGTAAAAATATTCAAATATATAGGCACATATCCGCTCCTGCTCTATAATGTATTAAAATAAAACATTTTTAAAATTTTTTGCAGTAAAAATATTCAAATATATAGGCACATATCCGCTCCTGCTCTATAATGTATTAAAATAAAACATTTTTAAAATTTTTTGCAGTAAAAATATTCAAATATATAGGCACATATCCGCTCCTGCTCTATAATGTATTAAAATAAAACATTTTTAAAATTTTTTGCAGTAGCCCTTAAAAGGATGAAAAGGCAACAGAGTTTGACATTTTTTTCAATATCAGAATTTGCTGTATCAGAATTGGCCTTGGATGGTACAAAACAGTCACAAGCACAACCACTCCAACTTGAAGAAAGCAGCATGTCAATTATTGAAATAAAAAACGATAAATCCAAAATTGAAAATAATCTTCCTGAATGCTGGACAGTGCAACAATATAACAATTTAAAAAAAAAATATGACGGACTGGTAATTTTTAACAAAAAGTTAGGTTGTGGGTATTGTGCAAAATATGACTTTATAAAAGAGAAAAGTGTTCAAGTATCAAAAGAATGGAAATGTTTTCAGATTGAGGCATCAGGGAAAAATAAAGAGGTACAACAAGCTTCTCTAAGGAACAAAATGAAAGAACATTTTTCATCAAAAGCTCATAACATTTGTAAAGAGAACTTAAAACAATGGCAGGATTCAGTAACAAAAGTAATAGATACAATGAATGAAAAATATTTAAGTGCTACTTGTAGAGTATTTAATACAGTTTACAGCCTGGCAAAAAGATGTAAACCGTTTTCAGACATAGAAGTGCAAATTAAAAATGGATTAGATATGGGAATAGGATTACAGTCTCGAAAAACTGCTGTGAAAGTAGTTGATTTCATTGCAAAGGAAATTAAAAAAGAAATATTTAATAAAATTATTGAAAATAAACTAAAAATATATTTGATTATTGACGAAGATTCAATGATATCCTGCAAACCAGGTATTATACTTTTCTTAAAAGTTGAGGATTCGGTTACATCACCAACAGTTTTCGTTGAACTAGTTGAATTGAAAAAACAAGATGCAGAGACATGTGTTCTTCAGTTATGGAAAGTTTAAATAATGTTGGGCTTACTAAGAATTACCTAGAAAAAAATTTAATAGAATTTCGCTGCGATGGTGCCAGCGTTATGCCTGGGAGAAAATCTGGAGTTGAGCACTAAAATATCTGAACAACTTGGAATTGAAATTATAAAGATTGGTAGAGTTTTGGGACCAAGATGGGCTGACTGTAGTTTAAGGTCAACCCTAGCTGTGTGGTGTAGTGCTGGATAAGTGCTACACCACTATTTTTATTCAAATAAAAAAGTACTTAGGTATGGCTCCCAGTCTTGAAATATATTTTATAACTGATCTGGCAATGATGATTGATATTTTAAACGAAATTTCTCTTCTTTCAAATGCACTGCAAGCAAGAGATATAGACATAATAAAGGCTGAAAAACTCATGATAAGATCTATTAAAGCATTTCAAATGCTTGGAAAGGAAAACGTCCATACGAAAAAAAAGCTGATGAATTAATTACTGCAGAAAGCTTCAAAAATATAAAATTTGTATAAAATCATCGATTTGTTGGGCTTCCTCGGGAAAGACTTTTAGAAAACATTGTAAATTTGAAAAAAAGACTAATGGATTGTGAACATTTAAAAGCAAGTTGTAGTCAATTTCAAGATAGGAATAAATTACAATTTCGCAATTTTTTGGAGCCAGATTACTGGAATATTGAAGAAGTACTAGGTCCATGGAAAGCAGCTGAAGAACAATTGCTCGTATTTAATGACATTTTTAATTACCAAATTGATATTAATGATTATTGACATTTCGTGGAAAACGTTTCAAAAAAAATTCCTAGAATTATGCAATTCCTGAAAGTGTTCAAAGAGCTAAAAATATTGTCAGAACAATTGCTGTAAGTTCAGCAGAAGCGGAAAGGGGTTTTTCAAAGATGAACATAATATGTTCAGAGAAGAGAAGTCGCCTAACTGTTTCTAATAAATCAAACACAATGACTATTAGTGTAATCGGCCTACCTCTAAAGGGATGGGATCCTACTCCTACAGTGAAAAGATGGTTAAGGATAAATCACTCAGCCGATGATGCTCGGATAAAAGCGAAGAAAATTGCAAGTGAGGACGCCAATCAAGAAACAATATGGAAATATCTTAAATAACAGTTTTATTGTTTTTTGTCAGGTATTATTTAATATTTTTTCATTAATATTTTAAAACTCTTTCTTATAACATAATCTAGTTTTGTGGACGTTTTTTTATTGTTCTTATTTAAGTATTAACTGCATGAAATAATAAACTACCTTTCGGTATATAGTTTTTTTTATACTTATAACGGTCATTAGGGCAGCGAACCGGTTGTTAAATTATTTGAATCCCACCACTGGTTAGACCTATCTGATAAATCTGATTGTTAAACTTGAAAGAAATACACTGGTTGCCAAATTTACTAGAATATAAAAAGTACTGTACTATGAAATAAAAAAAATTTAAAAATTAGATGTAACTGTATTTTACTGAAATTATTGTACAGTGTAAAGAGCTTTAAATTTTTCTGTTTTATTTGCGGCAATGGAAACTATAACTGAATCTTATACAGGTTGTTAAGGGTCTCAAATGCTCAGCTGACTCCCTAATGATTTTGACATACTCAGAAGGATGACAGCAGGTGACGCTGAAGAAAAACATGGCTTTCTGGTACTCTGCTTTATTCTGAATATATCTTAACTAATGGGCAAATACAATCAGACACAAAGTTACATCACTGCACATAAACAAAAAAGACTGGCTCAGTGAATGTTGTCCATTAAATTGAGTTTCATCAAAGCAAGGGTTTAATGTAATAACAATTTAATAATTAATAATAAGAAGAATAATAATTTAAAGAGATATTAAAAAACATGTAACTATGTGGGAGATGACCCTCATCCACCTGGTCACATATTGTGGATAACACTCATCATCTGGTGCACTATCACAAATTTCATTACTGGAAGCTTTACTAACCTGGAGATTAAACATGCTGACACCCATGTTTAGTCTCCAGAGTGAAGCTCCCGAAATCTCCACTGATTCCACCATGGCGTTGAGTGATGTCTTTCCAGGTTATGATGAGCATCATGGCAAGCTCCAGTATCAATTGCATTTCAAGGTTACAGCTCTAAAACAGTTTTCACAGACTGGCCACTAGATAGTCCACTGAACCAAACCTATTGATAACTCTCTAGGAGGCATCCAGATCAGCCAATATATAACCTTGCTGCCTCTAATCTGCCAGCTAGTGCCTGTAGGGAATAGGAGTAATGTATATGCGAGGAAATGTTTGGGCCAAGTTAACATGTCCAAATAACATGCCCCCCCCCCCTATTTTTTCTACTGAATGCATCATGGTCAAACTAACTGAGCTCATCTCAAAAATATCTAAACCACACATAAACCTACTCAGTCATTTCACAAATATAGTCTTAGTTACAATTTCAATTATGTCCATTTCCACCTACGTTCTGCCAATCCCCCAGGTGCCTCAACCACTACACATCTTATCCCAAATTATCTGACGTACGACTCCTTTCACTTCAAAGGTGGCACTTGTACCTATGTCCATTCAAATATTCCCTCATAAAAATCTAGTAATATGGAATCTTCTCTTTTTGAACTTCTCTGGTGTAAAATCTCTCTACCCCATTCTGTCAAATCCACTTGTTGCCACTATCATTCTCTCAACTCCACTAATCATTCTGAAATATTTGACTTCTTTTCTTAGAAATTTAACTTTCTCCAATCTAACTTTCCTAACAGTGAGGTAATTTTTCTTGGTGATTTCAATGTTTGCAACTCCAATTGGCTTTAGCTTCCTAGTTTCACAGACCCAACTGGTCAAGATGCCAAGGCTTTTGCAATTACCAATGACTTAACTGAGCTTGTTCATTTACCTAACAGAATACCAGACTATCCTAACCACACACTCTTGATCTTTTTCTCATAAATGATCCTCCAAAGTACATGATCAGTGTTAGTTGCCATCTAGGTACCTCAGATCACATCTTTATGAAGGTCTCTTCTCCAATGGAACCTCCCACGTATGGCCATACTCAGCTTGTGTTGTTTGGCATAACAAGAATGCAAAATAGAATAGAATAGAATAGAACAGAACAGAACAGAAATAGAAAATAATATCTGTGCAGATTTTATTTGTACCAAAATTTATACCAAAGGTAGTACCAATTTGAATATTACTCACCAATGGTGACCAACGTACATTGGAAAACAGGCCTTGCGCTTCGGGTTGCATATCATACAAGTTTATAGCGATGACCGACTCACTGACTAAATTAAATTTAGTAAAATAAATAATATATACATAAAATACTAAAACAGAGATAAAATTATAAAATATGAAGAGGCTGATCAGCTGATGAAGAGGCACTTTGTCTCGAAAGCTTCTGTGAATTTTAACACTTTTATCATATTGCATTTTAACGCTTTTATCTTATTGCATTTTACTGCTTTTATTTTATGATTTTATCTCTGTTTTAGTATTTTATACATATATTATTTATTTTAGCCAGTAGTCGGTTGTCGCTAGCAACTTGTGGAATGGTGAGCAACACTCAAATCAGTACCACTTTCTTGGCATGATAAAGATCGGATATTGCAATCTTGCATGAACTTTTTCACCTAAAGATAATAATAATAATAATACTAATCATCAGACATAACAACAACAACCCTGTGTAATTGGTAGCAATACCCATCATGAGGTGGAACTCCCAATCAGGGAGAAATAATATAAGAGCAGCAATAATAATAAAACAGTTAGTGATTGCAACAAATTAAAATTAGCATATTAGAAATTGTATTAAATCATTACATAATGTTGTATTAACCTTACGTATAGCGTTGCAAGTGCATAGCCACATTGGAAAACAGAAGTTTCTGTTCCTTGAAGGATAAATACCTCTGACAATGGGCAGAAAAATCTCCTTTAAAATTTTTATGTAGTAATCACCATTAACAGAACCATTTAAAAAATGCATTTTGTCCACTCCATTTCTTGTTATCTCTCCCAAACTATCTGACCCAATGGAAACTTTATGTTGATTGAATAAAGTCAGGATGATAAGTTTTGTAAGAATTACACCAAAGGTAACATTTACCATCTGATCCATAGAGATCAAATTTGGAATCATTAGAGAATGTTACAGATTTCCATCACTTAATTGTCCAATCGGCATGTTCTTTAACCCAGGTTAGTCATTTTTTATCTCATTGATTATGTCAATAAGGTCAATACACTTTCAGACTGCTAATCACAAGTCTTTGTCAGACCATTCCATCACTTGCATTTGGTTGCCTCTCGAACATGTTGCTATAGAAAAAATCATATAATAAACCCACAAAAGTCTTGCTAGTGTGCGAGTGACCAAACCACAAGATCCACTCTATATCTGGGAAGTTAAAATCCCCCATTATAAGACAATCTGATTTACTGGCCCACTCTATTTCCCTGTACAGTTGTTCACTGTACTCACCAGAGGCCTATAACTAAATATATATATACAGGGTGTTTCAAAAGTGATGGTCAATAATTTAAAGGTGAACTGTACAGACTACAATATGCAAAAATAGCCTAGTAAACATGGGTCCTTAAGTGAATTGTTTTCGAGATATTGCACATATCTAGTTCGGATTCACCACTGACAAGGTGGATGTACAGAGTTGGGATCTACCACTGACTTGTTTGTTTAGGTTAGGTTATGTTCATTCTCTCCATTTTCCCTCTCTCAACCTAGTACTTGTCAACATATAAGTCAACATGGATAGTCAACAGGGAAAGAGGTTACAGCAACGAAGAGTATGCGGGCATACTCTTCATGTATGGTAAAGCCAACAACTGCACTCGAGGCTGCACGTTTGTACCAAGAAGCATCTCCCCACCTAAGGCAGCCCAACGGGTGCACATTCATCAGGCTACATCAGCGCCTTAGAGAACATGGGTGCTTCACACATGGAGTACGAGCAAGTAGGCCCAGAAGCATAACACCTGATGTTGAGGAAAGAGTGTTAGAAAGAACATCCTGTAACATGTAACATCTGTAAAATCCTGTGGTGTTGAAAACCAAAAATTAAAAATGTATTATCTTAGGTTTAATAAAACCACCCTTAGCAAAAGATTCACAGCTGTTTGCTAAATTACTGCTCCCATAGTCAGTGGCGGATCTTAACATAAAATGTGCATTGTCTCGAAAATGGTTCATTTGCGGCCTGATGTTCACTGGAACTTTCATGCTTATTTTAGTTTGTACTTTTCAACTGTAAATTATTGACCCTGTATATATACACTGGTGTTCAAAGAAACTGCATCACCTAGGAATTTCACATTTCTAATACTTTTTCATGATGGTATGTTACATTAATGACTAGCATCACAAACAGAAATATAAACAAAAGATATTTATTAATAGTTAAGGCAAAAAAGCTAAGTAATATTTGAGAGGTGATCTCAAAATATTCCAAAATGAGCATTTGCAACCTTTATACAACAGTTTTGGTACACACAACAATTAGGGCTGAAATGTTATCAGAAGTCCTCAATTTGCTTCAGTTTATCATTTTAAATGGAAAACAAAATGAAAAGTTGACCAGGTGCAAACTAATATTTAGTTGAACTGCCTCTGGCCCTGATGACAGCAGCATACCATCAAGGCAGTGACAAGATCAATTTCTGAAGATAATCAACTGATAGTTTGTGGTTCCAAACACGAATTATGGCTTCCTGAAGTTCACGAAGGGTCTTTGGTTTCTTATGACAAATGCAGATTCCACATGATGCCAACAGTTCTCTATAGGATTCAGGTCCAGGCTGTTACCTGGCCAGCTAAGAGTTGTAATGGACCATTCTTCCAAACATTTTTTCACCTGTAACAAATGTAAACATATTACTGTCGAACCTCTAATGCAGAAATGAAGCTAAAGTAACTACAGAAGTGCCTACTTACACTTTTTGCCCGATGACAAGGAGCAGAGCCATCCTGAAAGGTGCAGTTACTTGGCAGTTCGAAATGGTTTCTAATGGTTGGCAGAAATTTGCCTTCCAATATAGCCAGGTATCCATTGGCATTTACAGAACCTTTTATAAACTGCAGGTGACCTACTCCGCGATACGAATTGCACCCCCATATCATTTGGCTGGTAGCAAATTTCACTGTAGACACCATACAGTCTGGATGGTATCTATGGCGAATCGTTTGTCTCCCATTAGAGCCACAAAGGTTGAATTTCTTCTCATCTGAGAAAATAACTGACTTCCACTGCTTGGGGGTCCATCTGACATGCTCCTTACACCAAATTAATTGGGTTTTTTCATTTTTTGTGTGAGGAGGAGCTTCTTCTTAGGACGACGGGCTACAAGTCCATTTTTGAAGAGGCATCTTCTGACTGTTACTGCACTTGCTACCATTCCTGTATGTTCTTCCATTCTCTTTCAGCTCAGACATAGAAGCTTTACGGTTTTTAAGGCATAAGTATTTCAAAATGCGGTCCTGTTTTGGCGTAGAAACTCCTTTGCGTCCGGTTGCTTTTTTCCTATCAACAGAACCAGTATTCTTGAGTTTGGAAAGAAATCTATTCACTGTTGACTGATTACAAGGCATTCTATAAGCAATATGACGGGAAGAACATCCTTCCTCGTGTAAAGCAACAATAGCACTCTTTCTTCGTGGCATCAACTGCATGTAACTCGCCATCCTGACACAAGCAAGGAATGACTGCAACTCTTGCAGAGCGTGTTTATATAGCTGGAAGTAACAGCTGATGCAATATTATGTTATCACCTACACGTCATGTCAATCTTATTTGATGCAATCTGTAAAAAATATTGCCGCATACTTACATTATTCAGACGACAATTACAATTTTAAGGGGTGATGCACTTCCTTTGAACACCAGTGTATACATAATATATAATACATACATAAGCATTTCTGGAGAAACGTCTATTGATTCAGACAAAATTGAATAGCTCTGCACAAACATCATTACGAGAAGAGTTACAGGAACCACCCTTTCGAGAATTCTCAGAAAAGTTCTTTTTTTCAGCTAATTACTCATTAGAATCCCAAAAGTGTTCCTAAAGTGTCCCAAGTATGAGATAATGTAATATATGGAGTTTAAAAGTGTCATAGTGGGCTATCTTGAACAAGAATAGCAACTGTTCAACATACAATAAAAATACTGCAGTGGGACACGTGCCTGCAATTCTTTTGGACAAAAGTAAATCAAATTCTGAATCAGATAGTTCTAACAATTTCTCAATTTATTCATCAGACAAACCTTTTTGAGATGTTGATGCCATTAATAAACACAAATTCAGGCAGTGAGTAAATACACAATGAACACTAAAATAAAGAAGAAAAACTATAGCCACTAGCTGTTAACAATTGAAATTAAACATTCATTTAATTCATCAAAGTGTTTATATGAAGTATAAATGGAAGGCAATTCAATAATTACACCTGAAGAGAGTAGGAAATTAAGCTATAAAATTTGCAAAACAGAAAGATGCATATGATGGGAAGGAAGAGAAAATTTACGACGGTGCATGAGAGGAGACACTGGACCACAACGGGTTAATCACACACTGCTCCAATTTGTACAGCAATCCTTTGTATGCTTTTCAGTATCAGAAGCTTTTCTGATATCAAGTACAGCCACTCCCCGGCTTACGTAATACTCTAGTTACAGAAATTTGACTTTACGTAAGTTTTTACCAGCCGCCAGTGAAACATAAAAAAAAAATCATGGAAACGTATTTTGCAACCCGTAGGAATAAATGGAGGTATCATGAAAATATCATAATGTGAACCCAATAACACATTTTTTTTTTTTTTTTGGTAATTCGTTCCAAGCCCTTGGAAGTTGAAATTTTTGCTATATAACTAAAGCGACCAGATCCTTAGCATTCCAACGTGTGTGGGGGGGGGGGTCCCCCAAATCTCCCTCATTGGATGGCAAACATAATGCAAATGATTTGCATTATGTTTGCCTTAAGTATGGAGGATACATTTCCGTTCCGGGACATTTTTCCAGGACAGTTTTCAATGCGGGGAAAATGACGGAAATCCAGGACTATCCCCCATAATCCAGGACATCTGCTCACTTTATATATAACTAAGCTGTTTATCTCTCTAAAAGGGCATTTTATAATATTAAATGGAGTGCTACCCTTTCGTTGTTACCATATGTTCCATTATAAGAATCAATTTTGAACCGCTTTGTGATATTTTTCCTAAAAAACATTTCTGGAGGTCACTACTATAAAACAATAAAACAATTTGCACTTTCTGGTTTATTGGGCTTTTCTGTTAGCACAATATATACGGGTGGTAAACTCAGTCTTATTGCATTTGAGTTAATACCGATAACTGGAATTCTGTGGGTTTTTACGTTACAGTATTATGGTGAAATGAGTTCCCCTTCACTGAAATCTTCAATCATATAAAAAACATAAATAAATCTTCTCTTCATTCCTATTTACTTATTACAATGGTGAAGGGAAAGGAACCAGTGGAAAGTGCAAATGCTGGCAGTGCTAAGAAACGAAACAAAATTGATTTAGAAATGAACATGATTAGTTAAAAAATATGAAGCTGGGAAAATTTTGTCATCTATTGCATGGAATTAGGTCTCACTGCTTCAACAGTGAATACTATTTCAAGGGACAGTGCACGTATAAAAGAACATGTTAAAGGATCAGTGCATTTAAAATCAACAGTGATCACAAAACAACGTTCAAGTGCTATATCGAAGATGGAAAAGTTATTAATAATATGGATGGAAAATCAGATTCAGAAGCAAGTGCCCCTGAGGCCAATGGCCATTCAAGCAAAAGCAAGAAGTATTTATGAAGATATTAAGGATAAGTATGACAAATTCCAAGCCAAGTTCGTGGCATGCAACAGGTGGTTTAATAGGTTCAAGCATCATGCAGGTTTCCAAAACATTAAAGTATGTGGTGAAGTTGCCAGTGCCGATTCTGCAGCTGCAGAGAAATTTTGTGAAAAAACCCCTTCTAAATTTCCACAGCCCTCAACTTCTGCAGCAGCATTGTTATCTGCTGGAGAGTTAATTCTGGTAACGATGCTCGAAAGGTAAAACTTGCTGACGTTATGCCTGTCTCCTCTATTTTTGTAATTTTATAATTTTGAAATTTTGTAATTTTTCCTGCATATGAGATAAAAAAATTTAATAAATAATACTATTTACAAAAAAGAAATGTTCGCCGAACATTTCTTTTTTGCTTCTATCAAATTCAATCAAATTTGCGAGGGCTGCATAAGCATTTAGGGAAATTTCAACTTATGTAAAATTTTAACTTACATAGGGTTTCGTGGAACGCAACCCTTACGTAAGTTGGGGAGTGGCTGTATATGATATCAAAATTTTTTTGCATCCAGTTCCTTTGTCAATGCATATAGTATCCAATCAAATTGGTCAGACAAGATCTCTCCTTAACAAAACCATGCTGTGACTGAGATTATGCTAAGAGGTCTGTAATTACTCATGTCACCCTTTGATAGTCAGGCATGAGAATGCAGTAACGCACATGAATTTTAGTGGACCATGGTTCAAGCCTGTGCTAAACACCGTTAATGTATGCATTCATGGTCAAAATAATTAGTTATAAACTCTTCTGATCTAGTAGTTGTGCTGGAGTATAAACAAAAATATTATAAAATATCGGTGTAAATACAGTCAGTTCTGCTATAACATGCATTTTAGCAATGCAAATTTGCTCTAACACAATTGATATATTATGGAACAATGCAAGTATAATGCGATTTTCATGTTGGCTCATGCAAGATTTCGTCTGCGAGTAACACTAGGTGAACGCAAAACCCAGCACCAAGCTGAACGTAGCGACAGGCGCAGCAATATATACAAGTTTACGAAGCTTATAAAATGTTAAATGTCAAATGTGTGAGACCTATATTTCCCATTTATTGTAGTTGTATTGGTCGGAGACACACTGTTGTCATTTGCTGTATTCACAAGATAACAGGTGATATTGTAGGCTGGCTCATGTTTTCAGGAGCTCACATTTTAATGTTCTAACAGAAATTTTGTGAGGCATGATAGCATGAGCAGAGGAGCACCTTTCTGGAGGTCACTAGCATAAAACAATAAAAACAATTTGCAGTTACCAGTTTATTGGACTTTTCTGTTAGTGCAATCTATTATAAACGGGTAGTAAACTTGATCTTATTACATTTGCAATGATACCGATAGCTGGAATTCTGTCGGTTTTTACGTTTCTAGGTGAAACGTTTCCCCTTCCATGAAATCTCCAATCGTATAAAAAACATAAATTTTCAGAATCTTCTCTGAAATTCCTATTTTTTTTTAAGCTTCACAAACTTGTTACTCCATATCTCACTTGTGCATGCCATGTTCGTCATTGCTGATTGCTTATCTTTTTTTTTTTTTTTACCGTTTTAAATTTTACAATCAAAAAAAAAATAAATAAATAAAAGTCAGTGAACAGAAATAACAATCAAGAAAACTTAATATCTTGTCAAGGTAAAGTGCTATATTTACTGTAATATTTATTTATTTATTCGAGATTTAAGATGTTTAAACCTGTGTTGAAATTTTATTGGGTTTTTAACTTTTTTTTAGTGTTTTACTTAATAGACTGGCCTTTTTTTTTTTTTTTGAGTGCTCTACCCCTATCCCTATTTTTCCCATAAGCCCTGTTGTTCTTAATGCGCGAAATACCATAACATGGAGATTTTTAGGAACATATGTACCATATTATAGCAGAACTGACTGTACAACATAGTTAGCTCATAAAAATAACTACAACTGTAGTGTAATACACTACGATTTATTACAGTTTTATTCTGTACACCTATTGGCATCTCTTATATTGTGGAATTAACTTCCCAACTGGGTTGGCATGATTGCAACACCAGGGTACCTGAAACTAAAGATAGTCCTATAAGCCTTGAAATGGTGGCATCTGCATCTGGGTAGTGGTGCCCACTGAGAATAAGTAACAACAGTCTTCTCTAATGGTGAAGTGTTACTTATTCGATGCAGTGCTTGATTTGATTTTTGATTTGGTAGTTATTGGCGCATCGGCTTCTGTGGCCATATTGCACCTCCCAAGGTTTTTGCAGTACTTTGATCCAA
Source organism: Mastigoproctus giganteus (assembly GCF_048544385.1). Taxonomy (NCBI): domain Eukaryota; kingdom Metazoa; phylum Arthropoda; class Arachnida; order Uropygi; family Thelyphonidae; genus Mastigoproctus; species Mastigoproctus giganteus. The sequence goes on from NC_143583.1 coordinate 219,491,204, forward strand.
GCCCGAGGCGGGAATCGAACCCGCGACCTTTGGGTTGCCAGGCAGGTACTTTACCCACTCGGCTAGCCCGGTCGGCCACGATGCAGTGCAATACATGGTAACTCATTGTGGAGGTAGCCACAATATGAGATACAATTAAATTGATACCTTTACACTACGATTGTAGTTTATTTTTATGAGCTAACTATGGTGTATTTACACTGACATTTTATAGTTAATTCACTCACATGATTTGTTAAACTTAGAGTAGTTTGCTCTTGCATATGGATATTGAATGGCCAAGAGAGAGTCTTAAGGATGTTATAAAGGTTTTTTTTTTTTTCATTGTGGCTCAGAAACAAATGTCAAAGTCAGATGGTCTTACAGGGATCTATAGTTTTAGACAAAATGGAACTCTAATAACATGAGGAGAAAAAGGCCATTTTGGGTATCAAGCTGTTAATTCCTGTAAATCGTAACCTGAAGTTGTTTTTTGGGACAGATATGCAGAGAATTAATTCTCACTGGGATTGACAGAATCTTTGAGTCATCAGTTAGCACACTAATCACTATGACAGTTAGTTTTGTTTTAAAGTCAATGCTGTAGCTTATGCTTTCTTTCTGCCAATTTTCTTCCTCTGAACTTTTTCAGAATTTTTAATACTTTAATAAAGGAAACTGGATACAACAGAAAGCAGAAGTTCTTGTTGTTGTTGTTAGATTTATTGGTGCATCAGCAACTTAAGCTATAACGCACTAGTTACTGTCTAATATCTTCTTCCTTTATCTTACAAGTAATATGGTTTAGATAATGTGATATTTATTTATCAATTTTAGAAAGAGAAAAATATCATCCATGTCTTCGCGATCTCCTAGAACACACTGTAATGACAGCTCGCTGCATTTATGAAAATGAGAGGAGAAAGCAGTTTTCATTCTTTTAGATATTGCAAGCATTCTATGATTATGTTTTACTGTTAATGATGTCCATCAGAACCTCAAAAGTCATCATTCATAATGCATGATGGAAGAGATGGGGAAGGGTTGACCGGAACTTAGCTCTGGAGACTACTATAAAACAATAAAGTTATCTACCACCTAGTATTGCCTGGTAACACAGAGGGGGTGGCATTCCTCCATGTGGTGTGGGAACCACACCTTGACCCCTGCTTACGTTGGTTCACACTCACAGTGTGCTTGTGCATGGGAGTTATAACAAGGAAGAATAAATAAGAAGAAGAAGAAATAAGAAAGAAGAAGAATAAATAAATAATAAAATAAAATAAAACAAACCACCTACATGCCTCCCTTCCCAAATAAGTACATATCCAATTAAAGTTTGAATCTCCCCAGTCAACTTCAATTACAGAAATCTCTCCAAACTATGAGCTTCAATTACTGGAATCACCCCAAGCTGTCAGCTTCAATTACTGAAATGGAGGAAACTTATTCCAGTAATCAGCAACTCACTGCCTAAAAGAAAATTTCTTCCCTCCTAATTTGAATTCATAGCCACCAGTTCTGGAATCATTTATAACTGTGAAAGTTTCACCGTCATTCATTTTACTTTCTCCCTTCAGAGCATTGTACACCTCAAACCAGTGTCCTCTAAGCTGCGCTGCCTGGTTACCAAACTCTTCAGCCCACATATTCGAACTCTTTTCTCATATGACATTGATTGAGTTCGGCTCAGTGTACCTATTAACAATTACAGAGGTATATAGCGATTAGATAGACACTCGCTCAGTGAACACAAATCTCAGGGAGTACTTCAAACATTTGACTTTCTATTTTTACAGATTAATTGACAAATTCACAAATTAAACTGAGAGTTTAAAACAGCAGCCATTGTTAACTTGTACTCAACATCCTACTAATACTAAAATGCTGTCTGTCTGTCTACATATTTTGACAAAACAAAAAATGCGAAAACATACAGAAATAAGCAAAAAGAAGACAAGTTTGCATGCAGCAATTCAAACTGGTCGCAGCACTTATCACAATTTTGTAACTACTATTAGTTTTTTTTTTCTTTTTTTTTTTAATTTAAATACTCTTCAAAAACAGCAAAGCCTTACACAGAAGGAACTGTACAGAGTATCATGATCAACCTGATTAATGGCATTGACATAATATAAATATTTATGCAAATCCTAACTTGATACTCTGACATGTTGGACACACAACTTGTGTAATCGAAAACTGCAAATATTAAATTAGCAAGTCTCAATTACACAAGTTGTCTCTCCAACATGTTCTAGTTAAAGTATGTGCTCAGAAGTTGAACTATTATTACACATTCAAAAGAATGAAAACCCAGAATAACTCACGGCAAAAAAATCATATTCCCTCCAACCGAGACCAACCAAGAGCAGCCAGAACTGAAGATGTGAGAGCTTTAAAAAATTTTATAAACATCACAACAGGAATTGAATTCACACCTCTACAAACAAAATAGTACACAGAAAAGTATTGTGCCAATTATGCTGGCATGGAACTCTGCATATACATATATCACATATGGTGCAAGAAATAAGGTCTTGAGTATAATAAAGTTAGCTATGGAAATTTGCCCCCCTCCCATCTGCAAACAAAAGCATACCAACTGCTGTGAGCCACATGCTTTGCTGCTATAGTGAGGTATAATTATAATTATAAAATTAAATTGCAACTACAGCACTACACCTCAACACAGTAATACTGTGCTATTCCTGATTACAATAACAGTAATATCACACCATTTTCAGTATATACAATACTTTATCTGTATTATGATAAATTTAAAAAATTACCGTATTTACCCATGTATAAGACGCACCTTAATTTTGGGGCCCGAAATTTGAAAAAAAATGTATTACATAAAGTTATTGAACTCAAGTTTTATTCATAATAAAATTCATACAACTCCTCATAACTTGAAATCAGCACTGTACAAAAATCATTTCTGGGCAGAACGTGGCAAAACGTAACCTAATATACCGGTAACAAGTGCGAAACAATGAGCGCAAAGACAACAAGCATGAAAAAGCGGGAAATGCAAGTAAAAAAATCTACAACCACTGTATAAGACACACCCAGTTTTTTGACCCCAAATTTTTTGAAAAAAGGTGCATCTTATACATGGGGAAATACGGTACATGTTACAACTATAAAATTATGAAGGTAGGCAGGGTTGTTAATAACAGTAATAATAATAGTACAGTACTGCAACAGGATCTGGAAAAGTTGAGCAGATGGGCTGAGAGGTGGCAACTGAAGTTTTAACATTGACAAATTGTTATTTGTTGTTGTTATTTGATTTTTAGGAGCATTAGCAACTAAGGCCATATTGCTCCGGGATATGCGGTGGTCATTCCCTGACCTTTCCGCATCCTCCGTATTTGGTGGTGACGAGCTCGAACCCCGGTCTGATCAAGAAGCATGTGCTATGCACTGCTGCTCCTTCCCACCTGGCTACGGAGGCGCCTAACATTGACAAATGTAAAGTACTGCATATGGGTAGCAGTAATCCCAGAGTAATGTACCAACTGGGGGGGGGGGGGAATACTACACTCAGGGTAGTAGAGAATGAAAAGACCTCGGGATAACTGTGCAGTCAGATATGAAGTTTTCTGAGCAGTGCAGACAGGCTGCAAGAGTAGTTCATGGTGTCTTATCAATGACATACAGGAATTTTGCTAGCAGGAATAAGGAAGTGATTATCCACTTGTATAAGGCAATGGTCAGGCCACACGTTGAGTACTCCATAAAGGTCTGCAGGCCTCATTTTAAGAAGGATGTAGAGCTGCTGGAATGGGTACAGAGAAGGGCAATGAGTTTGGTGAGTGAAATAAAGTGTTGCTGTTAACAAGAAATGATTAAGTTCTGAAAATTGCAGCATCTGGAGACTAGGCACCTGCAAGGTGATCTAATTGAGGTGTATAAGGCCTTGAACAAGATAAATGTTGGAAGTGATGACAGAATGGTAAGGTGAACATGATACAGATGTAAGAAAAGAAAGGAAAAAACTGACTTGAGGAAATAATATGGTCTTTCAGATAACAGAATAGGAGAAAAAGCAGTATGTACTGAAACTTAAGAACAAGTTTGAGCTTCTGAGAATGTTCAGGACCAAGATATCGATGAGGAATACTACAACTTTCTGAAAGTGATAAAGCCCAAGGAACCTATAGGTAAAAAGAAATACAAAGAAGAAAAAATTAGTCAAGAAACACTTGTCATAATGAACCAAAGTTGGCAAATTAGTTAGTTATTTGGTTTTTAGGAGCATTAGCAACTAAGGCCATATTGCTCCGGGATATGCGGTGGTCATTCCCTGACCTTTCCGCATCCTCCATATTTGGTAGTTGGCAAATGAAGAGCAAGATAAACACTGACAAGGATAAAATTCAGTATACTGAGTTATGCAAAGCCATTAGAAAGAGACACAAAGAGGACATAAGAAAATTTAACACAAGAAAAGTAGAACAAGCATTAAGGGAAAACAAAGGATTTAAATCAGCAGCCATGAGGAGTAATATAAATGATACTGAAACTGAAGAAAAACAATGGTGTACTTATAAATAGCAGAGAAGGCATAATTCAAATAGCAGTAGACTGCTATAGAGAAATTATACAAGGAGCAAGGGAATGATGCATTCAGTGGGAAAGATGGATCACAAATTAGTAAAACATACGACATACCCAACATCCTTCCTGATGAGGTAGAACATGTGTTGAAGAAAATGAAGAATCAGAAAGCCCCGGGGGAAGATGAAGTTACTGTAGAGTTGTTAAAATTGGGAGCAAGAGACATGGCACAAAAACTGACAAGACTCTTCACAAAATGTATTAGATAAAGGCGTGACACCTAAGGAGTGGAATTATGCAATCATAGTTTTGTTGTATAAGAAAGGAGATAAATCAGAAATTGGAAATTATAAACCAATTAGCTTGTTATCCTACATCTACAAGTTGTTCACAAGAGCCATTACTAACAGATTAGGAAAAAAAATACTTGATGAGAATCAACCGAAAGAGCGCGCTGGCTTTAGGACAGAAATCTCAACTATGGGTCACTTTCACATAATTTCACAGCAAATGGAGAAAGCAAATTAATAGAAAACACCATTATGCCTGGCATTTGTGGATTATGAAAAGGAATTTGACTCCATACAGCATAAGCCAATGTTTCAGACATTGAAAAGACAAGGTGTGGATACCCCATATATTATGATTTTGAAGAAAATACATGAGAACACTACCTCCTTTATTAGAGTAGACAGTAGCAAGTTTAAAACTGAGAAAGGAGTTCGACAAGGAGACAATATCTCAAGTTGTTTACTGCTGAGGAAGCTTTCAGAAGATTAGACTGTTCGCAAAAAGGATTCAATGAGAATGAAGAGTACCCAAACCATCTACAAATTGCAGATGACATTGTGATCATAAGCCATGATCCCAAAGAATTAGAGGAAAATCTTAATCAGTTATGCAGAGTTAGTAAGGATTTCGGACTAAAAATGAATATGGCTAAAACAAAAGTAATGATGAACAAGAATGCCACAGAAAGAATATAATCTCTGATAAATGGCTGGAAGTCAAGAGAAGAATAAATTTTGGAAGGATAGCATTCAGGAAATATAGTCATATACTGAGGAGCAATATCTCAATTTGTCTGAAACGTAAAATAATACTACCATGACTTATGGAAGTGAAACTTGGGCACTCACCAAAAGAATGGAAGAGAAGCTGAGAACTACACAGCGAAGAATGGAACGAATTTTATTGGGAATCAGACTGTTAGATAAGAAGAGAAACACATGGATTAGGCAGCAAACTCAAGTAAAGGGCATTCTTATCAAAACTAAAGAACTAAAATGGTCTTGTGCAGGACACCTAGCTCGAAGACATGATGACAGATGGACTAAGAAAATAACAGAATGGTAAAGTTTAAAGTGTGTTTAGGGTCAAGTGGCACCAGGGGTTTCCCCCATCTCCGTGTAGTTTACATTGTGGGTGAACCAGTTGACTGGAAAAGCCAGAGATTTAAGTGTATGAACTTTGTATATGCGTGATGCCTTGTACCGTTGTTCTTCTGGTCATTTAGCCTCCAGACCCCTACTGAGGCCCGACGTTGTCCCACCTTTGCCCCGTGAAGGCAGACCAGGTACTCACTAGTATATAGTTCACTCTGGCAGGTCCTGCCACCTAATTTCCTGAGATTTCAGTGGCAAAAAAAAAAAAAAAAACGCGTCGCGGGAAGCGCTAGGAGAAGTCCAAAATGTTGGGCAAAATTAATTTCGATTGGTGATTTTAGATTGTGTGGGGCATGTTCACGTTGCTGTCAGATAGAGTGGGATGAAGGCTGAAGACTGGGGGGGGGGGATAGACAGAAATATGGAGCCGAAAGGGAAGGCAACTCTAGTTTACAGTGGGGCATACATATGCCCCACCGGTGGGAAGAAATAGGGTGGCAGGGTGGGGGGCAGCAAACTGTCCCCTCCCCACCCTACCAGGAAGAGGTGAGATAGAGAGCCAGACAAGGGAGTCGGCTCAGGTTGCCATTTTTGTGGCCTGTGTGCATGGGTGGAAGCAAACCATACCGCAGGGTCAAGTCCACACCATCCAGAAAACTTGAGGCCCAGCAGAGGCGATCCAATGTTGGTTTAGCTGAATAGGTTGGGCAAAATGTCACAGTTGGGAGTCATTCATGGGACTGTTGTCCCATCCGGTTGTCAATGTTCTGGGAAGTGGAGTTTTGTCACTTCTCAGAAGAGTTCCAGTTTTGTCCTGCATGAAGGATCAAGCAATCAAACCTGACGTCTGGTTGGGGGTCTCTGAGAAGCTCTGTTTGACACGTCTATTCGAAGTTTGCATGCAGAGGAATGGTCAATCGTCTGGCATACAGGTTCTGGGCAAACTTGGTGAATGCTATATATGAGGCTTCATCTTCCAGTAAGTAGTGTTCCCGGTTTTTGGGATTAAGGCACACTTGGATGATTAATTCAACACGAAGATCTTCATAAAGTTCGCAGTCATACATCTGGTGTCCCCAGGTCTCCACAGAGCCACATGCACACATTGGGTTGTTTTCGAGTCCGAAAAGGTTTAATTTGTGGCGTATCGCTCCATGTCCTGTTAAGAGATACGTGCTGTACAATCCAGGGCAAAGCCATGCCGGATACTGTGGGTATATTTGTTGTAGATCGGGGAGGAACCTCTGCGTGACTTCCCCTTTTGTGGAGGTCGTCCAGTGCTGCTGCCATATTGATCGCAAATAGATCTGGAGTCTTTTCTTCTCCACTGTCCGATTTGCAGTTGGGTCTGTGGTGTGATCCAGGAAGGTAGTTGGATTTCCGTGTCTAAGCTGCTGTAACATGCCTAGGCGAATCACTTCAAGATCAAGGGGGAGGGTCCCACTGAGTACTTGCACTGCATGAGTAGATACGGTGCGGCACGCTCTGGTGAGGGTTAATAAAATCGGTCGGTGAATGATGTTGAGTAGCCGAAGATTTACCGCCGTAGAGGCCTTATGGTGCCAGACACCAGAAGCATATGCAATCGCAGGGATGATGGCTGCTTTGTAAAGTATTGCTAAGGTTCTTCTTTTCAGCCCCCAGTCGCGGCGGGTAATCCTGGCAAGCATGGCAGTGTAGTTTTTCATTTTCTTCTGGATGTATTTTAAGTGGGGTGTAAATGATAAATTTCGGTCCAGGATCACTCCTAGGTACTTGAGTTCTGTGGCCAACTTGATCGTTCTGTTGTAGATTTTTATCTGCGGTGGTCTGGTAGGAGTTAGATATCCCTTTAGTAGGATAGATTGGGTTTTGGTCGCAGAGATATTAAGGTGATGAGTTTCGGTCCACTCTCTTAGTGTAGAAAGTGTTGAGTTGGCAAGCATTTCCAGTTGTGCTCTTGAATCAGCAGAGAGGATTAGGGATAGGTCATCCGCGTATGTGAGCGCTTGCACGCCCCCCAGTTCCAGGGAGAGGAACTCATCCGGCACATAGTTCCATAGGAGGGGACCCAGTACAGAGCCCTGAGGGCAGACCCTGTGTACTTGGCGTTCAACCTTGCAGTAGGGAGCCTGCACTAGGACTCCTATTGTTCAGGTAGCTCTGAATGCATCCATATAGGTTTGTTGGCAGGTTGGCAGCTCTTAGTCTTGCGAGGATGCTCTGCCACCAGAGGGCGTCGAATGCCCTTACAAAGTCCACAGAGATGAGAAGAAGGTACTTTCGTTGGCAGTTTGAGGCGGCATTCATGATATATTCTAGTGCATCCAGAGTGGATTTCCCCATTTTGAATCCGAATTGTTTGTCTGTTGTTAAATTTGCTGCGATGTAATGTACTTCAAGCCTCTGTCTAAGAAGTTCCAGGACTTTGCTGAGTACAGACAGGAGGGCTATAGGTCGGTAGGACTCTGGTATATGTGGCTGCTTTGATGGGTTTTTTATGATTAATTTTATGCTGGCTACCTTCCAATCCGAGGGGACGAAGCCCTGACGAAGATAATGGTTATATAAGTCTAACAGCAAGTTTGGGACATACTCGGCTACCTTCCAATCCGAGGGGACGAAGCCCTGACGAAGATAATGGTTATATAAGTCTAACAGCAAGTTTGGGACATACTCGGCCACCTTTTTTACCAGTTCTGGTTCAAGCATGTCCAGTCCCGGGGTTCTTTTGTTTTTTATTTTTTGCATGGCAGTTTTTAAATCTTGCAGAGTGAATGGTGGTTCCACTCGGGTCGATTTGTAGGTTTTGTTGGCGTAGCACAGCTGATGCTGTTGAGGTGTGTTTTCCTCTTCGATGGGTTTGAAGGTGGCATTAAGAATGTTGTTGACGGTCTCGTGCCAGTTGTTGGTCATGGTGCCTTGTGGAGTGATGGTGGAGGGCATGACCTCTCCCCTTGGTAACTTCTTTGTGGTTATTCTATATATGATGCTCCATGGGTCTGTATTGCCGACTGTGGAAACCAGATGCTCCCAGGACAGTTTCTTCCGCTGCCTGATCATTGCAGTGTAGTTATTCCTGACCTCCCTGTATTGTTGTCTGAGGGGTTCAACTTCAGGAGGAGGCCAGGACCGTCTGGCTCTTTGGAAGGCACGTCTTTTCCTGTTCATCTCTCTCTCCTAAGTAGGTCAAGTTCCTGCGACCACCATGACACAGTGCCTGGCCGAGGAGCCCTTCTCCGGATCGACTGGTCCGCTGCTTGTAGGATGGCGTTAGTGATAGCACGCTGGTATTGATCGGGGATTTGGTTGTGGAGGTGATTGGAAGACAGGTTCTCTGTTTTCCTAATTATGGCTTCTTTAAAGTTGTTCCAGTTGGCCTTGTCAACAGCATATCTGTTGAGTTTGTAGTTGTTTGTTGGAGCCCGGTGAAGCGATCTGTGCATTGTGAAGGTGATAGCCCTGTGGTCTGAGGAAGTCCAGTCTTCCTGCACCGTCCAATCATTTAGGTGCCCAGCAAGGGATCTGGTAGCCATTGTTGCATCTATAGTTACCTCCCAGAGAGTGGAACTAAACGTGGGGAGATTGTTTGGTTGATTTAGGACAACGAAGCTGCTGTTAGCCAGGAATTCCTCCACATATTGGCCATTTCTGGTTCCTCGACGTTCAGGAGTCTCACTATGCCACAGTGGCGAACGACAGTTTAGGTCCGCAGATACAAGGATCCTGGAACCCTCAAGTTCTGTTTGTACTTGATTTAGGTATTGGATGGCTGGTTGGATGTCTGCTCCTGGGCGGCATTACAGAGAGATGATATATAGCTCTCCCAATGGAGTAACAATGTGAGCGCAGGCCGCCCACTCCGAGCACAAGTGTATTATTCTTGTCACAGTTATGTCGGGATTCCTGACAGCCACCGCAGCCCAGGGGGTGGCTCCCTCTCCCTGAACAATTTTGTAGCTGAGTGGGTAACCCCGGACAGCACCTGCGCAGGTGTAGGGTTCCTGTAGCAGGAGGATGTCGAGGTTTTCTTCCTCAGCCTTCTGTCTGATCTGTCCAGCTACAGCAATTGCTCGCTGTGAATTAAGTTGTAGGAATTTAATGCAACTAGTGTTATGTCTTTTAACAGAATGGTAATCAACAAGAGCTAGAAGAAGACCTGGAAGACAACAGCGAAGATGGACAGATGAAATTCATGTGTTCGCGGGCAGTAAATGGATGGCCATTGCACAAAACAGAAGGAACTGGAAAGTTGCTGGAGAGGCCTTCATCCTGCAATGGATTGCAAATGGCCGATGAAGGCCTTGAATGGTTTGAGCATGCTCAATAGTAATAAGATTCTTCCTCTTGCTCAGATTGCTCACCTGAGGTGACATAAATTCAAATTGAGGAAAGACAATTGTAGAATAGATGCGCAGAAATTTTCCTTTAGCCAGCAGGTGGTTAATAGTTGGAACAAACTTCCATCTATTGTAGTGGAGGTCAACAACTTAAATAAGTTCAAGGCAGAATTAGACAAAAATTTAGAGTGCATGGAGGGGTGAAATGAAAACGTTTTTTTTTTTTTTTTTTTTTTTTTTGGTTGATACTATATAATCTTGCTTGCTTTCTTGCAGTATATGCCTCTACTAATGCTAATGATGTTACATTATACTCATAAAATTATGTTGTCTTGCAGTTATAAAGTTACGTATTAAATTTAGAAAATAGCATTATATTAAATTTAGAAAAAAGCATTATATTAAATTTAGAAAAAAGCATTATATTAAATTTAGAAAAAAACTTATATGTTGATACTATATACATTCACACATGAGGAGTTATTCAAGAAGGGGAATGCGAGAAGTTTATCAAACTAACACGGAGCTATGTGATTTTGTAATAATTACGAGCAAAGTAGAGGAGAAACTGTTGAAGTTAAACATAATGAAGGCATCTAGGGTGGATTGTATCTATCCAGTTATATTTATGGAGGCAGCAAATGTTAGTATGCAAACCCTTAGTCAGTCATAATTATGAAAGCTTTCTTGAACCCAGGGGAGGCCCCCAGACTGGAGGTGTGCAAATGTGTCCCCAATTCACAAAGGGGGAAATGAGTAAGACCTGTTAGTCTAACTTTTGTTCCAGCGAAAATAATGGAGTCACTGGTTAAGGAAGCAATGCAGAATCATCTTTTTTCTTTTTTTTTTAGGAGCATTAGAAACTAAGGCTATATTGCTCCGGGAATATACAGTGGTCATTCCCTGACCTTCCAAATCCTCCGTATTTAGTGTTCACGGGCTCGAACCCCAGTCTAATCAAGAAGCGTGTGCTTTGCACTGCTGCTCCTGCCCACCTGGCTACAGAGGCACCCAGAATCACCCAGACAAGACTGCAGTTATAACTTGCACACAACATGGGTTTGTTAAGGGGAAGTATTATCTGACATTTTTGATTGGATACTATGATATGATCATAAAGCAACTGGATGCAAAGAATAATTTTGATATTATATATACTTGGAATTTAGGAAAGCTTTTGATACAGTAGCATGAATGACTATTGTACAAATCGGAGCAGTTTGGCATTAAGGGCAAATTGTTACAATGGATAAAAGGATGGTTGATTGGGAGAAGACAGAGAGCGATTATCAATGTACACTGCTCTTCATGGACTAATGTTATTAGTGGAGCCCCCCCTCAGAGTTCAGTGTTGGGCCCATTGTTGTTTTCGGTATTTAACAATGATACTGTGAAGGTATATCAGGATTACATTTGCAGATGATATGAAGGTTGGCAGGGTTGTTAATGACAGTAATGATTGTACGTTACTGCAACAGGATCTGGAAAACTTGAGCAGATGGGCTAAGAGGTGGCAACTGAAGTTTAACATTGACAAATGTAAAATACTGCATTTGGGTAGCAATAACCCCATAGTAACGTATCAACTAGGTGGTACTATGCTCAGGGTAGTGGAGAATGAAAAGGACCTGAAGGTAATTGCGCAGTCAGATATGAAGTTTTCTGAGCAGTGCAAAAAGGTGCAAGAGTAGCTCATGGTGTCTTGTCAATGCTATACTGGAATTTTGCTAGCAGGGATAAGGTTATTTGTTTTTTTTTTTTTTCAGGAGCATTAGCAACTAAGGCCATATTGCTCCAGGAATATGCGGTGGTCATTCCCTTGACCTTTCCACATCCTCCGTATTTGGTGGTGACGGGCTCGAACTCCGGTCTAATCAAGAAGCGTGTGCTACGCACTGCTGCTCCTTCCCACCTGGCTACGGAGGCGCCGCAGGGATAAGGGAGTGATTGTCTCCTTGTATAAGGCAATGGTCAGGCTACACCTTGGGTATTGTATACAAGTCTGGATGCCTCATTTTAGGAAAGATGTCAAGCTGATGGAATGAGTACAGAGAAGGGCAACAAGATTAGTGAATGGAACAAAGGGTTGCTCTTACGAAGAAAGACTTAAGTGTTGCAAATTACAGTGTCTGGAGACTAGGCACCGGCGAGGCAATCTGATAGAGGTGTATAAAGCCTTGAATGGTTCGAGCAAACTCAATAATAATGGGATTCTTCCTCTTGCTCAGATTACTCACCTGAGGGACCATATATTCAAATTGAGGAAAGAGAATTGTAGAATAGATGTGCGGAAATTTGCCTTTAGCTAGCAGGTGGTTGATAGTTGGAACAAACTTCCATCTGTTGTAGTCGAGGTCAGCAACTTAAATAAGTTCAAGGCAGAACTAGACAAACATTTGGAGTGAATGGGTGGGTAAAATGGGAAGGGTTTTTTTTTTTTTTTTTTTTTGGCTGATGCTATGTAAGCTTGCTTTCTTGCATTATATGCTTCTTCTAATGCTAATTACATACCTACAGCTGAAAGTATTAAAGAATTATACCTATCTCTGGTATTGATTTATTCCATCCCACAAAACTGGTGCCCAAATTTTCACACTTCTTCTAAAGTAATGAAATGTTTTGAACTATTCACCTGACCGAAAAAATTACTCTTGCTTAATAAGAATAACACAAGCAATATTTTAATATAAAAATAAATCTGAGAGAAATCCAAACTGCTAAACTTTGATGCTTTTTAATATACTATTTATTTTGCAAGTGCTAACAGGTTTACGTTATGCATTTCATGTACCACATTAACATTGTGAATTTATTTTCAATTTTCCATGTAATGTCAATGTTTATAAAATACATTAGGAGAGCTAGAATAATATCAATAAAAAATAAATAAACCTGCCTTTTGAGAAAGACACTGGTCAACATTCTTCACAAACTGATCTATTAATCTGTGTTCTGTATGATGCTGTTCCAAGAATGATTGCACACTAGGAAGGTCACTTCCATATTCTGCTTCTTCTAAAAATTTCTGTTAAAAAAATTCATGATGCAATCAAATTAATATACACTAGTTATTCACGAAATATTAGAGGTATCACTTGGTTTATAAAAAAAAAAGGTATTATCAATTTTAAAATAACAATGTAAATGTCTTCTAAATAAGCTTGTATAATGAAAATAAACACATTCAATGTTTTCATGGTGATAATAAAAAACAACACTGCATCTTTTGAATGTAATTATACACTTAATTCTAGAAAAAATACAGAAACCTAATGTTCATGAATTATGGTTAAGTTAAAAAGACAATTGCTGAATCCAAGAATGCAGCATGGGAGAAAAGATGCCAAGAACTTGGCAGCTCATTAGGAAGAACACCATTAGGAAGAGGTAACTACCATCGAGGATAAAGGGAAGGGTTTTTGCTTTCATAAAGGTGACTACGGTGGTTTGAGACAGTATTTAAATTCTATACGGTGGAACCGACTGATGATGTTATCAACAGCAACTTCAAAATGGAAACCATTCAAAGTATTAATCTTGGAAGCTACTAGGATTTTCATACCAACAAAGAAATAAATTTGGATTCAAGATTTAGGCCTAAAACGGATATCAGATGAACTAATTAGACATGTGACAAAGAATAAAAATGCATGGAATACATATAAATTAACATGTGACACAGAAGCCTATGATAGATATAAGCTGGTCTGTAACCAAGTTACAAAAGAGGTTAGGCAGGTGAAGGCAGATTACGAGAAATCTTTGGCAAAGGATGCAAAGAATTCTTTACTTATATAAACTCTAGAAAGAAGGGGATGAATCAGATTGGTCCACTTGATATCGATGGTTCAACTGTTGATGATCCTGCTCAGGTAACTAACAAACTAAATGAATATTTTGCATTGACATTAACACATGAGGAGTTATTCAGGGAGGGGAATGCCAGAGGAGTATTCAACTCTGGCAGTAAGCTAGATAATCTTGTAATAACTGAGAGTAAAGTGGAAGAGAAATTGTTGAAGATAAACACAAGGCACCAGGAGTGGATGGAATCTATCCAGTTATATTAAAGGAGGCGGGAAAGGAAGTAAGCAAACACTTAACCATAATTATGAGAGCTTCCCTGGACTAAGGGAAGGTACCCTGGACTGGAGATGGCCAAATCCACAAAGGTGGATCAAAGGAAGACACAGGTAATTACAGACCTGTTGGTTTAACTTCTGTTCCAGGGAAATTAATGGAAGCACTGGTTAAAGAAGCAATGCAGGATCATCTAGATAAGACTTCAGTTATAGCTTGGACACAGCATGGGTTTGTTAAGGGGAAGTCTTGTCTGACTAATTTGATTGGATACAATGATGTAGTCACAAAGGAACTGGATGCAAAGAATATCTTTGATATCATATATTTGGATCTTAGAAAAGCCTTTGATACTGTTGCACATGGAAGACTCCTGCACAAATTTGAGCAGTGTGGAATTGGAGGCAAAATACTGCTATGGTTTGTTGAGGGGAAGAAGACAGAGAGTGGTAATCAATGGACACTGCTCTTCATGGACTAATGTTATTAGTGGAGTCCCTCAGGGTTCAGTGTTGGGTCCATTGTTTTTTTTTGGTATTTATAAATGATATTGATGATGGTATATCAGGCTTAATGTCCAAGTTTGCAGATGATACAAAGGTTGACATGGTTGTTAATGACACTAATGACAGTACACTGCTGCAACAGAATCTAGAAAAGTTCAACAGATGGGCTGAGAGGTGACAAATGAAGTTTAACATTGACAAATGTAAAGTACTATTTATGGGAAGCAGTAATTGCAGAGTAATGTATCAACTCTGTGCTATCACACTGACAGTGGTAGAGAATGAAATGGACCTGGGGGTAATTTTGCAGGCAGATATGAAGTTTTCTGAACAGTGCAGACAGTCTGCAAGAGTAGTTCATGGTGTCTTGTCAATTATATACAGGAATTTTTCTAGCAGGGATAAGGAGGTGATTATCCCCTTGTATAAGGCAATGGTCAGACCACATCTTGAGTACTGTATACAGGTCTGGAGGCCTCATTTCAAGAAGGATGTAGAGCTGTTGGAACCAGTACAGAGAAGGGCAACAAGATTAGTGAAGGCAACAAAGGGTTTATCTTATGAAGAAAGGCTTAAGTTTTGCAAATTACAGTGTCTGGAGGCTAGGCACCTGGGAGATGATCTGATTGAGGTGTATAAAACCTTAAATGGTTTGAGCATGCTCAATGCTGATGGGATTCTTCCTCTTGTTCAGAATAATCGCCTGAGAGGGCATAAATTCAAATTGAGGAGAGACGGTTGTAGGATAGATGTGTGGAAGTTTGCCTTTAGCCAGCAGGTGGTTGATTGCTGGAACAAACTTCTGTCTGTCGTTGTAGAAGTTGATAGCTTAAATAGATTCAAGGCAAACATTTGGAGTGAGTGGATGGGTGAAATGAGGTGATTTTTTTTTTTTTTTTTTTTTGGCTGATGCTATATAAGTCTGCTTTCTTGCATCATGTGCCTTTGCTAATGCTAACACAGCTTGATAGCACTGAAAACAAACGAATCTCGATCGAATAAGAACTTTATAGATAAGCCAACAGGGAAAATCATTATAATAATTTCCTAAATGAAAGAAATCACAGCAATTAACCCTCCACTAGTAGATAATAGGGAGATATAAATTACAAAACATCAAGTTCTTGACTGTGCAATATTAATGAAGAACAAAAAATCTCCAGACCCTGGGAACATCGCGATGGAACTAATTAAATATGGACCATTAAATCTTTTAAATATGATTGCACACCTGATTAACAGATGTATAAGCTATGGAAAACTGAAAATCAATGGAAAGTAAGTTATATTTCATTCATACATAAAAAAGGAAATAAGCTGAATTCAGGGAACTATAGAGGCTTAAGTGTTAATTGCACTATGTACATACTATACTCTAAAGTGCTTCAATTAAAATTACGAGAGTAGGTAAAGGATAAGATAAGTGAAGAACAAAGTGGAATTCAGTCAGGTCACTGTTGTGTGGACAATGTTTGTTCTACAAACAGCTGGTAGAGAAAAGAAAAGCAAAGAATAAAGGTTCCTTCTTTGCCTTCATTGATTTAGAAAAGGCTAATGACTTCGTTCCAAGAAAGGAATTATGAAAAGCCCTGCAAAATACGTTAATTTATTCTAGAGCTTGTGGAACTGATTACGGAATTGTACGACACTGCATATATTAAAGCTGGGAATACTTTATCTAACCCAAGCTATTCAACAAACGGGCTGAGACAAGGAT
Organism: Mastigoproctus giganteus; assembly: GCF_048544385.1. Lineage (NCBI taxonomy): Eukaryota > Metazoa > Arthropoda > Arachnida > Uropygi > Thelyphonidae > Mastigoproctus > Mastigoproctus giganteus. The sequence goes on from NC_143583.1 coordinate 219,507,759, forward strand.
GTAGCCTATCACCTATTGGTAGATGTAGCCTATCACCTATTGGTGATAGGCTACATCTGAAATATCCTGCATTCTGTTTTCCAGGCTGCTGCTCATTCTATTGGAATGAGCAGAAGCCTGGAAAACAAGATGCAGGATATTTCAGAGACTGCTAGGAGTCATTGCGGAACAAGGAAACAGATGGGTTGTGTTAGGGTAGATAAGAATAGGAAGAGGTGCATGTATACTTGCATGTACACCAATGTAGGAGTTTAGTAAATAAATCTGAGGTATTGCTCAACACATCAAAGGCAGAAATTGTTAGGATATCAGAGAGGTGGTGTCACACAGATATAAGGAAGGCAGAACTGGAATTTGGGCAGTACAATGTGTACAGAAAGGATAGACAGCATAGGAAGGGAAGAGGGGTTATGCTATTAGTTAAGAAACACATAAAATCCAGGGCAGTGAAGCCAGTCAACATCGGTGGACAGTGCAGTGTAGAGTCAGTTTGGTGTGACATAAGCATTGGGAGATCAAAATTGAGAGTAGGAGTGTGCTTGTTTGTTTGTTTGTTTGTTGTTTGGTTTTTAGGAGCATTAGCAACTAAGGCCATATTGCTCCGGGACATGCAGTGGTCATTCCCTGACCTTTCCGCATCCTCCATATTTGGTGGCGACGGGCTCGAACCCCGGTCTAATCAAGAAGCGTGTGCTATGCACTGCTGCTCCTTCCCACCTGGCTACGGAGGCGCCGTAGGAGTGTGCAATAGGCCTAATGACTCTGATGAGTATAATAAGAAACTACACGGGGAAATAGAGTGGGCCAGTAAATCAGAGAGTCTTATAATGGGGGATTTTAATTTCCCAGATATTGACAGAATTTGTGGGTTGTAACCCACATACAAGGAACGCTTTCGTGGATTTATCTGATGATTGTTTTCTACATCAGCATGTTCGAGAGGCAATTAGAGGGTTATTTGTTATTTAGTTTTTCAGAGCATTAGCAACTAAGGCCATATTGCTCCAGGGATATGCAGTGGTCATTCTCTGAGCTTGCCGCACCCTCCGTATTTGGTGGTCACAGGCTTGAACCCCAGTCTAATCAAGACGCGTGTGCTATGCATTACTGCTCCTGCCCACCTGGCTATGGAGGCGCCAGGCAACTAGAGGGAGTAATACTCTTGATCTGATTATCAGTAGTGATTCTTCATGCATTAAGAATATGCAGATAAAGGAACCACTAGGTGGCAGTGATCACAGTGTGCTGAAGTGGGATTTATTCAAAGAGGTAACTACCATCAGGGGTAAAGGGAAGGGTTTTTGCTTTCATAAAGGCAAACACAATGGTCTGAGACAGTACTGAAATTCTATACAGTGGGACGAACTGATGATGTTACCAACAGCACATTCAAAATGGGAAGCATTCAAAGAACTTATCTTGGAATGCTACTAGGCTTTACATACCAACTAAGAAATATTGTTCAATATTTAGGCCAAACTGGATGTCAGATGAACTAATGAGACATATGGCAGAGAAGAAAAATGAATAGTGATACATATAAATTAACATGTGACACAGAAGCCAATGTTAGATATAAGTTGATCTGTAACCAAGTTACAGATGTAACAAGAGGTAAGGCAGGTGAAGGCAGATTACGAGAAATATTTCGCAAAGGATGCAAATAAAAACAGAAAAGAGTTCTTTACTTATGTAAATTCTAGAAGGAAGAGGATATGAATCAGATTCGTCCACTTGATATGGATGGTTCAACTGTTGATGATCCTGCTCAGGTTGTTAACAAACTAAAGGAATATTTTCCATGGACATTCACACATTAGGAGTTATTCAGTGAGGGAAATGCCAGAGGTGTATTCATCACCGGCAGTAAGCTAGATGATCTTGTAATAACTGAGAGTAAAGTGGAGGAGAAATTGTTGAAGATGAACACAAGAAAGGCACCTGGGGCGGACGGATTCTATCTGGTTATATTAACAGAGGCAGCAAAGGAAGTAAGCAAACCATTAGCCATAATTATGAGAGCTTCCTTGGACTCAACGGAGGTACCCATGGACTGGAGATGTGCAAATGTGACCCCAATTCACAAAGGAGGATCAAAGGCTGACACAAGTATTTATAGACCTGTGAGTTTAACTTCTGTTCCAGGAAAATTAATGAAGGACCTTGTTAAAGAAGCACTGCAGGATCATCTAGACAAGACTTCAGTTACAGCTCAGACACAGCATGGTTTTGTTAAGGGAAAGTCTTGCCTGACCAATTTGATTGGATTCTGATGCAGTCACAAAAGAACTGGATGCAGGGAATAACTTTGATATTATATATTTGGATCTTAAAAAGGTTTTTGATACTGTTGCACATGGAAGACTGCTGCACAAATTGGAGCAGTGTAGCATTGGAGGCAAATTTAATGAATTTGAGGTATTGCTCAAAACATCAAAGGCGGATATTGTTGGGATATCAGAGACGTGATGTCACACAGATATATAAGAAATGCAGATTCCAGTAAACAACTGGAATTTGGGGAGCACAACGTCTACAGAAAGGATAGACAGGATAGGAAGGGAGGAGGGGTTATGCTATTAGTTAAGAAACACATAAAATCCAAGGAAGCAAATCCAGTCGACATCATTGGACAGTGCAGTGTCGAGCCAGTTTGGTGTGATATAAGCATTGGAAGATCAAAATTGAGAGCAGTAGCGTGCTATAGGCCTAATCACTCTGATGAGTATAATAACAAACTGTACAGGGTAAATAGAGTGGGCAGGAAATCAGAGAGTCTTATACTGGGGGATTTTAATTTCCTAGATATTGACTGGAATTTGTGGGTTGGATACTCAGACACTTGCAAGGCTTTTTGTGAATTTACTGGATGAGTGTTTTCTACATCAGCATGTTCAGGAGGCAACTAGAGGGAGTAATACTCTTGATTTGATTATCACTAGTGATTGTTCAGGCATTAAAAATCTCCAGACTAGAGGAACCACTAGGTGGCAGTGATTACAGTGTGCTGAACTGGGATTTACTCAAAGAGGTAACTACCATCAGGGCTAAATAAAGGGAAGGGTATTTGCTTTTGTAAAGGCGACTACGATGGTCTGAGACAATATTTAAATTCTATACGGTGGTACTAACTGATAATGTTACCAACAGAAAAATTCAAAATGGGAAGCATTCAAAGTAATTATCTTGGCTATACATACCAACTAAGAAATATTTCAAGGTTTAGGCCTAAATGGATGTCAGATGAACTAATGAGACATATGGCAGAGAAGAAAAATGAATGGGATACATATAAATTAACACGTGACACAGAAGCCTATGATATATATAAGTTGATCTGTAACCAAGTTACAAAGGAGGTTAGGCAGGCGAAGGCAGATTACGAGAAATCTTTGGCAAGGGATGCAAAGAAAAACAGCAAAGAGTTCTTTACTTATGTATGTTCTTTACTTATGTTCTTTATTTATGTAGACTCTAGAAGGAAGGGGATGAATCAGATTGGTCCACTTGATATCGATTGGTCAACTGTTGATGATCCTGCTCAGGTAGCTAACAAACTAAATGAATATTTTGAATCGACATTCACACATGAGGAGTCATTCAGTGAGGGGAATGCCAGAGGTATATTCAACTCTGGCAGTAAGCTAGATAATCTTGTAATAACTGAGAGTAAAGTGGAGGAGAAATTGTTGAAGATAAACACAAGAATGGCACCTGGAGTGGATGGGATCTATCCAGTTATATTAAAGGAGGCATCAAGGGAAGTAAGTAAACCCTTAACCATAATTATGAGAGCTTCCTTGGACTCAGGGGAGGTACCCATAGACTGGAGATGTGCAAATGTGAGCCCAATTCACAAAGGAGGACAAAATGCTGACACAAATAATTATAGACGTGTGAGTTTCACTTCTGTTGCAGGAAAATTAATGGAGGCTCCGGTTAAAGAAGCACTGCAGGATCATCTTGACAAGACTTCAGTTATAGCTCGAACACAGCATGGTTTTCTAAGGGGAAGGCTTTCCTGACCAATTTGATTGAATACTATGACGCAGTCACAAAAGAACTGGATGCAGGGAATAACTTTGATATTATATGCTTGGATCTTAGAAAGGCTTTCGATAATGTTGCACATGGAAGACTGCTGCACAAATTTGAGGCAAATTGCTGCTATTGATAAAAAGGGTGGTTGAGGAGGAGTAATCAATGGACACTGCTCATCGTGGACTAATGTTATTATGGAGTCCCTCAGAGTTCAGTGTGGGGTCCATTATTGTTTTCTGATTTATAAATGATACTGATGATGGTATATCAAGCTTAATGTCCACGTCTGCAGACGATACAAAGGTTGGCAGGGTTGTTAAGGACACTACTGATGCTATGCTGCTGCAAGAGGATCTGGAAAGGTTGGGCAGATGGGCTGAGAGGTGGCAAATGAAGTTTAACATTAACAAATGTAAAGTACTACATATGGGAAACACCAACCCCAGAGCAACGTATCAACTCTGTGGTACTACACTGACAGTGGTAGAGAATGAAAAGGACCTGGAGGGTTATTGTGCAGGCAGATATGAAGTTCTCTGAGCAGGGCAGACGGGCTACAAGAGTAGCTCATTGTGTCTTGTCAATGATATACAGGAATTTTTCTAGCAGGGATAAGTAGGTGATTATACCCTTGTATAAGGCAATGGTGAGGCCACACCTTGAGAATTGTATACAGGTCTGCAGGCCTCATTTCAAGAAGGATGTAGAGATGCTGGAACGAGTACAGAGAAAGGCAACAAGATTAGTGAATGGAACAAAAGGTTGCTCTTACGAAGAAAGGCTTAAGTTTTGCAAATTACAGTGTCTGGAGACTAGGCACCGGTGAGGTGATCTGACAGAGATGTATAAAGCCTTGAATGGTTTGAGCATGCTCAATGTCGATGGGATTCCTCCTCTTGCTCAGAATAATCACCTGAGAGGGCATAAATTTAAATTGAGGAAAGACAGATGTAGGATAAATGTGCGGAAATTTGCCTTTAGCCAGCGGGTAGTTGGTTGGTGGAACAGACTTCCATCCCTTGTTTTGAAAGTTGATAGCATAAATAAATTTAAGGCTCAGCTGGACAGGTATTTTGAACGAACGGAGGGGTGAAATGGAAGTGTGTTGTGTTTTTTTTTTTTTTTTTGGCTGATGTTGCATAAGCTTCCTTTCTTGCATCATATGCCTCTACTAATGCTAATCACCTCTATTGTTTAATGTTTTCTTAAAATGTGATAACTTTCATCAACCGGTGAAATACCACCACTTTGCTTATTGGAGGCTTGAAGTGATGAAACCCATGTTTAGTCTCTAGAGCAAAGTTTCCGACATCCCCCTCCCCCCCATACTTCTCCTTAAACCCATGCACGGTACTAAGTACTATAGGTTTTGATACTTTTTGTGTTTGGGGTTTTCATAAAAAAAAAAAAAAAAAACAAGAATGGAAAAGAAGCTCTTTCGGAATGGGAATACCAATTAATAACAGATATCTTCGGAGTTTAAACTTTGCCAATGATCATGTTATCACAAGAAGCTTATGATTTAGAATACATGTTGAGAAAATCACATCTTACATATGACCATCATCATCAGCCATTTTCAATCCACTGCAGGATGAAGGCCTCTCCAGCAACTTTCCAGTTCCTTCTGTTTTGAGCACTGGCCATCCATTTACTACCCAAAAACTCATGAATTTCATCTATCCATCTCCGCCTTTGTCTTCCAGGTTTTCTTCTAGCTCCTCTCGGGTACCATTCTGTTATTTTCTTAGTCCATCTGTCATCATGTCTTCGAGCTATGTGTCCTGCCCAAGACCATTATGTTCTTTAGTTTTGATAAGAATGTCCTTTACTTGAGTTTGCTGCCTAAACCATGTGTTTCTCTTCTTATCTAGCAGTCTGATTCCCAATATAATTCGTTCCATTCTTCGCTGTGTAGTGCTCAGTTTCTCTTCCATTCTTTTGGTGAATGCCCAAGTTTCACTTCCATAAGTCATGGTGGGGAGTATACATTGATTCATCATTTTACGTTTCACGCAAACTGGGATATTGCTCTTCAGTATGTGACTATATTTCTTGAATGCTATCCATCCAAAATTTATTCTTCTCTTGACTTCCAGTCATTTATCATTATTACAGTTAATAACTTGTCCCAGATAAGTATATGACTCCACCTTTTCAATTACTGCTCCTTCAATCATTATTTCCCTTTCCGTGGCATACTTGTTCATCATTACTTTTGTTTTAGCCATATTCATCTTTAGTCCAAAATCCTTACTAACTGTGCATAACTGATTAAGATTTTCCTCTAATTCTTTGGGATCGTGGCTTATGACCACAATGTCATCTGCAAATCGTAAATTGTTTAGGTACTCTCCGTTCACATTGACTCCTTTCTGCGACCAGTCTAATCTTCTGAAAGCTTCCTCAAGGGCAGCAGTAAACAGCTTCGGATATATTGTGTCTCCTTCGAACTCTTTCTCGATTTTAAATTTGCTACTGTCTTTGTCTAGTCTAATAAAGGAGGATTTTCTTCAAAATCATAATATATGGGGTATCTATGCCTTGTCTTTCCAGTGCCCGAAACATTGCCTTATGCTGTATGGAGTTAAATGCCTTTTCATAATCCACAAATGCCAGGCATAATAATGGTGTTTTATATTCATTTACTTTCTCCATTAGCTGCGATATTACGTGAAGGTGATCCATAGTTGAGAATCCCGTCCTAAAGCCAGCTTGCTCTTTCGGTTGATTCTCATCAAGTATTCTTTCTAATCTGCTAGTAATGACCCTTGTGAACAACTTGTAGATGTGGGATAACAAGCTAATTGGTCTATAATTTCCAATTTCTGATTTATCTCCTTTCTTATGCAGCAAAACTATGATTGCGTTATTCCACTGCTTAGGCATCACACCTTTTCTAATGCACTTTGTGAAGAGCCTTGCCAGTTTTTGTGTTATGTCTCTTCCTCCCAATTTTAACAACTCTACAGTAACTTCATCTTCCCCCCGGGCTTTCCGATTCTTCATTTTCTTCAATACATGTTCTACCTCATCAGGAAGAATATCGGGTTTGTTGTATGTGTTGCTACTTTGCAATCCATCTTCCCCACTGCTGGTATCATTCCCTCGCTCCTTGTATAATTCTCTATAGTAGTCTTCTGCTATTTGAATTATGCCTTCTCTGCTGTTTATAAGTACACCGTCGCTATTCTTCAGTTTCAGTATCATTTGTCTTTCTGTATTACTGCTCATGGCTGCTGATTTAAATCCTTTGTTTTCCCTTAATTCTTGTTCTACTTTTCTTGTGTTAAATCTTCTTATGTCCTCTCTGAGTCTCTTTCTAATAGCTTTCCATAACTCAGTATACTCAATTTTCTCCCTGTCAGTGTTTTTCTTGCTCTTCATTTGTCGTCTTTGTTTCATCATAACAAGTGTTTCTTGACTAATTTTTTCTTCTTTGGATATCTGTTTCCCTTTAGGTTTCTTGGGCTTTATCACTTTCAGAAAGTTGTAATATTCCTCGAAGATATCTTGGTCCTGACCAGTCTGCAGAAGCTCAAACTTGTTCTTAAGTTCCAGTACATACTGCTTTTTCTCCTCTTCTGTTATCTCAAAGACCTTTGTATTATTTACTCGAGTCAGTTTTTTCCTTTCCTTTCCTACATCTATATCAAGTGTACATCTTACCATTCTGTGATCACTTCCAACATTTACATTATTCAGGACGGTAACATCATTCACAATATATCTTCTGTTAGTGAGGATGAAGTCGATTTCATTAGTTGTTAATCCAATTGTACTCTTCCATGTCCACTTTCTGTTCACCCTTTTTTTGAAAAAAAAAAAAGTGTTCATTACTGACAGCCCTTGAGATTCTGCAAATTCCACAAGTGTTTCACCTCTTTTATTTCTTTCACCAATTCCATAATTTCCTATAGTTCCTCTTTCTGTGCTGTTTTGCCTTTTTCCAACCTTAGCATTGAAGTCCCCCATAATAATAGTGTAGTGGGTTTTCTGCTTATCTAGAAGACTAGAAGACATATGACCAATGGGGCCTTAATATCAATTTTAAAAAGACAGAATACCTAAGCACAGCAGAACATCCTGATGAATTGAAAGTTACACAGGTCATACATGTAAAACATGTTGACTTTTTCAAATATCTTGGATGTAGATTAACTAAGGAAAGATTGGGGAAAGAGAAAGTTTACAAAAGAGTTCATCAAAGTAGAAAAATTCTTAGTGCCCTAAACTCTATAGGGTGAGACAATAATATCTCCCATAGAACTAAAGAACATATCAGACAGTCTAGCATTAGTAGAGGCATATGATTCAAAAAAACAAGCTTATGCAGAATCAGCCAAAAAAAAAAAAAAAACACTTGCATTTCACCCCTCCGTTCGTTCGAAATACCTGTACAGCTGAGCCTTAAATTTATTTAGACTATCAACTTCCACAACAAGGGATGGAAGTCTGTTCCACCAACCAACTACCCGCTGGCTAAAAGCAAATTCCCACACATGTATCCTACATCTGTCTTTCATCAATTTGAATTTATGCCCTGTCAGGTGATTATTCTGAGCAAAAAGAAGAATCCCATCATCATTGAGCATGCTCAAACCATTCAAGGCTTTATACACCTCAATCAGATTGCATCACAGGTGCCTAGTCTCCAGATACTGTAATTTGCAAAACTTGAGCCTTTCTTTGTAAGAGCAACCCTTTGTTCCATTCACTAATCTTGTTGCCCTTCTCTGTACTCGTGCCAGCAACTCTACGTTCTTCTTGAAATAAGGCATCCAGACCAGTATACAGTACTCAAAGTGTGACCAGACCATTGCCTTATACAAGGGAATAATCACATCCTTATCCCTGCTAGAAAAATTGCTGTATTTCATTGACAAGACACCATAAGCTACTCTTGCCGCCCATCTGCACTGCTCAGAAAACTTCATATCTACCTGCACAATTACCCCCAGGTCCTTTTCATTCTCTATCACTGCCAGTGTAGTACCACACAGTTGATACATTACTCTGGGGTTACTGTTTCCCATATGTAGTACTTTACATTTGTCAATGTTAAACTTCCTTTGCCACCTCTCAGCCCAACTGCTCAACCTTTCCAGATCCTGTTGCAGCAGCATAGTGTCAGTAGTGTCCTTAACAACCCTGCCAACCATTGTATCATCTGCAAACTTGGACATTAAGCTTGATATATCATCATCAATATCATTTATAAATACAGAAAACAATGGACCCAACACTGAACCCCGAGGGACTCCGCTAATAACATTAGTCCATGATGAGCAGTGTCTATTGATTACCACTCTCTATCTTCTTCTTCCCCTCAACCATCCCTGTATCCATAGTAGCAATTTTCCTCCAAAGCCACACTGCTCCAATTTGTGCAGCAGTTTTCCATATTAGCATTAGCATTAGCAGAGGCATATGATGCAAGAAAGCAAGCTTATTCAGCATCAGCCAAAAAAAAAGAAAAAAAAAAAAAAAAAAACCAACCACTACTCCCATTTCACCCCTCAATTCGTTCGAAATACCTGTCCAGCTGAGCCTTAAATTTGTTTAGGCTATCAACTTCAACAACAAGCGATGGAAGTCTATTCCACAAACCAACTGCCCGCTGGCTAAAGGCGAATTTCCGCACATCTATCCGACATCCGTCCTTCCTCAATTTGAATTTATGCCCTCTCAGGTGATTATTCTGAGCAAGAGGAAGAATTCCATCGGCATTGAGCATGCTAAAGCCATTCAAAGCCTTGTACACCTCTATCAGATCACCTCGGCGATGCCTAGTCTCCAGGCTCTGTAATTTGCAAAACTTAAGCCTTTCTTCGTAAGAGCAACCCTTTGTTCCATTCACTAATCTTGTTGCCCTTCTCTGTACTCGTTCCAGCAGCTCTACATCCTTCTTGAAATGAGGCCTCCAGACCTGTATACAGTACTCAAGGTGTGGCCTGACCAATGCCTTATACAAGGGAATAATCACATCCCTGTCCCTGCTAGAAAAATTCCTGTATATCATTGACAAAACACCATGAGCTACTCTTGCAGCTCGTCTGCACTGCTCAGAGAACTTCATATCTGCCTGCACAATTACCCCCAGGTCCTTTTCATTCTCTACCACTGTCAGCGTAGTACCACAGAGTTGATACGTTGATCTCGGGTTACTGTTTCCCATATGTAGTACTTTACATTTGTCAATGTTAAACTTCATTTGCCACCTCTCAGCCCATCTGCTCAACCTTTCCAGATCCTGTTGCAGCAGCATAGTATCAGTAGTGTCCTTAACAACCCTGCCAACCTTTGTATCGTCTGCAAACTTGGACATTAAGCCTGATACACCATCATCAATATCATTTATAAATACAGAAAACAACAATGGACCCAACACTGAACCCTGAGGAACTCCACTAATAACATTAGTCCACGTTGAGCAGTGTCCATTGATTACCACTCTCTGTCTTCTGCCACTCAACCATTCCTTTATCCATAGCAGCAATTTGCCTCGAATGACACACTTCTCCAATTTGTGCAGCAGTCTTCCATGCGCAACAGTATCAAAAGCCTTTCTAAGATCCAAATATATAATATCAAAGTTATTCCCTGCATCCAGTTCTTTTGTGACTACATCATAGTATCCAATCAAATTGGTCAGACAAGACCTGCCCTTAACAAACCCATGCTGTGTCTGAGCTATAACTGAATTCTTGTCCAGATGATCCTGCAGTGCATCTTTAACCAGTGCCTCCATTAATTTTCCTGGAACCGAAGTTAAACTAACAGGTCTATAATTACTTGTGTCAGCCTTTGATCCTCCTTTGTGAATTGGGGTTACATTTGCACATCTCCAGTCCATGGGTACCTCCCCTGAGTCCAAAGAAGCTCTCATAATTATGGCTAGGGGTTTGCTTACTTCCTTTGCTGCCTCCTTTAATATAACTGGATAGATCCCATCCACCCCGGGTGCCTTTTTTTGTTTATCCTCAACAATTTCTCCTCCACTTTCCTCTCAGTTATTAGAAAATCATCTAGCTCACTGCCAATGTTTACTTCACCTACGACATTCCCCTTCCTGAATAACTCCTCATGTGTGAATGTAGATGCAAAATACTCGTTTAGATTGTTAGCCACCTGAGCTGGATCCTCAACTGTTGAACCATCAACATCCAGTGGACCAATCTGATTCATCCCTTTCCTTCTTGAGTTTAAATAGGTAAAGAACTCTTTTCTGTTTTTCTTTGCATCCTTTGCCAAGGATTTCTCATAATCTGCCTTTGCCTGCCTAATCTCCTTTGTGACTTGGTTACAGACCAACTTATATCTATCATAGGCTTCCACGTCACCCATTAATTTGTATGTATCCCATGCATTTTTCTTCTCTGCCATATGTCTCATTAGTTCATCTGACAACCATTTAGGCCTGAACCTTGAACAATATTTCTTGGTTGGTATGTAAAGCCTGGTAGCTTCCAAGATTAGTTCCTTGAATGCTTCCCATTTTGAATTTGCTGTTGGTAACATCATCAGTTGGTCCCACTGTATAGAATTTAAATACTGTCTCAGACCAGCATAGTCTCCTTTACGAAAGCAAAAACCCTTCCCTTTACCTCTGATGGTAGTTACCTCCTTGAGTAAATCCCACTTCAGCACACTGTGATCACTGCCACCCAGTGGTTCATTTATCTGCAGATTCTTAATGCATGAAGAATCACTACTGATAATCAGATCAAGAGTATTACTCCCTCTAGTTGCCTCCCGAACATGCTGGTGTAGAAAACAATCATCCAATAAATCCACAAAAGCCGTGCTAGTGTGTGAGTGACCAACCCACAAATTCCAGTCAATATCTGGGAAATTAAAATCCCCCATTATAAGACTCTCTGATTTACTGGCCCACTCTATTTCCCTGTACAGTATCTTATTATACTCATCAGAGTCATTAGGCCTATAGCACACTCCTACTCTCAATTTTGATTTACCTATGCTTATGTCACACCAAACTGACTCAACACTGCACTGTCCAGCGATGTCAACTGGCTTCACTTCCTTGGATTTTATGTGTTTTTTAACTAATAGCATAACCCTTCCTCCCTTCCTATCCTGTCTATCCTTTCTGTAGACGTTGTACTCCCCAAATTCCAGTTCTGCATTCCTTATATCTGTGTGACACCACGTCTCTGATATCCCAACAATATCTGCCTTTGATGTTTTGAGTAATACCTCAAATTCATCAAATTTATTTACTAAACTCCTAGCATTAGTGCAGCAGAATCAAAAGCCTTTCTAAGATCCAAATGTATAATATCAAAATTATTCCTTGCATCCAATTCTTTTGTGACTGCATCATAGTATCCAATCAAATTGGTCACGCAAGACTTTCCCTTAACAAAACATGCTGTGTGCGAGCTAAAGCCTTGTCTAGACGATCCTGCAATCTTTCTTTAACCAGTGCCTCCATTAATTTTTCTGGAACAGAAGTTAAATTCACAGGTCTATAATCACTTGTGTCAGCCTTTGTCCTCCTTTGTGAATTGGGGTCACATTTGCACATCTCCAGCCTATGGGTACCTCCACTGAGTCCAAAGAAGCTCTCATAATTATGGCTAAAGGTTTGCTTACTTCCTTTGCTGCCTCCTTTAATATAGCTGGATAGATCCCATCCACCCCGAGTGCCTTTTTTATGTTTATCCTCAACAATTTCTCCTCAACTTTCCTCTCAGTTATTACAAAATCATCCAGCTCACTGCCAGAGTTTACTTCACCTCTGGCATTCCCCTTCCTGAATAACTCCTCATGTGTGAGTGTAGATGCAAAATACTCATTTAGTTTGTTAGCCACCTGAGCAGGATCATCAACAGTTGAACCATAAATATCCAGTGGACTAATCTGATTCATTCCCCTCCTTCTAGCGTTTACATAGGTAAAGAACACTTTTCTGTTTTTCTTTGCATCCTTTGCCAAGGATTTCTCATAATCTGCCTTTGCCTGCCTAATCTCCTTTGTGACTTGGTTACAGACCCGCTTATATCTATCATAGGCGTGCATGTCACCCATTGATTTATATGTATCACATGTCTTTTTCTTTTCTGCCATATGTCTAATTAGTACATCTGACATCCATTTAGGCCTAAACTTTGAATAATATTTATTAGTTGGTATGCAAAGCCTAGTAGCTTCCAAGATAAATTCTTTGAATGCTTCCCATTTTGAATTTGCTGTTGGTAACACCATCAGTTGGTCCCACTGTATAGAATTTAAATACTGTCTCAGATCATCGTAGTCACTTTTACGAAAGCAAAAACCCTTCCCTTTACTCCAGATGGTAGTTACCTCTTTGAGTAAATCTCACTTCAGCACACTGTGATCACTGCTACCTAGTGGTTCCTTTATCTGCAGATTCTTAATGCATGAAGAATCACTACTGATAATCAGATCAAGAGTATTACTCCCTCTAGTTGCCTCCTGAACATGCTGATGTAGAAAACACTCATCCAGTAAATCCACAAAAGCCTTGCTAGTGTCTGAGTGACCAACCCCTAAATTCCAGTCAATATCTGGGAAATAAAAATCCCCCATTATAAGACTCTCTGATTTACTGGCCCACTCTATTTCCCCTGTACAGTTTGTTATTATACTCATCAGAGTCATTAGGCCTATAGCACGCTACTGCTCTCAATTTTGATCTTCCAATGCTTATATCACACCAAACTGGCTCGACACTGCACTGTCCAGTGATGTCGACTGGATTTGCTTCCTTGGATTTTATGTGTTTCTTAACTAATAGCATAACTCCTCCTCCCTTCCTATCCTGTCTATCCTTTCTGTACACATTGTACTCCCCAAATTACAGTTCTGGATTCCTTATATCTGTGTGACACCACGTCTCTGATATCCCAACAATATCTGCCTTTGATGTTTTGAGCAATACCTCAAATTCATCAAATTAATTACCAAACTTCTAGCATTGGTGTACACGCAAGTATACATGCACCTGTTCCTATTCTTAGCTACCCTAACATAACCCATGTGTTTACTTGTACCGCTATGACTCCCAGCAGTCTCTGAAGTACCCTGCATCTTGTTTTCCAGGCTGGAAAACAGTGAAAGAATCACTTTCACCTCTGCCAGTGGCTACTGTTAATCTATTAATACTTGTATCCCCCCCGAAGCTAGCAGTTTTCGACCCACCTAACACTGCCTCAACAGCATCAGCAAATATTCTTGCACCCTTTCCATTTAAGTGTATCCCATCCCTGTAGAGGCAATATCTCCTGTTAACATGTACAGACGAGGCTGAAAAAAATTCTACCCCTTGAGCCTTGCGCAATCTTCCCAGGGCCGAATTGATCGGCAAGGCTCTCATCATATACTCAGTCATTAGTGAAATCGGTACTTTGTTATGGATGTGAGGTGTGGACACTGAAAGAGGGTGACAAAAAGAAGCTTAGAGTCCTGGAGATGGATTACCTACAGTGGAGTACTAGGGTGTCTGGCTAGAGAGGATAACAAATGAGGAAATAAGAAGACATATGCATGCAGATGAAGATATTATAGAACGAATAGAAAATAGGAAGTTGAGATGGTTTAGGCATCTGCTGCGTATGAATGAAGTGAGATGGCCTAAAATTATATATCAGTGGATACCACAAGGGAAGTGACGGCGAGGATGCCCTAGAAAAACATGGAAGGAAGGTGCACTATCAGCCAAACATAGTCAAACATAGATAGAGGTCTAACACCCTAAACAGGTAAATAGTATTTTTCCCTCATCAATATTTACTGTTATAGAATCATATTATATAAACTAACAGAAGTGTCTACAGTGAACTCCATATTGTAACTAGTCCTAACAGTTTCGGTTATAATGTGAAGCAGGTAACACTGGGAAATCTTCAATAATGAAATTACCTATCAGGATAGAATATTATATTTCAATATAGTAGAAAGTCTTATATCAAGTGTGAGCTCTTCTTTTCACAGTTCTTTGACTGTAAATGATGGTTATTCAATTTTAAGTGCCAAATGCCAGGATTGCAGAAATTAAATAAAACTTGCCATAATGAAAAAAACTCAGTTTCTGAGCAAGTGGGTAGATACCTGGGAAAGTATTACAACTGAGGGCTTGAGAGATAATCAAGTGTCCAGTAATGTGCTAAATGACATTCTCATTTACCCTATGAATATATCATCAGATGAAAATTGCTCTGCTTCACCGTGAGTTATTTTATTGAGATTCAAATTGTAAGGGACACATTTTCTATTATAAATAAGCTGAAATGGAGCCAGAGTATGTCTACCTGAGCACATTACAATTAATCATGCTAAAGGATGTGTGATTATACATGTAGGTACCAGAATTTAAATCCTCAGCAAACTGAGAATATGGATAAATAAGGATATTATAAATTAGATGTCAGTTCTTAAGGGAAACTAAAGAAGTGTGATTATACATGTAGGTACCAATATTTAAATCCTCAGCAAACTGAGAATACAGTACAGAAGTATAGGTCATGCTGTAAAAATGTCATGAATCAAATGAAAATTTCCTTCTGTCAGCAATTCTGCCGAATTATTTCCAAGAAATCTGAAATTAATTAAGGGGCTAAAGTTATCAAGTCTGTCAATTAATTCCAGACTTCATAGACTCTACAAAATTATGAAGGGAAGTTATTCCCGGCTTGGCCTGTTCTAATAGTAAATTTAATTTATTTAATAGAGTTAGTATTCGTTTGAACAGAGGAACAAGAATCCTTCCTGAAGTCACAAAAGAAATTCAAGAGACATACATCAAGATTCCATTTGCAACCATTTCAAGAACATTTGTTAGAGACCGCAATACAAGACATGCATGGGTAAAGATATATTGACCGAAATAAAATAAAAACAATAAAAAGCAAAAAATTTAACCTGTTTATACCGAAATGCCAAACTGAATGAATTTCACAGCTATTAAAAGCTTGTAAAGCTGTAATGTGGGGCCTACCTGAGATGTGGTCATCTTGAAATAGTGATGAGGAATTTTACAGCAGTAATTTTAATTCAAGAGAGAGAGAGATAGGGAGTAGCATGTGGGGGGGGGGATATAAATCTTACCAAAAATCAACTGAAAGTAGTCAGAGTGCTACAAGAGTCTGGTTAAGCTCAAGCGGATGAAGAATCAAAACAGTGAAATGTCCAGCGATATCATAAAGTTAATACAGGTTCATGACTGTAGGGAATATAATAAAAATCTGTTTAGGCAACTTGAATGCGCTAAAAAAGGTTGAATGCCTCATTACTCATTTGGATGCCTCATTTGTTCAAGGTTTACACATAGTGGGAACAGTTTTTAGAACAACCCAATTATTTACGTCAGACCAGCAGAAGAGGCTCAAATATCCTTGATTTAGCATTAGTAGAAGCATATGATGGAAGAAAGCAAGCTAATACGACATCATCAAAAAAAAAATAAATAAATAAATAAAAACTTCCCATTTCATCCATTCATTTGCTCCAAAATTTGTCCATTTCTTCCTTAAATTTATTTAAGCTATCAACTTCCACAACAACAGATGGAAGTTTTTTCCAGCAATAAACTACCTGCTGGCTAACAGCAAATTTTCGCACTTCTGTTCAACAATTGTTTCCTCAATTTCAGTTTATGTCCCCTTAGGTTTGTAATCTGGGCAAGAGGTAGGATTCTATCAGAATTGAGCCTGCTCAAACCAT
Organism: Mastigoproctus giganteus; assembly: GCF_048544385.1. Lineage (NCBI taxonomy): Eukaryota > Metazoa > Arthropoda > Arachnida > Uropygi > Thelyphonidae > Mastigoproctus > Mastigoproctus giganteus. The sequence goes on from NC_143583.1 coordinate 219,524,508, forward strand.
TCAAGCCTTATACACCTCAATCAGACCACCTCGCAGGTGCCGATTCTCCAGATGCTACAATTTGCAGAACTTAAGCCTTTCTTCATAACAGCATCCCTTTGTTCCCCTCAACTGTCTTGTTGCCCTTCTCTATACTCATTTTAGCGACTCCACATCCTTCTAAAATGAAGCCTCCAGACCTGTACGCAGTATTCAAGGTGTGGCCTAACCATTGTCTTATACAAAGAGATAATCACCTCCTTATCCCTGCAAGCAAAATTCCTGTAAATCATTGACAAGATCCAATGACGTGCTCTGGCTGCCTGTCTGCACTGCTCAGAAAACTTCATATCTGACTGCACAATTACCCACAGGTCTCTTTCATTCTCCACTACCCTAAGTGTAACACCATACAGTTGGAACATTTCTCCAAGATTACTGCTACCCAAATGAAGTACTTAGCATTTGTCAATGTTAAACTTCAGTTACCACTTCTCAGCCCATCTGCTCAACTTTTCTAGATTCTGCTGCAGTAGCATACTGTCATCACTGTCATTAACAACCCTGCCAACTTTTGTATCATCTGCGAACTTAGACATTAAACTTGAGATACCTTCATCAATACCATTGATAAATATACAAAACAACAATGGGCCCAACACCAAACCCTGGGGGATGCCACTAATAACATTAGTCCAAAAATAACAGCGTCCATTGATTACAACTCTGTCTTCTCCCACTCAACCACCCTTTTATCCATTGCAGCAACTTGCCATACATAAGATACCACTCCAATTTGTCCACATGATCCTGCAATGCTTCTTTAACCAATGATTCCATTATTTGCCCTGGAACAGACGTTAAACTAACAGGTCAGTAATTACTCATATTACCCTTTGATTCCCCTTTGCTCATAATTATGGCTAAGGGTTTGCTTACATCCTTTGCCACCTCCTTTAAAATAACTGAATAGATCTCATTGTAGGTTTCACTTCAACAATTTCTCCTCTACTTTGCTCTCAGTTATTACAAAATCATTTAACTCCCTGTTAGAGTTAGATAAACATCTGGCCTTCCCCTCTCGGAATAACTCCTCATGTGTAAATGTAGATGCAAAATACTCATTCAGTTTGGCAGTTATCTGAGCAGAATCATCTACAGTCAAACCATCAATATCAAGTCTACCAATTTGATTCATCTCCTTCCTTTTAGAGTTTATATAAGTAAAGAAATCTTTGACGTTTTTCTTTGAATTTTTTGGCAAAGATTTCTCATAAACTGCCTTCTCTTGCCTAACCTCCTTTGTGACTTGATTACAGACTAGCTTATATATGCCATAGGCTTCTGTATCGCCTGGTAATTTATATGCGTCCCATGAATTGTTCTTCTCTGCCACAAATCTTATTACTTCATTTGACATGATTTGTTCTTTACTAAGGATCCAAGTAGAATCCCGAAATCCATAGGGTTTGAAAAAAATCTATTTATGTGATGTCTCTTTAACATGTTTCCCTGCACCTATCTATCCAATCGTCATAGACTGACAATCATTTTTTTCATGAAATTTTAATGGCTACTATGCTTACTAAATAAATAACATTTCTTTTTATTTATTGAAGTAGCTACATTCAATAAATTTCAAAATTACTAAATTTAACTGTCATCCTGCTTGTTCTCCCGACATGTGGTCTTTATTTTATGAATAAAAGTATGAATACATATGAATACAAGAAGCAGTGTACTGCTAGTTTGGTCATAATCATTTTTCTCTGATCATGAGTTAAAAATGTTTGTATAAATGAATGTTTCAGAAAACTAAATAACTCAGACGGATCTGCCTCCTATGACTCAGCTCTAATGAAATATGCTGAGGTTAGAAGAGATGTAAATTTTAGAGTCAAGCATCTTGATTATGGGGATAGTCAAGGAGGATGTAATTCAATGTCAGTAGGGTGAGACAATGACTACGTGGAGGTGGAGGATCCTCGCCCGGCAACACATGCCCAATGCGTGTCCTTGAAAGAACAACTTCCTGTCCGTTTAACACGGAACTACAATTCCAGTGTTCTGACATTTTCTTTATTTGAAAGAGCTTATTATGAGTTTCTTGATTCCAGAGTTTGTTGTTGCCCACTGATCAACACACAGCTGCTGGATAATGGTTTGTAATCTATATAAAAGGACTAGGGCAGATGAAAACACAAAGTTGAATGGATTTTTAGCTGCTGGACCTGCCTTTTCATTTCTGTGGATTCCAGAATGCCTAAGAATCCAGCAGAACCTTTCCATTATCTGTTTTTCATTCTGCGAGATTAGAATTAGTAGAGGCATATAATGCTAGAAAGAAAAGCTTATACAGTATTAGCCAAAAAAAAAAAAAAAACAGTTTCACACAACCACTCTCTATAAAAGCTTGTCCAGTTCTTCCTTGAATTTATTTAAGCTATCAACTTCCACAAAAACAACAGATGGAAGTTTGTTCCAGCAATCCACAACCTGCTGGCTACAGGCAAATTTCCACACATCAATTCTACAACTGTCCTTCCACAATTTGAATTTATGTCCCCACAGGTTCATAATCTGAGCAAGAGGAAGAATCACATCAACATTGAGCCTATTCAACCCATTCAAGGCCTTATACACCTCAATCAGATCACTTCACAGGTGCCAGCTCTCCAAATGCTGCAATTTTCAGAACTTAAGCCTTTCTTGGTAAGAGGACCATTTCGTTCCCCTCACCAACCTTGTTACCCTTATCTGTACTCCTTCTAGTAACTCTACATCCTTCCTAAAATGAGACCTCCAGACTAGTACGCAGTACTCAATGTTCAAGGCATAGCCACATTGCCTTATCCAAAGGGGTAATCACTTCCTTATCCCTACTACAAAATTCCTGTATATCACTGACAAGATCCCATGACCTGCTCTGACACCTGTCTGCACTGCTCAGAAAACTTCATATCTGACTGCACAATTACTCCCAGGTCTTTTTCATTCTCCACAACCCACCACACAGTTGGCACGTTTCTCTGGGGTTACTTCTACCAATAGGCAGTACTTTGCGTCTGTCAAGGTTAAACTTCAGTTGCCACTTCTCAGCCCATCTGCTCAAATTTTCTAGATCCTGTTGTACTGCCATTACTGTCATTAACAACCCTGCTAAACTTTGTATCATCTGCAAACTGGGACATTAAGCCTGATATACTTCATGAATATTATTGATAAATACAGAAAACAACAATGGGTCCAACACAAAACCCTGGGGAGACTCCACTAATAACATTAGTCCACGAAGAGCAGTGTCCACTGATTAACACTCACTCGACCATCCCTCTATCGATTCTAGAAACTTGCCCTTAAGGTCATATGCTCCAATTTGTACAGTAGTCTTCCAGGTGCAACTATCAAAAGCTTTTCTGAAATATAATTATATTATATGAAAATTACTTTTTGCAAGTTGCTTTGTGACCACATCATACACTGGTGTGCAAAACTTAAGGACCAACACTATTTCTAAAGGTTACAACCACAAAATCTTTACTTAAGGTACTCTTTACTGATGAGAGTAGATTCAGTCTTAAGCAGCGATTCTAGACATCATCTAATCTGGCGAGAGGTTGGCACATGGTATCACCCCCACAAACATCACTGAAAGGGATCGATATGGCGGTCAAGGTGTTCTCGTCTGGGGAGGCATTATCTTGGATGGACGTACACAACTCCTGATACCAGAAGGCGATACTGTAACTGGAGCATGCTACTGTACTGAGGTAATCCTTCCCAAAGCGCATCTATTCCGAGGTGCCATTGGCCCCGAGTTCATGTATGATAACGCCACACCCTATTGCACTGCAGCTGTGATATGCTTTTGTATCACATGTGATATGCTTTTGTATCACATGTGATATGCTTTTGTATGAAAGTGAAGACATTATTCGTATGGATTGGCCTGCCCATTCCTTCGATCTAAATCCTATCAAACACATACGGGATGCTCTCGAAAGATGCCTAGCAGCTCGTCCACACCCACCAGAAAATGTTCACCAGCTGAAGATGATGCTGACAGAGAAATGGGCGATGTTACTGCAAGAACTTATCAATGACACTGTTCTAAGTATGGACAGGCAGTGCAAAGACTGCATCGACATTAGGGGTGGCCATAAATCCTACTGAGGACCACCTCTTCCCTTTGTTCCATCTTTGGCAGTGATGCATCTGTATCATGGCAGCCAGTGCTATGTTACCATTTTTTGAATAAAGTTCCTCTGTACCGTTTTGTTTCCATTGCTGTGCCAGTGTTGTTTCCTTCATCATTTCTGTACCTCACTAGGTTCCTTTGGTATGCTTTTCCCATATCCAGGCCACTCCTATAAGAAGCTACAGGTGAAAACCTGACTGGTCCTTAAATTTTGCACACCAGTGTAGTATCCAATCAAATTTGTCAGACAAGACTTCCCCCTTAACAAACCCATGCTGTGTCTGAATTAATTGTACAGACTTGTCTAGATGATCCTGCAATGCTTCTTTAACCAGTGTCTCCATTATTTTCCACAGAACAGAAGATAAACTAACAGGTCTGTAATTACTCATGTCACCCCTTTGATCCCCCATTGGAAATTGGGGATACATTTGCACATCTCCCGTCCATGTGCCTCCCCTGAATCCAAGGTTGCTCTCATAATTATGGCTAAGGGTTTGCTTACTCCTTTGCCACCTCCTTTAATATAACCGGATAGATCTCCAGGTACCATGCTTATGTATAACTTCAACAATTTCTCCTCCACTTTGCCCTCATATATTACAAAATCATTTAGCTCCCTGCTAGAATTTGAGAAGCTTCTGGTCTCCACTTTCCTACAGAGTTCCACATGCATGCATGTAAATGCAAAATACTCGTTCAGTTTTTCAGCTATCTGAGCAGGATCATCAAACAGTCGAATCATCGATATCAAATGGACTACCTGATTCATCCCTTTCCTTCTAAAGTTTGTATAATAAAGAGGTCTTTGCATCCACTGCCAAATATTTCTCGTAATCTGTCTTTGCCTGCCTAACCTCCTTTGTGACTTGATTACAGACTAGCTTATATCTACCGTGGGCTTCTGTGTCACCTGATAATTCATATGTATCTTGTGCATTTTTCTTCTCTGCCACAAGTCTCATTAGTTCATCTGACATCCATTTAGGGCTAAACCCAGGACAGTATTTCTTAGTTGGTATGAAAAGCCTAGTAGCTTCCAAGGACGATTCCTTGAATTCTTCCCATTTATAATTTTCTGTTGGTAACATCAACAGTTGGTCCCACTGTATAGAATTTAAAAACTGTCTGAGACTACTGTAGTCACCTTTATGAAGGCAAAAATCCTTCCCTTTACCCATAATAAGTTCACTGTGATCACTGCTACCTAGTGGTCCCTTTATCTGCAGCTTCTTAATGCATGAATAATCACTGCAGTGCTGATGATCAGATCAACAGTATTACTTCCTCTTGTCCCTTGAACATGCTACTGTAGAAAACAACCATTCAATAAATCCACAAAAGTGTTACTAGTGTGAAAGTGACCAACTCACAAGTTCCACTGAATATTTGGGAAGTTAAAATCCCACATTATAAGACATACTGATTTACTGGCCCACTGTATATATTTGTACAACTGTTCATTGTACTCATCACAGTTATTAAGCCTCTAACACACACCCCTACTTTAAATTTTGCTTTCCCAGTGCTTATGTCACACTAGTCTGAATCAACATTGCATTGTCCATCTATGTCAACTGGATGCACTTCCTTAGATTTTATGTATTTCTTAACTAACAGCATAACCCCTCCTCCTCCTTTTCTATCCTTTCTGTACACATTTTACTCCCCATATTCGAATTCTGCACTGCTTATATCTGTGTGACACCAAATAGGAAAGCGACCCAATAATATTCACCCTTAATGTCTTGACCAGTACTTCAAATTCATCAAATTTAATTACCATAAGCCTAGCACTGGTGTCAAATCAAATGTGTTCTGATTAATTTCAAAATAGGGTGGGAGTAGCGATATTTGTGTTGTAATGCAGTTACTACACACAATGAATCAGTATATATTTTAATCTCTTCATTAGGGAAGTTGCTGATTAAATAACTATTTTGAAGTTCAATGATGTAAATACTGCAATGAGATAAAGGAGATTTGGAGATAATGCACGTTTAGAGAACCACTGCTGCACCAACATACATCAGATTTCAATCCATCAATATATATATATATACAGGGTGTCTCAAAAATATTCGTACAAATATTTAGAGGAGGTAGGTAACATCAAAAAGAATGTGAATCGCATAGGAACCCATAACCGGAAACGTCACGGGAAAGTAGTAGCAGAGGCACAAGAAGCAGAAATGACACAAGACAGTAATTAGTGGCAAACATTTATTTGACATAATATTAACAATGGAGTACGAGATGGATGCATATCATGATGTTACAACAGATGCTCGAAGATTCCACCATGAGATGCGATGCATGCGTGACACCGACGCAGCATGGATTGGCGGACACGGTTGAACACACCTGGAGTTTCTTTAACAGTAGCAGCAGTGCAGACAAGTCTTGCCACAAGATCCATTTCCATCTCCACAGGCGATTCATACACGATAGATTTCAGGGACCCCCCCGGAATGAAATCAAGGCTCGATAAACCTTCCATAATGGGCAGGTGCCCCGTCATGTTGAAATCAAATGTTGCATCTCACATTTGCTGAAACATCATCAAATAACCCTGGTAGAACTTGTTCAAGAAAGATCCGATATTTAGTGGAGTTCATGCGGGATGGTAACAGGTATGGGCCGACTAAGCGGTCACCGACCATACCTGCCCACACATTTATTGTGAAGCGATGTTATGCCGCATGGGGCGTACACTGTTTGGATTGTCGTGAGCCCACACATGAGCATTGTGCTGATTGAATAAGTCTTCCCGAGTGAAATAAGTCTCATCTGTGAACAAAACATAGGTTGGAAAATTCAAGTCTTGAACACTTTCTTAGGGAAACCACTGCGCAAAAGCTACATGTGCAGGATGATCTTGGGGGAGCAGTAACTGAACCCTTTGGAGATGAAAGGGGTCTAAGAAATCGTCTTGCCAGACATGCTGTACACTGCAACGAGACACTCCTAAGGCAGAGGCAACGGCACGTGTGCTGGTAGTAGGATTATTCTGGACGGCATTTGGCACACTTTCTTTCATGGCAGGAGTTCATGTCGAACGTGGTCTGCCCGCACTACTCCTGTTACCTCTAAATGACCCATAATCGCACAAATTTTGATGCACATGCACAAACAAACGGTGGTCCGGTACATCTCTGTCTAGGTAGCGTTCTCCATAAATTCGTTGAGCGGCTCGTCCATTGCCCTCTGCTAATTCATACACTAGATGCATGTCTGCCTGCTCACAGTTCGTATATTGATGCATGTTCTTCGTGCGGCGACTACTGCTTGAATGAGTAAACCAGAAATTTTCCCTCTCGCAAACTGATGAACAGCGTCGTCTACCGACTTACAGTGACATTTCCAGTTATGGGTTCCTATGCGATTCACTTTCCTTTAGATGTTACCGACCTCCCCTAAACGTTTGTACCAATATTTTTGAGACACCCTGTATATACATATATATATATATTGGTGGATTGAAATCTGATGTATGCTGGTGCTGCAGTGGTAGATTTGCTGATGCATAAGCTGACTGCAGCTCTGTATAAGCTGGTTGTTCAGTGCCTATTTTATTTTTGCCAAAAATAGTCATCACATAATGGTTTGAATGTAGCTCCATTCTTCCAGTGTTCTAGTGGATATTGTTTAGTGGGAGACTCCAGTTCTGCATTAGATTTTTCAATCTGATTGCAGATTAAAATATCTAATGTACAATTGGATTGTTTATTTTCATATGGTTTATTCCTATAATAGTTTAAAAAAGACAGGATAAAGAAGTAAGACCAGATAGGATGAGAGAGATACCTTTAAAGTTTAGCTGCATATGTAAAAGAAAGCATCTCTTTCCAAAGGGATAACAAAGATTCACGTGCACCCATATATAAACTATGGACTGGTGAAGTTCAGAAGATATCCAAAACTATTATAAGGGCATTATGTTGCTAAATTTTCTAACTGAGTCATATACAGTCACACCATAGTCTAAAATGGATCAGATTATGGTTTGGTAGAGGTGAAGAAGAGAAAACTGGTCAGCTCCCTATGACATGGCACAGAGTAGTCTTAAGGATATACATTTTCTCAGACATACAGTGTACATAACATATGTGTTTTAGGCAGTGCTTTTTTTGTAAGAAAAAAAGGTGCGGGAACTCATATCTTGTTAATCTGTTATTAAAAAAATTATACATTCAGTTCTTAACATAACTTTGATTTATTGTATTTAAGGCAAATATTCATAGTAAATTCCAAAGTTTTGTCCAATTCTCGTCCGACAAATCTTCTCAACTCCTTTCCTTGCTGTTAGTATCTATGGCCGAATATCGTCCTCTGAGTAACCACAGATCAACGTACTTTGAAGAATCAAAAAGTCTTACAGGTGGTCTGACAAGTTTGATGAAAAAAAAAAAAGTGCTGAAATTGTCTTAGTCTTCAACAAAGCTCTTGTTGGGGTGGCAATTAGATTCATCTGCGAAAACCCACGTTCACATTCACTTGAAGAAATGGGAATGGTATTCAGAGTCCATATCAAATGCAACAGTTTTTCTGGATAGGTCTTTTCGAGAATATATTCACGGAATCCACGAACCATTTCTCTTTCATTTAGTTGCAGTCTGATTGACAAGTTTCTAATTTCCACTTCTCCAAATGTCAGCTGAGTATTAACATCTTCAGGCCAATGTTTTTGATCAAGTACGCGAGACCAATACGTCAACTCATCGTCTTTGCTATCAAGCAATCTTTTTTCGATTGACTCTTTCAATTTTGTATAAAATGTACTTGGGTCAATGGGAGGATCCTTTCTTGAATCTTTTTCGTGAAGTAAAACTCCACGAAAGCAAAGATCACGTACAGCAGCAAAAGCGCATTTATAATAGGGCCCAAAGTTCTGTCTTCTTTCTTCAAAAACTTGTACCAGTACTTTTATTTTCTTATTTGCCTTGTACAGGTCCATGTTACGGTCCTGTAGGTCCAAACTTAATTCTGATAATTCTTGGAGAGCGTCATACATCAATCCTAGGTCCAATAAAAATTCTGTAGATGTGATTTTTCTTTTCAAGCCATCATAAGTGCATTTATCATTTTTATCTCTTGTAGGATCATGCATTGCTTCTTCAAAATAATACACAAGGGATTCAAAATTATTCCACACAGCCAAAACTGTACGCAAACTAGATGACACCCATCGGGTACTTAAAATTCTTCCAATTTTCAGCAGCTCAGCCCCCAGTAATTCTGCACATAAATGTAACTCTCCACTATTCTTTGCCGAAGCATGGTATATGACGTAAAGTTTATCAATAAATGATTTGAATCTATTTATTCCTGAAGTTTCCTTGACAGCATCACCTACTGATAATTCTAGTCTGTGATTAGCACAATGCCAAACTATAATAGAAGGAAAACGTTCTGACAGCAATTTTTTCACTCCACTTTTACACCCTAACATCACAGTAGCGCCATCGCACGCCAGAAAAACCAAATATTTTTTTAAATAATCTTCTGTCATCCCATAAAAGTGAAGACATTGGAGTAAGGAATCAAATACTCCTTCTGCCATTACTTTTTCAAGTTCTACCAAGTCCAAAAACAAATTTATCGGTGAAATCATTCCAACACCTTCAATACAGCATCAAACATATACTATGAGGGTAGTTTTTTTGCTTATTGTGTGGTTGATTCATCAATTATCAATGAAATTTTATTATTGGATTGAACAATTTCTTTAACCACAGTTTTCCTCATTTCTTCACTTGTATGGTTAACAAATGTTAATACACACATTTGTAGAATGAAGAATACGACCAATTTCAACTCCGTTCAGTTCTTGCAGATCAATTTCAGTTTCAAAATGATGGAATGATTGATTTTCCTTTGCTACTTTATATGCAGTTCGAAAAATTTTTGCAGTTATTATTTTTTCGTGAGATAATGACCTTAAAAAAATCATTCTCAAGAGTCATTTTTTCACTTTCAGCAACTATTTTTAATGCTGCTTTATGTGCAGCAGATTCTCTGTGATAAAATTTTTTTTTTCGAAGTGAGCTCAACTGTTGCTTCCTATCTTTGGCAGAATAGGTTATCTCGTTGTTGGACCATTCTTTGGAAAGTTTCATTCTCATTTTCGTTTCAACTCCAAGAGTTCCAACTTTTCTACAAGGCATACAGCCAAGTTTCCTTTTGCAAACACAGAGCCATTCATTTTTCAAGCAAAAATAATTTTTTTGATCATAGGTCCAGCAGTCCGGCCAGTCATTTGTAGTTTGGCTTTGCTTCTCAAGATCAGATTCAGAAATATCAACAGGTGTCATTATTTTCGTGCGTTCTGTCATTGTGTCTGTTAATATTCTGGCCTTTTTATTAGCAGGACAGGTGGTTGAGAAGTAATTAGTAATTTTTTTCATTTTTAAATTTGGGGTCACACTTTTACACTAAAAATTAAATAAAAACTATTCAATTCACCAACGATTTTTTAAAATAAAGAAATTATTTACCTTTTGCAGGTAGTCAATCACTGTACACACACCCACACACGTCAGTTGTGTAACAAAACATAACAATCACCACCCGCAGTAAGCACTCAGCGTGCGACCACATGACCAATCACAAGCCGAGCAGTGCCATCACAACCAGCGCAGACGAAGTACGCATGCATCAAATTTGACACACACAAGCAGCCTGCATGCACCGTTTTAATGATTTTGCCACCGACCTGCTATGCTGGACAGGGTGATTCAAGTCCACATGGACCAAACATCAAATTTTCAAAAGTTACTTTTAAAACTTGGAAAATCTGTCAAAAAAAGGTGCCGGAACGCCGTTCTGGTGCGTTCTATGACAAAAAAGCACCGGTTTTAGGGAGCTTAATTTCTTATCTAATATAGCCTAGGAATCTGAACTTGTCATTTAGTGATAAGTATAACTTGTCATTCAGGGTATAACATGATTCCACAAATACAATCTGGATCAGGGTGTATTCTGTGATTCTTGCAGAAATGTACAGCAAATGTTTTTGGTAGAATCAGTCGGTAATCGACTGAAAAATAGTGGAACAGGAATGGAAAAAATAAAGGAATAGGACCAAGATATGTCTGCAAGGGGCAAAAGTTGATGACATTGCGGTGCAGATATCATATTTTAAGGACAGAAAAGGTGATATCATTGTAGAAGTTCGCACTAATGGCATTAAGCGTAGGAGATCTGCAGATTTACTAACAAGTACAGGTTAATGTTGAAAAAAAGTTGTGAATTAGGGTTAAATTTGAAAGTATCTGCAATCCTGCCGAGACACAATAGGAGAGAGTATATGATGACAGCTTTGTCAATCAATTCGGCTCAGAAGAGTTATAAGGGTTGACTGAGGAATTAATGCCAGAGCACTTAATACCTTAATTCCCCCAAAGTGATTCTTGCACTGCTTCTATTAGAATGAGCAGCAACCTGGAAAGCAAGGTGCGGGGGATTTCAAGGACTGCTGGGAGTCATCATGGAACAAGTAAACACATGGACTGTTTTAGGATAACTAAGAGTAAAAACAGGGGCATGTATACTTGCATGCACACCAATTCTAGGGTATAGTAAATAAATTTGATAACTTCAAGTGCTTGCTGGTCAAGACATCTAAGGAGGATATTGTTGGGATATCAGAGCCGCAGTGTCACACAGATATAAGCAGTGCAGAACTGTAATTTCAGGAATACAATGAGTACAGAAAGGATAGGCAGGATAGAAAGAGAGGAAGGGTTATGCTGTTAGTTAAGAAACACAAAATCTAAGGAATGACATTGGTGGACAATGCAATGTTGAGTTAGTTTGGTGTGACATAAGCATTGGGGAAACAAAAATGAGAGGAGTGTGTTATATGTCTAATAACTCTGATGAATACCAGAAAGAGTTGTACAGAGAAATAGAGTAGGCCAGTAAATCAGAATGTCTTATAATGGAAGATTTTAACTTCTCACCTATTGGCTGAAACTTATAGGTTGGACACTGACACTCCAGTAAGAATTTTGTGAATTTATTGGATGATTGTTTTCTATAGCAGCATGTACAAAAGGCAACCAGAGGGACAATACTCCTGATCTGATTATCAGTAGTGATTATTCATACATTAAGAACTGCAGATAAAGGAACTACTAGGTATCAATGTTCACAGTGTACTGATGTGGGATTTACTAAAAGATGTATCTACTATTAGGGGTAAAGGGAAGGGTTTTTGCTTTTGTAAAGGTGACTACAGTGGTCTCAGACAGTTTTTAATTTCTATACAGTGGGATCAACTGATGATGTTACCAACGGCAAATCTAAATGGGAAACATTCAAGGAATTAATCTTGAAAGCTACTAGGCTTTTTATACCGATAAAGAAATATTGTTCAAGGTTTAGGCCTAAATGTAGATCAGATGAACTAATTAGACTCATGGCAGAGAAGAAAAATACATGAGATGCATATAAATTATCAAGCAACACAGAAGCCTACGTTAGATATAAGCTAATTTGTTCTCAAGTCACAAAGGAAGTTAGGCAAACGAAGGTAGATTATGATAAAACTTTGTCATTTTTCTTTGGCAAAGGATACAAAGAAAAACACCATGGACTTCTGTAAAGAAATTCTTCCTTATATTAACTCTAGAAGGAAAGGGATGAATGAGATTGGCCAACTTGATATCGATGGTTTGACTATTCATGATCCTGCTCAGATACTGAAAAACTGAATGAGTATTTTACATCTAACTTATCAAAGCTAACTTATCTAACTTATCAAATGCTAACAGAGAACTAAATGATTTTGTAATAACTGAGAGCAAAGTGGAGGAGAAACTGTTGAAGTTAAACATAAGAAAGGCACCTGGTGTGAATGGGATCTATCCAGTTAAATTAAAGGAGACTGCAAAGGAAGTAAACGACCCTTGGTCATAATTATGAAAGCATCCTTGTACTCGGGGAAAGTCCCAAGCACTGGAGATGTGCAAATGTATCCCCAATTCACAAAGGGAGGATCAATCAAAGGGTGACATGAGTAGTTACAGACCTATTCATTTAATTTATGTTCTGGGGAAATGGTTAAAAAAACATAGCAGGATGAACTAGACAAGACTGTAGTAATAATTCAGATACATAGCATGGGTTTGTTAGGGGGAAGTCCTGTCTGACTAATCTGATTAGATACTATGATGTGGTGACAAAGGAACTGGATGCAAAAAAAAAAATTGATATTATATAATTGGATTTCAGAAATCTTTTGATTTTCTTGCACATGGAAGCCTACTGTACAAACTGGAACAGTTTGGTATTAAGGAAAAATTGTAGCTATGGATGAACTAATGAGTGGGAGAAAACAGAGAATGGTAATCAATGGACACTGCTCTTTGTGGACTAATTTTCTTAGTGGAGTTCCACAGGGTTCAGCTTTAGGCCCACTGATGTTTTGTATATTTATCAATGATATTGATGGAGGTATATCAGGCTTAGTGTCCAAGTTTGCAAATGCTGGCAGGGTTGTTAATGACAATAATGATAGTAAAATAATGATAGTATGCTACTGCAACAGGATCTAGAAAAGTTGGTCAAATGGGCTGAGAAGTGGCAACTAAAGTTTAACATTGACAAATGCATGGTACTGCCTAAGAGTACCAGCAACCTCAGAGTAACGTACCACCTGTGTGGAACAGCATTCAGAGTAGTGGAGAATAAAAAGACCTGGGGGATGCAGTCAGATATGAAGTTTTCTGAGCAGTGCAGAGATGCTGCCAGAGCAGCTCATGGGGGTTTGTCAATGATATACAGGAATTTTGGAGTTTGTCAATGATATACAGAAATTTTTGGGTTTATCAATGATATACAGGTGATTATTCCTTTGTATAAGACAATGGTCAGGCCCCACCTTGAGTTCTGCACACAGGTCTGGAGGCATAATTTTAGGAAGGACGTAGAGCTGCTGGAACGAGTATAGAGAAGGGCAACGAGATTAGATTGGTGAGTGGAACAAGGCATGGGTGTTACCAAGAAAGGCTTAAGTTCTGCAAAATGCAGCATCTGGAGACTAGACACATTCGAGTTGATCTGATCGAGGTGAATAGATTGAGCAACTCGATGCTGATGGGATCCTTCCTCTTGCTCACATTACGAACCTGAGGGGGCATAAATTCTAATTGAGGAAAGACAGTTGTAGAATAGATATATAGAAATTTTCCTTTAGCCAGCGGGTAATTGATTGCTGGAAGAAACTTCCATCTGTCATTATGGAAGTTTATATCTTAAATAAATTCAAGGAAACAGGACAAACTTTTAGAGCAAACGGATGGGTGAACTGGGAAGTGGGGTTTTTTTTTTTTTTTTTTTTGGCTGACGCTGTATAATCTTGCTTTCTTGCATTATATGCCTCTACTAATGCTAATACTAATGCACAGTTTGCCATACATCAAATCCAAGACTGTGCAGCTCCATACAGATCGTCAATGTACTATGGGTGTTCCTGTGGTCTCTTGGATCTGCTCTGTGATGTTTTGCACAAGAAATAATTTTTTGAGCCACAATATATTTTTTTTGGAGGTTCAGACAGGTTTCTAAATTTGTGTGCACAGAAAGGTTACTGATGTGGCATTCAGTCATCATTCCATTATGAATCAATGATCCACACACTTCTTTCCAATGTATTGCTATTGCTGTGCAGACAGACCCATGAGATTTACATATGTATGTATAAGCAAATATGCATGGAGACTTCTGGCACTTTAGACAATATTCGTGGAAGAACTAAATACTTCTGGTGATGTTGTTTGTGTGTGTGTGTGTGTGTGTGTGTGTGCGCGCGCATGCACATACACACACACACACACTCATTATTTAGCTTTATTATCATAATATTGATGATCAATCATAATATTACAATTCGAGCATTGATTATCAGACAACGTTAATTACAAAATCATTTCATAGTTTTTGCAATTAACCAAGAAAAAGTCATTTGACATTTTCTTGGCTTACCGGAAATATGCTTATAGCCCAAGCTAACTTGTAAACTACTAGTAAAATACATTTCTATGACATGATATCCATTGTGATTAGTATGATGTTAAACTAAAGTTGTCTCAAAACAAAAATGCAATTTTGTAGTTAACATCTGACACTAAGCCCTCGAATTTAAGTATATAAATCAAGCATGTTAAAAACAAATAAAAACTATCAATCAAGGCCTGTATAATCCTAAACTAAACATTCTACAAAAAATAAGCTTAATGTAAATATCTGAAATTCTGATATCCAGACATCTGAATATCAAAGAAAGAAAGGATCATGGTTATCTGAAAAAAAAAAAAAAAAAAATTCTATGCAGAAATGCTAGAGCAGTAAAAAACACTGACATGAATGTTACACAAAATGCAATTAAAAGCAGGAATAATTTTTTTTCAATAAAAATTTAAATAAATAAAAAAATATTTACATTAAGCCTATCTGCACAAACATACATGTCTGCATGAAACATACAATGGATTCTTACCAATTTACTGTGTATCCAGTCTATACATTCTTGGATAAACTTAAATGTTTTATTGGTTTCCAAAAGATGTTGTTCATTTACTGCAGGTTTCGGTTTTATAATCTTCCTTTCTTCACTTTTGAGTAAACGAGTTGATAATACACCAAGAAGTCTGGACTGGAAGTCAAAATGGAGATTTTGATATCTCTCGTATAGATATTTGATCCTAGAAAAAGTACAAAAAACACATTATTCTTTAAAAAAAAATAAAAAATAACTCATAATTTTGGATCTGTAGATCCAAATCATTTGGATCTGTAGATCCAAAAAAAAATAATCATATTTATCTATAACAGCAAAAGATGCAATGTTCTGCAGAGTGGAATATCTTTCAGTCAGCAGACTAGTTCCAAGACCATAAACCATTAGACTTGCAACTTTCAATACATAAGGGAACCTAGAAGTTCCAATCTATGGTTGATTGACTTTGGGGATTTAAACACCCACCTTCAACTGAAACCACAGTGCACCAATACAGGTGGTCAAGATATATCTATTTTTATTAATTTTATGGATTTAGCACAGAAAGACATTTATTCATTTAACTGAGAATTACATGTGTATGGCAAAAGTGATGTTTAGGGAAAAAAGATTCCTGTAATCTCTGTTGCTTAATAGGTTTCTAAGGGTGGAATTTTCTATCATATGTGTACAATCATGAAAGTTGTTTGGAAGTTTTTGGCAAAAGATACTATTAATAAAATGGGCCTAACATGTGATTATAATGAAAGATCGATACTATCTTTTTGTATTTGGAAATTTTGGGTATAAATCAAAGGTATATACAGTTTTTCAATCATTTCTTGTATTCCATTCTATTCAATTATTATATTTGACAAAAAATATATCATTCTTAGATAGTAGAACACAACAGCAATACTTTTGGCAGTCACACACTGAAAGTAAATCTTTAAAGGATATTTTGACATTCTCTTTAAAGTTTTGGCAGGTAAGCAAAACATGGAGGATCACCTGCCTCTGAGAAGGTAGAAATGGTAATGTAGGTAAGTTCATTTTGCAATCTAGCTAAAAGTTTATCTTGTCATTTGGACCTTAGATTAGTATTGTATAACCAGGCAAATTGCCATTGTTGCAGTTCACTGTTGATTGACTAGATTGTAATGTAGGTATACAGTATCAAGTGGAAGGCATATTCAGTGATAGACGTTTATTTTGCTGCTTTGTCTGCCTATTCGCTTCCAAAAATTCCAGTATGTCCTATTATCTAACATAATCAGATACTGTATTGTGATTTATCTGGTAGCACTTTTATCTTAAATTGGATCTGTTTTAGGATTGATTACATAGTATAATTTTCTCTTAGAAAGTCAGTGAAAATTACACTATGCAACAGAAATTTGTGTTTGGTTAGATTCAGAGCCATCAAGATGCTTGTAATTCTGCCATATAATTATACAGAATTTTTTTGGCAAGTGTACAACTGTAATACCTGTACAGTTACACCTACCTTGTTTCAGTCTGATTTATCTGTGTATCAGATGAATTAGATATTCATCTGATACACAAGGGGATACTCACCTCCTTATCCCTGCTAGAAAAATTCCTGTATATCATTGACAAGACACCATGAGCTATTCTTGCAGACCATCTGCACTGCTCAAAAAACTTCATATCTGCCTGCAAAATTACCCCCAGGTCCTTTTCATTCTCTACCACTGTCAGTGTGGTACTACAGAGTTGATACGTTACTCTAGGATTACTGCTTCCCATATGTAGTACTTTACATTTGTCAATGTTAAACTTCATTTGCCACCTCTTGCTCAGAATAATCACCTGAGAGGGCATAAATTCAAATTGGGGAAAGACAGTTGTAGGATAGATGTGTGGAAGTTTGCCTTTAGCCAGCGGGTGGTTGATTGATGAAACAAACTTCCATCTGTCATTGTAGAAGTTGACAGCTTAAATAGATTCAAGGCAGAACTTGACAAACATTTGGAGCGAGGGGATGGGTGAAATAAGGGGTGTTTTTTTTGTTTTTTTTGTTTTTTTTTTTGGTTGATGCTATATGAGCTTGCTTTCTTGCATCACGTGCCCTTGCTAATGCTAATATGATTTACAAGTCTGATTTTCCAGGCAGAAACAGAAAGACTACGAGAGTGGAAAGACTTTGTAAGGAATAGGCCATTAATTAGCCTGACTGCCATCTTTCGAATAGTCTAGAAGCCTGAAAGAGGTTTTGGGTGTCCCACCTCACATGCAGGAACAATATTCCATGGTAGGGCAGATTTGAGATTTGTACAGAGTCAGAAGTTGTTTAGAAAAAAGTAATGCCAAGAGCAAAAAAGAAAACGCTGGGTTGGTTTTTTATTTTTATATTTTTGCAGAGGAAGCAGTATTCATGATGTGCATATGGCAAGTGAGATTAAAGTCAGAGTTAATCCGTAATAGAGATATGTGATCATGTCTAGAGATCAGAGTGTCATCAAAGATAAGTATATCAGCAATAGACTTATTTTTGCAAGATACAAGACTGGACTGAATTTAGAAGGGAATTAATTGAGTTATCTTTTTGCCACTGGAGGATTACATGGGGATCAGCACTTATGGAATTGGTGGTGGACATTCAAGAAGTTGAAGCCATTTGTGCAGAGAAAGATTTCTCAAGCTGGAATGCAATGTGCTGTCATCTGCAAAACTGGACAGAATTCCCAGTAATGACTTTCCGTGATTTCCAGTAATGGAAGAAGCTCATTAATATAAAAGAGGAAAAGAGTGGGAGAAAGAACTGAATCTTAGAGGTTAGGTTTACAGTTTCATTGGTGCATTAAAGACAAAGGCTATTACATGCGAAGACAAGGTTATAAAATTTTAAAAATAAGTTCTGGTAACCTGTGAAAGAGGATACCATGTAATAGGGTTATATAAGTATAAGGATAAAAAGGCAGTGCAGATCTCACAGTAGTATTTTATATACTTGTATATAAATTAATAAGTTTCAAGAATTATGGGAATTTCTGGTGCAAGAGTTACTTAAGCTATATTAGTATTAGTATTTGTAATGGCCGCACGGTGCAAGAAAGCCTATGGCTTATGCTGCACCAGCCAAAAAAAAAACCAAATAAAACAATGATAAAAAATAAAAATAAAAAAAAATAAATAATAATAATTAATAAAAGAAAAGGAAATTAAACCTATCATGCTATGCGCTTCCCTGACCCGAAGGTACTATCCAGATGACCTTTGAATTTCCCCAAACTGTCGGCCTCTACCAGCCATGTAGGCAACTTATTTCAGTAATTTATAACTCGCTGGCTAAAATAAAAGTTCCTGCAGTCCAATCTAAACATTTCCCCCCCGTAACTTGAATTTATGTCCCCTAGTTCTAGCATCATTTATAATCTTGAAAATTTCGTCCTCATTCATTTTACTGATGCCTCTCAGAGCCTTAAACACCTCAATCAAATCTCCTCTAAGTTACCAGAGGACCACATCCAGCCCATAATGAGGCTTATGCTGAAATAAGGGCATAGCAATACAGACAATAAGAAAAGTATATAAGGCCAATGCCGCAAAAGACTGTGGTTTCGTTGCACTATATAGCTAATACTAAAAGAATTTAGATACAGAAATACTTGTTGGCACCTATGTCCATAATATGCTGATAGGTACTTGTAAAAGGTAGTTGTAAAAATTAGCGTTAGCATTAGCATTAGTAGAGGCATTTGATGCAAGAAAGCAAGCTTATGCAGCATCAGCCAAAAAAAAAAAAAAAAAAAACCCACTTCCACTTCACCCCTCTGTTCATTCAAAATACCTGTCCAGCTGAGCCTTAAACTTATTTAGGCTATCAACCTCCACCACAAGGGATGGCAGTCTGTTCCACCAACCAACCACCCGCTGGCTAAAGGCAAATTTCCGCACGTCTATCCTACATCTGTCTTTCCTCAATTTGAATTTATGCCCTCTCAGGTGATTTTTCTGAGCTAGAGGAAGAATCCCATCAGCATTGAGCATGCTTAAACCATTCAAGGCTTTATACACCTCTATCAGATCACCTCGCTGGTGCCTAGTCTCCAGACACTGTAATTTGCAAAACTTAAGCCTTTCTTCGTAAGAGCACCCCTTTGTTCCATTCACTAATCTTGTTGCCCTTCTTTGTACTCGTTCCAGCAGCTCTACATCCTTCTTGAAATGAGGCCTCCAGACCTGTATACAGTACTCTAGGTGTGGCCTGACCATTGCCTTAGACAATGGAATAATCACCTCCTTATCCCTGCTGGAAAAATTCCTGTATATCATTGACACTACTCCATGAGCTACTCTTGCAGCCCGTCTGCACTGCTCAGAGAACTTCATATCTGCCTGCACAATCACCCCCAAGTCTCTTTCATTCTCTACCACTGTCAGTGTAGTACCACAGAGTTGATACGTTGCTCTGGGGTTGCTGTTTCCCATGTGTAGTACTTTACATTTGTCAATGTTAAACTTCATTTGCCACCTCTCAGCCCATCTGCTCAACCTTTCCAGATCCTGTTGCAGCAGCATAGTGTCAGTAGTGTCCTTGACAACCCTGCCAACCTTTGTATCATCTGCAAACTTGGACATTAAGCTTGATATACCATCATCAATATCATTTATAAATACAGAAAACAATAATGGACCCAACACTGAGCCCTGAGGGACTCCACTAATAACATCAGTCCACGATGAGCAGTGTCCATTGATTACCACTCTCTGTCTTCTCCCCCTCAACCACCCCTTTATCCATAGCAGCAATTTGCCTCCAATGTCACACTTCTCCAATTTGTGTAGCAGTCTTCCATGTGCAACAGTATCAAAAGCCTTTCTAAGATCCAAGTATATAATATCAAAGTTATTCCCTGCATCCAGTTCTTTTGTGACTGCATCATAGTATCCAATCAAGTTGGTCAGGCAAGACTTCCACTTAACAAAACCATGCTGTGTCTGAGCTATAACTGAAGTCTTGTCTAAATGATCCTGCAGTGTTTCTTTAACCAGTGCCTCCATTAATTTTCCTGGAACAGAAGTTAAGCTCACAGGTCTATAATTACTTGTGTCAGCCTTTGATCCTCCTTTGTGAATTGGGGTCACATTTGCACATTTCCAGTCTATGGGTACCTCCCCTGAGTCCAAGGAAGCTCTCATAATTATGGCTAAGGGTTTGCTTACTTCCTTTGCTGCCTCCTTTAATATAACTGGATAGATCCCATCCACCCCGGGTGCCTTTCTTGTGTTTATCTTCAACAGTTTCTCCTCCACTTTACTCCCAGTTATTTCAAGGTTCTGTAGCTTACTGCTAGAGTTGAATACACCTCTGGCATTCCCCTTGCTGAATAACTCCTCATGTGTGAATGTCGATGCAAAATATTCATTTAGTTTGTTAGCTACCTGAGCAGGATCATCAACAGTTGACCCATCAATATCAAGTGGACCAATCTGATTCATCCCCTTCCTTCTAGAGTTTACATAAGTAAAGAACTCTTTGCTGTTTTTCTTTGCATCCCTTGCCAAGGATTTCTCGTAATCTGCCTTCGCCTGCCTAACCTCCTTTGTAACTTGGTTGCATATCAACTTGTATCTATCATAGGCTTCTGTGTCATGTGTTAATTTGTAAGTATCCCATGCATTTTTCTTCTCTGCCATATGCTCATTAGTTCATCTGACATCCATTTTGGCCTAAACCTTGAACAATATTTCTTAGTTGGTATGTAAAGCCTAGTAGCTTCCAAGATAAGTTCTTTGAATGCTTCCCATTTTGAATTTGCTGTTGGTAATATCATCAGTTGGTCCCACTGTATAGAATTTAAATACTGTCTCAGTCCATCGTAGTCGCCTTTACGGAAGCAATAACCCTTCCCTTTACCCCTAATGGTAGTTACCTCTTTCAGTAAATCCCACTTCAGCACACTGTGATCACTGCCACCTAGTGGTTCATTTATCTGCAGATTCTTAATGCATGAAGAATCACTGCTGATAATCAAATCAAGAGTATTACTCCCTCTAGTTGCCTCCCGAACATGCTGATGTAGAAAACAATCATCCAATAAATCCACAAAAGCCCTGCTAGTGTGTGAGTAACCAGCCCCCAAATTCCAGTCAATATCTGGGAAATTAAAATCTCCCATTATAAGACTCTCTGATTTACTGGCCCACTCTATTTCCCTGTACAGTTCCTTATTATACTCATCAGAGTCATTAGGCCTATAGCACACTCCTACTCTCACTTTTGATCTCCCAATGCTTATGTCACACCAAACTGACTCAACACTGCACTGTCCAGCGATGTCGACTGGCTTCACTTCCTTGGTTTTTATGTGTTTCTTAACTAATAGCATAACCCCTCCCCCCTTGCTATCCTGTCTATCCTTTCTGTAGACGTTGTACTCACCAAATTGCATTTCTGCATCCCTTATATCTGTGTGACACCACGTCTCTGATATCCCAACAATATCTGCCTTTGATGTTTTGAGCAATACCTCAAATTCATCAAATTTATTTACTAAACTCCTAGCATTGGTGTACACGCAAGTATACCTGCACCTGTTTCTATTCTTAGCTACCCTAACACAACCCATGTGTTTACTTGTACCGCAATGGCTCCCAGCAGTCTCTGAAATACCATGCATCTTGTTTTTCAGGCTTCTGCTCATTCTAATAGAAGCAGTGCAAGAATCTCTTTCACCTCTGCCAGTGGCTACTGTCAATCTATTGGTCTTTGTCTCCCCCCAAGCTAGCAGTTTTCCGACCCACCTAACACTGCCTCGATAGCATCAGCAAATATTCTTGCACCCTTTCTATTTAAGTGTATCCCATCCCTGTAGAAGCAATCTCTCCTGTTAACAAGTACAGTCCAGGCTGAAAAAAATTCTACCCCTGATATTGCACACATCAAAATAATTGAGGATACATATGATAACTACTGCGAAGCAGACAGAAACAGTTACAGTCATATATTTGCATTAGTAGAAGCATATGATGCAAGAAAGCAAGCTTACAGAGCATCAGTAAAAAAAAATAAAAAATAAATAAAACCCTTCCCAATTTACCCATCCATTCACACCAAATGTTTGTCTAATTCTGCCTTAAACTTATGTAAGTTGCTGACCTCCAATACAACAGATGGAATTTTGTCCCAACTATAAACCACCCACAAGCTAAAGGCGATTTCTGCACATCTATTCTACAATTGTCTTTCCTTAATTTGAAGTGCTTTCGTCAAGGCGACTACGATGGACTGAAACAGTATTTAAATTCTATACAGTGGAACCAACTAATGATGTTACCAACAGCAAATTCAAAATGGGAAGCATTCAAAGTAATTATCTTGGCTATACATACCAACTAAGAAATATTGTTCAAGGTTTAGGCCTAAATGGATGTCAGATAAACTAATGAGACATATGGCAGAGAAGAAAAATGCATGGGATACATACAAATTAACACGTGACACAGAAGCCTATGATAGATACAAGTTGATCTGTAACCAAGTTACAAAGGAGGTTAGGCAGGTGAAGGCAGATTAAGAGAAATCTTTGGCAAGGGATGCAAAGAAAAACAGCAAAGAGTTCTTTATTTATGTAAACTCTAGAAGGAAGGGGATGAATCAGATTGGTCCACTTGATATCGATGGGCCAACTGTTGATAATTCTGCTCAGGTAGCTAACAAACTAAATCAATATTTTGCATCGACATTCACACATGACGAATTATTCAGCGAGGGGAATGCCAGAGGTGTATTCAACTCTGGCAGTAAGCTAGAGAATCTTGTAATAACTGAGAGTAAAGTGGAGGAGAAATTGTTGAAGATAAGCACAAGAAAGGAACCTGGGGTGAATGGGATCAATCCAGTTATTTTAAAGGAGGCAGCAAAGGAAGTAAGCAAACCCTTAGCCATAATTATGAGAGCTTCTTTGGACCCAGGGGAGGTACCCACAGACTGGAGATGTGCAAATGTAACCCCAATTCACAAAAGGAGGATCAAAGGCTGACACAAGTAATTATAGACCTGTGAGTTTTACTTCTGTTCCAGGAAAATTAATGGAGGCACTGGTTAAAGAAGCACTGCAGGATCATCTAGACAAGACTTCAGTTATAGCTCGGACACAGCATAGTTTTGTTAAGGGGAAGTCTTGCCTGACCAATTTGATTGGATACTATGATGCAGTCACAAAAGAACTGGATGCAGGGAATAACTTTG
Source organism: Mastigoproctus giganteus (assembly GCF_048544385.1). Taxonomy (NCBI): domain Eukaryota; kingdom Metazoa; phylum Arthropoda; class Arachnida; order Uropygi; family Thelyphonidae; genus Mastigoproctus; species Mastigoproctus giganteus. Next base: position 219,548,406 of record NC_143583.1, read on the forward strand.
ATATTATATATTTGGATCTTAGAAAGGCTTTTGATACTATTGCACATGGAAGACTGCTGCAAAAATTGGAGCAGTGTGGCATTGGAGGCAAATTGCTGCTATGGATAAAGGGGTAGTTGAGGGGGAGAAGACAGAGAGTGGTAATCAATGGACACTGCTCATCGTGGACTAATGTTATCAGTGAAGTCCCTCAGGACTCAGTGTTGGGTACATTATTGTTTTCTGTATTTATAAATGATATTGATGATGGTATATCAAGCTTAATGTCCAAGTTTGAAGACCATACGAAGGTTGGCAGGATTGTCAAGGACACTACTGACACTATGCTGCTGCAACAGGATTGGTTGAGCAGATGGAAAGGTTGAGCAGATGGGCTGAGAGGTGGCAAATGAAGTTTAACATTGACAAATGTAAAGTACTACATATGGGAAACAGCAACCCTCAGAGCAACGTATCAACTCTGTGGTACTACACTGACAGTGTAGTACCACACTGTCAGTAATATATAGGAATTTTTCTAGCAGGGATAAGGAGGTGATTATTCCCTTGTATAAGGCAATGGTCAGGCCACACCTAGAGTACTGTATACAGGTCTGGAGGCCTCATTTCAAGAAGCATGTAGAGCTGCTGGAAGGAGTACAGAGAAGGGCAACAAGATTAGTGAATGGAACAAAAGGGTTGCTCTTACGAAGAAAGGCTTAAGTTTTGCAAATTACAGTGACTGGAGACTAGGCACCAGCGAGGTGATCTGATAGAGGTTTATAAAGCCTTGAATGGTTTGAGCTTTTTGTTTTTTTTTTGTTTTGGTTTTTTTTTTAGGAGCATTAGCAACTAAGGCAATATTGCTCCGGGATATGCGGTGGTCATTCCCTGACCTTTCCGCATCCTTCATATTTGGTGGTGACGGGCTCGAACCCTGGTCTAATCAAGAAGCGTGTGCTATGCACTGCTGCTCCTTCCCACCTGGCTACGGAGGTGCCCCAATGGTTTGAGCATGCTCAATGCTGATGGGATTCTTCCTCTTGCTCAAAATAATCAACTGAGAGGGCATAAATTCAAATTGAGGAAAGACAGATGTAGGATAGACATGCGAAAATTTGCCTTTAGCCTTCAGCGGAACAGACTTCCATCCCTTGTTGTGGAAGTTAATAGCCTAAATAAGTTTAAGGCTCAGCTGGACAGGCATTTCGGACGAACAGAGGGGTGAAGTGGAAGTGTTTTTTTTTTTTTTTTTTTTTTTTTCGGGTGATGCTGCATAAGCTTGCTTCCTTGCATCAAATGCCTCTACTAATGCTAATGAATTTATCCTCCCTCAGGTGAGTAATCTGGGGCAAGCAGAAGAATCCCATTACCATTGAGCTTGCTCAATCCATTCAAGGCTTTATACATCTTAATTAAATCACCTCGCAGGTGCCTAGTCTCCAGAACCTGCAATTTGCAGAACTTAAGTCTTTCTTTGTAACACCAACCTTTTCTTCCACTCACCAATCTGATTGACCTTCTCTGTACTCGTTCCAGCAGCTTGACATCTTTCCTAAAATGAGGCCTCCAGACCTGTATATAGTACTCAAGGTGTGGTCTGAATATTGCCTTATAGAAGGGGACAATCACCCTCATATCCCTGCTAGCAAAATTCCTGTATATCATAGACAAGATGCCATGAGCTACTCTTGCAGCCTTTTTGCACTGCTCAGATAACCTTATATCTGACTGCACAATTACTCCCAGGTCCTTTTCATTCTCCACTACCCTGAGTGTAGTATCACCCAGTTGATATGTTACTCTGGAGTTACTGCTACCCATATGCAGTACAGGTTTGGGCCTGTGGGGTGCTGGATTGGTGAGTTAGCACATACAGTTTACCCAACAGGTAGCCACCTCCTCCTACCTTTAACATGTTGACTTCCAAGCTAGTTCAAGAAAAAAATTCCAGAGGGTCAAAAAATATTTAGCAAATTATTTGATTAGTAATTTTAAAATAAATATTGTAATGTCAGTGTTTTTGTTTCTTTGCTTAAAATATAAAAAAAGAGAATTTTTTTATGTCACATATATGTGGCCGATGTGGCCCAGAAGGTTACTTTATTTCTTGAGAAATCATGTCGGCCACATAGGAGTGATGCTATTATGGAAAACATATGAAGGTCGTTTGTGATTAGTTTATTGCAAGCGCTGCAATAAAACTAATTGCGAAAAAATACTCTCTGAAACGTCGCAATAAGTTTGTCAGCATTGTTACAGATTTTGATGTAACAAATAACGCCACCAAAACAGCAGTGGCAGGACGGTGTGCCAACCCGGGAAATTTGAAATTACGTTCGCGGAAATTATGTCCGAATTAGCGGTGAACTGGATTAGTGGTGGCCAGATTAGTGATGGTTGACCTGTACTTTCATTTGTCAATGTCAAACTTTGTAGTCACCTACAAAGTTAAACTCTAGAGAGTTCAACTACAATGTTAAACTCTGTAGTCACCTTTATGAAAACAAAAAGCCTACCCTTTACCTTTGATGGTAGTTACATCTTTAAGTAAATCACACATCAGTACACTGTGATCACTGCCACCTAGTGGTTCCTTTACCTGCAGATTCTTAATGCATGAAGGATCACTGCTGATAATCAGATCAAGAGTATTAATCCCTCTGGTTGCCTCTCAAACATGTTGCTGTCACCCAGTAAATCCACGAACGTCTTGCTAGTGTGCAAATGACCAACCCACAAATTCCAGTCAATATCTGGAAAGTAAATATCCCTCATTATAAGACATTCTGATTTACTGATCCACTCTATTTCTCTGCACAATTGCTCACTATACTCATCAGATTCATTAGGCCTATAATGCACACTTACTGTCATTTTACCTTTCCCAGTAGGTGCCTCCGTAGCCAGGTGGGCAGGAGCAGCAGTGCGTAGCACACGCTTCTTGATTAGACTGGGGTTTGAGCCCGTGACCACCAAATACGGAGGATGCAGAAAGGTCAGGGAATGACCACCGCATATCCCCGGAACAATATGGCCTTAGTTGCTAATGCTCCTAAAAAAAAAAAAAAAAAAACTTTCCCAGTGCTTATGTCACACCACACTGACTAAACATCGCATTATCCACCAATGTCATTGGATGCACTTCCTTAGGTTGCATGTTTCTTAACTAACAGCACAACCCCTCCTCCCTTCCTGTCCTGTACACATTGTATTCCCCAAATTCCAATTCTGTACTGCTTATATCAGTGTGGCACCACGTCTCTAATATCCTAACAATATCTGCTTTTGATGTCTTGACCAGCACTTCAAATTCATCAAATTTATTTACTATATTCCTAGTACTGAATCCATTTCCAGCATGAAAAAAAAAAAATTCGGAGAGGGTTTGTATCACTTCCTGTAATGCAGCTTAGTGGCAAAGGTTCTTGCAGATCTAACAGGAAACTAAACGTAGAGTGTCGCTCCATTGCTTATTGGAGGCTTGAAGTGGTGGAACCTATATTTAGTTTCCAGCACGAAGTTCCGGTCAACCGTTCCCCATCTCTTCCATCATGCAGTGTGACTGATGACTTTCGAGGTTATGATGAACATCATGGCGAGATCCAATCTTCCTTACATTTCAAGAGTACGTAAAGTACCTGCCCGGTAACCCAAAGGTCGCGGGTTCGATTCCCGCCTCGGGCTTGGATCAAAGTACTGCAAAAAACCTTGGGAGGTGCAATATGGCCACAGAAGCCGATGCGCCAACAACTACCAAATCAAAAAAAAAAAAAAAAAAAAAAAAAAGTACAGCTCTAAAACAGTGTTCGCAGGCCGGTAACTAGTTAGTGCACCGGACAGAACCTATTGGTAATTCTTTAGCAGGCTTCCGGATCAGCTAGTGTATAATCTTGCTGTCTTTATTCTGCAAGATAGTGACTGGAGGGAGTCCGAGTATTGTGTATGAGGTGGGTATTGCCGAGGCAACGTTATATTCTTATATATTCTTAGCACGTGTATGCCATATCCAAAAATTTCATTATTTCATACACCATGTTCCCCTCCACTTTTTCTTACTAATGAATACACCATGAATGGTCAAACTAACAGAGTAAGTTTATCTGCAAAAAGATCTAAACCTCCCAAACACTTCCTAGTTCGTTTCACAAATATACGTGGTCTCAATTATAATCTCAATGATGTCCATTTTTACTTGTAGTCTGCCAAACCCCATGTACTTTTTCTGACAGAATCGCAGTTACCGGTTGATTCAACTACTGATCATCTCAGTTGCCCAAACTATTCGCTGTATGATTCCTTATGCCTCAAAGGTGGTACTTGTGCATATGTCCCTTCTGATATTCCCTGTCAGAGACTTGGTAATTTGGAATCTCCTCTTTTTGACCTTCTCTGGCTAACAATGTCTCTACCTCATTATGTCAAATTCATCTGTTGTCTCTACCATTCTCCCAACTCCACTAATCACTCGGAGCTCTTTGACTTCCTCTCTTTGCAACTTGACTTTCTCCAGTCCAACTTTCCTAACAGTGAGGTAATTTTCCTTGGTGATGTTAATGTTCAAAACTCCAGCTAGCTTACGTTTTCTAGTCACACAGACCCAACTGGTCAAGATGCTGAGGCTTTTCCAATTACTAATGACCTTGCACAGATTGTTAATTTATCTACAAGAATACCGGACAATCCTAACCATACAGCCAACATGCTTGATCTTTTTCTCACAAACAACACTTCTAAGTACACGGTCGAAGTGAGTGGTCAATCATTTAGGCACTTAAGATCACAACTTGGTGATTGTCTCTTCTCCAATGGAGCCTTTAGCTCATGGCTATTCCCAACATTGTATTGTTTGGCATTACAAGAATGCGAAATGGGATGACCTGCGAGATTTCTTTTCTTCTTTTCCTTGATAGGATTACTATTTCAAAAGTTCTGATGTCAACGTTTGCTCAGATCGTGTCAGTGAAATTATTCTTGTAGGAATGGAATCCTTTATTCCACACTCCACTTTAAAATCTCGTCCTTTATTTATACCACGGTTTTCCAATAAATGTATTAAGGCTGTTCAAGAGAAGAACGTTGCATATTGTAATTGTCTTATTTCCAATTCTTCAGTTTCATTTTCTGCCTATACCATTTGCAACAATTGTAAAGTAGTTATTAATCAGTCCAAACTAGATTTTGAACAGGCTAAGATTAGAAAAGTTGCTTCTTGCCCAAATGGTAGCCGAGCATTCTGGTCTCTTGCCAAAGCTATTGGCTGCACCTTTTGCCCTTCTCTGCTCCCACCTCTGTCAAAACCAGATGGTTCTATTGTCACTTCAGCCAAGAATAAAGCTGACCTGTTTGCATTCCATTTTTTTTCCAACTCGTGTATTAATGATCTTGGTAAAACACTTCCCTCCCACCATTCCCAACACGCTCCATTCAATGCCTCCTATAGTCTTGCGTCAAAAGGATATCAGAAGGATTTTGATGAATCTTGATGCTAAGAAAGCTCCAGGTCCTGATGGTATTTCTCCACTTGTTCTCAAAACCTGTGCTCCTGATCTTACTCCTCTTCTTTGCCGCCATTTAATCACTTTCTTATTCCAAAGTTGTTTCCTTCTGCTTTGAAATTTGCTCGTATCCAACCAGTTCCTAAAAAAGGTGAAAAATCCCACCCATCCAGTTATCGTCCCATTGCAATTACTTCTACTCTTTCTGAAGTAATGGAGAAATCAATTAACCACCATCTCTTCAACTACCTAGAAACCTTCCGTCTGATCAACGATCACCAGTATGGATTCCGTCAGTGTCGATCCACTGGTGATATTCAGCCTTATGTTATCTATTTATGGACAAATTCAATGGCAAAGTTTGGTGAAACACAAGCAGTTGCTCTTGACATCTCAAAGGCTTTTGATCATGTTTGGCATAAAGGTCTTCTAAACGAGCTTCCATCTTATGGTTTGCCAACTGTTTTTTGTAATTGGTTATCCAGTTTTCTCTCTGATCGCTCACTGAGGGTGATGGTAGTTTGTTGTTGATTGTTATTTGGTTTTTAGGAGCATTAGCAATTAAGGCCATATTGCTCCGCGAATATGCAGCGGTCATTCCCTGACCTTTCCACATCCTCCGTATTTGGTGGTCACGGGCTCGAATCAAGGTCTAATCAAGAAGCGTCATTTGGGGTGTCATGTTCACAGTTGTGAACATGACACCCCAAATGACGGAATCTATACTGGTGATCGTTGATCAGACGGAAGGTTTCTAGGTAGTTGAAGAGATAGCGGTTAATTGATTTCTCCATTACTTTAGAAATCCCCAGCACCTTGTTAGGCTGCAGCATGTTCCGATAGAAGTAGTGCAGGAATTACTTTCATCTCTGTCTATAGCTCTAATTAATCTATTAGTTTTTGTTTCCCCTCCAAAGCTAGCAATTTTCCAACCCACTGAATACTACCTGAATAGCATCAGAAAATATTTTTGCACCCCTTCTTTTCAAGTGTATCGCAGCCCTGTAAAAACAGTCTCTTCTGTTAACAAGCACAGACCATGCTGAGAAAAATTCTGCCCCATGAGCCTTGCACAGTCTCTCCAGGGTATAACTGATAGATAAGTCTCAACATGTACTCGCTCCTATTGTGACACTTTCAATGTGGAAAAATATGTGAATGTCTTCCCAGTTTACAAAGGACAAAGTGCATAATTAGACTTATGAGCTTGACTTCTATTTCTGATAAAATAATGGAGTTGGTGGTTAAAGATGTAATGCAGAATCAGAAATGCAGTAATACTACAATCACAGCTCAGATTTTTAAGTTGCATCATAGTAGTTAATCAGACTGGTCAAAACTTGCCTGACCTACTAACCTGATTAGCTTCTATGAAGCAACTTAACAAATCTGAGCTGGATGAAAAAAAAATTTTTGATATCATAAAATTAGAGAAGCCTCTGTACTGTACAATTGTACAAACTGAATAGGAGCAATATGGCATTAGAGGTAAGTTACTACTATGTATAAAAGGATGATTAAGCAGAATGAGACAGACAATGGTTATAAAAGACAGTTATAGTTATACCTTCACGACTTTTCTTTTTGAAATCCCACTATGGTGAGTCGGATTTCACAGAGGTTAGTGTTGTGCCTCTTAGTGTTTTTAATATTTATTAATGTAGGTATTTCAAGTTTTCTGAAGATAAAAAAGTGGGCACACAGGTTAATGATAGTATTCAGGATGGAGAATCTATTCTGATTAATCATTTATCATCTTTTAGGCACATTCTGATTAATCATTTATCATCTTTTAGGCACAAAAGGTGATATTGTCGTACCCATTGTCACTAATGATATTAAGAGTAGGAGACTGGCAGAATTACTTAACAAGTACAGGTCAATGTTTAAAAAAAGCTGTGAGTTAGGGTTGAATTTGAAAGTATCTGCAATTCTGCCCAGACACGATAGGAAGGAGTGTATGATGAGAGCCTTATCAATCAATTCGGCCCTGGAGAGATTGTGCAAGGCTGAAGGGATAGAATTTTTTTCAGCCTGGTCTGTGCTTGTTAAAGAGAACAGACTTCTTCTACAGGGATGGGATACAATTAATATATTTGCTGATGCTATCAAGGCAGAGTTAGGTGGATCGGAAAACTTCTAGCTTGGGGGATATACAGATTAATAGATTAACAGCTGCTGGCAGAGGTGAAAGTGATTCTTGCACTGTTTCTATTGGAATGAGCAGCAGCCTGGAAAACAAGGTGCAGGGGATTGCAGAGACTGCTGAGAGTCATTGTGGAACAAGCAAAGACATGAGCTGTGTTAGGGAAGCTAAGAATAGGAACAGGTGCATGTATACTTGTGTGTAAACCAATGCTAGGAGTTTAGTAAATAAATTTGATGAATTTGAGTTGTTGGTCAAAATATCAAAGGCACATATTATTGGGATAAAAGAGACGTGGTGTCACACAGATATAAGGAATGCAGAACTGGAATTTCGGGACATAAAATATGTACAGAAAGGATAGACAGGGCAGGAAGGGAGGTGGGGTTATGCTTTTAGTTAAGAAACACTAAAATCTAAGGAAGAGCATCCAATTGATGTTGGTGGATAATGCAATGTTCAGTCTATTTGGTGTGACATTAGCACTGGAAAAGCAAAATTGAGAGTAAGAGTGTGTTATAGGCCTAATGACTCTAATGAGTATAATAAATAACTGTACAGGGAAATAGAGTAGGCTGGTAAATCAGAGTGTCTTATAATGGGGGATTTTCATTTCCCAGATACTGACTGGAATTTGTGGGTTGGTTACTAACACACTAGCAAGGCTTTTGTGGAATTATTGGATGATTGTTTTCTACAGCAGCAGGTTCAGGAGGCAACTACAGGGAGTAATACTCTTGATCTGATTATCAGCAGTGATTTTTCATGCATTAAGTATCTTCAGATAAAGTAACCACTAGGTGGCAGTGATCACAGTGTCCTGAAGTGGGATTCATTCAAAGAGGTAACTACCATCAGGGGTAAAGGGAAGGGTTTTTCCTTTCGTAAAGGTGACTATGGTGGTCTGAGAGAGTATTTAAATTCTATACGGTGGGACCAACTGATGACGTTACCGACAGCAAATTCAAAATGGGAAGCATTCAAACAATTAATCTTGAAGCTGCTAGGCTTTTCATACCAACTAAGAAATAACATTCAAGATTTAGGCCTAAATGGATGTCAGATGAACTAATTAGACATGTGGCAGAGAAGAAAAATGCATTTGATACATAAAAATTAACAGGTGGCATGAAAGCCTATGACAGATAAAAGCTTGCCTGTAACCAAGTCGCAAAGGAGGTTTGGCAGGCAAAGGCAGATTACGAGAAATCTTTGGCAAAAGATGCAAAGAGAAACGGCAAAGAGTTCTTTACTTATGTAAACTCTAGAAGGAAGGGGATGAATCAGATTGGTTCACTTGATATTGATGGTTCAACTGTTGATGATCCTGCTTAGGTAGCTAACAAACTAAATGAATATTTTGCATCTACATTCACACATAAGGAGTTATTTAGGGAGGGGAATGCCAGAGGTGTATTAAACTCTGGCAGTAATCTATCCAGTTATACTGCAGGAGGCAGGAAAGGAAGTAAGCGAACCCTTAGCCATAATTATGAGAGCTTCCTTGGACTGATGGAATGGAGATGTGCAAATTAGCATTAGTAGAGGCATACGATGCAAGAAATCAAGCTTATGCAGCCAAAGAGAAAAAAAAAATCCTCCCTTTTCACCCCTCCATTCCAAATGTCTGTCCAGCTCAGCCTTAAATTTATTTAGGCTATCAACTTCCACAAGAAAAGATGGAAGTATATTCCACTAATTAACTACCTTCTGGCTAAAGTCGAATTTCCGCACATCTATTCTACAACTATCTTTCCTCAATTTGAAACTGTATCCCCTCAGGTTCTTAATCTGAGCAAGCGGAATAGGAGTAAATAGGTGGCTTGCTCAACCCATTCAAGGCCTTATTCACCTCAATCAGATCACTCTCCAGGTGCTGCAATTTGCAGAGCTTAAGTCTTTCTTGGTAAGAGCCTTTCTTACCAAGAAAGAACTTAAGCCTTTCTTGTTGCCCTTCTTTGTACTCATTCTAGCAACTCTACATCTTTCCTAAAATGAGGCCTCCAGTCCTGTACATAGTACTCTAGGTGTGGCCTGACCATTGCTCACCTTGTATAATGGGATCATCACCTCCCTGGTGATTATCCCAGTGCTAATGCCACACCTTCTTGTCCCTGCTAGCAGGGACAGGGAGTTGATTATCCCTCCCTGAAATGTGACCCCAATCCAAAAAGGAGGATCAAAGGGGGAGACAGACCTGTTAGTTTAACTTCAGTTCTAGGGAAATAATGGAGGGCACTGGTTAAAGAAGAATTGCAGGATCACCTAGAGAACACTTCAGTTATAGCTCGGTTGTTGTTGTTGTATGTTTTAGGCGCAACGGCAGCTATAGGCCATATAGCTTGGACACAGAATGGATTCATTGAGGGGAAGTCTTTTCTGACCAATTTGATTGGATACTATGATGTGGTTACAAAGGAACGAGATGCAAAAAATAATTTTGATATCATATATTTAGATTTTAGGAAACCTTTTGATACGATGACACATGGAAGGCTACTGTACAAATTGGAGCAGTATGGCATTAAGGGCAAGTTGCTACAATGGATAAAAGGATGGTTGAGTGGGAGAATAGAGAGAGTTGTAATCAAAGGACACTGCTCTTTATGTACTAATGTTATTAGTGGAGTCCCCCAGGTTCAGTGTTGGGTCCATTGTTGTTTTCTGTATTTATTAATGATATTGATGATGGTATATCATACTTAATGTCGAAGTTTGTAGACAATACGAAGGTCGGCAAGGTTGTTAATGACACTAATGACATGCTGCAACAGGATCTAGAAAAGTTGAGCTGGTGGGCTGAGAGGTGGCAACTGAGGTTTAACATTGACAAATGTAAAGTGCTGCATATGGGAAGCAGTAACCCCAGAGTAACGTATCAATTGTGTAACTACACTGACAATCGTAGAGAGTGAAAAGGACCTGGGGTAACTGTGCAGGTAGATATGAAGTTTTCTGAGCAGTGCAGACAGTCTGCAAGAGTAGCTCATGGTGTCTTTTCAATGATATACAGGAATTTTTCTAGCAGGGAAGGAGGTGATTATCCCCTTGTATACTGTATACAGGTCTGGAGGCCTCATTTTAAGAAGTATGTAGAGCTGTTGGAATGAGTACAGAGAAGGGCAACAAGATTAGTGAATGGAACAAAGGGTTGCTCTTAAGAAGAAAGGCTTTAGTTTTCCAAATTACAGTATCTGGAGACTAGGCACCTGTGATGCAACCTGATTGAGGTTTATAAAGCCTTGAATGGTTTGAGCATGCTCAATGATGATAGGATTCTTCCTCTTGCTCAGAATAATCACCTGTGAGGGCATAAATTCAAACTGACGAAAGACAGTTGTAAGATAGATGTGCGGACGTTTGCCTTTAGCCAGCAGGTGGTTGATTGCTGGTACAAACTTCCATCTTTTCTTGTAGAAATTGATACCTTAAACAGATTCAAGGCAGAACTAGACAAACATTTGCAGTGAATGTGTGGGTGAAATGAGAAGGGTATGTTTTGTTTTTTTTTTCGGCTGATGCTATATAAGCTTGCTTTCTTGCATCATGTGCCTTTGCTAATGCTAATGATTCTCTATCTTGATCTTCAAGAGAATCTAAATAAATACAACAGATAAGCTGGAAAGTGGCAGTTAAAGTTTAATAGTGATAAATACTGCATTTAGGGGTAGCAAACATCTCAGAATAAAATAACAATTGGGTGATACCAACACTCAAAGTGGCAGAGAACAAAAAAGACGTATGCATAATTCTATCTGACATGAAGTTGTCTGAGCTGTCCATACAGGCAGCTAAAGCAGTTCTATCAATGACATACAGGAATTTGGCCAGTAGGGGAGACAAGGAGTTGATTATTCCATTATAAATCAATAGTTTGGCTATATCTCAAGTACCATTCAAGTCTGGAAGCTTCATTTTATAAAGGATGTGGATCTTCTGGAATAACTTTAGAAAAGCGCAACTAGATTAGTCAATGGGAATAAAGGGTTAGCTTACCAAAATATTTGAGTTTTGTATATTACAGCACCTTGAAACTACACTGAGTGGACAGAAATCATGGGACACCTACCTAGTAAACCGCTAGGTCCATCTTTTGGCTGGATAAGGGCAGTCACATGCAAGGCATTGAGTCCACTACTTCACAAAAGTGTTCCGCAGGTATTTCCATCCATGCTTGCTGCACCACTGTCCATAATTCCATTGCATTCCTGGGTAAAGGTTCCAAAGCGCAAACAGACCTTTCCACAGTACCCCAAAGATGCTCCATAGGGTTCATGTCCGGTGAACAGGGACGCCATTCCATGGTGATAAAATCTGCTAAATGCTCTTCGATTCATTTCTGTGGGGAGGTGCATTGTCCTGCTGGAAGAGTCCACTGCCTTGTGGGTGCATGATGACCATGAAGGGATGCAGATGGTCTGTAAGGATGGATATATAACCTGGACCTTTCAGAGATGCATCTAGACGTGTGCCAGTTGAACACTCCTCAGACAATTACCACCCATTCACCTGCCTGAACAGTTCCTTGTTGGCATGACGGATGCCTAGCTTCGTGTGGTTTCTGCCAGATACACATCCTCCCATCCGCTCGAAATAACTGGAAATGAGACTCATCGGCACTGGACCTTGGAATCATCCAAGGTCCAGTGCCATGTTCTTTCGCCCAGTTGAGGCATAGAGTCCTGTGTCATGGTGTTAGCAATGGGATTCTGGTGGGTCAGTGGCTCCCATAACCTATTGTGGCTAATGATCACCTGATGGTCTTCGTGGAGACATTTTTGGCACCTCCCTCGTTGAAGTTGGTGGTGATTTGTGTCACTGTCGCTCTCTGGTTGGCTGAAACAATGTGAGACAGATGTCGACGGCCACGTTCATCCACCATCTTTCTCCACCAACAGCACTGTCCACGATGAGATGTTATTCCGAAATTGGCATATTCCTGATACACTCTTGATACTGTCGAACGGGGATAGTGCAATTTCTGTATCACCTATGCAATAGAGGGACCCATGTGTCGGGCACCCACTATCATCCCTCTTTTAAAGTCGGTTAACTCATGATGTTTATCCATAATGACATCAAAATACCGTCTACATGGATGCAGTAATGTAGTGTACCTGCCAAGCGGTGGGTCGTCCACTAGCAAGGGGGTAATAGCATTGTATTGCCCAGTAACCGGGTATCCCATAAATTCGGTCCTTTCAGTGTAGGTAACTACAGGATGATCTGAAGGAAGTATTTAAGACTTAAATGGATTGAGGAAAATAAATTCTCTGATAGCATCCTTTCTTGGGCAATGCACATAATGGGATTTAAATTTTAATTGAGAAGGATAACTACAGAACAGATGTGTGAAAATTTGCCTTCAGCCAGAGAGTAACTGATTGTTGGAACAAACTGCCACGTGGTGTTGTGAAAGTGGGTTGTTTGAATAAATTTAAAGAAGGAGTGGATAAATTAATAGCAGAGATGGGAAAATGATGTGGATAATGTTTTTTTTTTTTTTTTTTTGCCTGATTTTTTAACTTGCTTCCATGTACCATTTGCCACTGCTAATACTAATTCCCCTAGTGACATCTTACAGAACCAATTTCTTTTTTCAAGTCACTCCTTTCTACACTGTCTGACTATCACCACTCTAAATTCAGCTCAGTGTAATTATGCATTCTTCTTCAAAATGCCTTCAAAGTGGCACAGCTTAATTATAAGCATGCTATATAATACCAATGTACAGTATCAAAACCTTAATGGTTAATTTTTTTACCTTTTATGTAATTCAGGAGCTTGATGATAATGGCCATCCTTTAAAGTCTGAACATCTTTAAACATTGATTTAATGCTTTCTTCTGTATATTTCATATCATTCTCTATTTGGTCACAATTTTGTTTCACATCAGTAGGATGAAGGCGATGAACTCTTTTCTCTTCCTATATAACAATGAATTCTATAATTTTTACAGAAGAAAAAAATATGTACATAAGAGAGAAAGAAAAACAAAAGAAAATTACGGGAAAAAAAAAACTAAATACAGCTGACAAGTAATTACCTGCAATTTATAGGGTAAAGTGAAAAGATCGCCTCTGCTGTTCACCCAACTACCCATTAGTATGTGTGCTACATTTGCTTAATTACAACATGCATCAAGTGGTGCTCCTCGAGCAGTATCCCAAAAACTGAGCAGGGTAAAATAGATATCTCATTTTCCAGGGGATCTGATCACCAATCCTGGGATATTCCCACTTTAATACTAAAAATTTCGATTTATATATTTTTTTGCACATGTTTTTTTCGATACTCTGTGATTGAGATCATATCAATATGAAATGTACAAGTATTGTCAATTGCTATTAATTAAGAAACTATGTTTCACTGAAAAAAAAGCAACCAGAAAGAACAAATAGTTGTTTGCCCTGACTACAATATATGAAGGACAATGAAAGAAACTGATATTTCTGAAGCCCATAAGCTCACAAATAACCTGAATTTCCTATATGATACTCAAGAAAATCTCCACTGCCACTGGTATGCACAATTGACTAGTCAGTTTGGCCCCAAGGGATCACTATCACACTTACCCCATTTACCATGAATTGCCTGTATACTGCACTACTACAAATAAACAACACCTAACATGACAGAGAAAGATGGTGTTTATTTAAATAGGAATAATCTCTGCACTCAAACTTGCACTATTTAAACTAATCAGCACTAATCTACTGAGATGAACATGCTGTTTATCTGAATAATATATTCCTTCACAAAGCATTGCTAGTAGACTGGTTTCATTTTTTCTGGAACAATTTTTCTGGATTCAAAGAACAGGTAAGAATAGGTAATTAATAAATGCTCAACCGTTGCCTTAACAGTTCATACATATGGCAATTTTTAGCTTTAAGGTGGTAAGAGTGCATTAAAGTGGATATGACCTATATGAAGACTGGCCAAGACAACATCCTCCAAGTGAATTTTTATACATACTGGATTACCACGGCTTAATTGCAAGTTTCATGTGATTTAACTCATTTACTCCCATCTATGCTAGATTGTCTGCTAGAATGAAAGACTTATCACAGGTCAAAAATCTGAATAAGGGACCAATGTGCAATCACTGTTCAGTAAGAGCAGTGATGCTTTTGCAGCCTAGTCGGGAAACTTATTTCTCTCAATCCCTGAATGTGCTGGTATCTGACAAAATCAGATTCCCATGTGGGAGTCATCTAAAGAATCCAGCATTTCCTGGATGTTAAAAAAGATTGGATTATTGTGAAACTGTATACTCACTACACCTTGCAAGCACTCCACAAACCATTACAGTGGAAGCATCTATGGTATAGTTTTATATGTATATGGTCCAAGGCAAACATAACAGAATGAAGTATAACAAGCATAACATAACACAGTACATAGGATGCATTGATTAAAAGCTACTCAATTCTATCTGGTGTATTTTTAGATTTAAGCTATTTCTTGTCCAGACCTTTTTTTTTTTTTTTTGGTAATAGTATTAATAGTGGCAAATGAAGCAAGAAAGCAAGCTTATGCAGCATCATCCAAAAAAAAAACAAATTTATTCAAGCTATCCACTTCCATATCAGATGGGAATTTGTTGCAGATATCAACTACTTGTTGACTGACTAAAAGAAAATTTCCTTCCTCAATTTGAATTTAGGCCTCATCATGTGCATAGTCTGAACAAGAGGAAAAATCCCATCAGCATTGATTGCTCAATCCATTCAAGGCTTAAACACATCAATCAGATCTCATTGCAGGTGCCTAGTCTCCAGACAGTGCAATTTTCAGAAATGAAGCCTTTCTTTGTAAGAGCACCCTTCTGTTTCCTTCACCAATCTGGTTGCCCTTCTCGCCACTCCACTCCAGCAACTTTACATCTTTCCTAATATGAAGCCCCCCCCAGACCTATATAGTACTCAAGGTGTGGCCTAACCATTGCCTTATACAAAGGAATAATCACCTCCTTATCCCTGCTAGCAAAATTCCTATATATCATTGATAAAACCCCATGTGCTGTTCTGGCAGCCTGTCCTTTCTGCTCAGAAAACTTAATTTCTGACTACTTGGGCTGAAATTTTTGAATTTGATGTTAAAATTGGATTAATTATTACATTTCGATTTCATGATTTCAAATTTAAATTTTGTGTTATTTACTACTTTATTTCTCAATAGAAAAGTTACTACCCATCCACAGTTTAGTTTAAAAAAAAGTCACCAGCATACTTCTAAAATGAACATAAACCAATTTAATTTGAAAAAATAATAATAATAATAATGATGACACTGCTTTGACTAGAGACTGCTAGAACAGGGATAGGATACACTTAAATAGAAAGGGTGAAAGAATATTTTTAGGTGTGTCGGTAAACTGCTAGTTTGGAGGGGATATACGAACTAATAGATTAACAGTACCCGCTGGCAGAAGTGAAAGTGATCCTTGCATTGCCTTATTGGAATGAGCAGCAACCTGGAAAACAAAGTGCAGGGGATTTCAGAGATGGCTGGAAGTCATTGTGGAACAAGTAAATACATGGGCTGTGTTAGGGTAGTTAAGAATAGGAACAGTGCATGTATACTTGTGTGTACACTAATGCTAAGAGTTTGGTAAATAAATTTGATGAATTTGAGGTGTTGGTCAAAACATCAAAGGCAGATATTGTTGGGATATCAGACACGTGGTGTCACACAGATATAAGGATTGCAGAAATGAAATTAGGGGGGTACAATTTGTACAGGAAGGATAGGAATGGAGGATGGGTTATGCTATTAGTTAAGAAACCCATAAAATCCATGGAAGTAGAGCCGTTGTTGATTGTTATTTAGGAGCATTAGCAACTAAGGCCATATTGCTTCAGGAATATGCGGTGGTCATTCGCTGACCTTTCCGCATCCTCCGTATTTGGTGGTGATGGGCTCGAACCCCGGTCTAATCAAGAAGCGTGTGCTACGCACTGCTACTCCTTCCCACCTGGCTATGGAGGAAGTAGAGCCAGTCGACGTGGCAGGGCAGTGCAATGTCAAGTCAGTTTGGTGTGACATAAGCACTGGAAAAACAAAATTTCGAGTAGGAGTGTGTTACAGGCCTAATGACTCTGATGAGTATAATAAACAACTGCACAGAGAAATAGAGTGGGCCATTAAATCAGAGTGTCTTATAATGGAGGATTTTAATTTCCCAGGAGGGGAATGACTGGATTTTTGTGGGTTGGTCACTCACACACTAGAAAGGCTTTTGTGGATTTATTGGATGATGTTTTCTACAGCAGTATGTTCGGGAGGCAGCTAGAGGGAGTAATACTCCTGATCTGATTATCAGTAGTGATTCTTCATGCATTAAGAATTTGCAGGTAAAGGAACTACTAGGTGGCAGTGATCACAGTGTGCTGAAGTCGGATTTACTCAACCATCAGGAGTAAAGGGAAGGGTTTTTGCTTTCGTAAAGGTGACTACAGAGGTCTGAGACAGTATTTAAATTCTATATGGAGGGACCAACTGATGATGTTACCAACATTAAATTCAAAATGGGAAACTTTCAAAGAATTAATCTTGGAAGCTACTAAGCTTTTCATACCAACTAAGAAATATTGTTCAAGATTTATGCCTAAATGGAAGTCAGATGAACTAATGAGACATGTGGCAGAGAAGAATGCATGGGATACATATAAATCAACTGGTGACTTGGAAGCCTATGACAGATATAAGCTTGTCTGTAACTAAGTCACAAAGAAGGTTAGGCAGGAAAAGCCAGATTGTGTGAGATCATTGGCAGAGGATGCAAAGAAAAACAGCAAAGAGTTCTTTACTTATATAAACTCTAGAAGGAAGGGAATGAATCAGATTGGTCCACTTGATAGTGATGGTTCAACTGTTGATGATCCTGCTCAGATAGCTAACAAACGAAATGAGTATTTTGGATCTACATTCACAAATGAGGAGTTATTCAAGGAGGGGAATGCCAGAAGTTTATCAAACTCTAAGAGGGAGCTAAGTGATTTTGTAATAATTGAGAGCAAAGTGAAGGAGAAATAGTTGAAGAAAAACATGAGAGGCATCTGGGGTGGATGGGATCTATCCAGATGGGATCTATATCAGAGGAGGCAGCAAAGGAAGGAAGCAAACCCTTAGCCATAATTATGAGAGCTTCCTTGGATTCAGGGGAAGTACCCATGGGCTGGAGATGAGCAGATGTGATCCAAATTCACAAAGGAGGATCAAAGGGTGACACAAGTAATTACAAACCTGTTAGTTTGACTTTGTTCCAAGGAAATTAATGAAGGCAATGGTTAAAGAAGCACTGCAGGATCATCTAGACAAGACTTCAGTTATAGTTCAGACACAGCAGGGGTTTGTTAAGGGGAAGTTTTGTCTGACCAATATGATTGGATACTATGATGTGGTCACAAAGGAATTTGACACAAAGAATAATTTTGATATCATATACAGGTAACCCCCATATAACACGGTAGTTAAGTTCCTATAAAACGTTGTGTTGTGCGAAACCGTATTATACGGAACTAAGAAAGAAAAAGTACAAAAAGGGGGGTTATGTTCCAAAACTTAACAAAAATGCACTGTTTGATTAACAAAAATACTCCATTCTAGATTTTGCGTATCTTCTACTCTCTTTAAAAAAAAAAATAAGTAATCTGGGTTTGTTTGCTTTTTGCTTGATAAATCTTTTGTGAATTTCATCATATGGAATTAAGCATTTTTGAAGCTTCCTTTTGAACTTTGGGCTCCTTTCATTCAAGAAATAAGATTCTAATTGCTCAGCTAACTTTATGCCTTCCCGTATACTTTTTAGTGTAAAATTTGGAAGTTTAGAATTTTCATCTGTGCTATCATTCTCTAAACTGATTTGGTTTTATCACCAATGTCATTTCCACCAAATCCACTTCGCTAGCCTCTGTTTCAACCAGTAATTCTTGAACGTTTTTTTTTTTTTTTGGCTGATGCTATATAAGCTTGCTTTCTTGCATCATGTGCCTTTACTAATGCTAATGACACAGCAGCATGAGGAGGAGATATGATAAAAACCACTCTCCTACAACCAGTTGATCTAAATAGCTAGTGCATGTACCAAATTGTCAGTTTAATTGTTAGTTTTTCTTCAAATAAAATCAGTTTACATTCATTTCAGAATTACCCCAATATTTTTTCCATAAACCAAAGAAGAGGAAACTTTCCCAATGGAAAAAAAAAACAGCTGATCATGTAAAATTTAAATTCAGAAATCATAAAACCTAAATGGTAATACTTAGTCCAATTTTAACATAAAACTCAAAAATTTCAGCCCAAATATGATAAAAATGGTCCGGGCAACAAACAGCCGATACCTAAAAGTAGGTTAGATGGATCCTGGCTTCTTTTAATTTGCATTCAATACCCCTGCATATTCAGCATATACACCCCATACATGCCAGAAAGAAGACAGATCTACAATGGAGCAAGGACATCCAAACTTTTTTTTTTTTTTTTTTTTTTTTGCCAGGGTACTAAAACTAATAAAATTCTGAAGATCAAAAGATTGTGGATTCTCGTGGGCAGTCAAGAGCAGTTCCTTACCACTAATTATACGTTTTTCGAAATAGAAGTTCATTTTTTTACTAAGAAAATTTAAATTTACAGTTTAATTATCTTTACATATTAGAATTAAATAATTATATATGAAAATCAAATAGTCATTACATGGCATTAATAATATTCTTATTATGACCTTATAATATCAATGCCACTGAAGGTGCTTGATGACATCATAATGAATAGCATCTAGACCAAAAACACTCAATATGGCATAAGACAGTGAAATCTGTCATTCCTCCAAGGTAAATAGTTTGTCATATATGGTTCTAGTATCTCAGAAAAGAAACTAATTTCTTGTTTTTCACTATTCTTCTAGGAGACTACAAAGTGTGAAGGGAGCCTGATTCAGAGATATTTCCAACTGCAGTTGATTAGCAATAGCACTTCATTGTATTCCAGGATAATAAGGGATACAAATTATACTTTCCCATCAAATTATATATTTTGCCATATGCTTTTTGCAGAGTTACACATGATACAAAATGACTCCATGTACGTCATCTGGTTCATTTGTCTGACATATTACACGACACAACAGATAGGCATCCTTGAAGGCTATGAAATTATACCTTGTGGGTGTATCATCAAAAATAACACGATGCTTTATGTTGCCCCATTTGAGCCAACATGCAGGATGGAGATTGCCACAGTTTACGATAAGGAAGAAATCACATTGCTGTTTTGAGACATATGGAAATGTTACCCACTTCTTGACTAACTTTGAGTAAATCGAATTTTGCCAACTGGGTAAAGTTAGCCTGACAGTATTCCTGCAGCTAAGGTAGATATCACTGGAAAGAGGATTATCAATAATATTCCATAATAATCTGTCCATATGAATTTATCTATCTGTCCCCCCCCCCATTCTTTTCTTATACAGCCACTCCCCAAGTAAGGGTTGCGTTCCGTGGAACACTACATATTAGTATATTTTTCAGGTGGTAGATGACTTTCATCAACCGGTGAAATACTACCACTTTGCTTATTGGAGGCTTGAAGTGGTGAAACCCATGTTTAGTCTCTACAGCAAAGTTTCCGGCATCTCCCCCCCATTGGTGTACATGCATGTATACATGCGTGTACACCAATGCTAGGAGTTTGGTAAATAAATTTGATGAATTTGAGGTATTGCTCAAAACATCAAAGGCAGATATTGTTGCGATATCAGAGACGTGGTGTCACACAGATATAAGGAATGCAGAAGTGGAATTTGGGGAGTACAATGTGTACAGAAAGGATAGACAGAATAGGAAGGGAGGAGGGGTTATGCTATTAGTTAAGAAACACAAAATCCAAGGAAGTGAAGCCAGTCAACATCGCTGGACAGTGCAGTGTCGAGTCAGTTTGGTGTGAGATAAGCATTGGGAGATCAAAATTGAGTGTGGAGATCAAAATTGAGAGTGTGCTATAGGCCTAATGACTCTGATGGGTATAATAAAAAACTGTACAGAGAAATAGAATTGGCCAGTAAATCAGAGAGTCTTATAATGGGGGATTTTAATTTCCCAGATATTGACTGGAATTTGTGGGTTGGTCACTCACACACTAGCAAGGCTTTTGTGAATTTATTGGATCATTGTTTTCTACATCAGCATGTTCAGGAGGCAATTAGAGGGAGCAATATCCTTGATCTGATTATCAGTAGTGATTCTTCATACACTAAGAATCTGCAGATAAGGGAACCACTATGTGGCAGTGATCACAGTGTGCTGAAGTGGGATGTACTCAAATAGGTAACTACCATCAGGGGTAAAGGGAAGGGTTTTTGCTCTCATAAAGGCGAGTACGATGGTCTGAGACAGTACATAAATTCTATACAGTGGGGCTAACTGATGATGTTACCAACAGCAAAATGGAAAGCATTCAAAGATCTTATCTTAGAAGCTACTAGGCTTTACATACCAACTAAGAAATACTGTTCAAGATTGAGGCCTAAATGGAGGTCAGACGAACTAATGAGACATATGACAGAGAATAAAAATGCATGGGATACATATAAATTAATGGGTGACATGGAAACCTATGAAAGATATAAGCTGGTCTGAAACAAAGCCACAAAGGAGATTAGGCAGGCAAAGGAAGATTATGAGAAATCCTTGGCAAAGGATGCAAAGAAAAACAGAAAAGAGTTCTTTACCTATGTAAACTCTAGAAGGAAAGGGATGAATCAGATTGGTCCACTGGATATTGATGGTTCAACAGTTGAGGATCCTGCTCAGGTGGCTAACACACTAAATGAGCATTTTGCATCTACATTCACACATGAGGAGTTATTCAGGAAGGGGAATGCCAGAGGTGAAGTAAACTCTGGCAATGAGCTAGATGATTTTGTACTAACTGAGAGGAAAGTGGAGGAGAAATTGTTGAGGATAAACATAAAAAAGGCACCCAGAGTGGATGGGATCAATCCAGTTATATTAAATGAGGCAGCAAAGGAAGTAAGCAAACCGTTAGCCATAATTATGAGAGCTTCTTTGGACTGAGGGGAGGTACACATAGACTGGAGATGTGCAAATGTGATCCGAATTCACAAAGGAGGATCAAAGGCTGACACACATAATTATAGACTTGTGAGTTTAACTTCTGTTCCAGGAAAATTAATGAAGGCACTGGTTAAAGAAGCACTGCAGGATCATCTAGACATGACTTCAGTTATACCTCGGACACAGCATGGTTTTGTTAAAGGAAAGTCTTGCCTGACCAATTTGATTGGATACTATGATGCAGTCACAAAAGAACTGGATGCAGGGAATAACTTTGATATTATATATTTGGATCATAGAAAGGCTTTTGATACTGTTGCACATGGAAGACTGCTGCACAAATTGGAGCAGTGTGGCATTGGAGGAAAATTACTGCTATGGATAAAGGGATGTTTGATGGAGGGAAGACAGAGAGTGGTAATCAATGGACACTGCTCATCGTGGACTAATCTTCTTAGTGGAGTTCCTCAGGGTTCAGTGTTGGGTCCATTGTTGTTTTCTGTATTTATAAATGATACTGATGATGGTATATCAAGTTTAATGTCCAAGTTTGCAGACGATACAAAAGTTGGCAAGGTTGTTAAGGACACTACTGACGCTATGCTGCTGCAACAGAATTTGGAAAGGTTGAGCAGATGGGCGGAGAACTGGCAAATGAAGCTTAACATTGACAAATGTAAAGTACTACAGATGGGAAACAGTAACCGCAGAGCAACTTATTAACTCTGTGGTACTACACTGACAGTGGTAGAGAATGAAAAGGACCTGGGGGTAATTGTGCAGGCAGATATGAAGTTCTCTGAGCAGTGCAGATGGGCTGCAAGAGTAGCTCATGGTGTCTTGTCAATGATATACAGGAATTTTTCTAGCAGGGATAACGAGGTGATTATTCCCTTGTACAAGGCAATGGTCAGGCGACACCTTGGGTACTATATACAGGTCTGGAAGCCTCATTTCAAGAATAATGAGAGCTGCTGGAACGAGTACAGAGAAGGGCAACAAGATTAGTGAATGGAACAAAGGGTTGCTCTTACGAAGAAAGGCTTAAGTTTTGCAAATTACAGTGTCTGGAAATTAGGCACCAGTAAGGTGATCTGATAGAGGTGTATAAAGCCTTGAATGGTTTGAGCATGCTCAATGCCGATGGGATTCTTCCTCTTGCTCAGATAATCACCTGAGAGGCCATAAATTCAAATTGAGGAAAGGCAGATGTGCGGAAATTTGCCTTTAGCCAGTGGGTGGTTGGTTGGTGGAACAGACTTCGATCCCTTGTTGTGGAATTTTATAGCCTAAATAAATTTAAGGCTCAGCTGGACAGGTATTTCGAACGAACGGAGGGTTGAATGGGAGTGGGTTTTTTTTTTTTTTTTTTTTTTTTTTGCTGATGCTGCATAAGCTTGCTTTCTTGCATCATATACTTCTACTAATGCTAATGAAAAGTCATTTGACTCCATACAGCATAAGGCAATGTTTCGGGCACTGGAAAGACCAGGCATAGATACCCCATATATTATGATTTTGAAGAAAATATATGAGAATGCTACTTCCTTTATTAGACTAGACAAAGACAGTAGCAAATTTAAAATTGAGAAAGGAGTTCGACAAAGAGACACAATATCTCCAAAGTTGTTTAATGCTGCCCTTAAGGAAGCTTTTAGAAAATTAGACTGGTTGCAGAAAGGAGTCAATGTGAATGGAGAGTACCTAAACCAATTACGATTTGCAGATGACATTGTGATCATAAGCCACAATCCCAAAGAATTAGAGGAAAATCTTATTCAGTTATGCAGAGTTAATAAGGATTTCGGACTAAAGATGAATACGGCTAAAACAAAATACAGTTAGTCCTCATATAGCATGATAGTTGTGTTCCTAGAAATCCTCATGCAATATAAACAACAGGCCCTATGGGAAAAATAGGGTTAGGTGCTGACCACCCAAGATTGAACACACATTTATTACCAAACACAATAAATAATCGTAACAAAATACTACGTATTTAATTACGACTATTACATAATAAAATATTGCTACTGCTTTTGTTTGTATTGTAAGCAAACTTGTTCTTTGTTTGATTTTCTATCCAAACAGATGACAGCCGTTCCATCTCTTCCAATTCTTTGTGTCTTGATCAAATGGATTTTAATTACACTTTGAGTTGTTCCTGCTATGAAAGTTTTTATTTTCCCTGCATTCTTTCTAATTCTCGGCGTTGTCTCATTTAGGCCCAGAGCATGTGCAATATCATATTGTCTTTCATTTCATTTGAAGCGTTTCACAATTTCATATTTTTTCTTAATCGACAGGTGGACTGTCCATAAGCTTTACTGGGGAAATCCCGGTGGGCCAGAGGCCAGAA
Organism: Mastigoproctus giganteus; assembly: GCF_048544385.1. Classification (NCBI taxonomy): domain Eukaryota; kingdom Metazoa; phylum Arthropoda; class Arachnida; order Uropygi; family Thelyphonidae; genus Mastigoproctus; species Mastigoproctus giganteus. The sequence continues at coordinate 219,572,467 of NC_143583.1, forward strand.
GACAATGGAGACCAGTATGATTTTGGCCATAAACGCTAGTATGAGGCAACTACAAATTTTCTCGGATGAGAATTTTTGACCCAGTCTGCCTCTGTTTATCGATATTGCTTTTATTTTTCTCTCTGAATCTGTAGTGTCTTCACCAGGAAGCTTCATTTTCACACCTTTTAAGTATTTTACTCATTTTTAGGGAATAAAGCACAATTACAAAATGAGGAGGCACGCTTGATACACATAAACAAAGTTGCGCACATGTAGCAACTGAATAAACAACACCAGTAGCGTAGTAACCCTTTTTCAGGCCCGGAGGCAAAGAACATGTTCAGGCTCCTACTTAATGAAAATTGCAAAAATAGGAGACAGCCAAAGACGCCGGGCCCATAAAGGGCCCAGAGACAATTGCCTTGCCTGCCTATATGGTAGCCATGCCACTGAACAACACCCATAAAGGCAGAGACACACTATTAACACCTCACTAGCTCACATTTTACTAAAGCACATTTCTGGGGATTACTACCATAAAACAATAAAAACAATTTTCAGTTGCATTTCTGCTAGTGGAATCTCTTATAAACTGGTAGTAAACTCGAACTAATTGCATTTGCGATAATACTGATAGCTGGAATTGTGTGGGTTTTTATGTTATTATGGTGAAATGTGTTTCCTCTTTACTGATATATTTTCAGAATCTTCTCTTCATTCCTATCATGTTGCATTCAGTTGGAGTGATTCCGCGTTCGACTGCCGTTTCTTGTAAACACAAAGGCTAATCGTGCATAAGTGAATTCGGTTTGTGTTATATACAATATCGTTCCCCTATTCATAAATTGTGTATGATCAAATTCGTGTAGTGTAAACACGTGTTATACAAGGACTGACTGTAATGATGAACAAGTATGCCACAGAAAGGGATATAATCATCGAAGGAGAACTAATTGAAAAGGTGGATTCATATACTTATCTGGGACAAGTCATTAGCTGTAATAATGATAAAGGCTGGAAGTCAAGAGAAGAGTAAATTTTGGATGGATAGCATTCAGGAAATACAGTCACATACTGAGAAACAATTTGTCAGAAACATAAAATAATTAAAGAATGTATACTCCCCACCACGACTTATGTAAGTAAAACTTGGGCACTCACCAAAAGAATGTTGTTTATTTGTTTGTTATTTGGAGCATTAGCAACTAAGTCCATATTGGTACAGGATATGCGGTGGTCATTCCATGACCTTTCCGCATCCTCCGTATTTGGTGGTGACGGGCTCGAACCCCGGTCTAATCAAGAAGCGTGTGCTACGCACTGCTGCTCCTTCCCACCTGGCTACGGATGCGCCTACCAAAAGAATGGAAGAGAAGCTGAGAACTACACGGTGAAGAATGGAACAAATTATATTAGGAATCAGACTGTTAGATAAGAAGAGAAACACATGGATTAGGCAGCAAACTCAAGTAAAGGACATTCTTATCAAAACTAAAGAACTAAAATGGTCTTGGACAGGATGCATAGCTTGAAGACATGATGACAGATGGACTAAGAAAATAACAGAATGGTACCCAACAAGAGCTAGAAGAAGACCTGGAAGACAACGGAGATGGACAGATGAAATTCACAAGTTCATGAGTAGTAAGTTAATCGCCATTGCACAAAAGAGAAGTAACTGGAAAGTTGCTGGAGAGGCTTTCTTCCTGCAGTGGATTGAAAATGGCTGATGATGATAAGATTATATCCAAAATCAAACTTATGGAAATTTAGAAACTACATTAGGAAAATAAGCCAAGCAGAAGTAGTTCTTGCTATGAATTGGATTCCTCATAAAACTCATCTTTACCTCCTAAGACGACGAGATCCCCAACAATGAATTCACTGATATACTGCTCTTACAATAAAACATACTACACTTGCATGCCCTTGTAATCGACAAGAAAAACAAGTATAACATTAAAACATGTCTTGGGAACTGATGCAAACCCAGAGGAAGTCTTCACCTTTCTAAAGAAGTTAAGTGTCTTTTTTCCATTCGTGGTCAGTGTGTGTTCAGTCAGAAGCTCATCACATGGAAAATAATTTGATAAGCACAATATGATCATGGTAGTCATCATGCCAAAACCTCTAAATCAAACCACACAAATCTTCTCACGTCTAGAAAGGACACCCCAAAACTTCTATTAAACCTTTAGGCTCTATCCAAAAGAAGCAAATCATGCTGATTAATGATTTCTCACTTACAAACTCAATCCATTCCCCATCACAATGATGTTCTGTTTCTGGTGCATGCCTTTTCCATAGATATTTCCATGGGCATTGTTTTTCTGAATTAGCAACTGTAATTGCAATTATTTTTTCCAAATCAGTCCTCGAATAGGCAACTCCAAATAATGATTCAAATAATCAACTTTGCTCATTTATCCCTTCCATTCTTATTCAACTTCCTTTGTATGCATTTCCTGAAAATTACTATCCAAAAATTCAAATTAAAAAAAAAAAAGAAAAAAAAAAATGTTCTTCTTTATACTCTACAACTACCAGGCCAAAGGAATTTACAATAAATCATGAATACAATCCTAGAAAATTAAGCTAAGCTATAAATACGATCTAGTTATTACATTACAGCACATAAGGACTCCTTAAAAAATAAAGAGTACAATCCTTATCTCATTTAGCAGTCACCAGCTTGAACAACAGTCCACTTGAAGAGCATGTGCTACTGCACATTCACTCCTGACCATGTCCTAGTTTTATCAGGCCTAAAACAAGTATATTGTGGACAACATTGTTGGTTTTTGGGTGCATCAGCAACTTAGGCCCTTTGCACCCAATGTGAATGATATCTGTTCAAGTGTGTGCATGTCCATGAGACAATTTGAATGTTATGTGGGCTGAAAAACACAGAATAACTTGGGAGGGTGAGGGGAAGCTAGGTCCCTCCACCTGAGATTGGCTAACTACAGCCATGATCAATAAGCCCTTTAGAAAATCCACAAGTCTGCGGTGGCATAATTTCAGAGCTCTCCAAAGAAGTGACAAATAATGTTAACAAGTATTTTCTGTCTTTCCGACCATATAGTTGCTGACATGATGCCAAAATATACCATATTTTCCAGATCATCAGATATAATTTTTTTTCCTGGAAATTACTGCCTAAAATTCCCTGCACCTTATAACCCAATATACTAAGTGCATGTAGTGATATCTTTATATCTTTAGCCATGGCTAGAGGCAGTATGGTCAAAATGTCCAGGTGGCCTTCTCAAAAAAGTAGCTCTTCTATTGTGTGACCATTTCACATTGTGAGTAAGGCAACAAAAAATAAAAAGGATCGTGATTGTTTTTTGTTTATTTTCAATGCAACATTTTTTTTTTTTTTTTTTTTTATAAAACTGTGAGGCTCTATCATTGTTTTATTTAACAGATATATTGGTATATTTATTTCTTTTCAAATTCTAACTCATATGAAATGATTAGTTTTATTTATTGGGGATTCATTTATCATTTTAGAAGATTATGGTATACTGAAATTTCAGATCCATGCTTTAAAGGTTGGTTACTACCATGTCGGTCAAGATTTTTGCAGCTCTGGCAAATGCTAAGTTTTCATTTATATTTAGTCATTTCATTGACTTAATTGTTCTACTAAATTATTTTCTATAAGTTGCTTTATAGTTCTAGCCAAGATCCAGGGTTTATTTTGAATTTAGATAGTAATTTTGAAAGTTAATACTTAGTGTCCGTAGATTTTACGTTCATAACTTGCCGCACTGTTATACAAAACAGAATACCGTAAAGTTTAACGTAACACTAGATAGTGAAATACATAGCACTGCTTTAGAAATCTGTTAGATTAGTATAATATTTTAAAATTTATTAATATTATTAAATTTCATTGTTAATTCAATTATATTTAAACGGAATCATGACCCAGACTAGAGCAGCAAAGAAGCATTCACAGAATAGCCACAGTGCTCTGGAGAATCAAAGGGAGCAATTCTCCAACAGTCCAAAGCAATGCGAGAAATGCGAAATGTTTGCAGATCTGTCTAGAACAGGACATGATCTAGCCAAGGAGGATGTTTTTGTGTGTGTGTGTGTGTGTGTGTGTGTGTGTGTGTGTGTGTGTGTGTGTGTGTGTGTGTCGCGCGCACTAGGTGCAGAGACTGTGAAGAAATTAGGCGCCAACTCAGCGTTCTGATGGGAATCTTGAGAGTTTGAGGTATAGAGTAAATGCCCTTGAAGAAATTAATATGAGGGGCCCATCAAGCTCTCAGCTGCCCAACTCAATGCCAGAGCTCACTCCTGTGCATCAGGCAACACAGCGGCAAACTCCAAGGCAAAATGCAGCGCTCCCACAAGAACTAGCTATTGTCAGTGACTACTTTTTTTTTTTTTTTTTTTTTCATGAAACCCCCAAACACGAAAGGTATCAAAACCTATAGTACTTAGTACCATGCATGGGTTGAAGGAGAAGTATGGTGGGAGGGGGGATGCCAGAAACTTTGCTCTAGAGACTAAACATGGGTTTCACCACTTCAAGCCTCCAATAAGCAAAGTGGTGGTATTTCACCGGTTGATGAAAGTCATTGTCAGGGAGACAGGAAATATATTATGCAAAAAAGATAGGTGGAACAAGACCAAGGTATCTCTGTGAGGGGTAAAAGTTGATGCCATTGTGAAGCAGATATCACCTTTTAAGGGCACAAAAGGTGATATACACAGGGAGCAATAATGGCCTTAAGAGTAAGAGATCTGCAGATTTAATTAACAAGTACAGGTCAATGAAGAAAAAAAGTCAAAAATTAAGGTAAAATTTAAAAGTGTCTGCAATTCTGCCCAGACACAATAGGAGGGAGTATATGATAAGAGTCTTGTCAATCAATTTGGTCCTGGAGAGCTGTGCAAAGCTCAGGGAGTAGAATTTTTTTCAGCATAGTCTGTGCTTGCTAACAGGAGAGACTGCTTCTACAGGGATGGGATACACTTAAATAGAAAGGGTGCAAGAATATTTTCTGATGCTATCAAGGCAGTGTTAGGTGGGTCAGAAACTTCTAGTTTGGGTGGATTCACAGGTTAAAAGATTAACAGTAGCCGCAAGCAGAAGTGAAAGTGATTCTTGCACTGCTTCTATTGTAATGAGCAGCAGTCTAGATAGCAAGTTGCTGGGGATTTCAAGAGCTGCTAGGAGTCATCATGGAACAAGTAAATACATGGGCTGTGTTAGGGTAACAAAGAGTAAGAACAAGTGCATATATACTTGCATGTACACTAAAGCTAGAAGTATATTAAATAAAATTGATGAATTTGAAGTACCGACATCAAAGGCAGATATGGTTAGGATATCAAAGACATGGTTTAACCAGATATAAGCAGTGCAGAATTGGAATTTGGGGAGTATAATGTGTACAGAAAGGACAGACAGGGTGGGAAGGGAAGACGGGATATGCTGTTAGTTAAGAAACATAAAATCTAAGGAAGTGCATCCAGTTGACACAGGTGGACAGTGCAATGTTGAGTCTGTTTGGTGTGACATAAACACTGGGAAAGGGAAAATGAGAGTAGGAGTATGTTATAGGCCTAATGACGCTGATGAGTACAATGAACAGTTCTGCAGAGAAACAGAATGGGCCAATAAATCAGAATGTCTTGTAATAGGGGATTTTAACTTTCCAGATACTGAATGGAACTTGTGGATTGGTCACTCACACGGTAACAAGACTTTTGTGGATTTATTCGAAGATTGTTTTCTACAGCAGTATGTTCAAGAGGCAACCAGAGGGAGTAATATCCTTGATCCAATTATCAGCAGTGATAATTTATGCATTAAGAATTTGCAGATAAAGGAACCACTAGGTGACAGTGATCACAGTGTACCGACATGGAATTTATTTAAAGATGTAACTACCATCAAAGGTAAAGAGAAGGGTTTTTGTTTTCATAAAGGTCAGTACAGAGGTCTCAGAAAGTGTTTAAATTCTATAGAGTGGGATCAACTAATGATGTTACCAACAGTGAATTTTAAATGGAAAGCCATCAGGGACTTAATCGTGGAGGTTCCCAGGCTTTTTATACCAACTAAGAAATACTGTTCAAGGTTCAGGCCTAAATGAAGGTCGGATGAATTAATGAGGCTCGTGGCAAAGAAGAAAATGCACAGGATGCATATAAATTATCAGGTGACACAGAAGCCTACGACAGATATAAGCTAGTCTGTAATCAAGTCACAAAGGAGATTAGGCAAGCGAGGCAGATTACGAGAAATCCTTGGCAAAGGATGTAAAGAAAAACAGCAAAGAGTTCTTTATTTATGTAAACTCTAGAAGAAAGGAGATGAATCAGATTTGTCCACTTAACATAGTTGGTTCGACTATTGATGATCCTGCTCAAGTAGCTGATAAACTCAATGAGTATTTTTCATCTACAGTCACACTTCTGGCATTCAAGAAGGGGAATGCCAGAAGTTTATCAAACTAACAGGGAGCTAAGTGAATTTCAGATAACTGAGAGCAAAGTGGAAGAGAGATTGTTGAAGTTAAACATAAAAAACGCACCTGGGGCAGATGGAATCTATCCAGTTATAATGAAGGAGGCAACAAGCAAAGTAGTAGTAGCGGCATGTGATGCAAGTAAGCAAATCCTTAGCCATAATCATGAACTGCAGATAGTAATAGCAATAGTAATCATGGCATGTGATGCAAGAAAGCAAGCATGTGAGCTTATGTAGCATCAGCCAAAAAAAAAAAAAAAAAATTCACACAACCATTCCCTCTAAATGTTTGTGCAGGTCCTTCTTAAATTTATTTCACCTATCAACTTCCACAACGACAGATGGAAGTTTGTTCCAGCAATTAACCACCCTCTGGCAGAAGGAAAATTTCAGCACATCTATTCTACAGCTGTCTTTCCTTAATTTGAATTTATGGCCCCTTAGATTCGTAATCTGAACAAGTGGAAGAATCCCATCAGAATTCAAGGAGCTCAACCCATTCAAGGTTTTATACACCTCAATCAGATCACCTCGCAGGTGCCTAGTCTCCAGCCACTGCAATTTGCAGAACTCTCTCGATAAGAGGATCCCTTCATTCCCCTCACCAATCTTGTTGCCCTTCTCTGCACACGTACAAGCAAATCTACATCCTTCCTAAAATGAGGGCCCCAGACCTGTATGCAGTATTCAAGGCATGGCCTGACCATTGCCTCATATAGAGGGATAATCGCCTCCTTTTTCCTGTTAGCAAAATTCCTGTATATCATTGACAAAAACCCATGTCCTGCTTTTGCAGCCTGTCTGCAATGTCCAGAAAACTTCATATCTGATTGCACAATTACTCCCAGGTCTTTTTCATTTTCTACCACCCTAAGTGTAGTACCACACAGCTGGTACGTTCCTCTGAGTTACTTCTACCCATATGCAGTACTTTGCATTTGTCAATTTTAAAATTCAGTTGCCACTTCTCAGCCCATTTTCTGGATCCTGTTGCAGTAGCAGACTGCTATTACTGTCATTAAAAACCCTGTCAACCTTTGCATCATCTACAAACTTTGACACTAAGCCTGATATACCTTCATCAATATCATTGATAAATATACAAAACAACAGTGGATCCAACAACAAACCCTTTGGGACTCCACTAATAACATTCCTCCACGAAGAGCAGTGCCCATTGATTACCACCCTCTGTCTTCTCCCACTCAACCATCCTTTTATCCATTGTAGCAACTTACCCTTAATACCATTCTGCTCCAATTTGTACAGTAGTCTTCCATGCTCAACAGTGTCAAAAGCTTTCCTGAAATCCAAGTATATGAAATCAAAATTATTTTTTGCATCCACTTCCTTTGTAACCACATCATAATATCCAATCAAATTTGTCAGACAAGACTGTCCCTTATCAAACCCATGCTCTGTCTGAATTATTGCTGCAGTCTTTTCTAGATGATTCTGCAATGCATCTTTAACAGTTACTCCATTATTTTACCTAACAGTTACTCCATTATTTTACCTAAACAGAAGTTAAACTAACTGATCTGTAATTACTCGTGTCACCCTTCGATGCCCCTTTGTGAATTGAGGACACTTTTGGACATCTCCAGTCTGTGGGGACCTCCCCTGAGTCCAAGGATGCTCTCATAATTATGGCTAAGGATTTGCTTAGTTCCTTTGCCACCTCCTTTAATAAAACTGGATAGATCCCATCCACCTCAGGTGCCTTTCTTAGGTATAACTTGAACAATTTCTCCTCCACTTTGTTCTCAGTTATTACAAAATCATTAAGCACCTGGCTACAATTTGATAACCTTCTGGCATTTTCAATCCTTAATAACCCGTCCTGTGTGAATGTAGATGCAAAATACTCATTCAGTTTGTTTGCTATTTGAGCAAGATCATCAACAGTCGAACCATCGATATCAAGTGGACCAATCTGATTCATCCCCTTCCTTTTAGAGTTTATATAAGTAAAGAAATCCTTGTTTTTCTTAACATCCTTTGCCAAAGACATCTCGTAATCTACCTTCGCCTGCCTAACCTCCTTTGTGATTTGATTACAGACTAGCTTATATCCACCATAGGCTTCTGTGTCGCCTGATAATTTATATGCATCCCATGCATTTTTCTTCTCTGCCACGAGTCTCATGAGTTCATTTGACAACAATTTATGCCTAAACCTTGAAATGTGCAAATCTACCTCCAATTCGTAAAGGAATTTTCAAAGGATGACACAAAAAATTATAAACCTGTTAGTTTAACTTCTGTTACAGGGAAAATAATGGAGACACTGGTTAAAGAGGTGATACAGGATCAATCACTTACACAAGACAGCAGCAATAGTTCAGATACAGCATGGGTTTGTTAAGGTGAAGTCTTGTTTGACCAATCTGATTGTATACTATGATATGGTTACAAAGGAACTGGATGAAAAAATAATTTTGATATCATATACTTGGATTTCAGGAAAGCTTTTGATACTTTTGCACATGGAAGACTGGTGTACAAATTGGAGCGGTGTGGCATTAAGGGCAAGTTACTGCAATGGATAAAGAGATTGTTGAGTGAGAGATGGCAGAGAGTGGTAATAAATGGACACTGCTCTACATGGACTAATGTTATTAGCGGAGTCCCCCAGGGTTCGGTGCTGGACCCATTGTTGTTTTGTGTATTTATCAATGATATTGAGGAAGGTATATCAGGCTTAATTAGCATTAGCATTAGCATTAGTAGAGGCATTTGATGCAAGAAAGCAAGCTTATGCAGCATCAGCCAAAAAAAAAAAGTAACATAAATAAATAAAAATAACCACTTCCACTTCACCCCTCTGTTCGTTCGAAATACCTGTCCAGCTGAGCCTTAAACTTATTTAGGCTATCAACTTCCACGACAAGGGATGGAAGTCTGTTCCACCTACCAACCACCCGCTGGCTAAAGGCAAATTTCCGCACATCTATCCTACATCTGTCTTTCCTCAATTTGAATTTATGCCCTCTCAGGCGATTATTCTGAGCAAGAGGAAGAATCCCATCAGCATTGAGCATGCTCAAACCATTCAAGGCTTTGTACACCTCTATCAGATCACCTCGCTGGTGCCTGGTTTCCAGACACTGTAATTCGCAAAACTTAAGCCTTTCTTCGTAAGAGCACCCCTTTGTCCCATTCACCAATCTAGTTGCCCTTCTCTGTACTCATTCCAGCAGCTCTACATCCTTCTTGAAATGAGGCCTCCAGGCCTGTATACAGTACTCTAGGTGTGGCCTGACCATTGCCTTATACAAGGGAATAATCACCTCCTTATCCCTGCTAGAAAAATTCCTATATATCATTGACAATACACCATGAGCTACTCTTGCAGCCCGTCTGCACTGCTCAGAGAACTTCATATCTGCCTGCACAACCACCCCCAGGTCCCTTTCATTCTCTACCACTGTCAGTGTAGTACCACAGAGTTGATACGTTGCTCTGGGGTTGCTGTTTCCCATATGTAGTACTTTACATTTGTCAATGTTAAACTTCATTTGCCACCTCGAAGCCCATCTGCTCAACCTTTCCAAATCCTGTTGCAGCAGCACAGTGTCAGTAGTGTCCTTGACAACCCTGCCAACCTTCGTATCGTCTGCAAACTTGGACATTAAGCCTGATATACCATCATCAATATCATTTATAAATACAGAAAACAATAAAGGACCCAATACTGAACCCTGAGGGACTCCACTAATAACATTAGTCCACGATGAGCAGTGTCCATTGATTACCACTCTCTGTCTTCTCCCCCTCAACCACCCCTTTATCCATAGCAGCAGTTTGCCTCCAATGCCACACTGCTCCAATTTGTGCAGCAGTCTTCCATGTGCAACAGTATCAAAAGCCTTTCTAAGATCCAAGTATATAATATCAAAGTTATTCCCTGCATCCAGTTCTTTTGTGACTGCATCATAGTATCCAATCAAATTGGTCAGGCAAGACTTACCCTTAACAAAACCATGCTGTGTCCTAGCTATAACTGAAGTCTTGTCTAGATGATCCTGCAGTGCTTCTTTAACCAGTGCCTCCATTAATTTTCCAGGAACAGAAGTAAAACTCACAGGTCTATAATTACTTGTGTCAGCCTTTGATCCCCCTTTGTGAATTGGGGTCACATTTGCACATCTCCAGTCCATGGGTACCTCCCCTGAGTCCAAGGAAGCTCTCATAATTATGGCTAAGGGTTTGCTTACTTCCTTTGCTGCCTCCTTTAATATAACTGGATAGATCCCATCCACCCCAGGTGCCTTTCTTGTGTTTATCTTCAACAATTTCTCCTCCACTTTGCTCTCAGTTATTACAAGATTCTCAAGCTTACTGCTAGAGTTGAATACACCTCTGGCATTCCCCTCGCTGAATAACTCCTCATGTGTGAATGTTGATGCAAAATATTCATTTAGTTTGTTAGCTATCTGAGTCCAAGTTTGCAGGTGATACAAAGGTTGGCAGGGTTATTAATGACACTAAAGACAGTATGCTACTGAAACAGGATCTAGAAAAGTTAGGCAGAAGGGCTGAGAGGTGGCAACTGAAGTTTAACATTGAGAAAATGCAAAGTACTGAATATGGGTAGCAGTATCTCAAGAGAAACGTACCAACTGTGTGGTTCTACACTCTGGGAGGTGGAGAATGAAAAAGACCTAGGGGTAATTGCGCAGTCAGATTTAAGTTCTCTGAGCAGTGCAGATGGGCTGCCAGAGCAGGTCATGGAGTTTTGTCAATGATATACAGCAATGCCTCGCATAGAGCTGATAATTCGTACCGAAACTGTTTCGTGTTATTTGAAACCGTACTGATTGACGTATAATTATAATGGGTTTTAATTGAATGTGTACCTGAGAAACAGTCTATAAACAAATTATAATAAATCTATAAACAATTTGCTCTTGATAGCCAATTAAAAGGATTTTAATGAAAAAAAAATATTGCAAAAATTTTATTAATAAAAAGGTAACATTAAGAGAGATGACAAAAAAGCTTTATTGTTTATTTAGGTATTTCAATAATGGATTCTAGCGAAGTCCTCTCTTCTTTTTCTCGGCATACAAGTATTTGTAACATCAAATCCCTTCTTGTAAAATTTTCCATATTTTGATGTTACGTTCAACATTCAGATCTCCATTCATAATCACCTTGCAGGCCATGTCAACCTCCCGAAAAACTTTCTCCAGTTTTCTGTTGAAAATTCTTTTTGGTGCCACTTCAGTGTTATCCACTTCAGAATTGCCTTCCTCTTCTTCAAATGCAGTCACGTACATTGGCAGTGTCCAAAGTTTTGAATCCCGAGTCTTTTCCATTCTTCATAATATCTTTGGCAATTGTCTGAACTTTCGATTCAAAACCAGTGAAATCATTTTACAAATGGGGAAAAACATGCTGCCAAACAGAACGCATGTTGTTGGCAATTAATTAGATGCAGGTATATTCTCAATCGCATTCCTGATGTTATAATTTTTCCAAAATGTTTTTAAAGATGATGATCCTACTCCTGTTGGAGCTTCAATCACTTGAAAGTTTGCCACAGATAATATGCCTTGATTGTGGCAATTACGCCTTGATCCATGGGTTGTAAGAGAGACCTTGTGTTAGGTGGAAGATGGCATATTTTTACATTTTCATTGTGATGAGAAATTTAAAGTGGATGGCTGGCACATTGTGTAAGAGCAACAAAATTTTGAACTCCATCCCTTCGTCCTTGCAGTAACATTCAACTGTCAGATAAAAACAATTTGTGAACCATTCTGTAAACAATGCTCTTGTAATCTATGCTATCTTATCGGATTGCCAAATTACAGGCAATGTGGCTCTTACGCAACCCTTTAGAGTTTTGGGTTTTCTGCTCCCAACACGAATAGAAGCCTCAATTTAAAATCCCCAGATGAGTTTCCACCCAACAAAAGTGTTAAACGATCTTTTGATGCTTTATATCCAGGTTGGGCCTTTTCCTTTTCAGCTAAAAAAAGTTTGTGAGAGCTTTTTTTTTTTTCAGAACAGTTCAGTTTCATCAACATTGAAAATTTGTTCGTCCTTGTAGCCACCTTCTTCAATGATGTCTTCCATTCATTGGGAAATCTTGCAGCAGCATCTTTGTTTGCATTTGCACTTTCACCTGAGATACGAACATTGTGAAGCCCGACACGGTATTTAAAGCAGAAAACCAACCACGACTGGCTGTAAATATTTCTTTACTATCCTCCTCTTCATTTCTTTCTTTTTTCTTTGGCATGTTATAAAGGCTCATGGCTTTTGCTTGAATGATGTTTTGACTCAAAGGAATTCTCTTTTAGTTACAATCTTCTATCCATATTAATAAAAGATGGGGTTCAAAATTAATTCCAATTGCTTAGTTATCACTTTCATCATGTAAGATGCGTAGAAATTCCTTGCTCTTTATACTGATCCTTCTTTCGAATAATTGTTCGCACTGATGCGTCATTCATTCCATTTTCCCATGCGATTTTAGCATACAATGCACCATCTTCATGGCACTTGATAACATCAAGTTTTTTTTTTCTAATGTAAGCATTTACGTTTAGTAGCTCCACCCCTTTCCATTTTTTTTTTTTTTTTTTTTGACTCGCTGTTTCATATATAAAGGGGTAAAAAATAAATTGTGAAAAGAAAAGTTTGAAAAGCTATCACATCGTCCCGTAAGGATGGAATTAAGAATACTGAACACTGTTGCAGGTTGCTGCTGACTGACTGCCTGAGGGGAGCTATTGGCACATGTGCATGTGAGACAATAGAGTTGGTACTGTAGCATATATGTAGAGTAGGCTGTTGAATGAGTTTTAATATGTACAGTAAATTTTTGACTTAAACTTAATTGAAAACCGTGTTATAATACTGTGCTGTTTGAAGCCATGCTAAGTGAGGTATTGCTGTATAGGAATTTTGCTAGCAGAAACAAGGAGGTGATTATCCCTTTGTATAAGGCAATGGTCAGGCCATACCTTGAGTACTGTATACAGGTCTGGAGGCCTCATTTTAGGAAGGATCTAGAGTTGCTAGAATGAGTACAGAGAAGGGCAACAAGACCGGTGAGAGGAACAAAGGGGTACACTTAAGCAGAAAGGCTAAAGTTCGTTCTGCAAGTTGCAGCATCTGGAGAATAGGCACCTGCGAGGTAATCTGACTGAGGTGTATAAGGCCTTGAATGGTTTGAGCAGGCTCAATGCTGATGGGATACTTCCGCTTGCTCAGACTAAGGATGAAAAATTAGTATGAATTAGTGAAATATGAGATAGTTTCCATGTCTTTCAAGAAATATGCAATCACTTTGAAGTTTGAAGAAAGTGAATGTTCAGACCACAGCAACAGTGATGATGATGAGTGTGACATCAGCAGCAACAACATGCTGCTGCCATTACAATGAATAAAAGCTTCATTTTACATTTACACTTTGTTTAGTAAGCACTTATGAATTTGTTCTTAAGATGTGGTCAAAAAAAATTCCAAAAGGCACAGAGAAGCCTAAATGATGGGTATACATGATCCTAAAAACTTATCTATCAAGAGAAGACAGACAAATCTGCCTTCTGTAACAGAAAAGTTGAATAATGATCTGAGTGTGACCAATCAAAAACTTCCATCTCAAAGTACCACAGAACTAAAATGACAAATTGAAAAATTAAGGCACCTGCTACTTACTTCATTTATTCTTTTTTCAATATCTTTCATTTTACTATCACACTGTTTGCTTTCCCTATGAACCTTTTCAGCAAGACGCTGCAATTTTTCTAACCTAAAATGACAAAAATTTTAATTTATAAATTTGGAATTATTACTTAAATATCCTCAATTATTATTACTTAAATATCCTCAATTATTATTACTTAAATATCCTCAATTATTATTACTTAAATATCTCCTTAATATTTATTTATGTTTTATAGTAATTATGAACATAAAAGTCTATAATGAAACATTTAATATAAAGAAACATCTTAAAATATGAGGTTATCAGCTGCAGGCTGAGAAAACAAAAATTATAAATAGTTACATTTTTTTTTTTTTTTTTATGTGAACCCCAAACACGAGATGTATTAGAACCTATAGTACTTAGTACAGTGCTTGGGTTGGAGGATGAGAAAACGAAAGAAGATATTTGTTGACATTGGACTTGAACTTCTGTAGATTGTAATATTCAGGAAATACGTATGAAGGAAGGTTGTTCCAGAAAACAGCAGTTGAATGAATAAATGAGGAAGATGAAAAGTTGGTTCTGTGGGTTTGAAGTTGGACAGTAAATGGATGTTGGCTGGTGTTGCACGTGTTCAGACTGTTTTGAAAGAGAGAGAGAGAGAGAGAGAGAGAGAGAGAGCGAGCGGGAATTATAGAAGCCAATTCAGAAGAACAGTGCCCATGGAAGTATCTGTAGAAGAGGCATGCAGCAGAAATAGTACGACTATGAGAAAGCGAGTGGAGAGACTCTGTTAGAGATGAATCATTAATTAACCTAACTGCCCTCTTCTGAATGGAATCTAGAAGCCTGAGAGAGGTTTTGGAGGCACCACCCCAGATGTGGGAACAATATTCCATGGCAGGGCGGATTTGCGATTTAAACAAATTTAAAGCTCAACTGGACAGGTATTTCGAACAAACGGAGGGGTAAAACGGGAGTGGTGTGTGTTTTTTTTTTTTTTTGGCTGATGCTGAATAAGCTTGCTTTCTTGCATCATATGCCTCTACTAATGCTAATGCTAATTAACATTGCATCAGCTAAAAAAAAAATCCCACAGTTCCAGTGGTGTAGCATTTTCTTTATTTGAAAAAGCTTATTGTGAGTTTGTTCCTACCACAGTTTGTTTGGTCAACACACAGCTGCTGGAAAATGGGTTGTAGTCCATATAAGGTATGAAGGCAAATGAAGACACAGGGAGGAGTGAATTTTTAGCTGCTCGATCTGCTTCTCTTTTCCCCGGATATCGGCATGCCCAGGAATCAGCAGAACCTTACCACTGTTTTGCATTCTCTGAAATATATTAACTGTGTTTTTGACTTCTTTCAAAATAGGGCGAGGGTAAGGATATCTGTGTTGTAAAGCAGTTAATGCACTCAGTGAATCTGTATTTATTATAGTTGCTTGATTAGGCACGTTGCTACCATATTTAATATGTCAGCAACATGCCTAATCAAGTCAAGCTAACCATTTCCACAACAATCGAGCTACCCATTTCCACAATGCCAGATGGTGTTGGGGAAATGAGTAGCTTGAATAAATTTAAGGAAGAATCAGGCATACTATTAGAAGGGATGGGACAGATGAGGTAGGTAGGGTTTTTTTTTTTTTTTTGCTAATGCTGTATAAGCTACTTTGCATCATTTGACAGTACTACTACAAATAATAAAACAATAAACTTATAATACTTTTAAATCCTTTCAAAAGAAAAAACTATGTGACTTGACCAAAGATCACATAAAATCTTAAGTTAAAGATTTTATATAAAATTTCTATAAATTGGCATGCACTTTAGAGTACACAGGAGGGTAGTATATCTGGTCTTAAAAATATATATGTAGTGCACAAAAAAAAAAAAACATGAAATACCTGGCTATCTCATCATGAATAGCTTGGTCCCTCTCTTGATGTGCCATCATTACTTTGTTCCATCTATGTTCCAATGTGTCAAAGCGAAACTGCTCTTCTATGTCTATAGATTTTACATCTCTAAAGTGATTCTGTAAGAGAAAGAGAACAAAGACTTTAATAACAAAAATACACTAGAAATTAAATCTGTATAATCCAAATTATGCTAATTTCCTTCCCTTTTGTTTATGCAAAGACAAGATGCCCAATGCTTAGGAACAGGTTTGATTACATGGAATAATTTATTATTTGCATGTTCCTGCAAGATTTTCTGCTTACTGTCTACCTCATTGCTTAATAAAAATTTTACAATATGCATATGGTATTCAAGAGAGCAAACTGAGGTTTTTCACAGAACTGAAGTTTTGACTGCAGAATTCATGTATTTATTTCCCAATTCCACAGTGTTTGGAATATAGTAAAATCTAACTTCCTGCTGTTTCCACTTGGGCTTTCTAATAAACTAAAAAATTTTTTGTACAAGTGGGAGTGTTAGAAGTTGACTCTTAGAAGAATAAGGCTCTCATTTGGGAGGGCAATCTTTCCCAATTGTTCAAAGTATTCATCTCTGATATAATAAAAGTTTATTATATAAATATTCATCATGGTATAATAAAAGTTTACCATGATGGATTTGCTAAGGGCATGTCCAAAAGTATACTGACTAGGCTTAAGGTCCACTGAGTGGATAACTCTTGTAGCTAGCCATTATGATGAATTGTGTCAAGTAATCTGAGAACACTTGGTCTAGCTTTTTTTTTTTTTTATGAAAACCCCAAACACAAAAGGTATCAAAACCTATAGTACTTAGTACCGTGCATGGGTTGAAGGAGAAGTGGTACACGAAATTGTAGGCCGACTCATGTTTTCAGGGCTCACATTTTTCTGTTCGAACAGAAATTTCATGAAGTGTGATAGCATGAACAGAGGAGCACATTTCTGGAGGTCACTACCATAAAACAAAAACAGTTTGCTGTTCCCGATTTATTGGGCTTTTCTGTTAGTGCGGGTAGCACACGATGACGATACCAGCAGAATTGTACTATGGAAAAGATGGTATAATGGCCTAAAAACATATAATGTCAGACATAAGGCCAAAAGAATAAATATTTGCGAAGGAACAGGTCAAACAAAAGCAAGTATAGTTCAGATCTACAGGAGATGATTATCCAGTGAAATTTAGATGAATATCCAGTGAAATTTTAGATGATCAGAGAATAGGGTCTAATTAATCATGGCTCAAACTTCCAAATTAACTTGCAGCTGTAGATAGAGGTATGCACTTTTTTGGGTTCATCAAAGGTTGATTGAAGATTGAGTGAATCCACTGAAAAGAGTAACAGTGCATCCAGCAAGGAAAATAGTAACTTTGAAAATTCAGGGAATCAAGAACAGCCAGAGTACAATAGCTACTCAATGGCAAAATTAATGACCCCAAAGGTGATGAATTTTAGATCTATTGATAAAATTTCACGACATAAAAGGCCAGGTTAAATGAAGTAGGGTTTTGTTAAGGAAAAAACCATTCAAAAAAATGGCTGCCAGATGAACAGTAGATCTGAGACAGGTGTCAGAGTAACAAAGTGATAAACCGAATGGTTTTTTAGGAGAAGAAACTTAACTTAAAAAATCCAGGAACAAAAGGCCAATACCAAACACATAAAAAATTATAAGCAAAAGAGTAAATTGTACAAAATTCCATAAGGTTGAAAAGAAGAATTCAAACTAAACAGGTGAAAAAACTTAGTAAGTAAAGCAACAGGGATCTCATTCCGAAAAAGAAACTTAAACGGAAATCATGAACAGTGATTACTTACTAAGTAGTGGAAATCCCAGCAAATAATATACAACTGTACAATACCTTTAACATGGACAAGTGCCAAGTAAATCAAAATTGAATTTCTTTTTAATGGTAAAAGAAACTATATTGAAACAGTATTTGATGAAAAAGGGAGGTATATTATAATTTAAAAGCTTGTTATAAAAAACCTGTATTGCTGTTTCATGCCTACTTCATCCTACTACTTATGATTACTGCATATGTTGGCTAATGTAGTAGTAGTAGTGGCACGTGATGCAAGAAAGCAAGTGTATGAGCTTATGCAGCATCAACCAAAAAAAAAAAAAAAAACACACCATTCCCTCCAAATGCCTGTCCAGTTCCTCCTTAAATTTATTCAACCTATCAACTTCCACAACGACAGATGGAAGTTTGTTCCAGCAATTAACCACCCGCTGGCTAAAGGCAAATTTCCGCACATCTATTCTACATCTGTCTTTTCTTAATTTGAATTTATGCCCCCTTAGGTTTGTAATCTGAACAAGTGGAAGGATCCCATCAGAATTCAGTGTGCTCAACCCATTCAAGGCCTTAGCATGCTGAATTCTGATGGGATTGCTTCAATACAAACAGTATTTCTGTGTATTTTATTAGAAATATTGGATTGCCAATTTGTGAGGTAAATGACCTCAAAGTTAAAATAATTTCTTTTATCATATATGTTTATTAGATGAGGACCTGCATCATTGCTAAGTATAATATTCAGATCAAGGAAATTGGCTATGTATTTATCAGAATTTTCTTAATTAGGTTTAAGATCAGAGGGGTAATATCTATAGCACAGCATTCAAAGTCTGTATTTAACACTAAAATGTCATCCACATACCTGAAAGCTAAAAATTTATAATTGGGATTGCTTGTAATAAATAATTCTTCCAAGTTTGCAGACAATACAAAAGTCAGCAGGGTTGTTAATGACACTAATGACAGTACGCTGCTGCAACAGGATCTAGAAAAGATGAGTAGATGGTCTGAGAGGTGACAACTGAAGTTTAACATTGACAAATGTAAAGTACTGCATATGGGAAGCAGTAACCCCAGAGTAAAGTATCAACTGTGGTACTACACACACAGTTGATATGTTACTGTGTGTGTGTTGTACTACCCAGTTGTACAGAGTGAAAAGAAAATGGGGGGTAATTGTGCAGGCAGATATGAAGTTTTCTGATTCAGAATTCAGATTTGTCAATAATAATTCAGATTTGAGTTATCAAATCTGAATCTGAATGATCAAGAGTAGCTCATGGTGTCTTGTCAATGATATACAGGAATTTTTCTAGCAGGGATAAGGAGGTGATTATCCCCTTGTATAAAGCAATAGTCAGACCACACCTTGAGTATTGTATACAGGTCTGGAGGCCTCATTTTAAGAAGGATGTAGAGCTGATGGAACGAGTACAGAGAAGGGCAACAAGATTAGTGAATGGAACAAAGGGTTGCTCTTACGAAGAAAGGCTTAAGTTTTGCAAATTACAGTGTCTGGAGACTAGTCACCTGCGAGGTGATCCGATTGAGGTGTATAAAGCCTTGAATGGTTTGAGCATGCTCAATGCTGATGGGATTCTTCCTCTTGCTCAGAATAATCACCTGAGAGGGCATAAATTCAAATTGAGGAAAGACAGTTGTAGGATAGATGTACGGAAGTTTGCCTTTAGGCAGTGGGTGGTTGATTGCTGGAACAAACTTCCATCTGTCGTTGTAGAAGTTGATAGCTTAAACAGATTCAAGGCAGAACTAGACAAATATTTGGAGTGAGTGGATGGGTGAAATGAGAAGGGGGGTGTGTATGTGTGTGTGTGTGTATTTTTTTTTTTTTTTTTTTTTTTTGATTAATGCTATATGAGCTTGCTTTCTTGCATCATGTGCCCTTGCTAATGCTAATAGCCTAAAAACAGGTTGGTTACAATGCTGGAAATTTGTGAACCCATAGGATTTGATTTGATTTGGTAGTTGTTGGTGCATCGGCCTCTGTGACCATATTGCACCTCCCAAGGTTTTTGCAGTACTTTGATCCAAGCCCGAGGTGGGAATCGAGTGAACCCATAGGAACTCCAATAATTTGTTTGTATGCTTGTTTGCCTGTTTGTCCCTCTGTTGATTTAATTATTATGTTTAATTTATTATTTTTGCTCAACTGTTTTGCCATGCTACTGGCATTAGATTTGATTTTATATTTAATATTAGTTACATATATATATATATATATATATATATATTGCTTGGGCATTATCACTTGTGGTCAGTTAGAGAATTAATCAGACTGCAAAGGTTGCTGCACAAGGACTGAGCCTATGAGAAATTCCTCTTTCTGGACAAATGGTCAGGAAAAGGTATTAAGGATGTGAACTTAAAAGGTTCAAGTTCACATCCATAATACCTTTGGTAGATGGCCTCGTAACTCAAATGATAGATGGCCTCATAACCTCCAGGTAGTATCAAATGCTTGTCTAGGTATATCATAACACTAAATGCTCATTTCTGAGGAAGACATGACGAATATTCATTTCAGATTTTACCATTAAGTCTAGTGAGCACCATGATTTTCAAAATCCATATTAATACAGACTCAAAAACTAACAGTCTGCTATAATCATTTTTAACAGAATCTTGCCTAAGCAGATGGTAAATGCTATTAGGCCTATAATTGAAAGTACCTGGTGCCGTAACAACAACATTGGGGTGCCGCGTAATTTGGGTTTAAGTTACTTAAAGTTATTATTATTATTTTGAAATTTATATATTTATTTCATTATAAAAAGGGTACACAGTACAATATCCATTGTACTGTATCTTTTTAATTTTGTGGTGATCTATAATTGATCTTTATTTAGTACCTCTATATAAAGAATAAAGTTATTATATATAGGTATTTTTTTTTTTTTTTTTTATGTGAACCCCAAACACGAGAGGTATTAGAACCTATAGTACTTAGTACCGTGCTTGGGTTGGAGGTTGAGAAGACGAAAGAAGATATTTGTTGACATTGGACTTGAACTTCTGTAGATTATAATTTTCAGGAAATACGTATGAAGGAAGGTTGTTCCAGAAAACGGCAGTTGAATGAATAAATGAGGAAGATGAAAAGTTGGTTCTGTGGGTTTGAAGTTGGACAGTAAATGGATGTTGGCTGGTGGCGGCACGTGTTCGGACTGTTTTGAAAGAGAGAGCGGGAATTATAGAAGCCAATTCAGAAGAACAGTGCCCATGGAAATATCTGTAGAAGAGGCATGCAGCAGAAACAGTACGTCTATGAGAAAGTGAGTGGAGAGACTCTGTTAGAGATGAATCATTAATTAACCTAACTGCCCTCTTCTGAATGGAATCAAGAAGCCTGAGAGAGGTTTTGGGGGCACCACCCCAAATGTGGGAACAATATTCCATGGCAGGGCGGATTTGCGATTTATACAGAGTGAGCAGCTGTTTGGAAGAAAAGTAACGCCGAGAGCGAAAGAGAAAACCAAGTTTTTTAGATGCAGAGGAAGCAATATTTGTAATGTGCTTGTGCCAAGAGAGATTAGAAGTCAGGGTAATCCCCAAAAGAGATATATCCTTTTGCCTAGAAATTGGAGTGTCACTAAAGATAAGCATAGGAGCAGAAGAATCCTTTTTGCGAGATATAAGACAAGACTGAGTTTTAGAAGGGTTGAAATCAACTAAGTTGTCTTTGCCCCACTGGAGAATTACCTGAAGATCGGCATTTAAGGAATTGGTAGCAGATTTTCGAGAAGTTGAAGCTGATTGAGCAGGGCAAGGTTTCTCAAAATGGAAAGTTGAATGCAATGTGCTATCATCGGCAAAACTATGGATAGGATTTCCAGTCAATGGAAGAAGGTCATTGATATACAAGAGGAAAAGAGTGGGGGAAAGAACTGAACCTTGGGGGACACCGGCATTAGTGGAGAAGTTAGAAGACAGAGAGCCATCTACCATCACCCTCAGTGAGCGATCAGAGAGAAAACTGGATAACCAATTACTAAAAACAGTTGGCAAACCATAAGATGGAAGCTTGTTTAGAAGACCTTTATGCCAAACACGATCGAAAGTCTTTGAGATGTCAAGAGCAACTGCTTGTGTTTCACCGAACCTTTCCATTGAAGTAGTCCATAAATGGGTAACATAAGCCAGAATATCACCAGTGGATCGACACCGACGGAATCCATACTGGCGATCGTTGATCAGACGGAAGGTTTCTAGGTAGTTTAAGAGTTGGCGGTTAATTGATTTCTCCATTACTTTAGAAAGAGTAGAAGTAATTGCAATGGGACGATAATTGGATGGGAGGGATTTGTCACCCTTTTTAGGAACTGGCTGGATATGAGCAAATTTCCAAGCAGAAGGAAAAACACCTTTGGAATAAGAAAGTGAAAAAAGGCGGCAAAGAATAGGAGTAAGTTCAGGAGCACAGATTTTGAGAACAAGTGGAGAAATACCATCAGGACCTGGAGCTTTCTTAGCATCAAGATTCATCAAAATCCTTCTGATATCCTTTTGACGGAAGACCACAGGAGGCATTGAATGGACCGTGTTGGGAATGGTGGGAGGTGTTTTACCAAGTTCATTAATACATGAGCTGGAAGAAAAATGGGATGCTAGCAGGTCAGCTTTATCCTTGGCTGAAGTGACAACAGAACCATCTGGTTTGGACAGAGGTGGAAGCAGAGATGGGCAAAAGTTGCGGCCAATAGCTTTGGCAAGAGACCAGAATGCTCGGCTACCATTAGGGCAAGAAGCAAGTTTTCTACTCTTAGCCTGTTCAAACTCTAGTTTGGACTGATTAATAACTGCTTTACAATTGTTGCGAGCTTTGGTGTAGGCAGAAAATGAAACTGAAGAATTAGAAACAAGCCAATTACGATATGCAACATTCTTCTCTTGAACAGCCTTAGCACATTTATTGGAAAACCAAGGTTTAGATAAAGGACGAGATTTTAAAGTGGAGTGTGGGATAAAGGATTCCATTCCTGCAAGAATAATTTCACTGACACGATCTGAGCAAACGTTGACATCAGGAGTTTTGAAACAGTAATCTGACCAAGGAAAAGAAGAAAAGAAGTCTCGCAGGTCATCCCATTTTGCATTCTTGTAATGCCAAACAACACGAGGTTGGGAATAGCCATGAGATAAAGGTTCCATTGGAGAAGAGACAATCACCAAGTTGTGATCTGAAGTGCCTAAAGGACCTCTCACTTCGACCGTGTACTTAGAAGGGTTGTTTGTGAGAAAAAGATCAAGCGTATTGGCTGTATGATTCGGATTGTCCGGTATTCTTGTAGGTAAATGAACAATCTGTGCTAGGTCATTAGTAATTGCAAAAGCCTCAGCATCTCGACCTGCTGGGTCGGTGTGACTAGAAAACGGAAGCCAGCTGGAGTTGTGAACATTAAAATCACCAAGGAAAATTACCTCACTGTTAGGAAAGTTGGACTGGAGAAAGTCAAGTTGCAACGAGAGGAAGTCAAAGAGCTCCAAGTGATTAGTGGAGTTGGGAGAACGGTAGAGACAACAGATGGATTTGACACAATGAGGTAGAGAGATTTTAAGCCAGAGAAGATCAAAGAGAGGAGATTCCAAATTGCCAAGTCTCTGACAGGGAATATCAGAACGGACATATGCACAAGTACCACCTTTGAGGCGAAAGGAATCATACAGCGAATAATTTGGGCATCTGAGATGAACAGTAGTTGAATCAACCGATAACTGAGATTCTGTCAGAAAAAGTACATGGGGTTTGGCAGACTGCAAGTGGAAATGGACATCGTTGAGATTAGAATTGAGACCACGTATATTTGTGAAATGAATTAGGAAATCCTTGGGAGGTTTAGATCTTTTCGCAGATAAGCTTGTTCTATTAGTTTGACAATTCATGGTGTATTCAATAGTAAGAAAAAGTGGGTGGGACATGCTGTATGAAGTAATGAAATTTTTGGATATGGCGTACATGTGGGAAGAATATACCCAGATCCTTGACATAACGTGGCCTCGACAATGCTCCCCGCATACACACTACTCGGACTCCCTCCAGTCACTATCTGGCAGAGTAGAGGTAGCAAGATTATACACTAGCTGATCCGGAAGCCTCCTAGAGAGTTACCAATAGGTTCGGTCCGGTGTACTAACTAGCGGCCGGCCTGCGAAAACCGTTTTAGAGCTGTACCCTCGAAATGTAAGGAATATTGGATCTCGCCACAACGTTCATCATAACCTCAAGAGTCGTCAATCATACTGCATGATGGAAGAGATAGGGAAGGGTTGACTGGAACTTAGCTCTAGAGACTAAACATGGGTTCCACCACTTCAAGCCTCCAATAAGCAAAGTGGTGGTATTTCACCGGTTGATGAGAGTCATCTACCACCTAGTACTGCCTGGTAACATAGAGGGGCGGCATTCCTCCATGTGGTGTGGGCGCCACACCTCGACCCCTGCTTACGTTGGTTCACACCTGGGTGGTCACCCACCATGTGCTTGTGCATGGAGGTTATACCCAGGATTACTAACAGTCCCACCATCGTGAAGGTGCAAGCAGAGGATTTGGTTGTCACAGACCGTCCGGACTTCGCCGAAATTGGGTCCACTTGACTTGAGTGTCACCCGAATATCAGTTCCATCAGCGTTTTAGACTCCCAGGTAGCAAGTACAGCTTGTCTGGCATATCTGAGAGAATGTCTGTGACAACCTCAAGGACCAAGTATATATTAAAAGGTCAAAAACCACTGTGTTATGTATTTCTTTTGGCCTAGGGGTGCTGTGAAAGAATTACTGGGATAGTAAGGGCACCATGAACCGAGAAAGGTTGGGAACTTCTAATCTAGGTAATTTTTTTTTTTTTTTTGTTTGCTTAGGTGTATCAGCTGAAACTGAATTTACAGGATCATCCAGAATAACCAATCTAACTACTAATCTTTTAAATTTGGTGAGCAGATTGATAGATCAAGTGCTGATCTTTTGCCTGTGAGAATTCTATCAAGGAGTCTTTCTATTAACTAGCCTCACCTATCTAGTTATTGTGACCCACAGTGGATGAAGCCCATTAAGGTCTTATACAGAATACAGAAAAGTGGAGGGAGATGCTGAACAAGGTCATGAAGCTCAGAGAAAGCCCATATATATATAGTAAACCCCCACTATTTGCGGGGGTTACATTCTTGTGAAATGCCACGAATACCGAAAACGCGAATACTGAGTTATGGCTCCCCTATGGGAGCCATAATAAAGGGGTTCCATTCCAAAGTGTGAAATATATAAGAAAAACTAGTCTAAAATTTTGTCTATGTATGCATTATAGGTACCTTCATAATATGACTATGTACATAGACAGTACATAGTAAAATGCATGCATATGGCATCAAAATGAAAATAAGAAACAATTTAATATTAAATGTAATATTTATTAGAAATTTCAAACAAATCTTTCAATCCAGCGCCTTTGCTATAGCTAAAAAACTTATCCCGCCAGTTCTATCACCAGTTTCGCTAAAGTGTTGATAAAGGAGTTTTGCCTTTTCACGAATGATGAGTGAACTTAACGGAATTTTATTTTGAGTTCGGTCTTCTATCCACAGATTTAAAGCTTTTTCCATTTTTTCTAATTTAACGTCACGAGTTACAGAGCAAATGTTTGAAACAATTAGCGCGTTTTCACGGAGACTACGGCGGATTTTTTCTTGCAATTTTTTGATTGATCGTACCGTTGATTTCTTGATTTTATAATGTTTTGCCACTGAGGAGACACTTTCACCATTAGAAATTTTGTCCAATAACTCAATTTTATTCGCTAATGTCATCACCTTCTTTGATCTTTTCACATTTCCCTCGTTATTCGTAGCCATATTTTTGTACGGGTTAGAAAGAACTTGTCCACAATAAATTCACTTTCTTCCATTAACACACTCGAAAAAGTCTGTTTTACACAGCAAAAGGTTGATTTATCACTTTTGTAAGCATATCAATTTAAAAATTGATACATTTATTCAATTTATAAGCGTATAAATTAAAAGCAAACGACGAAACCTTCCATGACAAGCGCATAACACATACTGAACAAGGATTAGTGAGAAACATCCATGCTCGCGATTTTGTCACCCCATTCCCCCCCACCCACTGAGCGCTGTTTTGACCGGGAAAGATAATTTCAGCCACGCCCATGTTTTATTATGGCGGAAAATGTTCACGGCACTTTAAAATTCACATTTTTTCAGGTTTCATTTTATATTAAATTAGCGATCGCAAATACAGATACCGCGAATAGCGGGGGTTTACGGCGACGATGTCCTCCCAAGAGATTACGGCAGCCAGGGAAGCTTACCGCACAGTCAGAAATGAATATACTAAAGAAATTCGCAAAAACAAAAAGCAATCGTGGCAAACTCTGGTGTCTATTTCCGGAATTGAGAACCCCTGGGGCATAGTTTTCAAAATTGTAACTAATAAATTACCACGTGGTGAGGTGCTTGATACAACACTGAAAATAGAAGGTACTTCCACCTATACCTGGGAGGACACTAAAAATAACATTCTTGATACCATTTACATTGTTGAAGAGGCACCCTTGATGCAACAGCAACAAGAAATTATCAACCAGAATTTAAAATACCACACAGCAACGGTGAAGCCCACGTTCACCGGCTTTGAGATGGACCTGGCAATTAACAAGATGAAAGAATACACCATGAATTGTCAAACTAATAGAGTAAGCTTATCTGCGAAAAGATCTAAACCTCTCAAACACTTCTTAGTTCATTTCACAAGTATACGTGGTCTCAATTCTAATCTCAATGATGTCCATTTCCACTTGCAGTCTGCCAAGCCCCACGTACTTTTTCTGACAGAATCTTACTTATTCGTTGATTCAACTACTGCTCGTCTCAGTTGCCCAAATTATTCGCTGTATGATTCCTTTTGCCTCAAAAGGTGGTACTTGTGCATATGTCCATTCCGATATTCCCTGTCAGAGACTTGGTAATTTGGAATCTCCTTGTTTCGATCTTCTCTTGCTTAAAATCTCTCTCCCTCATTGTGTCAAATTCATCTGTTGTCCCTACCATTCTCCCAACTCCACTAATCACTTGGCACTCTTTGACTTCCTCTCTTTGCAACTTGACTTTCTCCAGTCCAACTTTCCTAACAGTGAGGCAATTTTCCTTGGTGAATTTAATGTTCACAACTCCAGCTGGCTTCCGTTTTCCAGTCACACAGAACCAGCTAGTCGAGATGCTGAGGTTTTGGCAATTACTAACTACCTTGCACAGATTGTTCATTTACCTACAAGAATACCGTACTATCCTAACCATAGAGCCAACATGCTTGATCTTTTTTCTCAAAAACAATCATTCTAAGTACACGGTCAAAGTGAGTGGTCATTTAGGTACCTCAGATCACAAATTGGTAATTGTCGCTTCTGCAATGTAACCTTTATCTCATGGCTATTCCCAACCTCGTGTTGTTTGGCATTACAAGAATGCAAAATGGGATGACTTGCGAGATTTTTTTTCTTCTTTTCCTTGGTCGGATTACTGTTTCAAAACTTCTGATATCAATATTTGCTCAGATCGTGTCAGTGAAATTATTCTTCTAGGAATGGAATCCTTTATTCCACACTCCACTTTAAAATCTCATCCTTTATCTAAACCTTGGTTTTCCAATAAATGTGCTAAGGCTGTTTAAGAGAAGAACGTTGCATATTGTAATTGGCTTGTATCCATTTCCTCAATTTCATTTTCTGCCTACACCAAAGCTCGCAACAATTGTAAAGCAGTTATTAATCAGTCCAAACTAGATTTTGAACAGGTTAAGAGCAGAAAATTTGCTTCTTGCTCTAATAGTAGCCGAGCATTCTGGTCTCTTGCCAAAGTTATTGGCCGCAACTTTTGCTCAACTTTGCTCCCATCTCTGTCAAAACCAGATGGTTGTTTTGTCACTTCAGCCTAGGATAAAGCTGACCTGCTAGCATCCAATTTTTCTTCCAACTCATGAATTAATGATATTGGTAAAACACCTCGCACCATTCCCAACACACATCATTCAGTGCCTCCTGTGGTCTTCCGTCAAAAGGATGTCAGAATGATTTTGACAAATCTTGATGCTAAGAAAGCTCCAGGGCCTGATGGTATTGCTCCACTTGTTCTCAAAACCTGTGCTCCTGAACATACTTGTGTTCTTTGCTGTCTTTTTTCACTTACTTATTCCAAAGGTGTTTTTCCTTCTGCTTGGAAATTTGCTGATATTCAGTCAGTTCCTAAAAAGGGTAACATATCCCTCCCATCCAATTATTGTCCCATTGGAATTACTTCTACTCTTTCTAAAGTAATGAAGAAATCAATTAACCGCCAACTTTTAAACTACCTACAAACCTTCCGACTAATCAACGATCACCAGTATGGATTCTGTCAGTGTCGATTCACTGGTGATATTCTGGCTTACGTTGCACATTTATGGACAAATTCAATGGAAAAGTTTAGTGAAACACAAGCAGTTGCTCTTGACATCTCAAAGGCTTTCAATCGTGTTTGGCATAAAGGTCCTCTATCTTATGGTTTGCCAACTGTTTTTTGTAATTAGTTATCCAGTTTTCTCTCTGATCGCTCACTGAGGGTGATGGTAGATAGCTCTCTGTCTTCTAGCTTGTCCACTAATGCTGGTGTCCCCCAAGGTTCATTTCTTTCACCCACTCTTTTCCTCTTGTATATTAATGACCTTCTTCCATTGACTGGAAATCCTATTCATAGCTTTGCTGATGATAGCACATTGCATTCCACTTTCCATTTTGAGAAACCTTGCTCTGCTCAATCAGCTTAAACTTCTCGAATACCTATTCTCCTATCTCCTACCAATTCCTTAAATGCCAATCTCCAGGTAATTCTCCAGTTGGGCAAAGTCAACTTAGTTGATTTCAATCCTTCTAAAACTCAGTCTTGTCTTATATCTCACAAAAAGGATTCTTCTGTCCCTATGCTTACCTTTGATGACACTCCAATTTCTAGGCAAGTTGATATATCTCTTTTGGGGATTACCATGACTTCTAATCTCTCTTGGCACAAGCACATTACAAATATTGCTACCTCTTCATCTAAAAAACTTGTTTTCTCTTTCACTCTCGGCGTTACTTTTCTTCCAAACAGCTGTTCACTCTGTACAAATCGCAAATCCGCCCCAGCATAGAATATTGTTCCCACATAATATGGGATAAAGCCACCAGCCCGTAACAGCATCAGAAAGTGGTATCAGCTATTCAATGAAACAGGTAGCATCCATCCTAAGAAAAGCCCTGGTCGACCAGCACTGATGCAGGAAAGAGTGGAAGTTTGGAGAGACGCATTCGTTCGTAGTCCTCGAAAATCCGTTAGAACAGCAGCACAGCACTGGTCATCCCCAAGACTTCAGTGCATAGTGTCGCAAAGAAAATTGAAAATGCACCCTTATAAACTGCAGATTCTCCAGTATTTTTGCCCGAGATGACCGTGTGAAATGTAAACAATTCGCAGAAGACATATTTGAGAAAATGGAACAAGATGAACCGGATTTGTTTCACGGACGAGTGCACATTTCATGTTTCGGGAAAGGTAAATAAGCAAAATGTCAGAATTTGGGGGACTGAAAACCCACACTGCATGCAGGAGTATCAGCGAGATAGCCCAAAGGTGAATGTGTGGTGTGGCATCATGGTTGATCGTGTTATTGGACCCTTTCTCTTTCAATAAGTGACTGTGAGAGCGGATAATTACCAGGACATGCTTGAGCGTTATGTGTATCCTCAATTGGATGAACTGCCAAATGGAGTTATCTTGCAACAGGATTGAGCGCCGCCACATTGGGCTTTGAGGGTGAGGAGGTCTCTTGATGACAAGTTTCCTAGCCATTGAATTGGGCGTGATGGTCCCATTGCATGGCCACCACGTTCACCAGATTTATCCACTTGTGATTTCTTCATATGGGGATTCATCAAAGACACAGTCTACAAGACCCCTGTTGCAGACATCGCAGACTTCAAAGTGCAGGATTACAAATGCAATTATCATGATTAAGCATGACATCCTTGAAAAAACATGGGATGAACTTTATTACCAATTAGATATTGTTCGTGTGACAAGTGGTGCACATGCTGAATGTCAGTAAAAACTTCAACTGTTTTTCACACATTTAGCACAGGTTTTGTGTTTCTATCATTAAAATTACATTTGTTACAAACATTTAAAATTGGTTACACCTTTTTGGGACACCCTGTAGATAAGATATCAGTAAATGTTCACCAAATATTCATCTACTTTCATAGGAAGATATGCACCTCCCTTTTCCACACATAAATTAATAAGACCACCAAGTGCTTAATCTCCTCTTTTAATGCCCATGCCACTTCCATTTTTAGGCCTACCATACCACACTCAGTGCCAAATACAAGGTGTGATTATTTAATTCACATACTGGTGCAAGATTTTATTCTTACCATGAGAACTTTCCATAACTGCTACCAGAGGTGTCCTACTACTGTTTGGCACATAATGGCCTTTAGCTGCCATTGTGCCATAAAAACTGCAAAACCAACAACAACAATACTGAAGCACTCTCCCTGATCACTGCTGAGCAGACTCTGTGTGCGCATGCCAGTACTTGTTGAGCTAGTGTTACATGGAGAAAGGTTTTTTTGGCACGCATCAATGACCATCATTTTGAAGCTAGTATCATGTCAGACATATAGATTGAACAGCAATATGTGATTCGTGATTATGTCAGATAGGGCTTAAGTGCATCAAAAACAGTTAAAGACATGAATAAAGCATATGGCATTGAATGTCTTGTTAGGATAGCCATATTTAAATGGCACAAGCGATATAGTGAAGGCCGTGAATCTGTTGCAGATGACCCAAGACCTGGTCAGCCTTCCTCCTCAACAACTCCTGAGCAAATCGCAAAAGTCCAGGAATTCTTGGATGAAGACAGGTGAATTACATTTCATGAATTAACTGTTAGAATGTCCATTTCATATGGCAGTGCTCACATATTGTGAAAGATTATCTGAAAATGTTGTGAATTTGTGCTTGGATTCCACACTCCAGAACAAAAACAGCAAAGAAATACTTGAAAATTTTGAAAACACGAGGTCAAAACTTCTTAAATCGAATAGTGACTTGTGATGAAACTTGTGCAAAGAAATACTTGATAATTTTGAAACACAAGGTCAAAAATTCTTAAATCGAATAGTGACTTGGGATGAAACTTGGATTTTTCAATATGATCCAGAGAAAAAACAACAGTCAATTGAGTGGAAACATTCTGATTCAGGAAGACCTAAGAAATTTCAAGCTTCTCATTCAGCTGACAAACAAATGGAAATATAAGCCTATCTAAGTCTGTATCGTCTTTTGAATGTATTTCCATTACTGAATCACCTTGCAAGATTTGTCCATCTAGGTCCATATTTAAAGCAGGGGGGGGGTTTACTTTTTTTCAAGAAATTTTGTGATTTTCTGGTGTGTTTAATGATTAATTCATATTCATAGGAACTTAGAGTGGAATATTTATGACTGTGGTCTCATTTTGTTGAGTGGTTGAGGGCATCTATGAAAAACAATACTTAACCAATCAGATATGGATATATCTGGTGGAATAGAAACAGATGTTTCTATTCCACCAGAGTGTGGAATAACAGTCAGCAGTAGTCAAAAGATACTAAAGTGTCTTTTGTTTTGACTTCTGATGCATAGGTTCAGACATTTATTCATTATTTTATATGGCTGAATTTTTTTCCAGTACTCACATTTTTGAATAGATGAGTTACTCCACCACAATTTGGCATTTTTGTGATTCAGAGCAGTCTGTATGGGTATAAATATGCCTTAGACCCACATGAGGCACATATAGAAACTCCCCTACAAACTTGTAAGCAACCAAACTTCTGATGCTGAAAGCATCTAATTAGATTTGGAATACAGAGTTTAATTTTACAGTTCGAATAGCTTGTTTTAACAGGTAAGGGCAAATTGGGGTACCAAATGTTATAATTGTAGTATTTTAAAGTAAAAAGTAAAAATAATTACAGTAAAAGTCAGAATTACTGAAAAGCACTCATCTCTTTTGGTCATGAAGGGATCCTCTTACCAAGAGAGGCTTAAGTTCTGCAAATTGCAGTGGCTGGAGACTAGGCACCTGCGCGGTGATCTGATTGAGGTGTATAAGGCCTTGAATGGGTTCAGCAGGCTGAATTCTGATGGGATCCTTCCACTTGTTCAGATTACGAACCTAAGGGGGCATAAATTCATATTAAGAAAGGACAGATGTAGAATAGATGTGCGGAAATTTGCCTTTAGCCAGCGGGTGGTTAATTGCTGGAACAAACTTCCATCTGTTGTTGTGGAAGTTGATAGGTTGAATAAATTTAAGGAGGAACTGGACAGGCATTTGGAGGGAATGGTGTGATTTTTTTTTTTTTTTTGGCTGATGCTGCATAAGCTCATACATTTGCTTTCTTGCATCACATGCCACTACTACTACTACTACTACTACTATTATTATTATTCTTTTGCTCTTTTTACATTTTGGTCTTGGAGCTTGTGTTTAATTTTTTTTTCATGTATAGTAGTAAGTCCCATTCAACTATTACACCTTTAGAGGTATTTAAAGAAGAACGCGGTGTGACTTTAGTGGGAATTCTGATGAAGGTAGAGATTTTCAATAGCCATTCTGAATGTCAAAGTTCATTCCAATAGGTACGTCTCCTGATTGCAGCCTGCAGACATATCAAGAGGGCCAGTAATACTCTGTAAACATGATATCTTGTTTTATCCTTGTTCAAAAATTTAATTAAATAAAAATCGTTAAATAATAACGCTTGTTCAAGAGGTTATCATTTAATAAACCGGAATAAGGAAACAAGATACTATATCATTGGTAGTATCTGTTTTCTGTCTTTTAATATAAGCAGAATACTTTATAGACTGCACTGCAATCACTTGCTACTACAGTTATCACTAATGCATGCCTCTTCTCCACTACACTTATTACTAATGCATATACTATGTTTTATATCAGGTCTCAAATTCAAATCGCAAACACAAGCAGTAAGTAATAAAACTGTTAACAGTTCCACGTTACACAATTTTATTACTCACGTTTTTTAAAAAATCCACATGCTTTTAAAAATAAAAAATTCACATACTTGTAATTCTCTATACATATGACTGAGCCTCTGTTTCTCGTGAAGCTTTTGTGGAATATCTTCAACTCTAAACCGTGTGCAATCTGCCAGAAGAGACTGAAACATACAAAAGAAAAAATAAATGTTACTTCAGTTTAGAAACTATATTAATCATTGGTGGTCATTTTGTTACATATTATTTATTTATTCTTTATTATTTTTTTTTATTATTATTTAAGAATTACACTGCTTCCTGGAAGCATTTCTTCTACACAGTATTTTTTTTTTTTTTTTCATATGTTTTCTTGAGAACTGGTTTTCAATGTTACTGAAAAATATGGGAACATAAGTGGTAAAGTAATGACTGCTGCAGCTAAAAGTGAGAAAGCATCTCGAGTAGAATCTTATATTTAAATATATTCTGTCCATTTTTATATAATTTAATCAATTATATTAAAAGACGTTGCAAGGATAGGTGGAATAGGACCAGGGTATGTCTGCCAGGGGCAAAGGTTGATGACGTTGTAGAGCGGATATCATCTTTTAAGGGCACAAAGGGTGATATAGTTGTACACGTTGGCACTAATGATATTAAGAGTAGGAGACCGGCGGAATTACTTAGCAAGTACAGGTCACTGTTGAAAAAAAGCAGTGAATTAGGGTTGAACTTGAGAGTGTCTGCAATTCTGCCCAGACACGATAGGAGGGAGTATATGATGAGAGCCTTGTCGATCAATTCGGCCCTGGAGGGATTGTGCAAGGCTCAAGGGGTAGAATTTTTTTCAGCCTGGACTGTACTTGTTAACAGGAGAGATTGCTTCTACAGGGATGGGATACACTTAAATAGAAAGGGTGCAAGAATTTTTGCTGATGCTGTCGAGGCAGTGTTAGGTGGGTCGGAAAACTGCTAGTTGGGGGGGATACAAGGACTAATAGATTAACAGTAGCCACTGGCAGAGGTGGAAGTGATTCTTGCACTGCTTCTATTCAAATGAGCAGAAGTCTGAAAAACAAGATGCAGGATATTTCAGAGACTGCTGGTAGTCATTGCGTTACAAGTAAACACATGGGTTGTGTTAGGGTAGCTAAGAATAGAAACAGGTGCATGTATACCTGCGTGTACACCAATGCTAGGAGTTTGGTAAATAAATTTGATGAATTTGAGGTATTGCTCAAAACATCAAAGGCAGATATTGTTGGGATATCAGAGACGTGGTGTCACACAGATATAAGTAATGCGGAACTGGAATTTGGGGAATACAATGTATATAGAAAGGATAGACAGGACAGGAGGGGAGGAGGGGTTATGATATTAATTAAGAAACACATAAAGTCAAAGGAAGTGAAGCCAGTTGACATCGATGGACAGGGCAGTGTCGAGTCAGTTTGGTGTGACATAAGCATAGGGAAATCAAAATTGAGAGTAGGAGTGTGCTATAGGCCTAATGACTCTGATGAGTATAATAATATATTGTACAGGGAAATAGAGTGGGCCAGTAACATTCGTGAGGCAACAAGAGGGAGCAATACTCTTGATCTGATTATCAGTAGTGATTCTTCATGCATTAAGAACCTGCAGATAAATGAACCACTAGGTGGCAGTGATCACAGTGTGTTGAAGTGGGATTTACTCAAGGAGGTAACTACCATCAGAGGTAAAGGGAAGGGATTTTGTTTTCGTAAAGGCTACTATGATGGTCTGAGACAGTAT
Source organism: Mastigoproctus giganteus (assembly GCF_048544385.1). NCBI lineage: Eukaryota > Metazoa > Arthropoda > Arachnida > Uropygi > Thelyphonidae > Mastigoproctus > Mastigoproctus giganteus. The sequence continues at coordinate 219,607,237 of NC_143583.1, forward strand.
TTAAATTCTATACAGTGGGACCAACTGATGATGTTACCAACAGCAAACTCAAAATGGGAAGCATTCAAGGAACTAATCTTGGAGGCTACCAGGCTTTACATACCAACTAAGAAATATTGTTCAAGGTTTAGGCCTAAATGGTTGTCAGATGGACTAATGAGACATGTGGCAGAGAAGAAAAATGCATGGGATACATACAAATTAATGGGTGATATGGAAGCCTATGATAGATATAAGTTGGTCTGTAACCAAGTCACAAAGGAGATTAGGCAGGAAAAGGCAGACTACGAAAAATCCTTGGCAAAGGATGCAAAGAAAAACAGAAAGGAGTTCTTTACATACTTGAACTCGAGAAGGAAAGGGATGAATCAGATTGGTCCACTGGATATTGATGGTTCAACAGTTGAGGATCCTGCTCAGGTGGCTAACAATCTAAACGAGTATTTTGCATCTACATTCACACATGAGGAGTTATTCAGGAAGGAGAATGATGTAGGTAAAGTAAACATTGGCAGTGAGCTGGATGATTTTGTAATAACCGAGAGGAAAGTGGAGGAGAGATTGTTGAGGATAAACATAAAAAAGGCACCTGGGGTGGATGGGATCTATCCAGTTATATTAAAGGAGGCAGCAAAGGAAGTATGCAAACCCCTAGCCATAATTATGAGAACTTCTTTGGACTCAGGGGAGGTACCCATAGACTGGAGATGTGCAAATGTAACCCCAATTCACAAAGGAGGATCAAAGGCTGACACAAGTAATTATAGACCTGTTAGTTTAACTTCTGTTCCAGGTAAATTAATGGAGGCACTGGTTAAAGAAGCACTGCAGGATCATCTAGACAAGAATTCAGTTATAGCTCAGACGCAGCATGGTTTTGTTAAGGGCAGGTCTTGCCTGACCAATTTGATTGGATACTATGACGTAGTCACAAAAGAACTGGATGCAGGGAATAACTTTGATATTATATATTTGGATCTCAGAAAGGCTTTTGATACTGTTGCACATGGAAGACTGCTGCACAAATTGGAGCAGTGTGGCATTGGAGGCAAATTGCTGCTATGGATAAGGGGATGGTTGAGTGGCAGAAGACAGAGAGTGGTAATCAATGGACACTGCTCAACGTGGACTAATGTTATTAGTGGAGTTCCTCAAGGTTCAGTGTTGGGTCCATTGTTGTTTTCGGTGTTTATGAATGATATTGATGATGGGATATCAAGTTTAATGTCTAAGTTTGCAGATGATACAAAGGTTGGCAGGGTCGTTAAGGACACTACTGACGCTATGCTGCTGCAACAGGATCTGGAAAGGTTGAACAGATGGGCTGAGAGGTGGCAAATGAAGTTTAACATTGACAAATGTAAAGTACTACATATGGGTAACAGTAACCCCAGAGCAATGTATCAACTCTGCGGTACTACACTGACAGTGGTGGAGAATGAAAAGGACCTGGGGGTAATTGTGCAGGCAGATATGAAGTTCTCTGAGCAGTGCAGAAGAGCTGCAAGAGTAGCTCATGGTGTCTTGTCAATGATATACAGGAATTTTTCTAGCAGGGATAAGGAGGTGATTATTCCCTTGTATAAGGCAATGGTTAGGCCACATCTTGAGTACTGTATACAGGTCTGGAGGCCTCATTTCAAGAAGGATGTAGAGCTGCTGGAACGGGTACAGAGAAGGGCAACAAGATTAGTAAATGGAACAAAGGGTTGCTCTTACGAAGAAAGGCTTAAGTTTTGCAAATTACAGAGTCTGGAGACTAGGCACCGGCGAGGTGATCTGATAGAGGTGTATAAGGCTTTGAATGGTTTGAGCATGCTCAATGCCAATGGGATTCTTCATCTTTCTCAGAATAATCACCTCAGAGGGCATAAATTCAAACTGAGGAAGGACGGATGTCGGATAGATGTGCGGAAATTTGCCTTTGGCCAGCGGGTGGTTGGTTGGTGGAACCGACTTCCATCACTTGTTGTTGAAGTTGATAGCCTAAACAAATTTAAAGCTCAACTGGACAGGTATTTCGACCGAACGGAGGGGTGAAATGGGAGAGGGTTTTTTTTTTTTTTTTTTTTGGCTGATGCTGAATAAGCTTGCTTTCTTGCATCATATGCCTCTACTAATGCTAATGCTAAAGAGAGGTCATTAAATATTTGGCCATAATAATGGGTACATCAATAGATTCAGAAGTAATCTCTAAAGACTGAAGGTGTGCAAAGGATGAAGTGAATAACTACAGATCTCTAGGCTGGAACTCTGGGACAGGGAAATGATTTAGGTTTTTGACACATCAACAATGAAGATATATGAGGGCTTGATAAATGCAATAAATAGAATATTCAGTCATCATTCAAAAGAATATATGAGTATAAATTTCTGTACATAAATTTCAGATAAAATCTGAGTTCAGCAGAACTAAAACAATTAAAAGATGAATTACTGGCAGAATTACTTAACAAGTACAGGTCACTGTTGAAAAAAAGTCATGAATTAGGATTGAATTTGAAAGTGTCTGCAATTCTGCCCAGACACGATAGGAGGGAGTATATGATGAGAGCCTTGTCGATCAATTCGGCCCTGGAAAGATTGTGCAAGGTTCAAGGGGTAGAATTTTTTTCAGCCTGGTCTGTACTTCTTAACAGGAGAGACTGCTTCTGAAGGGATGGGATACACTTAAATAGAAAGGGTGCAAGAATATTTGCTGATGCTATCGGGGCAGTGTTAGGTAGGTTAGAAAACTGCTAGCTTGGGGGGATACAAGGACTTTTTTTTTTTTTTTTGTTTGTTTGTTTAGGAGCATTAGCAACAAAGGCCATATTGCTCCGGGATATGCGGTGGTCATTCCCTGACCTTTCCGCATCCTCCGTATTCGGTGGTGACGGGCTCGAACCCCAGTCTAATCAAGAAGCGTGTGCTACGCACTGCTGCTCCTTCCCACCTGGCTACGGAGGCGCCGATACAAGGACTGATAGATTAACAGTAGCCACTGGCAGAGGTAAAAGTGATTCTTGCACTGCTTCTATTGGAATGAGCAGAAGTCTGGAAAACAAGATGCATGATATTTCAGAGACTGCTGGAAGTCATTGCAGTACAAGTAAACACATGGGTTGTGTGAGGGTATCTAAGAATAGGAACATGTATACTTGCGTGTACACCAATGCTAGGAGTTTGGTAAATAAATTTGATGAATTTGAGGTATTGCTCAAAACATCAAAAGCAGATATTGTTGGGATATCAGAGACGTGGTGTCACACAGATATAAGGAATGCAGAACTGGAATGTGGGAAGTACAATGTGTACAGAAAGGATAGGAAGGGAGGAGGGGTTATGCTATTAGTTAAGAAACACATAAAATCCAAGGAAGTGAAACCAGTCGACATTGCTGGACAGTGCAGTGTCGAGTCAGTTTGGTGTGACATAAGCATTGGGAGATCAAAATTGAGAGTAGGAGTGTGCTATAGGCCTAATGACTCTGATGAGTATAATAAGAAACTGTACAGGGAAATAGAGTGGGCCAGTAAATCAGAGAGTCTTATAATGGGGGATTTTAATTTCCCAGATATTGACTGGAATTTGTGGGTTGTTCACTCACACACTAGCAAGGCTTTTGTGGATGATTGTTTTCTACATCAGCATGTTTTGGAGGCAACTAGAGGGAGTAATACTCTTGATTTGATTATCAGTAGTGATTCTTCATGCATTAAGAATCTGCAGATAACGGAACCACTAGATGGCGTTGATCACAGTATGCTGAAGTGGGATTTACTCAAAGAGGTCACTACCATCAGGGGTAAAGGGAAGGGTTATTACTTTCGTAAAGGCAACTACAATGGCCTGAGACAGTGTTTAAATTCTATACCGTGGGCCCAACTGATGATGTTACCAACAGCAAATTCAAAATGGGAAGCATTCAAAGAACTTATCTTGGAAGCTACTAAGCTTTACGTACCAAATAAGAAATACTGTTCAAGATTTAGGCCTAAATGGATGTCAGATGATCTAATGAGACATATGACAGAGAAGAAAAATGCATGGGATATATATAAACTGTTGATGATCCTGCTCAGGTAGCTAACAAACTAAATGAATATTTTGCACTGACATTCACACATGAGGAGTTATTCAGCGAGGGAAATGCCAGAGGTGTATTCAACTCTGGCAGTAAGCTAGATAATCTTGTAATAACTGTGAGTAAAGTGGAGGAGAAATTGTTGAAGATAAACACAAGAAAGGCACCCGGGGTGGATGGGATCTATCCAGTTATATTAAAGGAGGCAAGCAAAGGAAGTAAGCAAACCCTTAGCCATAATTATAGGACTAAGGGGAGGTACCCATAGATTGGAGATGTGCAAATGTGACCCCAATCCACAAAGGAGGATCCAAGGTTGACACAAGTAATTATAGACCTGTGAGTTTAACTTCTGTTCCAGGAAAATTAATGGAGGCACTGGTTAAAGAAGCACTACAGGATCATCTAGACAAGACCTCAGTTATAGCTCGGACACGGCATTGTTTTGTTATGGGGAAGTCTTACCTGACCAATTTGACTGGATACTATGATGCAGTCACAAAAGAACTGGATGCAGGGAATAACTTTGATCTTAGAAAGGCTTTTGATACTGTTGCACATGGAAGACTGCTGCACAAATTGGTGCAGTGTGGCATTGGAGGCAAATTGCTGCTATGGATAAAGGGATGGTTGAGGGGAAGAAGACAAAGAGTGGTAATCAATGGACACTGCTCATCGTGGACTAATGTTATTAGTGGAGTCCCTCAGGGTTCAATGTTGGGTCCATTGTTTTTCTGTATTTATAAATGATATTGATGAAGGTATATAAAGCTTAATGTCCAAGTTTGCAGACGATACAAAGGTTGGCAGGGTTTTTAAGGACACTACTGACGCTATGCTGCTGCAACAGGAACTGGAAAGTTTGAGCAGATGGACCGAGAGATGGTAAATGAAGTTTAACATTGACAAATGTAAAGTACTTCATACGGGAAACAGTAACCCCAGAGCAACGTATCAATTCTGTGGTACTACACTGACAGTGGTAGAGAATGAAAAGGACCTGGGGGGTAATTGTGCACATAGATATGAAGTCCTCTGAACAGTGCAGACGGGCTGCAAGAGTAGCTCGTGGAGTCTTGTCAATGATATACAGGAATTTTTCTAGCAGGGATAAGGAGGTGATTATTCCCTTGTATAAGGCAATGGTCAGGCCACACCTTGAGTACTGTATACAGGTCTGGAGGCCTCATTTCAAGAAGGATGTAGAGCTGCTGGAACGAGTACAGAGAAGGACAACAAGATTAGTGAATGGAACAAAGGGTTGCTCTTATGAAGAAAGGCTTAAGTTTGCAAATTACAGTGTCTGGAGACTAGGAATCGGCGAGGTGATCTGATAGAGGTGTATAAAGCCTTGAATGGTTTGTGCATACTCAATGCCTATGGGATTCCTCCTCTTGCTCAGAATAATCACCTGAGAGGGCATAAATTCAAATTGAGGAAAGACAGATGTAGGATAGATGTGCGGAAATTTGCCTTTAGCCAGCGGGTAGTTGGTTGGTGGAACAGACGGCTCAGCTGGACAGGTATTTGGAACAAATGGAGGGGTTAAGTGGAAGGTTTTTTTTTTTTTTTTTATGGCTGATGCTGCATAAGCTTGCTTTCTTGCATCATATGCCTCTATTAATGCTAATTCTAATGAATGAGGTTAATTCATAAAATCAGGATAATTGCTCGATTAAAATATGATACATCATTAAATAGTGGCTAAAATCTCACACATAAGGGAGACAGCCCTCAGAAAAAAAAAAAAAATGCATGAAATGACTGACCATGTCGTATGCAGAGGGAAGCAAGAGCAATTTCCTTTGTATAACTACAAAGGTTGGCAGGGTACTTAATGATGGTAATCAAGACATGCTACTGCAACAAGATCTAGAAACATTGGTTCGATGGGCTCAGAAATGCCCATTAAAGTTTAACATTGACAAATAGGTATTGCATTGGGAAACAGTAATCCAAGATTAAAGTCCTAAATGTGTGGTACTACACACAGGGTAGTATAAAATGAAAAAGAACAGGGAGTGACTATGCAGTCAAATGTGTTCTCTGAGCAGTACAGAGAGGCAGGCGGATGGTACTCGAGGCTGTCACTCTCAGGTGACAAGCTGGGCATCTAAAATGCAGATTGGAACTGGTATTCACATGACATGAGTCAAGGGGACCAAATTTTGGCCAGTCATTCCGCCACAAACAAATCCTGCTTACACCTTGACGATGGTGGGATTATTAGTAATCCTGGCTTTATGGCCAGGATTACTAATAATTCCTCTGTGCAAGTCCTGAAATACAGGACCTCTTATACTGGAGGTGACCACCCAGATGCAAACAGATCAAGGTGTGGCATTCACACCACCGAGGAATACTGCCCCCCTGTGTTACTAGCCAATGGGCCAATGTTAGATGACTGATCAACCAGTGCTATACCACCATTTGGCTTATTCGAGACTTGAACCTGTGAAACCCATGTTCAGTCTCCACAGCAAAGCTCTGGCAACTCCCCCCCCAATTTCTTTCATCATGGATACATTGATGTTTTTTGAGATTATGATGGGCATTATACAATCTTCCTCACATTTCAAGGATACAGCTCTAAAAACACTGTTTGCAGGCTGGCTGCTAAAGAGTACACAAGATGAAACTTACTCGTGACTTTCTAGGAGGTATCCAGATCAGCTAGTGTAAAATCCTGCTGCCTAAAATGTGTAAAATCTAAAATCTACACATTAAAAGGCGTAAAATCTACTCTGCCAGATAGTGACTAATGATTATGAGTAGTGTGTATGAAAGGGGCATTGTCAGGTCCATGTTATGTCAAAGAGCTGGGTATATTCTTGCCATATGTACGTATTGCCACATATACAACATCAAGTGGACCAATCTGATTCATCAACTTCCTTCTGGAGTTTACATAAGTAAAGAACTCTTTGCTGTTTTTCTTTGCATTCTTTGCCAAAGATTTCTCATAATCTGCCTTTGCCTGCCTAACCTCCTTTGTAACTTGCTTACAGACCAGCTTATATCTATCATAGGCTTCTGTATCACCCATTAATTTATATGGTTCAGAGTCCCTCAGGGTTCAGTGTTGGGTCCATTATTGTTTTCTGTATTTATAAATGATATTGATGATGGTATATCAAGCTTAATGTCCAAGTTTGCAGACGATACAAAGGTTGGTAGGGTTTTTAAGGACACTACTGACGCTATACTGCTGCAACAGGATCTGGAAAGGTTGAGCAGATGGGCTGAGAGGTGGCAAATGAAGTTTAACATTGACAAATGTAAAGTACTACATATGGGAAACAGCAACCCCAGAGCAACGTATCAACTCTGTGGTACTACACTGACAGTGGTAGACAATGAAAAGGACCTGGGGGTTATTGTGCAGGCAGATATGAAGTTCTCTGAGCAGTGCAGATGGGCTGCAAGAGTAGCTCATTGTGTCTTGTCAATGATATACAGGAATTTTTCTAGCAGGGATAACGAGGTGATTATTCCCTTGTACAAGGCAATGGTCAGGCGACACCTTGAGTACTGTATACAGGTCTGGAAGCCTCATTTCAAGAAGGATGTAGAGCTGCTGGAATAAGTACAGAGAAGGGCAACAAGATTAGTGAATGGAACAAAAGGGTTGCTCTTACGAAGAAAGGCTTAAGTTTTGCAAATTACTGTGTCTGGAGACTAGGCACCGGCAAGGCGATCTGATAGAGGTGTATAAAGCCTTGAATGGTTTCAGCATGCACAATGCTGATGGGATTCTTTCTCTTGCTCAGAATAATCACCTGGAGAGGGCATAAATTCAAACTGAGGAAAGACAGATGTAGGACAGATGTGCAGAAATTTGCCTTTAGCCAGTGGGTAGTTGGTTGGTGGAACAGACTTCCATCCCTTGTTGTGGAAGTTGATAGCCTAAATAAATTGAAGGCTCAGCTGGACAGGTATTTCGAACGAACGGAGGGGTGAAGTGGAAGTTTTTTGTTTTTTTTTGGCTGATGCTGCATAAGCTTGCTTTCTTGCATCATATACCTCTACTAATGCTAATGCTAATATCCACAAATTTCATTATTTCATACAACATGTCTTCCCCACCTTTTCTTACTACTGAATATATCATGAATATTCAAACTAAAAGAACAAACTGATCTGCAAAAAGATCAAAACCAAACAAGCATATCCTCATTCATTTCAAAAATATAATGAAATTTTTTTCAGTTTCAATCTCAAAGAAATTTTTTTCAGTTTCAATTTCAACCCAGACTTAAAGTGAGTGTTGATTCCTCTCACTTTAAGTAGTACTTGTATATAGGTCGGATATTCCCTGTCAGAGATTTAGTAATTTGGAATCTCTTCTTTTCAATCTTCTCTGGCTTAAAATCTCTAGACTCCCATTCTGTCAAATTCATCTGTTGCCTCCATCGTTCCATCAACTCCACAAATCACTTGGAACTCTTTGACTTCCTCTCTTTGAAACTCAACTTTCTCCATCCAAATTTCCTAACAGTGAGATAATTTTCCTAGACGATTTTAATGCTTACAACTGCAGCTGGCTTCCGTTTTCTAGTCATATGGCCCAAGCTAGTCAAAATTCTGAGGCTTTTGCAATTACTGATGACTAAATGGTTTATCTACCTACCAGAATACCAGCCAATCCAAACAACACAGCCTAAATAATAGATTTTTTTTTCACAAGCAATCCTTCCAAATACACAGTCGAGGGGGTTGTTGTTGTTGTTGTTTGGTTTTTAGGAGCATTAGCAACTAAGGCCATATTGCTCCGGGATATGCGGTAGTCATTCCTTGACCTTTCTGCATCCTCCGTATTTGGTGGTGATGGGCTCGAACCCCGGTCTAATCAAGAAGCATGTGCTATGTAGTGCTGCTCCTTCCCACCTGGCTACGGAGGCGCCCAGTCGAGGGGGAGTGGTCATTTAGGCATCACAGATCACAACCTGGTAATGGTCTATTCTCCAATGGAGTCTTTCTCTCATGACCATTCTCAGCCTTGTGCTGTTTGGAATTACAAGAATATAAAATGGGATCATCCCATTTTGTATTATAATCTGCGAGACATTAGAAATTTTAAAACAGTAATGAAACCGAGGAAAAGATTCCTCGGTTTCATTACTGTTTTAAATTTTCTGATGTCAATGTTGACTCAGCTCATGACAGTGTAATTATTTTTGTAAGGATGAAATCCTTTATTTAGTGCTGAAAATTAAGCTAAGCTATATCTACGATCTAGTCATTATATCACCGAACATAAGGACTCCTTAATATATCATCAGTCAAGTTAACACTCAACCTTAAAATTCTTGTCCTTTATCTAAACCTCGTTTTTCCAATAAATGCACAAAGGCAGTTCAAGATAAGAATGTTGCATATTACAATTGGCTTCATCCAAATCTCCTGGTTCATATTCTGCCCAATGCCAAAGCTTATAACAATTGTAAAGCAGTTATTAGTAGCTTCTGCAATTAATTCCATGAATGCTTCATATTTAGAAATTGCTGTTGCTAACCTCTTTAGTTGTCTACTCTTGGTATGTTTTTTTCATTTTTTTTTTTCCAATACTGATATCAGTTGATATGGGTTTAAATTGTAGACTGTAATTTTCAGGAAATACATATGAAGGAAGGTTGTTCCAGAAAATGACAGTTGAATGAATAAACGAGGAAGATGAAATGTTGATTCTGTGAGTTTGAAGTTGGACAGTAAAATGGATGTTGGCTGGTGGTGGCACTTGTTTGGACTGCTTTGAAAGAGAGAGCAGCAATTATAGAAGCCAATTCAGAACAGTGCCCATGGAAGTATCTGTAGAAAAGGCATGCAGCAGAAACAGTACGTCTATGAGACAGCGAGTGGAGAGACTCTGTTAGAGAGGAGTCATTAATTAACCAAACTGCCCTCTTCTGAATGGAATCTAGAAGTCTGAGAGAGGTTTGGGGGGGCACCGCCCCAGATGTGGGAACAATATTCCATGGTAGGGCAGATTTGCAATTTGTACAGCGTGAACAGCTGTTTGGAAGAAAAGTAACACCGAGAGCGAAAGAGAAAACCAAGTTTTTTAGATGCAGAGGAAGCAATATTTGTAATATGCTTGTGCCAAGAGAGGAAAGATTAGAAGCCATGGTAATCCCCAAAAGATATATCACTTTGCCTAGAAATTAGTGTCACCAAAGATAAGCATTGGAGCAGAAGAATCCTTTTTGCGAGATATAAGACAAGACTAAGTTTTAGAAGGATTGAAATCAATTAAGTTGTCTTTGCCCCACTGGAAATCAGCATTTAAGGAATTGGTAGCGGATGTTCAAGAAGTTGTAGTTGATTTAACAGGGCAAGGTTTCTCAAGATGGAAAGTGGAATGCAACATGCTATCATTGGCAAAACTATGGATAGGATTTCCAGTCAATGGAAGAAGGTCATTAATATACAAGAGGAAAAGAGTCGGGGGTAGAACTGAACCTTGAGGGACACCAGCATTAGAGGAAAAGTTAGAAGAGAGAGAGCCACCATTTACCATCACCCTCAGTGAGCGAACAGAGAGAGAAAACTGGATAACCAATTACTAAAAACAGTTGGCAAACCATAAGATGGAAGCTTGTTTAGAAGACCTTTATGCCAAACACGATCGAAAGCATTTGAGATATCAAGAGCAACTACTTGTGTTTCACCGAATCTTTCCATTGAATTAGTCCATAAATGGGTAACATAACCCAGAATATCACCAGTGGATCGACACTGACGGAATCCATACTGGCGATCATTGATCAGACAGAAAGTTTCTAGGTAGTTTAAGAGTTGGCGGTTAATTGATTTCTCCATTACTTTAGAAAGAGTAGAAGTAATTGCAATGAGATGATAATTTGATGGGAGGGATTTGTCACCCTTTTTAGGAACTGGCTGGATATGAGTAAATTTCCAAGAAGAAGGAAAAACACCTTTGGAATAAGAAAGTGAAAAAAGGCGGCAAAGAATAGGAGTAAGTTCAGGAGCACAGGTTTTGAGAACAAGTGGAGAAATACCATCAGGACCTGGAGCTTTCTTAGCATCAAGATTCATCAAAATCCTTCTGATATCCTTTTGACGGAATACCACAGGAGGCATTGAATGGAGCGTGTTGGGAATGGTGGGAGGTGTTTTACCAAGATCATTAATACATGAGCTGGAAGAAATATGGGATGCTAGAAGGTCAGCTTTATCCTTGGCTGAAGTGGCAACAGAACCATCTGGTTTGGACAGAGGTGGGAGCAGATATGGGCAAAAGTTGCGGCCAATAGCTTTGGAAAGAGACCAGAATGCTCGGCTACCATTAGGGCAAGAAGCAAGTTTTCTACTCTTAGCCTGTTCAAACTCTAGTTTGGACCTGTTAATAACTGCTTTACAACTGTTGCGAGCTTTGGTGTAGGCAGAAAATGAAACTGAAGAATTAGAAACAAGCCAATTACGATATGCAACATTCTTCTCTTGGACAGCCTTAGCACATTTATTGGAAAACCAAGGTTTAGATAAAGGACGAGATTTTAAAGTGGAGTGTGGGATAAAGGATTCCATTCCTGCAAGAATAATTTCACTGACACGATCTGAGCAAACGTTGACATCAGAAGTTTTGAAACAGTAATCAGACCAAGGAAAAGAAGAAAAGAAGTCTCGCAGGTCATCCCATTTTGCATTCTTGTAATGCCAAACAACACGTGGTTGGGAATAGCCATGAGATAAAGGTTCCATTGGAGAAGAGACAATCACCAAGTTGTGATCTGAAGTGCCTAAAGGACCTCCCACTTCGACCGTGTACTTAGAAGGGTTGTTTGTGAGAAAAAGATCAAGCGTATTGGCTGTATGATTAGGATTGTCCGGTATTCTTGTAGGTAAATGAACAATCTGTGCTAGGTCATTAGTAATTGCAAAAGCCTCAGCATCTCGACCTGCTGGGTCGGTGTGACTAGAAAACGGAAGCCAGCTGGAGTTGTGAACATTAAAATCACCAAGGAAAATTACTTCACTGTTAGGAAAGTTGGACTGGAGAAAGTCAAGTTGCAAAGAGAGGAAGTCAAAGAGCTCCAAGTGATTAGTGGAGTTGGGAGAACGGTAGAGACAACAGATGAATTTGACACAATGAGGTAGAGAGATTTTAAGCCAGAGAAGATCAAAGAGAGGAGATTCCAAATTGCCAAGTCTCTGACAGGGAATATCAGAACAGACATATGCACAAGTACCACCTTTGAGGCGAAAGGAATCATACAGCGAATAATTTGGGCAACTGAGATGATCCAACCGATAACTGAGATTCTGTCAGAAAAAGTACATGGGGTCTGGCAGACTGCTAGTGGAAATGGACATCATTGAGATTAGAATTGAGACCACACATATTTGTGTAATGAACCAGGAAGTGTTTGGGAGGTTTAGATCTTTTTGCAGATAAGCTTACTCTATTAGTTTGACAATTCATGGTGTATTTAATAGTAAGAAAAAGTGGGGGGGGGGGGACATGCTGTATGAAGTAATGAAATTTTTGGATATGGCGCACATCACATGGTAAGAATATACCCAGATCCTTGACATAACATGGCCTCAACAATGCCCCCCCCCCCACATACACAAGACTCGGACTCCCACCAGTCACTATCTGGCAGAGTCGAGGTAGCAAGATTATACACTAGCTAATCCGGAAGTCTCCTAAAGAGGTACCAATGGGTTCGGTCCGGTGTACTAACTAGCAGCCGGCCTGCGAATACCGTTTTAGAGCTGCACCCTCGAAATGTAAGGAAGATTGGATCTCGTCATGATGTTCATTATAAACTCTGGTAACACAGAGGGGTGGCATTCCTCCATGTGGTGTGGGTGCCACACCTCAACTCCTGCTTGCATTGGTTCACACCTGGGTGGTTACCCGCAGTGTGCATGTGCATGGAGGTTATACCCAGGAGTAGTATATATACTGTACTGGATAATAAATAAAGACTGGTAAAAATAAACAAATATTTATATTTCATCAAAAATAAATCTCTCTGTTTAATGTTATAAGCCACTTAATCTTATTAATTTTCATAAACCAAATGTGATCACAATAAGCAGCACTCAACTGTATCAGTTGATGTTGTTGTTGGTATTAAGTTTAATGACACAAGGGCTACTGAAGCCAAATTAGTCAGTTCATAATTTATTTCGTATAACTTATAACAATTGAATTATATAAATCGTATAGGCCAGTATGCTAAGAGTTCTATGCTGGCATGATTTCCAAGAAAATGGGATAAAATCCAGACTGCATTCAATTTGCTGAATGACTGAGAGGTGCTAGAACAGATGGATAAATAAAGAGGACAGTCTACAAGAAAGTTGCAGACTGTAAATTGGGTGTGACAGTATGCAATGGGGTGGATCTTCTTCCAATTATAAAAAACAGGCGTGCAAGATGAGTATGCCCAATTTCTCAGTCTTGCTAATACCACTTCTCCTCGTCTGTTTCATCTGAATCTGGAGAGCCACAACTCACAACTCGGGATCTTGTTTTATCTGGTAAAGTTTGTTGTTGTATTAATTTTCCAGATCTGTGACCAGTTTCCATAACAGGCCTTGCAAATAATTGCCAGCTTGTAATCCATATAAGGAATTTGGATGCTGTAAGAAGGTAAGAGGTTGTTTAGCAGCATGATCAGCAGTCTCATTTACCAGAATTCTAGACTGTCCCAGTATCCAACTGACTGACTGGACTTGCTGCAGGAAAGTAACTGATAGTTTTCAGTGTAGGACGACATGAAGAGAAATTCTCCCTTATGGCAAAGACTGCACTGAGAGAGTTAGTATAGATTAGGGCAGGTGAAATAGAACATTCAGCAATCTTGCCAAGTGCTAGCTTTATGGCATACAGCTGAGGAGTGAAGATATTGCATGTGGCTGGCAATGAGGCTGCAACTGTAAATGAAAGGAAAACTGCTACCACACCTACCACATTGTCAGTTTTTGATCCATATTGTACAGGTATTGCAGCTGAGATCAGAATGGGCTGCGTGCAACTGTCTGATATTGCAAGAAGATAAAATATCCTTTTCCCATCGGAGAATGTGATCATCATGAGAGGCATGAAATTGAAACCAGGGTGGTACAGGGAGTTGTGTCCTGAGAAATGTCACTTAGATCAATATTCCAAGTATGAAGAAGTTCGTAAAGTCTGAGAAATGCAGGTCAGTCTTTGTGTGGCTTACTCTCATAAAAGGAATCCCACTGGGTATTAAACAGATACTCCAACTAGGATGCAATAGGAAAATTCAGATCTTAACAGCATAGTGAGACAGCAATGTTTTTCTGTAAAGTTATAATGGTGGATCATATGCTTAAATGTAAAGGCATTGGACTGAAGAAGTCTTGAAAGCTCCCAGGGCTGTCCTTGGAGCACTGTGCTGGATAATGTTTAGCCATTCTAATGTGCTTATCCTAACAGAGTCGCACACCAGAGAACTGTAATCCAGGCATAAACGGATTAGAGACTTGTAGAGGTGTAGTAAGGTATACCAATCATCTCCCTGTGGCATGGACAAGACTGATTGAAGTATATTCAAATGCTTTAGAGAAGTAGTCTAAAGTCATATGAGTGATGTGAGCTTGGAAGTTTAGCTTGCTGTCTAATATCAGTCCAACAAATCTAACAGTATTAACAAATGGGATTTGAGTTTTGTTTATTTGTAGTTCAGGATCAAGATGGAGAGCCTGTAGCTTGCAGAATTGAGTTGCAGCGCATTTCTTTTCTGATAATCGATAACCGTTCCACGAAGTCCAGGATTCTATTTTGGTTATGGCAAGTTTGAGCTACCATTTGATGGTGTTCAAACTTTGAGATCGACAGGAAATGGTAAGGTTGTCCACATACATGTAAACTTCAATGGTTTTTGGGATATCCCATGTCATGTTGCTATCACGAATTGCAAATAGTGTTGAACTAAGTGTCAAACTCTGTTTGCCTTCCTCCTGAATATGAGAGAGACAGAGAGAGAGAGAGAGAGAGAGAGAGAGAGAGAGAGAGAGAACGTTTTTACATCAGACCTAAAAAGAATGCAGGTGTAAGAAATTTTGAATTATTTTAGGCAACTGTCCCCTTAGTCCTAGATGGTAAAGATCCATTATAACACCATGATGTCTAGTAGTGTCAAATGCCTTTTCAAGGTCTATGTTGACCATGACTCATTGTTTCATGACAAAGGCATTGCAGATACGAGATTTGGCTGTGATGAGGTTCTAGAGTTGATCTGTTTTTCCAAAAGCCATACTGATGATCTATCAGGAGATTCTGTGACTCCAGGATCAAAGTGAGCCTTGTATGAATCATCCTTTTGAAAATTTTATCCATTCAGCTTGTGTCAGATATTGGCCTATAAAGCAAAGATCCTTTCCTGGCCAAAACCACAGAAGGATGTTTGCCTGGTTTCGGTAAGGCGATAATGAAAGAATGGCTGTACATTAACTCTTTTCTCTTTCATAAACAGCTTCTGATAGGATTATTCTCACACCGAAACAGAAGAAATGATGCGTAAAAACATCTACTGCTTCATCTATTTCTTTATCTTTAATGACATCAAGAAGTAATGAAAACTTGTCTGCAAATGGGAGCTTGTACAGGAAGGAGGATAGGCATTTTCAGAGAAGATTCAATTGTAGAAAATCAATATGGTACACAAATCCTCTTCAAATAAATACTTCAGCATAAAGTAATGAACACCATTTGAGTCTGCAGCACTGTTAGAAGATCTATTTAATGATTCTTTAAGTTTTATTAATGTAAAGGGTTGGTTGTACAGGAAGGAGTGGTGCGTGGAGAAGTTGATTTTTTACCTGCACCTGCTTTGATGTTCTGGAAGGAGGATGCATAAGAGGCAGAAGCAGAGATTTTCATTTTTTTTTTCATTTATTGAGTAAAACGGCCCCTAGCCAAAAAAATCTGGCAAATCCGCCATACATATAGAAATAGTATAGTACAGTATACAATTATTTACAATACAAATTTCACATTCCAAATCAACTGTACTGTGCAATGGTCATCCCCTCAGCTACAGCACAACAACCTGGCAAGTAGGCTAGAGCAGAAACTGATGAAGAGACACTGTCCACAGATAAGCACAAGCATCACACCCTAGAGACTGAACACCACAACGAGCTGGACAAGTAGGCTACAACAGAAACCGATGAAGAGACACTTTCACAGTGAGCACAAGCATTACACCCTAGAGATTGATCATCGCCGGTATTCTCCAAAAGACAGAGTTCAACAAACAGCCATCTACCAGCAGCCAGAGAGCTCAACAGAAGTTATTCATATTAACCAGCAAAACCAAGCTGGAAGAAGGTGTTATTGCAGAATCAAATCCAAAAAAAACAGCTAAGGCTTCTTGCCAACTGCACTGGCAAGAGCAGAATTGGACACCCGCCCATTAAGGAAAAGAGTACCAACATCCTGTCCATCTCTTTTCCTATATAAAAAATAACGTACTGTTCCATGTAAAGAAGAGGGTAAAGTCCACCAATTCATCCATTATTCAACCTTAACTCTCACAACTGAAAAAATATATTCCTTCTCATGAAAACTGAATTTGCAAAATTTGGAAAGACAATAAAATTTTCCCTTGTTTTAATAAGTATTGGCTCAATCTCATCCACCAGACGAATTACATTATCAATATTATTCAGTAAATCCAAACGCAAATCAGCATATTCCAAATTATTCCATTAAACACAACATGTTCCCATGTTTCCAGATCACCACAAGTACAGTTGCATCTTGCTACGATTCCAAGACTATTCAGTTTAGCAAAAAATGATCTGTGACCTGTTAGTAAGAATGTACAACGTAGATTTGGTACTAACCAGATTGGTTTAACATAATTCACACCATTAACATAACGGAAAAATTTGAATGTTATTCTACCTTTTTCCAAACAATTTCATCTGTTTTGCCATTTTTGTAAAAGGAGCTCCTAAATCCTCTTCTTTTCGTTTCTCGAGTCATTTAAAGTGTTAATTTCGATGCCCAGCAACTCGGATTTTATACCTCTTCTCAAATAAAAGGATAGGCTGCTAAACACTAACTGCAAATCACGTGGAATTTTGCCAGCTAACACTTTCAAAGCTTCTGTGGAAACTGTTCTGCAGGCCAGAACCATTTTGAGTAACATAACTCTATATATATAATAGAGCTTTCTGGTGTTGCTTACTTTGATTGCATGGCCAACCCATGCAATCAAAGCAACCAACCCATGCAACCCAGATTGATGAAGCATATGTAACAATCAGCAGAAAAATGAAATCATAAATCAAATGGAGTGCTTTCCCCTTTATCCTCCATTCTATCCACATTACTCTTGAGATCATTGCAATAAATTTCTTCACTTTCTCTGATATTTCTCTTTCCCTGGAGAGATTGTGTAAGGCTCAAGGGGTAGAATTTTTCTCAGCCTGCCCTGTGCTTGTTAACAGGAGAGACTGCTTCTACAGGGATGGGATATACTTACATAGAAAGGGGGCAAGAATATTTGCTGATGCTATCGAGGCAGAGTTAGGTGGGTCGGAAAACTGCTAGCTTGGGAGGATACACGGACTAATAGATTAATAGTAGCCGCTGGCAGAGGTAAAAGTGATTCTTGCACAACTTCTATTGAAATGCAACTGAGCAGCAGCCTGGAAAGCAAGGCAATGGGAATTTCCAGGACTGCTGGGAGTCATAGTGGAAAAAGTAAATACATGGGCTGTGTTAGGGTAACTAAGAGTAGAAACAGGTGCATGTATACTTGCATGTACACCGATGCTAGGAGTATAGTTAATAAATTCGATGTGCTTGAAGTGCTAGTCAAGACATCAAAGGCAGATATTGTTGAGATATCAGAGACATGGTGTCACACAGACATAAACAGTACAGAACTGGAATTTGGGGAGCACAATGTGTACACAAAGGATAGACAGGACAGGAAGGGAGGAGGGGGTTATGCTGTTAGTTAAGAAACAAAATCTAAGGAAGTACATCCAATTGATGTGGGTGGACAATGCAATGTTGAGTCTGTTTGGTGTGACATAAGAATTGGGAAAGGAAAAATGAGAGTAGGTGTGTGTTATAGGCCTAATGAATCTGATGAGTATAATGAGCTTGATTTGATTTGATTTTGATTTTTGTGGCGCAAAAACAGCAAGGTTATAGTGCGGCAGGAAAAGGTTAAAATATAAAAAGGTAAGACAGGTAACTTTTAAAAAGGTTACTTCATCTAAAGGTGCATACAGTCATATCAATAAATAAAATCAGTACAATGATAAAAGCAAATTGTATATTTCATATGAGTGTATACATATTGATCGACTTTAAAAATTTAAAAACTGCTGATGCATTGTCGTTGTCATTTAAAATCTGACTGAGTGTATATGGCTCAGTCAGATGGGTAAAAGCAGTAAAACAAGCATTTATAAAACTGGTACAATCACATAAAATGTGTTGGACAGATAAAATGGTGTCGCATTGCTCACACATAGGAGGGTCATCAGCATTCAGTATAATGAGCAATTGTGCAGAGAAATAGAGTGGGTCAGTAAATTAAAGTGTCTTATAATAGGGGATTTTAATTCCCCAGATATTCACAGGAATTTATGGGTTGGTCGTTCACACACTAGCAAGGCTTTTGTGGATTTATTGGATGACTGTTTTCTACAGCAGCATGTTCGGGAGGCAATTATAGGGAGTAATACTCTTGATCTGAATATCAGTAGTGATTCTCCATGCATCAAGAATCTGCAGATAAAGGAACCACTAGGTGGCAGTGATCACAGTATGCTGAAGTGGGATTTACTCAAAGAGGTAACTACCATCAAGGGCAAAGGGAAGGGTTTTTGCTTTCATAAAGGTGACTACGATGGTCTGGGCCAGTATTTAAATTCTATACAGTGGAACCAACTGATGATGTTGGTTCCACTGTATAGAGTTCCACTGTATCAAAATGGGAAGCATTCAAAGAATTAATCTTGGAAGCTACTAGCTTTTTCATACCAACAAAGAAATATTGTTCAAGATTTAGGCCTAAATGGATGTCATATGAACTAATTAGACATCTGACAGAGAATAAAAATGCATGGGATACATAAAAATTAACATGTGACACAGAAGCCTATGATAGATATAAGCTGGTCTTTAACAAAGTTACAAAGGAGGTTAGATTGGCGAAGGCAGATTAAGAAAAATCTTTGGCAAAGGATGCAAAGAAAAACAGCAAAGAGTTCTTTACTAATGTAAACTCTAGAAGGAAGGGGATGAATCAAACTGGGCCATTTGATATCGATGGTTCAACTGTTGATGATCCTGCTCAGGTAGCTAACAAACTAAATGAATATTTTGCATCGACATTCACACATGAGGAGTTATTCAGGGAGGGGAATGCCAGAGGTGTATTCAACTCTGGCAGTAAGCTAGATAATCTTGTAATAACTGAGAGTAAAGAGGAGGAGGAATTGTTGAAGATAAACACAACAAAAGCACCTGGGGTGGATGGAATCTATTCTGGACACTTTTTGTCACGAAGAGAATGGGCTCCCACATGATTTATAGCAATACAGTTCGAACACACAGCCTCTTTATTAATGTCTTTGCTGCACCTCCGTAGCCAGGTGGGAAGGAGCAGTAGTGCGTAGCACACGCTTCTTGATTAGACTGGGGTTCGAGCCCATCACCACCAAATACGGAAGATGCGGAAAGGTCGGGGAATGACCACCGCATATCCCAGAGCAATATGGCCTTAGTTGCTAATGCTCCTAAAAACCAAATAACAACAACAACGTCTTTGCAATTTTTATATGTATGGCCTTTCCCAGCATAATGGCTGCATATAGGATCTTGTCATCTACATGTTTTGGTAGTATGCCTAAAACCCTGACAATTGTAGCATACAGTCACAAGATAGAAATCGTTTAACCTGTATGACATCAGTTCCACAAACAAGCAATGCTGTTTAATTAGAAACATTCTAATTCTTTGTGAAACCTCCAAAATCCAGTTATTTCCAGAATCACTCCTGTTTCTACTTATGAAGCGAACAGTGACCTCAGCAACCATCTCCTCTTTAATCAATCCCAAATGCAAAAGATGTTTCTCATACATGTCACGTAGAAGATCATCCTCCTGAACTTCCTTACTAACATCATACACAATTAACTTCATTCCAGGTCTTTTGGGAAATCCAAAAGCTAATCCAAGCCCAGCTAATCCAAGATGAACTAATGAGGCATATGGCAGAGAAGAAAAATGCATGGGATACATACAAATTAACACGTGACACGGACGCCTATGATAGATACAAGTTGATCTGTAACCAAGTTACAAAGGAGGTTAGGCAGGCGAAGGCAGATTACGAGAGATCCTTGGCAAGGGATGCGAAGAAAAACAGCAAAGAGTTCTTTACTTATGTAAACTCTAGAAGGAAGGGGATGAATCAGATTGGTCCACTTGAGATCGATGGGTCAACTGTTGATGACCCTGCTCGGGTAGCTAACAAACTAAATGAATATTTTGCATCGACATTCACACATGAGGAGTTATTCAGCGAGGGGAATGCCAGAGGTGTATTCAACTCTAGCAGTAAGCTAGAGAATCTTGTAATAACTGAGAGCAAAGTGGAGGAGAAATTGTTGAAGATAAACACAAGAAAGGCACCTGGGGTGGATGGGATCTATCCAGTTATATTAAAGGAGGCAGCAAAGGAGGTAAGCAAACCCTTAGCCATAATTATAAGAGCTTCCTTGGACTCAGGGGAGGTACCCATTGACTGGAGATGTGCAAATGTGACCCCAATTCACAAAGGGGGATCAAAGGCTGACACAAGTAATTATAGACCTGTGAGTTTAACTTCTGTTCCCGGAAAATTAATGGAGGCACTGGTGAAAGAAGCACTGCAGGATCATCTAGACAAGACTTCAGTTATAGCTAGGACACAGCATGGTTTTGTTAAGGGGAAGTCTTGCCTGACCAATTTGATTGGATACTATGATGCAGTCACAAAAGAACTGGATGCAGGGAATAACTTTGATATTATATACTTGGATCTTAGAAAGGCTTTTGATACTGTTGCACATGGAAGACTGCTGCACAAATTGGAGCAGTGTGGCATTGGAGGCAAGTTGCTGCTATGGATAAAGGGGTGGTTGAGGGGAAGAAGACAGAGAGTGGTAATCAATGGACACTGCTCATCGTGGACTAATGTTATTAGTGGAGTCCCTCAGGGTTCAGTATTGGGGCCTTTATTGTTTTCTGTATTTATAAATGATATTGATGATGGTATATCAGGCTTAATGTCCAAGTTTGCAGACGATACG
Source organism: Mastigoproctus giganteus (assembly GCF_048544385.1). Classification (NCBI taxonomy): domain Eukaryota; kingdom Metazoa; phylum Arthropoda; class Arachnida; order Uropygi; family Thelyphonidae; genus Mastigoproctus; species Mastigoproctus giganteus. The sequence goes on from NC_143583.1 coordinate 219,628,628, forward strand.
AAGGTTGGCAGGGTTGTCAAGGACACTACTGACACTATGCTGCTGCAACAGGATTTGGAAAGGTTGAGCAGATGGGCTTCGAGGTGGCAAATGAAGTTTAACATTGACAAATGTAAAGTACTACATATGGGAAACAGCAACCCCAGAGCAACGTATCAACTCTGTGGTACTACACTGACAGTGGTAGAGAATGAAAGGGACCTGGGGGTGGTGGTGCAGGCAGATATGAAGTTCTCTGAGCAGTGCAGACGAGCTGCAAGAGTAGCTCATGGTGTATTGTCAATGATATATAGGAATTTTTCTAGCAGGGATAAGGAGGTGATTATTCCCTTGTATAAGGCAATGGTCAGGCCACACCTAGAGTACTGTATACAGGCCTGGAGGCCTCATTTCAGGAAGGATGTAGAGCTGCTGGAACGAGTACAGAGAAGGGCAACTAGATTGGTGAATGGGACAAAGGGGTTCTCTTACGAAGAAAGGCTTAAGTTTTGCAAATTACAGTGTCTGGAAACTAGGCACCAGCGGGGTGATCTGATAGAGGTGTACAAAGCCTTGAATGGTTTGAGCATGCTCAATGCTGATGGGATTCTTCCTCTAGCTCAGAAAAATCACCTGAGAGGGCATAAATTCAAATTGAGGAAAGACAGATGTAGGATAGATGTGCGGAAATTTGCCTTTAGCCAGCGGGTGGTTGGTGGGTGGAACAGACTTCCATCCCTTGTCGTGGAAGTTGATAGCCTAAATAAGTTTAAGGCTCAGCTGGACAGGTATTTCGAACGAACAGAGGGGTGAAGTGGAAGTGGTTATTTTTATTTATTTATGTTACTTTTTTTTTTTTTTTTTTTGGCTGATGCTGCATAAGCTTGCTTTCTTGCATCAAATGCCTCTACTAATGCTAATGCTAATGCTAAGCCGTGTCAATTTTTCGCACTTTTTTATTTCTTCTACGTCTTTTTTAGTTTGCATCTCTAAAACAATGCAACGATCAAATACTTTTCTTACCTGCCGTATCCTGACTCCTCTAACGAGTTTCTCATTTCCTTATCCACAGCAATTTGGACATCTTCACTACTTTTAAGTACAGAGTCGTCATTAGCTTGAATTAATAAAACATGCTAATAATCATATGATGTAGTCGCTTCATCGTCTGAAGAACTCACTTTCAAGACCACATCCTTTGCAACAGAAGTTACATCACTCTGAACTACATCACCATAAAGTTTCAGATTTTATTGGTTATCCGTATCTTGCCTATAATTCTGAGCAGATTCATGCATACATTCAAAGTTCCAAAACATGGCTTCAAGAAGATCCCATCTAGACAGTATTCCTCTGATTGAACTCCGATTGATACCACTCTCCTTGGAAAAAAGGAAATTTTCCAAATCTTTGCGTAATTTAAATGTTATTTCTGTAAAGCTATGAGTATTATCTCCTCCGAAATCATCATCTGCATGAGGCAGTTTCTCTCCCCAGAAGAAGTCATGCTTTTTGACAACAGGATTAAAATTCATGTTTTCATTCCTAATTTCTTTTGAACATGATGACAAGATGCTCACTTAAGTGTTGTTCCCTATCTCAATTTTAGATAGAAGAATTTTCGTTTTTCTCAGCCAAATTCATATTACTCTGAACATTTTTCTTAACTTTACGTAATTCCTTTTCCCAATCACTTTTAGGTGTATTGATCTTGACTTTCCTCTCATTATTTTGTCTTAAAACGGAAAGATCTACTGCATGATGAACACTGTGATCCAATGTGATCTGCATGATGAACACTTCCCCACCGTAGCATAACCGCCTTTGACAACGTGTTTTATGGAATATTCAGGAGAATATTCATCCCTATTATCCTCACTATCCAATTCTACTAACATGATAGCTTTTTTTCGAGAGAACCTCCTCCCATTCCAACATCTTCTCACCTACACCTCCAGAGATAGAGACCTCAGAAGATTCTTTGCTTTGACTCAGTGAGTGACAATTCACCTTGAGATATACTTGGATCCTGAAATTCTAGCTTATACAAACAATTCCAATTCTTCCTTAATCCATGTTTGAAATTTGCAGACTTAGCGGTCTCTGTAGCAACAGCGAGATCAGACTCATTAGCACCACTTTCAAGGTTCTTAGAACCTGCAATCTCTTTCAATTCAATGCCACAAATTTTTTCACATGTGAGAACAACCCAACCCTGTGTGTAACTGACTCCATTTGATAAACAGTTTTTTTTATTATTATTATTATTATGAGAGGACATTAATAACCACATAGGGGGCACTACCAGCATTCTCCCTTCGTTAACAATGGTTGTATAGACCTTTCTATTTAAATCTAAAATTCTTTAAATTTATATATCTTTTCCACTAAGAAGATATTTTGTTCCAAACTTAGATGAAACTAATCAGCCAGATATACACTTCCACCTACTTGAAGTCCCCTTCATCCATATCTTGCAGATTTTAAAAAATAGCTCTTCAAATTTAAGTACCAGCACTATGCTAAAGCATAGGCAGCTGGAACTGACAGTTAGAACAGAGAATGCTCTAACTGCCAAAACAGACTTATCATAAATCTAGCTTGAATATTACCTTTCCTTGCTTAAAAATGGTCAAACCTGGTAGACCTTATCAGAATATATCCGTGTATCACAAGAGTATTTAAAGTAAGCACTTTAAAACCATATTTATAAACACTTTTAACAAGAGCACATATAATTGCAACTCAGCTAACCGCCAATGTTGACTTCCCCCCCAAGAAGCAGAGATTGTGGCAAATGATTCTGCTAGTGTATTAGCAACTTCTTCAGGGGTAGACACCTCTTTCCCTTTCCAGTGAAGTATCGGAGAGGGCAGCCGAAATAATCTGCCATTTAGGGCCTGTATCCCTCTCCAGATGAGCCTTGTGCCGGTGTATTTTGTAATTAATGGTTGAGCCAAAAAGTAATCCATGAATCACGTTTTGCTTTCCATCTAATTTGTCTTGCTTTAGCTTTAAGTCTTTTATAAGCAATTAAGTTACTAGTGGTAGAACACTTGAAGAAATTATTCCAAGCACGGTTTGGAATCTGTATTCCACCAGTGATTTCAGTGAATGCAATATGTCTTGGATTTTGCAAAAGAAGCATCAGATGCAGTCAGAATCTGATTGGTTATGTAAGTAGTTACATCATCAGTAGATTATTTTTGAACTAGATAATATGAATCAGAGCTGTACTACTCAATATGTTCTACGTTGATAATAATATTGGTAAAATAATAAGAGGAGTTTACCTCAATATAGTACCTAGAACACTTCCGTATGATACCCTCCAGAAATTAAACCGGAAAAATCGACAACTTACCGGTACATTAGAGTAAAATATAAATAATTAAATAATCAATTTAACACAATTCAAATCAATTTAAAACAATTAAAAATCAAATTGATTTTTAATTATTTATATTTTACTCTAATGTACCGGTAAGTTGTAGATTTCTTCGTTTTTTCCGGTTTAATTTCTGGAGGGTATCATACGGAAGTGTTCTACGTATTATATTGAGGTAAACTCCTCTTATTATTTTACTAGTATTATTTTTGAACATAAACTGTCTAGATTATTTGGGCAGAATAGCCATCCCAGTTCGTCTTTTTTTAAACTCCCAAGTGGATTGCTGATCAGGATTTTGAGTTACCCATTTGTAATGAGCAAATAATTGGAAAGTGATCACTGTTAAATGGATCAGTTAATATCGACCAAGTCATGATTGGAAAGATGGATGGTGAACAAATTGACAAGTCAACACAGAAGTAGATCCTGTAGTTAGGTGGAAATAGGTGGCAGATTCAGAGTTCAGTAAATTAAGATCATTATTATTCATAAACTGTTCAATCAATTTGCCTCTTGTGTTCATTGTGGTGGAACCCCACAATGGATGGTGGCCATTAAAATCACTGAAAAGAACAAATTTGGGAGTTGTGTAATGAGGTTGTCAAATTCTGAATGGGGAAATGGTAGAGATAGTGGAATATAAATGGAAACAAGGGATATTTCAGTTACCCTTGTATTGCAGTGGGTATTTCAGTTACCCTTGTAACTGAAATACCCACTGCAATACAAGCTGCCACAGCTTCTAGGGTAGTTTTTAATTGGATGGGCCTGGATGGTATGTTAGAATTAATAAGAATAGCTACTCCTTCATGGGCAGGAGACTCTGAGCTCCCATCCTGTCTGTACATTATATAATTTGAGAATTTTGGCAAAATGTGCAGTGAAAATAATGTTTCCTGTAGGCATACATCTATGGGATTGAGCTGATTGAGTAAATCCTTTAAGTCATCAGAATGACTGCTTAGTCCTCTGCAATTCCATTGTATGATGTTGTGTATTATTTAGGTTTAGATTAGGATGATTCATTTGACTGCTTTTTGTATGAAGGCCATTGTTTTCATTCTTTTTTTTTTGGGAAGATGGGGTGTACAGCATCCATATTGTCATCTGCATGAAGTTCTAATACAGGTTCCTCGTAATCTGATGTATGTCCACTTCCATACTGTTGGTGAGCGATTTGATTTTCTTGCTGTCGTTAGTAGTTTTCAATTTTTCACTATCATGCGAGATTGCTGGAGTATCAGTGGGGACACTAACTGCAGTGTTAGTTGCTTCACTGGTTTTAGTTTTAGGAGTATCTTTTCCAGAGGCTGATAAAGATGCTTTACCGCACTTTGCTAGAGAGGTTTTGAGTGGTATTGACACATCTATTTGAATTGCAGTTGAAAGACAGCATCAGGTGCAAGATGCTCAGGATAGACTACACATGTTCAACATAATTTGTCTGCGTGCATCAGGATATGTGACTTTATGCTCTATTTTGTATTTTTGAATTTTCTTTCCGGTTTTCCACATAACACATGATTTAGAAAAAGCAGAGTTGCTTCCTTTGCAGTTGGGACAATTGGGAGCTGAGGCTGACAATGTGCTTGTGTATGATCCTTTGATACAGGACAGATTGCATCACCTCTGCATGGCTGCTGAGAGTGGCCATATTTCTGGCATTAAAAACAATGAAGAGGATTCAGGAGGTACAGCCAAATTCAGCAGTTTAAATATCTAGCTTTTACTGTAGATGGCAAGTCAGTGGTGCTGAAAGTTAAAATGATGGATCGAGTTGGAATAAGATTTCCATCTTTTTTAATCATTTGTTTTGCACTGATTACATTAGTACTTATTACACTGATTACTAAGTTCCTGAACTAATTCCTCCACAGACACTGCAAGTAGGTCCCACCCCTGTGATGACACCTTTTGATGAATTTACAGTATTGTGGGGAATAACAGATACTGGCAGTCCACCAAAATTGTCTTTAATAGCCACTCAGAATGTTTGGAGGTGACTGTTTCAACTAAGTCTCCAGATTGAAGTCAATTCACCATTTTTGGTGATCCAGCAACAGATTCCAAATACAAGGGGGTGATCATTTAATTTGCAGACAGGTGAAAGATTTTAAGTTTACTGTGCAAACTTTCCATAGGTACTGTCGGAGGCACTTTCCCTGATCACTACTGAGCATACTGTGTGCACATGCCGGTACTTGTTGAGCTAGTGTTGCATTAGAGAGTTTTTTTAGATGAATGTCACTTCAAAACAATCATACATGTGTATGATCATTTTGAAGCATCATGTCGGACATACAGATTATTATGTGATTCATTATTGTGTCAGACGGGACTTAAATGCATCAGAAACAGTTAAAGAGATGAATGAAGCATGTGGTAATGAAGTGGTTTCTACATTAAGACAATGCCAGGCCCCAAATGGCTTATAATGTGCAGGCAGTGATCACTGCCACAGATGACGTGGTTCTGCCAAATCCCCCTTATTCACCAAACTTAGCCCCATGTGATTTCTTCCTGTTTCCATGTCTGAAGAAAGCTCTGAAAGGCAAATGGTTCGCGTCCAATACAACGATGCTCGCAGAGCCACAACCGAAGCACAGTCTTTTGAAAAATGGCTTGCAAGAAGCATTTAAGAGTGCGTACAATGGTGGCAAAGGTGTATAAAGTTCAAGGGGAAATCGATAGAAGATTCAGATGATGGCAATTAAGATAAGATCTTGCATCAGTCTGTAATTAAATGATCACCCCTCATATTTTTGGATCATAAATGTTTTTTTTTTTTTTTTTTTTGGTAGTTGTTGGCGCATCGGCTTCTGTGGCCATAGTGCACCTTCCAAGGTTTTTGCAGTACTTTGATCCAAGCCCGAGGCGGGATTCGAACCCGCGACCTTTGGGTTGCCAGTCATAAATGGTGATAACTTGCCCACAGGCAGAGTGGACAGAGAGTATACCAGAACGTCGTAGTAGTAGTAGTAGTGGCATGTGATGCAAGAAAGCATGTATATGAGCTTATGCAGCATCAGCCAAAAAAAAAAAAAAAAAAAAAACACACCATTCCCTCCAAATGCCTGTCCAGTTCCTCCTTAAATTTATTCAACCTATCAACTTCCACAACCACAGATGGAAGTTTGTTCCAGCAGTTAACCACCCGCTGGCTAAAGGCAAATTTCCGCACATCTATTCTACATCTGTCTTTTCCTAATTTGAATTTATGCCCCCTTAGGTTCGTAATCTGAACAAGTGGAAGGATCTCATCAGAATTCAGCATGCTCAACCCATTCAAGGCCTTATACACCTCAATCAGATCACCAGATCTCCGCGCAGGTGCCTAGTCTCCAGCCACTGCAATTTGCAGAACTTAAGCCTCTCTTGGTAAGAGGATCCCTTCATTCCCCTCACCAATCTTGTTGCCCTTCTCTATACACGTTCAAGTAAATCTACATCCTTCCTAAAATGAGGCCTCCAGACCTGTACGCAGTACTCAAGGCGTGGCCTGACCATTGCCTTATACAGAGGGATAATCACCTCCTTTTCCCTGCTAGCAAAATTCCTATATATCATTGACAAAACCCCATGACCTGCCATGGCAGCCTGTCTGCATTGCTCAGAAAACTCCATATCTGCCTGCACAATTACTCCCAGGTCTTTTTCATTTTCTACCACCTTAAGTGTAGTACCACACAGTTGGTACGTTTCTCTGGGGTTACTTCTACCCATATGCAGTACTTTGCATTTGTCAAGGTTAAATTCCAGTTGCCACTTCTTAGCCCATCTGCCCAAATTATCTAGATCTTAAATGCATCAGAAACAGTTAAAGAGATGAATGAAGTGGTTTCTACATTAAGACAATGCCATGAAAGAAAAAGATGGCTCTTGATGGCTCTAAAGAAAAAGATGGCTCGAGTTTGATGGCTCTAAAAGGAGCATAGTTGCTCCTTTTAGCAGCCTTGGGAGAGGGATTTTCTTCTCCCAGGTTACCAGCCCTGCCACAAGGAGACAGGAGGGTGCCAACCAGTGACCAAGCAATCATAGAGTAGGAGAGAGAGAGAAGTAAGTTGCCAATGAAACTAACAGTAACGCTGCAAGAGGGGTTAGTAATGTTACTAGCGAGTGTAGAAGTGACACTGCTAGCAGGGGAAGGCAGTAACGTTATGAGTGGGCAGAGGAGGGTTTATGAAGCACTAATACTTGCCCTAGGAAAAACACTAGAAAATCGCACTTGACGTTGCATGGGAACTATCACTTGGCGCCGTATCAATTGAGAGCAGATTTTCTTAAAGATTGGATGCAGCACTGGTCTATTCTGTAAGGCGCTGATCACAGTGAGTGAGTCTGCATATATTATGCATTTGGTATTAGAAGTGAGTTCAGTATTTTCCAATGATAATTTAATTGCCAAGAGCTGAGCAGTGAAAATGCTACATTCAACAGGTCAAATTAAAATTGTGTATGTTAACTGCATGGAGTTCCCTAATGTTCAAATTGGTTAATGATTATCTTCCCCATTTGTGGAAGTAATCGCCAGAGGATGGAAGCAGGAATCCAATATAGGTGGCTGCATTATCTGTTTCTTGATGTTTTTTGCAGAGGTGTATTTCCCACTTTTCCTCCAACTCATGTAGCCTTAGACCAACATGTTTGGTTGGCTTCAGGTTTATTTCTGTAGTAGTAGGTAACCCACCATGGATGAAAAACGGTATGGCCAAATAGGATAAAAGGGAGATGATTTTAGCTACATAATTCACTAATAGCATTTTAATTCACAGAAATAATGGTATTTTGAGCTTTAACATAGAGACTGTGAACTGGGGATGTTCTGAGGCACCCAGGGCAATCCTGAACGCATTATATTAAATCAAATTGATCCACCTTGGTGCACTTTCCCTAACAGAATCATACGCACGAGCACCAGTCAAAACAGGATTAGAGATCAATGTAAATGAAGAAGGGTGATGCAATCTGCACCCATAATGTCGATGAGATTATTCAGAGTAGGTTTACTTTCTTTAAACAGGTAATTCACATACATTTTATATGCTGCAAAAGTTAAGCTTGCTGGCCAGGATTTATGCATAAACCAGATGCTGTATGCTCTTCTAAGTGCATACCCTCATGAAATATATTATGCATGTTATAACACAACATTCATAGCAAAACTCATAACATGCATGCCCTTCTAAAATGCATTCTGATCCTGAATGGATCAGGATGCATTTTCTGCTTCCTACAGAAACGTATTACAACATTTTTTTTGTTAGACAGACGGTACCCATTATTATTCTTCCATAGAAGCAGTTTATTCAATGCAAGTTGAAGTTGCCAATCTACAGCAAGCATGTTCTGAGATTGGCATGAAATAGTAAGTTGGTCTGCATAGAGGTGTATGTGCACAGTACAGGAACTCCCTGACTTATGTAAGGATTGTGTTCCATGGCATGCTACATAAGTTGGAATATCCCCCATGCATGTGCAGCACTCGCAACTGTGCTCGCTGAATTGACTGAATCAAAAAAGAAATGTTCAACGAACATGTAAATAGAATTATTTATTGTATTTATTCAATTTTTTATCTCATGTGCAGGAAAAATGAGAAAAGCGTGCAATTTAAAAAATTTCAAAATTATAAAATTACAAAAAAAAAAGGAGCCAGACATAACGTCGGTAAGTTTTACCTCTCGAGCATTGTTGGCAGAATCGACGTCTTCAGCTCATAAGTACACCGCTACAGAGGTTGAGGGCTGTGGAGATTTAGAAGGGGTCGGCTGCTCAACCTTACGAAAGAACATATTAATGGATGACTGGACGGTAGCTTTTTTCTTTTCATTGTAGATTTCTTTGTAGCAAGCAAGCATATCATTCACCCCTCTGTTAACTTTTAAGAACTGTTCACTATCAGGATCCATCTTCTCAAACCTCGCCATTGCCGATGCAATTTCATGAAATGCCACATTGCCATTTCTCTGGTGATGAAGAGTCTTGGCTCCTCATTTGGTTCATGTTGAGCTTCGTCAGCATTTTCTTCTTTCAATATCGCTGCCTGCAAGTCAATAAGTTCTTCATTAGATAATTCCTTCTCTTCTTCTTCTATTAACTCCTCTATGTCTTTGGCAACAACCTCCTACTGAAGTAGCTCTGCAACCTTTACAATCTTATCTATAACCTCTTCATATGATTCGTCATTTTCAAATCCTTCGAAGCCTTTTATGTGCCGTGGACATATTTTCTTACATACGCCATTTAAACAACTTTTAGTAATTTCCACCCAGGCCTTATTAATATTTAAGATGGCGTGGTAAATACTGTAAGATTTCTCATCTTAATTTTTCTCATCTACTGCAGACAATGCCTGAGCAAATGTTGTGCGTAAATAGTATGCTTTTAAATTTGAAATAACACCCTGATCCATAGGCTGGAAGAGTGAAGTCACGTTTGGCAGTAGAAATGACTCTCACATTTGAATATAAAAGTGGCACTGAGCACAGATCCTTGTGGCATGCCTTCTTACTGAAAAATCACTGTGAAAGAGCATTTTGATATGCTGAAATATTCTACTGTGTCAATTTGGATAAAATAGTGGTAGGTTGCCTCATAGTCCAAGAGTATGTAGGTTATGAATTATGCCATATCTCCAGGTAGTATCAAAAGCTTTCTGTATATTAACACAGACCATTACCAAGTGATCCATCTATTGAATGTATTAGAATATGCAATTCTGCTTTGACCATAAGGTCTAGGGGAGCACCTATTTGGACCTTGTGGAATGTGCTTATTGATTAATGTTCAACAAATTCTGATTTAAGATACCATATCAGGCAGGTAAGAATCATCTTTTCCATGAGTTTTACTAAGACAGCCGGTAAGTAAGACTGGCCAGTAGTTGTGTGGATCTGAGTGGTCATTTCCAGACTTCGGAGATGCTAGCACATTTAAATGGTGCCATGAACTAGGATAAGTGTTCTCCAGGATTATTTGATTGTAGAAATACAGAATAAGCTATAATGTCTTGTCTTCCAAGTGTTGCAACATTAGACAGATTATCCCATCAGGACCAGTAGCACTATTGTGAGATCTATTGATAAAATTTTTTACTTTGCATATCATGAAGGCCTAGTTAAAAGCACGACAATAGTGTGCATGAAGACTAACTTTCTGTTTTTCGGCTATGGATTTTTTTGGAAAGATGGGCTATATATGCTGATACTTAGGAGAAAGCAGTACCAAGAGAATTTGCAATATATATCTAGTGGAGAGTATAATTCCTTCTCATTATAGTTAAAAATCAGAATTTTTCCATTAAGTTTTCCAATCTTATACCATATTAATTTGGAGTCAGAGTCTTTAGTGATCACTGAGGCAAAGTAAATGCAACAGTTGTCACATTTAGCTTGCTTTCTAAAACAATGTACTATAGCTCTGAGTATCTTACCTTTTGTTCTGTTACTGTCTGTTATCTTTTGTTCTATTTTGTATTTGTTTTTCTGTTTCCATTGCTCACATGCTCTGGAATAGACCAGATGGTCACCTTTATAGTTTGGAAATTTTGCAATTTGGGGAGTTACAGTCAGTTTCTGCATGGTCTTAGAACGATGATTGGGACAAACAGGAACCCCTCAACAAGCAGTTTGACAGTGCCATATTTGGCATTTGTAGCAAGGTTGATGCCACCAAGTGATCAAGGAGCAGTTAGAAGTTACTAAGGTTAGTTGGGTTATTAAAATAATAAGAATAAGAAGAAAAAGACAAGTAACTTTTCTAAGTTTCTAAAAATACCACCCTTTCTAATAAGTATCCATTTTGTGGTACAACCTTTTGATTCAGTAGTTCCTGGACGATTTCTTCCTCTGTGACAGGTCCCATTCAGAGACGACACCTTTGGAGAGGTCAAAAGTTGCATGAGGAGTTACTGTACAGGGATTCCACCAAAAGATGAATATTGAGGAGCACTTCTGATTGTTTGTTGTTTCCAATTTCAACAAGTAAATCTCCAAGTTGGAGTCTCATGACCACCTTCGGCGAATCAGCAGCATTTTCTGGACACTTTTGAATAAGAAAAGGTGACAGTTTACTGACTGGATGATTCAATAACAAATGGAATATCAAAAATGATGGACAATCTTGTTAAAGATGGCTGATTTTTAATCTCTTAAGACTAGAAGCGTCACGATTAATTTTTAATCTCTTAAGATTAGAAGCGTCACGATTAATTTTTAATCTCTTAGGATTAAAGGGATCATGATTGGGCTTATATATATAAAGACAGTTGGGGCTCGAAGGCTCAAGTGGTGGAATGCATCACAGTCCATGGCTTGCTCCTTTTTGACCAAAGGGATTAACTCTACCATCAGCTTTCCAGCCCACCAGATGGAGGCAAGAGTTGTGCTGCCAAGTGACCAAGGGGCAGTTAGAAGTTAGTAAGGATCATTTGAATAATAAGAATAAGAAAAAGACAGGTAACTTTTCTAAGACAACTACCTGTAGAAAAATACTAGTTAAGTAAATAAACAGCACTATAAATGAAAAGAATTAAATAGGAATTTGAAGCACTCTATGAGATCACTATGTCGCTTGATCACTTGAGGAGAATGCTTAGCACTCAGGGCTGTGATGATGTTAACAATAGTAATAATCACAGTGTGGCAGTGTATAGTTGTCTGAATTAAAATGATTAAAATATTGCACTAACATTGGAAATAATGCTGGAAAGCACAGTAATAATATTAAGGTACTTAAACTGGTAAAGATCTAAATCTATGAAATGCAGACTTTACACACATGAAATAAAGCTACAGGATCACATAATAATATAAACCAATAAGAAAGAGCCAGAATATTACCTTCATTTCAACCAATGTATTAGGAAGGTGGCGATCTTTAAGTAAAGCTATAGATCCTTGCATCCATTTATGAAGGTTACTTGCAAGATCCCGATACTCTTCCACTTTTCGAAAGCTTTCCTCCTAAACATGATAAAATTTTATGTAGATTACATGCTGCATAGAAATAAAGAATAATTTAACAACAGAAATTAGTAATCTTTAAAAAAAATTCAAACTAAATAGATAAACCTGGATATGGTACTGCATGCCATATCCAAGTTCACTGAAAAATTAGCATGTCCAGAATTTTAAAGAATCAGGATCAGGGACGATAGACATTCCATTCAGGAAGCATTAGTCTCTTTGGTTTGGAAAGATTGACACAGGTTGACACAAAATTCATGGAAGACAGATTCACAGTTTTAATTGGTGGAAAGTTTCATAGGCCATGGATTACTCCTTTTGGCCTTGGGGGTTAGCTTTACTACCCAGATTTTCTGCCTCAAAAAGGGAAAGCAGAGACAGTGTTACAAGTAGCTGAGTTTGTTGTATATTAGAATTATTAGAAAAAGAAACAGAAAGGAACTCTGCTTAGCACCTATAGTGCAAAACAGCTACTCTGAATTATCAAATTAAAAAAGTATATTTACAATAAAAAAATTAAAAAAAAGAATCTATGCATGCAGGAAAATATTCATAGAGTGAATGCTCAGGGGAATGCACAGGCATTTTATGTTTTTATTTTTTTTTATGAAACCCCCCTTTCCCCAAAAAACAAAAAATATTAGAACCTGCAGTACATAGTACCACATAAGTTGAAAGTTGACATTAGACTTCAGTTTCTGTAGATTGTAATTTTCAGGAAATACATATGAAGGAAAGTTGTCATTCTAGAAAATTTAAGTAGAAGGGATAAACGAGGAAGAGAAAAACTTGGTTCTGTGAGTTTGGAATTGGACATACTAAACACATGTCCAGAACAGTTTGGAGGAGAGTGGAAGAATTACAGATGTCAATTCAGAAGAATGGTGCCCAAGGAAGTATCTACCAAAATAGTATGCAACAGAAATTGAATGTCTATGAGACAGAGTGGAGAGACCTTGTAAGAGATGGTTGATTAATTAAAATGAGCACCCTCTTTTATAATGGAGTCCAGAATTTAATGGTGGTTTTGGAAGCATCACCCAATATGTGGAAGCAAAATTTCATGATAGGGTGAATTTGCAAAGCAAGTAGTTGTTTAGAATAAAAGTAATGCCAAGAGCAAAAAAGAAAACTCAGATTTCTTGATGAAGAAGCAGCAACAGTTGTGATGTGCTTATGTCAAGAGAGAGACCGAAAACCAACGCAATCCCTAACAGATATATGAACCCATCTAAAAATCAGAGTATTATGAAAGATGAGTATAGGGGTAGTCAACTGTTTTGCACGAGAAATAAGACAGGATTGAGTTTAAAAAGAATTGAAATTGACTAAGCTTTCTTTGCCCAATTGGAGAATTACATAGAGATTGGTCATTTAACGTACTGGTGGTGGATACTTGAGAAATTGAAACGGTTTTGTGCATGGAAAAAACTTTTAAATAACTACAGTCAGTTCTACTATAATGCGCATCTGAGCAATGTGAATTTGCTCCAACATGATTGATATAATACGAACCAATGCAAGTATAATGCGATTTTCATGTTGGCTCATGAACAATTTTGTCTGCGAGTAACAGTAGGCAAACGCAAAACCTGGCACCAAGCTGAACATAGCAACCTATGCAGAAATTCATGAAAGTTTATGAGGCTTAAAAAAAGTCAAATATGTGAGAACTATATTTCCCATTTACTCTAACTGTACTGGTCAGAGACACACTATTGTCATTTGTTGTATTCATAAGATAACAGGTGATATTGTAGGCTGACTCGTTTTTTCAGGAGCTCACATTTTTCTATTCAAACAAAAATCTAAGCTTTCTAATACTTCTCATCATTACATGGTTCATTCCAGTTCGGAAATATTTATTTTCCAATTTCAATACAACACATTGCCTTTATTTCTTTGTTGGAGTAGTCTTTTAATGGTGTGCTGTACAAGGGAGGTGCCCCCTTTCAACTTCACAAATAAACTCCTCTGTTTGAAACCTCATATTCCAATAAACAAATCAACTCCATGCAAATGTGTATGGGTATGTCCTAGTATGAAGAGTGGCTCCTAGACATAAGCCCATCTCCACCTATTGCTCCTGTGATAGCTCAGAACCTCTGCAAAAGAGGCCTAAAAAAAAGTGTTGTGTCAAGCAATTTCTTTTACTTTTTTACTTTTGTACTTTATTTTACTTTTGCCACTAAGAGCCTTAAACACCTCCATCAAGTCTCCTTTAACTTCACTGTAATAACTTACATCACAGCTAATATAGCAGTGCATCAATTAATATATCAAACCATATCATAACATATGTCATATTTTAACTAATGCACCACGTTTTGTGTGGCAGTGATTATGCAATATGCATACATGTGTTCACATACATTATCCCAGGGCCATAGTGAGCCAAAACAGCGATACATCAGAGAAGTAAATCAATAGCAAAAAACAACCAATTACCGTTCTACTAGGTACAGGAAATATCTTTTGTCAGTTCACAGGTGACCAGTAAGAATGTTGTTGCTTACAGCTTACCATGATTTCTTTCTGTCAAGTTTCTTTTATGATGTAACCTTTGCAGAAGTAGATTTAATGTATGGCTAATTATTAATATTATTTATCTAAATTTCAAAATTTATTATTATTATTACAATTTTTGTCAGTGATTAAGTAGTTTTGTTTTCTATTCATTACTACATCCTGTATAGTTAAGCCTTTTGATGAACACATCAGAACAAACAGTTTCATATCTAAATGTTTGTTTCATTCAATTTTTAGTATTTTTTACTTTACTTTGCATGAACATAATTTTTATATGCATTTTTGTGTAATAGATTCTGAAAATTTGCTTGCAATAAAATATTTTTATTGTGGTAACCAAATTACCAGTACCATTACAAATTACCATAACATTACCATTTCACTTACAACTCTCAGAATTACCTTTTAATGTTGTTACTGATTTGGAAGGGTAAAGTGGTGGCCAAAAATCACCATCAGCACATCAGGAATAGGAAGTTTTTCAGACAGCTGGCTATAGTCAAGTGACCATAGAATGCTTATTCACTGATTGATTCATTCAGGTGCATGCATTTGAATTCATATGCCTCTACGGAAAAGGTTTTCACTATGTATTCTGTGGCTGCTGTAACAATGAAGTTAACATCACCCTTTTGCAATAAATTTTATAACTCCACAAAACAGCACTGCAATATGCCTTAAAAAGATATAAGCTGTTAAAAATAAAGAATATCCAGCAAGGATTTACATATGCAAATATATGCCAAGGGGTCATATTTAGTAAGTATGGGATTGGCAAACCCAGAGTCCTGAGCTGGATATCATCACTCTTCTCTTTCTTGGTGATTCCCTTCTACCTATCTCTATCTCTCTCTCTATCTCTCTCTCTCTCTCTCTCTCTCAGGGTAATTCTTTTTTTTTTTTTTTTTTTTTCCCCTCTTCTTCTTCTGCTGGTGCAGCAAAAGCCGCAGGCTTCCTTGCACCATTAGCATTTTAGCATTACTAGAGGCATATGATGCAACAAAGCAAGATTATGCAGCATCAACCAAAAAAAAATAAATAAAAAAATGCTCCCATTTCACCCCTCCATTCATTCCAAATACCTGACCAGCACAGCCTTAAATTTATTTAGGCAATCAACTTCTACAACAAAATATGGAAGTCTATTCCACTAACCAACTACCCGCTGGCTAAAGGCAAACTAATTTATTTTCTATTCATCCACACATCTATCCTACAACTGGCTTTCCTCAATTTGAATTTATGCCCTCCCAGGCTATTATTCTGAGCAAGAGGAAGAATCCCATCAGAATTGAGCATGCTCAAACCATTCAAGGCTTTATACACCTCAATAAGATCACCTCGCAGGTGTCTAGTCTCCAGACACTGTAATCTACAAAACTTAAGCTTTTCTTCGTAAGAGCAACCCTTTGTTCCATTCACAAATCTTGCTGCCCTTCTCTGTACTCGTTTCAACAGCTCAATAGCCTTCTTAAAATGAGGCCTCCAGACCTGTATACAGTACTTAAGGTGTGGCCTGACCATTGCCTTATACAAGAGGATAATCACCTCCTTATCCCTGCTAGAAAAATTCATGTATATCATTGACAAGACACCATGAGCTACTCTTGCAGACCATCTGCACTGCTCAGAAAACTTAATATCTGCCTGTACAATTACCCCCAGGTCCTTTTCATTCTCTACCACTGTCAGTGTAGTACCACAGAATTGATACGTTATTCTGGGGTTACTAATTCCCATATGTAGTATTTTACATTTGTCAATGTTAAACTTCATTTGTCACCTCTCAGACCATCTGCTCAACTTTACTAGATCTGGTTACAGCAGCGTACTGTCATTAGTGTCCTTAACAACCCTGCCAACCTTCGTATCGTTTGCAAACTTGGACATTAAGTTTCATATACCATCATCACTATCATTTATAAATACAGAAAACATCACTGGACCAAACACTGAACCCTGAGGGACTCCACTAATAACATTAATCCACGATGTGCAGTGTCCATTGATTACCACTCTCTGTCTTCTCCCACTCAACCATCCCTTTATCCATAGCAGCAATTTGCCTCCAATGGCACACTGCACCGCTTTGTTCAGCAGTCTTCCATGTGCAACAGAATAAAAAGCTTTTATAAGATTGAAATATATGATATCAAAGTTATTCCCTGCATCCAGTTCCTTTGTGACCACATCACAGTATCCAATCAAATTGGTCAGGCAAGACTTTCCCTTAACAAAACCACGATGTGTCTCAGCTAAAACTGAATTCTTGACTAGATGATCTTCCAGTGTTTCTTTAACCAGTGCCTCCATTAATTTTCCTGGAATGGAAGTTAAACACACAGGTCTATAATTACTTGTGTCAACCTTTGATCCTCCTTTGTGAATTGTGGTGACATTTGCACATCTCCAGTCCATGGGTATCTCCCCTGAGTCCAAGGAAGCTGCCATTATTATGGCTAAGGGTTTGCTTACTTCCTTTGCTGCCTCCTTTTATACAACCGGATAGATATCATCCACCCCGAGTTCCTTTTTTATGTTTATTTTCAACAATTTCTCCTCCACTTTCCTCTCAGTTATTACAAAATCATCTAGCTCACTGCCAGAGTTGAATTCACCTCTGGCATTCGCCTTCCTGAATAACTCCTCATGTGTGAATGTAGATGCAAAATACTCATTTAGTTTGTTAGCCGCCTGAGCAGAATCATCAACAGTAGAACCATCAATATCCAGTGGACCAATCTGATTCATCCCTTTCCTTCTAGATTTTACATAGGTAAAGAACTCTTTGCTGTTTGCTTTTCTTTGCATCAGTTGCCAAAGATTACTCATAATCCGCCTTTGCCTGCCTAATCTCCTTTGTCACTTGGTTACAGACCAGCTTATATCTCTCATAAGCTTCCATGTCAACCATTAATTTATATGTATCCCATACATTTTTCTTCTCTGCCATATGTCTCATTAGTTCATCTGACATCTATTTAGGCCTAAACCATGAACATTATTTCTTAGTTGGCATGTAAAGCCTAGTAGCTTCCAAGATAAATTCTTTGAATGCCTCCCAATTTAAATTTGCTGTTGGTAACATCATCAGTTGGTCCCACTGTATAGAATTTCAATACTGTCTCAGACCACCGTAGTCGCCTTTACAAAAGCAAAAATCCTTCCCTTTACCTCTGATAGTAGTACCTCTTTGAGTAAATCCTACTTCAGCACACTGTAATCACTGTCACCTAGTGATTACCTTATCTGCAGATTCTTAATGCATGAAGAATCACTACTAATAATCAGATCAAGAGTATTACTCCCTCTAGTTGCCTCACGAACATGCTGATGTAGAAAACAATCATTTAATAAATCCACAAAAGCCTTGCTAGTGTGTGAGTGACCAACCCACAAATTCCGGTCAATATCCGGGAAATTAAAATCCCCCATTATAGGATTCTCTGATTTACTGGCCTGCTCTATTTCCCTGTACATTTTCTTATTATACTCATCAGAGTCATTAGGCCTCTAGCACAATCCTACTCTTGATTTTGATCTCCCAGTGCTTATGGCACACCAAACTGACTCGAAACTGCTCCGTCCAGCGATGTCCACTGAGTTCACTTCCTTGGATTTTATGTGTTTCTTAACTAAAAGCATAACCCCTTCTCCCTTCCTATCCTTCCTGTACACATTGTACTCCACAAATTCCAGTTCTGCATTCCTTATATCTGTGTGACACTACATCTCTGATATCCCAACAATATCTGCCTTTGATGTTTTGAGCAACACCTCAAATTCATCAAATTTATTTACCAAACCCCTAGCATTGGTGTATATACAAGTATACATGCACCTGTTCCTATTCTTAGCTATTCCTGTTCCTATTCTTACCCTAACACAACCCATGTGTTTACTTGTACCGCAATGACTCCCAGCAGTCTCTGAAATACCCTACATCTTGTTTTCCAGGCTGCCTCTCATTTCAATAGAAACAGTGCAAGAATCACTTTCACCTCTGCCAGTGGCTACTATTAATCTATTAGTCCTTGTATCCCCCATGCTAGCAGTTTTCCGACCCACCTAACCCTGCCTCAATAGCATCAAGAAATATTCTTGCACCCTTTCTATATAAGTGTATCCCATCCCTGTAGAACAGTCTCTCCTGTTAACAAGTACAGACCAGGCTGAAAAAAATTCTACCCCTTGAGCCTTACACAATCTTTCCAGGGCCAAATTGATCGACAAGGCTCTCATCATATACTCCCTCCTATCTTGTCTGGGAAGAATTGCAGATACTTTCAAATTCAACCATAATTCACAGATTTTTTCAACAGTGACATGTACTTGTTAAGTAATTCCACCGGTCTCTTACTCTTAATATCATTAGTGCCAATGTGTACAACAATATCACCTTTTGTGCCCTTAAAAGATGATATCTGCTCTATAACGTCATCAACCTTTGCCCCTGACAGACATACCCTGGTGGCGCCTCCGTAGCCAGGTGGGCATGAGTGGCAGTGCATAGCAAACGCTTCTTGATTAGACAGGGGTTTGAGCCCTTGACCACCAAATATGGAGGATGCGGAAAGGTAAGGGAATGACCACCGCATATCCCCGGAGTAATATGGTTTTAGTTGCTAATGTTCCTAAAAACCAAAAAACAACAATAACACAACATACCCTGGTCCTGTTCCACCTATCCTTTTTACATACCATATTCCCCATTTCCCAGACAATAGAGTCACCAACAACTACTAGTTCCTGTGGGACCAGTGCATTCTGCCTTGGGAGTTGCCGCTGTGTTGCCTGATGATCAAGTGCAAGCTCTGGCATTGATGTGGGCAGCTGAGAGCCTGTTGGGCTTGTCAATTTAGATCCTTCGAGGGCATCCACCCTGTCCTTCAAGCTCTCATATAGGCCCATAACACTCAGTTGTCACCTGATTTCCTCACACTCCTTACATCATGCACACACAAAGACATTCCACTTGGCAATATGATGTCCTGTACCTGACTGTCCACAAACATCAAGCAAGCAGTGCATTTTAAAAGGCTGTTATTCAGAGGGCAACAACCCCCCCCCCCTCAGTTCTCCCCTAAGCCATAGAACTCCCATTAGCTTGAGCCTTTTGCTTTGCTGCTCTGGTCTGAGTCATGATTTCAATTCAATTTCAATTTCATTACAGAATTATAACCCTAAACTTATATCCCAACGCAGTTATAACACTATATATCTATATATTTTTTTTTCAATATTGAGTATATTCTCCGAGTTTCATTATATAACTTCCGTATCAAGTTATGTATTAATTAATAATGTTATGTTTGTAAAAATCTAAGTCGTTATATGTATATAGTTAAAAAGTACAATTTAATTGACAATGAAGTTTAACAAGATTAATAAATTTTACTGATTAACTGATATATTATTTACTATACTATGCTATCTAGTACGGGATATAACGTTGTATCGTATAACAATGGCGGCAAGTTACGAACGGTAAATCTAGGAAACTAAGTATTAATTAACTTCCAAAATCTCACTGTCTCAATTCAGAATAAACCAAGGATCTTGACTAGGTTTATAAGCTACTTATAGAAAATAATTCAATATAACAATTAGTCAATAAAGTGGCTAAATATAGCTAAAAACTTTCCGTTCGCCGAAGCTGAAAAACTTGTAAAATACATGGATTGGATACCCTTACCGATACTCAATTGTACTACTGTACTGCTGTTTGGCGTGAATACTGTAACATAACTAATAGTTCAGAGGAATAGTAGTCTGATTGTGATAAATAAGCAGCTTGAAGGTTCGAATCACTTAGGCATATATATATTTTTTTTTTATTTTTTTTTGTTTTAGCTAAGAAATTTTAATTTTTAGTAAGGATATATATAGCTAATTTAAAACTGCGAACAGCATAGAGAAATTTTTTGTCTACATTCACAAATGAGGAATACTGTAAGGAAGTGAAGGCCAGAAGTTTATCAAACTCTAACACTAGCTAAATGATTTTGTAATAACTGAGTGCAAAGTGTAGGAGAAATTGCTGAAGTTAAATATAAGAAAGGCACCTTGGATGGATGGGATCTATCCAGTTATGTTAAAGGAGGCTGAAAAGGAAGTAAGCAAACCCTTAATCTGTAAGCATTGCTTTTGCTGATTTAATAACTGGACAGTACTTATATGTTAATTTAATACCTTTTGATTTAAAATGAATACTACAAAAAGGAGTAAAACATATCATTTTCATCAAGAGTGGGAACTAGAATACTTTTTTGTAACAGTGAAAGAAAATGTAGCTGTTTGATTTGCAATGCTTCCGTGGCTATACCAAAAAAAACGAAATTTAGAAAGGCACTTCAACGCACTCCATGATAAATACCAATTGGATCTTCTGGTGAATTAGAAGAACGTAAATCCAGATTATTCGCGCAACAAAATTTCTTTGTGACACCTAATTACAATCTAAAGCAGTAACTATAGCATCATTTAAAGTGAGTCATCTTCTTGCAAAATAATGCAAATCATTTTCTGGTGGTCAATTCATCAAAGACGCATTTTAAAAAAAAACAGATTCTCTTTTTGAAAATTTTAAGAACAAAAATGAAATTAAAAGTGCTCTTCAAGATCTGCAATTATCTTGAAATACTGTGTTACTACGCATCGAAAAAATTAGTAAAAATGTGAGCGAACAATTGCGTGCTCATATTGCTAATCGTGTGTCCTTTTCTTTACAACTGGATGAATCTACACATGTCGGTGATACAGCTCAGTTGCTCATTTTTATTTGTATGGTTTTCGATAATTTTGCCACTAGAGAAAACGAACTAGAGAATGAACTAGAAGTCTTGATATCTTTAACTTATTCAAACATTTTATTGAAAAAATTAAATTACCACTTTTTCAGCTCGTATCAGTAACAACAAATGGAGCTAAAGCAATGACGGGCATCTTAACGGATTCATCGCATTGTGCCAAAAGGATGATGAATTCCCAGATTGTTTGAGTTACCACTGTATCGTCCACCAACAAGTGTTAGCGAGCAAAAGATTAAATACTAAAAGTGTTATGGACATCGCTTTCAAAATCGTGAATTCCATCAGAGGACAATCTCTCCAAAGGAGGCTTTTCAAAATGCAACTTAATGAAAAAGAACCAGATCTGATATTACACACAGATGTGAGGTGGCTGAGTCGGAGAAAGTTTCTACAGAGATTTCGAAATTTACTCAATGAAATTAAAAAATTTGTTGATCAAAGTGGAGATGATTATCAGCAGCTACAAGATACGGAGTGATTGTGTGATCTGGCTTTTTTGGCAGATTTTACCAGTATATTAAGTGATCTGAATTTGGAATTACAAGGAAAAAATAAAAATGTGGCTGACATGATTAGTAGTATTTCTGCATATAAATATCAATTTTTGGCAATGGCTAAGGATCTCAAAGAAAAAAAAGTTTACCATTTTGCAAATATGCAAGATCAATTGCAAAAATATCCTGTTTTTGAATTTAATAGTCAGAAATATGTTTGTGAAATTGAGAATGTTGTGGACGATTTTGAAACCAGATTCAGTGATTTTAAAACAATTGAAGACATTATTCAATATATTTCTTATCCATTTAATGTCGACTTAAATATGGAACAAATTGCTGTGATTTTTCACATGGAGAAAATATTACTTGAAAATGGAATTATTACATTGTGAAACGATATCTTCCTAAAAGCCAGATAATCAGAAAAAGAGTTTTGGAAATATGTTTGCCGAGAGAAGTAACCAAATGTAAAAAAATGCAGTGAACTTTTAAATTCCTGTTTTGGTTCCACATATCTATGTGAATCGGCCTTTTCGTATTTGAAACAAACAAAGACGAAGAATCGCTGTGCTCTTACGGACTTGCATGCAGAAGATTCTTTACGATTGGCTTTATCACAGTATATCCCCGATTTTGAAAACTTGGCAGATGATATGAAAACACAAACTTCGCATAAATTAAAATTTTAAATACGTATGAATTTAAAATAATAATTTTGAATTGTATTGAATTTTAAAATTTATAAACAACATTTTTCAATATGTGTTGATTAACTTTTTTAACCTTGTGCAATTAAATTTTTGAGATGGTAGATCGCGGCCCATTTTGAAGGAAAAAAGTAGATCGCATCACAAATTAAGTTGGCCACCCCTGTTATAAGCTACTGAATTGGTGGCAAGAGTAACATCAATGTCACTCTCCCACATGGTACTACTAAAAGTTGGAGCCACCTCCGTAGCCACTGCTGCTCCTTCCTGTAGGTGGGAAGGAGCAGCAATGCGTAGCACACGCTTCTTGATTAGACCGGGGTTCAAGCCCGTCACCACCAAATACGGAGGATGCGGAAAGGTCAGGGAATGACCACCGCATATCGTGGAGCAATATGGCCTTAGTTGCTAATGACAACAACAACTAATTGTTGAAAGTTGGGAGGTTATTTGGTTGGTTTAGCATTTGAAAGGATGAGGTGGCTATATAGTCTGAAAGTGTGTGGAACCAAAGTTGGTAATCCTCCTATGAATCACAGCCTAAAAAATGTGCAACTTGTGCAATGTTTGCCAATCTTTCAGAACAACAAATGATGCAGCCAAGAGGGATGTCTTTGTTTGTTTGGGTGTGTTCGGTGCAGAGAGTGTGAAGAAATTAGGCACCAACACAACATTCTAATGGGCATTTATGAGAGTTTGACAAGTACGGTAGATGCCCTCAAAAGGAATTAAAATGGGGGGGGCATCAATTTGAAAGTTGAAAGTGTCTGCAATTCTAGCCAGACACAATAGGAGGGAGTACATAATAAGAACCTTGTCAATCAATTTGGCACTGGAGAGACTGTGCAAGGCTTATGGGGGTAGAATTTTTCTCAGCATGGTCTGTGCTTGTTAACAGGAGAGAATGTTTCTAAAGGGATGGGATACGCTTAAATAGAAGGGGTGCAATAATATTTGCTGATGCTATCAAGGTAGTTGGATCAGAAGGAATATGCAGACTACCAGATTAACAACAGCTGCACACACAGGTGAAAATGATTCTTGTTCTGCTTCTAATGAGACATGCAGCAAGGCTTGCTGGGGTAGGTCTTCATGGAATAAACAAATACATGGCCTGGATTAGGGTAACTAAGACTAAGAACAGGTACATGTATACTTGCATGTACACAAATGCTAGCGGCATAGTAAATAAATTTGATGAATTTGAACTACTGGTTACGTCATCAAAAGTGGACATTGTAGAGAGAGAGGAGATGTGGCGTAACTCAGACATAATGAATGCCGAATTTGAATATGGGGAGTACGATTTGTACAGAAAGGAAAAACAGCACAGGAGGGAGAGAGATTATTAGCATTAGTAAAGGCACATGATGCAAGAAAGTAAGCTTACATAGCATCAGCCAAAAAAAAAAAAAAAAACCCTTATTTCATCCATCCACTCACTACAAATGTTTGTCTAGTTCTGCCTTGAATCTATTTAAGCTGTCAACTTCTACAGTGACAGATGGAATTTTGTTCCAGCAATCAACCACCCGCTGGCTAAAGGCAAACTTACACACATTCATCTAACAACTGTCCTTCCTCAATTTGAATTTATGCCCTCTCGGGCAATTATTCTGAGCAAGAGGAAGAATCCCATCAGCATTGAGCATGCTGAAACCATTCAAGTCTTTATACACTTCAATCATATCACCTCGCAGGTGCCTAGTCTCCAGATATTCTCTGTACTCATTCCATCAGCTCTACATCCTTCTTAAAATGAGGCCTCCAGACCTGTATACAGTACTCAAGGTGTGGCAAGACCATTGCCTCATACAACTTCCTTATTCCTGCTAGAAAAATTCCTGTATGCACTTAGTTAGAAGCATGTTAAATCTAATTCAGTGAATCCGGTTGACATGGGTGGCTAGTGCAATGTTAAGTCAGTTTGGTGTGACATAAGCATTGGGAAAACAAAAATGAGAGTGGGAGTATGTTATAGGCCTACTGACTATGATGAATTATTAAAGTGGGCCAGTAAATCTGAATGTCTTATAATGGGGAATTTTAACATTCCAGATATTTGTAGATTGTTCACTCATACATTATCAAGATTGTTGTGGGTTTACCGGTTGACTATTTTCGACAGCAGCATGTTAGATCGGCAACAAGAGAAAGCAATCGATTCTCAGCATTGATTCTTCATGCAATAAAAATCAGCAAATAAAAGAACCACTAGATGGCACTGATCACTGTGTCAATACACAGTGATCAGTCCCAAATACACAGTGATCAGTGTTAGATCTTTACTAAAAGATTTAACAACCATCAAAGGTAAAGGGAAGAAGGGATTTTGCTTTCGTAAAGATGACTACAATGGTCTCAGATAGTTTTTAAATTCTATAGTGGGACCAACTGATGATATTATCCAACAGCAAATTCTAAATGGAAATATCAGGGAAATAATCACAGAAGCGACTAGCCATTTTAAATCAACTAATGGGTTGATCTAAAAAGACTTAAATCAGTTGATTTTAAATCAACTAATTTAGGTCTAGGCCTTCAAAATACTATTGAAGGCATAGACTTAAATGGAAGTCAGATGATTTAACAAGATTCTTGGCAGAGAAGAAAAATGCATGGAATGCATATAAATTATCAGGTAATCCAGAAGTGCATGATAGGCTATGGTCACGTGCGGTGGCGGTGCAAGAAAAAGGACATCACCTTTCCAATGGTGATGTCCTTTTTCATTTCATTCTTTCAGGTAAAGCACCTTTTTACATTTTTAATATCGCATATTGCTTGCCTTTGGCTCATTGCATATAGCTCTTTAACCATCACTGTTAAGATAATTCTCGTACAAGGCCAAGGATAGCCCAGGGCAACAGAAAGAGCTTAAATAACACAATAATTGGTGTCTGTTGCTATTTACAACCCATCCCCACCAGAGGTAACTAAGGGTGAGCATTGTGTTTCCTTCTCCTTCATAGTGACAATGGCTGAAGCTAGCAGATGCCCATTGAAAAAATTCGTAATGTATGTCTAAAAGCTGAGATTCTTACAATTAAATGTATTATTTGTGACCAGTTTTTTGGAGGCTGCTGCACATCCTTGAATATTAAAAAGCTTAGCAAAGCAAAGAAACAAAATTTTATTTGCCTTTCGTGTGCAAAACAACAAGTCAGCTCGAAAGACTCAACTGATCTGATAAACGCAGTTGAAGACTACAGAGCAAATTCAACTACAGAGCAAATTTTGTTTGAAGCAACGGAAACATCCCTCTCTTTCCACTAGGCTGCGGACCAAAACAACTCCTCCATACTCGAAGACTCAATTCAAGACATTCTTGGATGTGATGCTTGCCCAGAAAATTGCAGGCATGGAACACTAACGTCTCCACAATGCAGCAAGCTGAAACATCACCTCTAGTTACAGTTGCTAAAAATAAGCTTACAAAGATGCTCAGCGAGTTCATGGAATCTATCTTACAGCAGTTTAGTGCTGAGATCTCTGCAAACTTCTCTGACCAATTACTTCCCATCTATAAACTCATATCCGCCCTGCAAGAAGAAAACAACCTGCTTAAAGAGAAAAATCTCAAAATCCTACACAGTGTAAAGTGACTGGTAGAGAAGATGGATAGCCTGGAAAATCACACCCGCATGAAGAATAAAGGCTACAGGCCCCCTTTCTTCCCCTCAGTCATCCAGTGATCAACCAGGTGTAAAGATTAGCAAAGCAGTCGATTGCTCTCTGCATCGTGAGGTCAACTACACTCCCGCCACTCATAACAAAGCCAGTTGTCAGTCCAGCGGTTTGGCAAGTGCCACTCGGAATATACAGGAAAATGGAGCAGACAACTGTCAGAGCCCGGCTGCCTCAGAGGGTCCATCCCTCTCATGTCTGGAGATTCCTCATGTCCCATCATCATATCCTCCTCAACCTGCTTTCATTTCAATCACTGCTGAGTAAATCATCAGCGAAAACTTAAGAGAAAAAAACAGGACAGCAGAAGTATCCTACAGACTGCATGACCCCAGTTACAATAGTATTATGCATTCGCCTTTGCCAGAAACAAGTGGCAACACCTCGAATGGAACCCACACTACTGGTAATAATGTCTGGCAGTGTACAGCACCTTGCTTTACTAATCGGAAGAGTCGCGATACTAACGTTCGTAGCACATCCAACGGAGATTTGAATAGGCTGGCCAAATATAATATTACAGCTGTTCCTACACAAGAGAAGATCTTTATCTCCAGATTAGGCCCTGAAATGCAGCCCAGTAACATTAAAGACATGTAAAACTGAGTTTGGATTAACAGTGGAAGTTAAACAATTAAAGACAAGGCATCCTGCTTACGCCTCATTTGTTGTCACGTGCCCAATGGGACAGTCCTCGTTACTACTGAATTTTCAGGACTGGCCGGCAGGGTCACTTGTCAAACCACGCAGGGATAGATGGATGATAAGATCAAATAGCCCTTCTGAAACGTCACAGTAGCAACCAAATCCTCCCCATTCTCTGATACAGGGGACTGGCAGCCTGTGGTGTTTTTTCCAGAATGTTCGAAGCATTTCCAACAAGCTTCTCGCGCTACAAACCTGCATGATGATGGCTGATTTTGACTACATTTGCCTTGTTGAAACGTGGTTACGCAATAACAGATAACTAAACATTCTTGCTAATCCACTTAGATACAAATGTATTAGCACTGGAAGAACTGAAAAATGGGGTGGAGGAACCATGATCCTGTATAAATATCACTCCAAATTATCTGATTTGGAGAGGAACACCTCTCCAAATCAGATAATTTTGAAGCCTTTTTTCAATGGGAAAATAAAATTACAAATCTGCCTTATATACCTGCCTCCTGAGCACACCAGAGATTTAAGAAATGAACTCCTTGCATGGCTTACCATTTACCTCAATCCAGCTGTAGATATGATCCTTTTAGGAGATGTTAACATGACAATTCCAAAACATACCGACGCAAAAAGAAATCTTGACTCTATTCTTGCACAACTAAATCTGAAACAGCTGGTTACTCCAGCAACTGGAGGGAATCAGCAGTTAGATGTTGTCTATTACAATACACTCAGCATTAGATTAGCAGATAATTTGTTTTGCTTTAAGTCAGACCACAATTATGGGACAAAGGGGTGCTCTTACGAAGAAAGGCTTAAGTTTTGCGAATTACAGTGTCTGGAAACTAGGCACCAGCGAGGTGATCTGATAGAGGTGTACAAAGCCTTGAATGGTTTGAGCATGCTCAATGCTGATGGGATTCTTCCTCTTGCTCAGAATAATCACCTGAGAGGGCATAAATTCAAATTGAGGAAAGACAGATGTAGGATAGATGTGCGGAAATTTGCCTTTAGCCAGCGGGTGGTTGGTAGGTGGAACAGACTTCCATCCCTTGTCGTGGAAGTTGATAGCCTAAATAAGTTTAAGGCTCAGCTGGACAGGTATTTCGAACGAACAGAGGGGTGAAGTGGAAGTGGTTATTTTTATTTATTTATGTTACTGTTTTTTTTTTGGCTGATGCTGCATAAGCTTGCTTTCTTGCATCAAATGCCTCTACTAATGCTAATGCTAACAATCCCATAGCTATAGAGACTACACTCAATGTTGCTGGAACCAATCAGAGGGACGGCGGAAATTTTAACGGCAAGCCGGCAGAGGAAGCTCTCCAGCTACTGGCCTTAAAGCTCACAAAAACTGCCTAGGAAGGAGTATCAAAGGTCATAAGGATAACCGGGAAATCCAAAAACTGGTTTAATCCACAGATAAAATATGTCTTTCGTAAAAAGCAAAGACTTTACAGGAAGTGGCTGAAGACAGGACATCCTAATGACCACATTCTGTGCAAAAAAGAGAGTGCTCACTTTATAAAGCTGAAAAGACAAGCACATTACTCAGATGTACTATCAAAGCTCGAACAAGGAAAAAGGATCATTCAGGATAACAGAAAAAAGGGTTTCATGACTGGCGAGGTATTTACCGAATGGTCCAAGAAGGCATTTGGACAACCTCCCGCGCTCAACCAATTAGCAAAAGAAGAAAGCAGGAAGAGAATAACTGATCTCCTTCACCGAATCATAGAAAAAGAAGAATCCGTTTCAAACTTACTAAGAAAGACACCTCTAACAACCATCACAATTACCAAAGAAAACCTCAAGAAAGCCATAAATGAACTTCCTAATAAAGCAACTGTTAGTCCTGATAACTTCCCTCTTTTCATGGAAAAAAAATCAGCAGCCCTTACATTACTGAGGTGTTGCATCACACTTTCAATCAAATCATTCAAAAAGGTCAGAGAATAACCACCGCATATCCCGGAGCAATATGGCCTTAGTTGCTAATGCTCCTAAAAACCAAACACAACAACAACAAATCATTCAAAAAGGTACTCTCCCCTGTATATGGAACAGCTACATAGTCAGGCCCATTCCCAAAATAAAGAAACCAAAAAAACGCTAAAGACTATAGACCCATAGCCATAAGGTGCACCAACTTGAAAATTTTTGAGAAACCCTTCTCTCAGCCCTCGCCCAACACTGCTTCAGGCATCATCCTCTGCACCTACACTCTGTCTTATCTGGAAGATCAACCATCACAAATCTCCTTGAGACCCCCTTTTCCGGATGCAGAAAGCTCTCAACAATAAGGAACAGCTCGATATTATCTTCCTAGACATATCCGCAGCTTTTGACAATATCTCAATAACGGCTCTGGAACAAATTTTATCTTTCTACTTCAAAATACTCTCCTCACTGTTATTTGCTGCAGATCTGGAACCATTTTTTGCATCTCATAAAGACAACTTTATTACATGCTGATGCTGATGACCTGAAATTCTTCATCAAATCTAAAGATCTACAGCAAGTTAAGCAAACACCTCAACAAGCCAATAACACAATATATGAACTGGAGCATTACCTCGATTGTACTGGACTACGTTTAAACCCAAGCAAATCTGCCCAGATGACAATTACAAAGAAAAAGAGCAGGAACAATATCTCTATGCTGGTAAGTGGATGCGAAGTTCCAAAAGTTAAATCGCACGTAGACCTTGGCCTAAAATGGGATGAGGGACTAACATTCTCCGAGCACTTTGATTACATCAAAGCTAAAACATATGCAACGCTCTTGGCTGCCAAACAGGAGTTAATTGGCATTAGAAACCCAGATCTTGTTAAAAAGCATATCTTGAAATGTATACTTCCCATCCCACTGTATGCATCACAGATTTGGTCCTCTGCCCCACTGAGCAATCTGCAAGCGTTCCTTAGTATCGAATACTGGCTCTTGAGAGGCTGAACAGGATCTCGAACCACCCATTTACTATTTCTAGAGCCATCCTACTTTCCAATCTCAGCATTCCTCCCTGGAAACAGACAATCAACACAATCAACTGCTAACAGGAAGATTAGACGGCATGTTTCACTCTCGTCGAGAAGCCACCAGAATTGCTGAAACAAGACATCCTCTTCAAAGCAACTTAAAATACCTGGACAGCCTAAGTTGCTTTTTTCCAGCAAACACAATAGAACTCTTCAATCAACTAAGAATTGAACCAAAAAAGCTCTGTAATGAAAAAGCCTACAGATTGCAAGTCTTTGCCGACTCCTATCATCTCCTGTAACTAGTGCAAAGTCACTCGGCTCAAAAAATTATATATTATCGGTACTCTTGATGGCATCCTAAGATGATGTCAAAATTTTAAATATTCTATGATGTTCAAAGATGCCAAAAATGTAAATATTCTATTATAAAATCATAATTACTCATGTATTCCAAAATTCTGTATTCAACCTTTCTGGGTGAACGTCCCATGAACTTTGTAACCTTTTGCTCATGGGTCCGCTTCACACCTTAGAATGTAACTCTCACCCTTTTAGCCAATGGCTGTCCCAGGGGTGTCTCTTCAACAGAGAATAAATTGATGATAATGATGATGATGATAATAATAATAATAATAATAATAATAATATAAAATTGTCTGCATTCAAGACACAAAGCCGGTCAACCAATCTAAGAGATTATGAGAAATCTTTGACAATGGATGCAAAAAAAAAAAAAAACACCAAGGACTTCTTTACTTATGTAAACACTAGAGGGAATGGGATAAATCACATTGGTACACATGATATCGATGGTTTAACTGTTGGTGATCCTGCTCAAGTTGCTGACAAACGAAAACATTATAAAACTCTAACAGGGAGTTAAATGATTTTGTTAAAACCAAAAGTAAAGTAGAAGAGGAATGGTTGAAACTAAACATAAAAAAAGTATCTGGAATGGATAGGATCTATTCAATTATAATAAGGGAGGAAGTACAGAGGTAAGCAAACCTTTAGCCATAATTATGAGAGCATTTTTGGATTCAGGGAAGGTCTCTATAGACTGGAGATGTGTAAATGTATCCCCAATTCACAAGAGGGGAGGGCAATCCCCTCCCCTCTTGTGAATTGGGGTATCGCTGTTCCATATACAGGTTCGCTATGGATCGCTGTTCCATATACAGGTTCCATAAAAATAATGCAGTCAAAGAGTTAATGCATGACCATCTAGAGGGAAGTGCAGTTCTATGTCAGTAACAGCATGGAATTGTTAAGAGGCTAACGTCTGACCAATTTGATTGGATACTATAATGCAGTAACAAAGGAACTGGAAGCAAAAATAATTTTATCATATACAGTCAGTCCTCATATAATACATGTTTGCACTACATGAATTCGATCGTACACAATTTATAAATAGGGGAACGATATCTTATATAATACGAACTGAATTCACTTATGCACGATTCGCCTGTGTTTACAAGAAATGGCAGTCAAACGCGGAATCACCCCAACTGAACAGCAACATGATAGGAATGAAGAGAAGATTCTGAAAATGTATTTATGTTTTTTATATCAGTGAAGGGGAAACACAATTTCACCATAATAACATAAAAACCCACAAAATTCCAACTATCAGTATTATCGCAAATGCAATTAGATCGAGTTTACTACCAGTTTATAAGAGATTCCACTAGCAGAAATGCAACTGGAAATTGTTTTTATTGTTTTATGGTAGTAACCCCCAGAAATGTGCTTTAGTAAAATGCGAGCTAGTGAGGTGTTAATAGTATGTCTCTGCCTTTACGGTGTTGTTTATTCGGTTGCTACACGCCAGCAGGTTTGTTTATGTGTATCAAACGTGCCTCCTCTATTCCCTAAAAATTAGTAAAATACGGTGTGAAAAGGAAACATCCTGGTGAAGGCACTATAGATTCAGAGAGAAAAAGAAAAGCAATCTCGATAGACAAAAATTCTTAACCGGGAAAATTTGTACCGGCCTCATACTAGCGTTTATGGCCAAAATCACACCGGCCTCTATCGTCTTCTGGCCTCCAGCACACTGGGGTTTCCCCAGTAAGGCTTATGGCCAGTCCACCTGTCGATAGAGAAAAAAAATATGATATTGTGAAACACTGAGCAAAATGAAAGACCATGTGATATTGCACATGCTACAGGCCTAAATGACGCAATGCCAAGAATTATAAATAATGCAGAGAAAATAAAATCAACTTTCATAGCACGAACAAATCAAAGTATAACAAAATCCATTAGATCAAGACAAAGAATTAGAAGAGATGGAACGGCTGTCATCTGTTTGGATAGAAGATCAAACAAAGTACAAGTTTGCTTACGACAGAAGCAAAAGCATTAGCAATATTTTATTATGTAATAATTGTAATAAAACACGTAAGTATTTTATTACGATTATTTATTGTGTTTGGTAATGTTTTGGTTACAAATGTGTGTTCAATCTTGGATGGCCGGCACCTAACCCTATTTTTCTAATAGGGCGTGTTATTGCACAATTTTGCATTGCACAAGGATTTCTACGAACACAACTATCGTGCTATAAGAGGATTGACTGTACAGTCGATTCCGTTTATTTGGGACACATCGGGACTAGTGCATTTTGGCCCAATTAGGCGGCTGCCCCAATTATCCGAAGTTTCATGTAAAAAAAAGGTTAAAAATACAATGGACCCCAGCTTTACAATTGGTTCACTGTACAATCAAATCATGTTACGATGGAATCACCATAGTAAAGTACCGTTTGCTATACGATGGGTAGTATGCGCCGGTCATTATGATCACGTTTATGAACTGAATTTTAATTCTATTAAACAGCAATTCTAATTAGCAAAAATAAGAGGAATATTATCCACAGGCTATAAAAGTAAAGATATATTAAGCATAAATTTACCCTTTATTACCTTACCAATTAAAAAATTAAATGATACGTGATAATCGGAATAATTAATACGTTGTTGTTTTGGTTTTTAGGAGCATTAGCAACTAAGGCCATATTGCTCCGGGATATGCGGTGGTCATTCTCTGACATTTCCGCATCCTCCATATTTGGTGGTCATGGGCTCGAACCCCGGTCTAATCAAGAAGCGTGTGCTACACACTGCTGCTCCTGCCCACCTGGCTATGGAGGCGGCAATTAATACGTACTGTAATATGTACATAACTGACTAGTTGATATTTCTGTTCACTGACATTTGTGAGTGGGGGTTAAAATTTAAAACAGTAAAAAGATGAGCAATTGATAACAAAGAACACGGCACACACAAATTGCAAGTAACATGATACGCCCAAGTGAGAATGGAGTAACAAGTTACGAAGCTTTAAAAATAGGAATGAAGAAAAGATTCTGAAAATTATTTTTTTTATATGATTGAAAATTCCATGGAAGTATAATAACCCACAGAATTCCAGCAGTCGGTATTATCGTAAATTCAATAAGATCGAGTTTACTATCAGTTTATGATAGATTTCACTAACAGAAAAGCCCAGTAAACAGTGACTGCTAATTGTTTTATGGTTGTTTTATGGTTGGTTTTTAGGAGCTCCAGAAATCCGACCGAACCACATGGTATGGTCAGAGACAATCGTGGGGTAATCTTCAGTGCTGCGGTCTCCTGTCCCGATTAAACGGCATGTTGTCCAAATTAAACAAAGTAAACCCTGGCTATCTTCTCGATTGGGTTCTGTTTTTTAAGATTTGCCCCAAACAAATGGCTGTCCTGATTAACAGGTGGCCCAAATAACCGGAATCCACTGTACCTGGGTTTCAGGAAAGCTTTTGATACTCTGTAGATAAAGAACTCTGTAGTAGCAATGGCATTAAGGGCAAATTACTGCCATGGATAAAGGAATGGTTGTGTGGGAGAAGACAGGGTGGTCCTCAATAGAAACTGCACTAGGAGGAGTAATGTTATTAGTGGAATTCTCCCAGGATGTTGTTTTCTGTATTTATTAATGATATTGATGAAGGTATATCAGGCTTAATGTATGCAGATGACACAAAGATTGGCAGGGTGGTTAATGACGGCAATCAAGGTATATGTTACTGCGACAAGGTCTAGAAAAATTAAGCAGATAGGCTCAGAAATGGCAATTGAAGTTTAACATAGATAAACGCAAGGTACTACATATGGGTAGTAATCCCAGATTAACGTACCAACTGTGTGGTTCTAAACCCAGGATAGTGGAAAATGAAAAAGACCTGAAAGTGACTGTGGTCAGTTATGAAATTCTCTGAGTAATGCACACCGGCTGATAGGACATATCATGGGAGTTTTTTTCAATAATATACACAGGAATTTTGCTAGAGGAATAAGGAGGTGATTATCCCACTGTATTAGGCATAGATCAGGCCACATCTTGGGTACTGCATACAGATCTGGCGCCTCCGTAGCCAGGTGGGCAGGAGCAGCAGTAGTGCATAGCACATGCTTCTTGATTAGACCGGGGTTCGAGCCCGTCACCACCAAATACGGAGGATGCGGAAAGGTCAGGGAATGACTACCGCATATCCCCGGAGCAATATGGCCTTAGTTGCTAATGCTCCTAAAAACCAAATAACAACAACACAACATACAGATCTGGAGGCCTCAGTTTAGAAAGAATATAAAGGTGCTGAAGTGGGTGTAGAGATGGTAACGAGATTGGTGAGGGGGAACAAAGGCTGCTTCTACCAAGAAGGGCTTCAGTTTTGCAAATTGCAGCATCTAGAGACTAGGAGGCAATGAGATCTGATTGAGATGTTTATGGCTTTTAATGTATTGAGCAAGCTCAATGCTGATAGGATTCTTCCTCTTGCTCAGACTACACTCATGAAGGAACATAAATTCAAACTGAGGAAGGATGGTTGAAGAACAGATGATATGCAAAAGTTTGCCTTCAGCCAGCAGATGGTTGAATGCTGGAACAAACTTCTATCTGTTGTTGTGGAAGTGGATAGTTTAAATAAAGCCAAGGAAGAAATACACAAACTATTGGATGGGATGGACAGCTGATAGATTTTTTTTTTTTTTTTTTGGATGATGCTGTATAAGCTTGCTTTCTTGCCGCTACTAATAATATTTATTGCCTATATTCTTTAAATTTTTTGTTAATACTTGTGTTAAGCTAATATGCATTTCAAGTTGCTAGATAAAAATTAACACAACTGTTTGACCAAAATTGTGTATGACATATTAGAATGCATCACATAAAATTAGACCATGGGTTTGCTACCATGATATAATAAAGACTAACATAAAAACGTTTTTGCAAGTGTATGAAGATGGTCTACGATCTTTGCTTATTAACTAAGGGATTACTCCAAAAAAAATGAAATACGAGAAACAGAAAATCGTATCATATATTTTGATATTTTGTCATGTTTTAACATTCGAACCCCCAAGGAAGGGGATATAGCAAAACCTAGCTTAGTTTCCTCTAAATGGGAACATGCATTACAAAATTATTTAAACTTAAAGAAAATTTTAAAACATTATAAAACTATTTTAAAGTGTACTATGCTAATTGTTTCATATAATTTAACAGAGCTGCACAAAATAAAAAAATATAAAATTAAAATAAACAGAGTATTAACTCACTTTATCTGCAAATGGATGATAAGTAGGAGGTCTTGGAAAAACATCATAAAGAGATGATACATATGTTATAAGAGATTTTTCATCTGGTTCTGGGGTATCAACATCTAGGAAAACCAAAGTTCAGGAAAAAATTCTCATAACCATTTAACAGTATAATTCAATCTTATTAATTCTGTAACACGTTTATATCTTCAAAAAACTAAATATGAAGAAATTCAACTATAATTTAACTGCTTGCAAAAGAGTTTATCTGCTATAAATATCATTTTATTAGAATAGCTTTTCTTACAGAAAAACTTACTCGAGTAATGTCTTTATAAACAGCAGGTCCTTTTAACCACAGTAAACAATTTCATATTTCAGAAAATTTTAATATAACTGAATCTTGTCGATAATATTAAAACAAACAAACTGGACTGTAAACATTTGAAAAAGAAAATTCATACACCAGATTCAACAATGCAGATAAATGAATTATATATTAGTACAAGACGCCTCTGTAAGACTTTCTGGGGTGGTGGGTGGAAAGAAGGATTTTTCTTAGCATAGCCTACTCTAGTTGGTGGAAGTAACTTGTTTAGTTCCTTCTACTAACTAGAGTTGAATTCATTTGAACAGAGGAGGCACAAGGATCTTTGCTAATGCCATAAAAGAAGCCTCTTAGGTGTCTGAAAGTACTCTATTGTGTTTGATTGTTTGCAATTGTACAATTAATAAGAATATGTTTGATTGTCAGCTGTGTCTGATAGTAAGAGGATTTCTCCCATAAGTAAAAACAGATGAGTGGGGTGGGAATGACTGAAGTACAGTCTCGCCAGTACTGTCTATTTTTAATTTATTATGTCTGTAGCTTGATTCCCACCTTTGTGGTTCATTTTTAATCTCTAGAAGTTTGTTATTAACCTGGGCATGCCAGGTTAATTTCAGCAAGCTATTTTGTAGTCTGTGTACGGTATTTGAAAAGATACAGCTACATCACAGGATTGTTCTGTAGAGATCTGCTTTTTCATTTCCAGATACACCCGAATGGTCGGGGATCCAAAAGAATATTACTATCTGGTTGGAATCACTACAAGAGACTTATTGCAAGTGTATGGTTTTGTGTAAATGGGAAAGATTATGTCTTATGGCAGTGACTGCATTAAGAAAGTCTGTATATATCAAGGCAGATGAAACAGACCAATCTGTGACCTGATCCAGAACTAATTAAATGGCATGTAGTTCAGCAATGCAAATAGTGGTTGGAGGCACCTACCCAAGTGTCAGTTTTCGACCAGTGTCCATTTGGGAGTTCGCTATTCAGTAAGCTACATGTAACTGTTTAGCACTGTAAGGAGACAACATTCTTTCTTTCCCCAGTGCCTGAAGTTATTTCTGCATCACAAGATGCAGAAATAAATTCCAAAGGTGAAGTTGGCAATGTTATAAACCTGAAATACATTGCATTGCATAGCTTGATATTCTAGACAAAGGACAAATCATTAGTCTCAATGAGACATATCAGTTTTCATTTCATTTGCTCATATAAAAGGAATCCCGGGTAAAGTTCTATAGAGATTTCCAACTGGGATGGGAGGGTGAACTACAAATTTTTGCAGCATACGGTAAACAACTTTTTCTGACAAATGTGAACAAAAGTTCATGTGCTCCTTCAATATAAAAGCTATGTACTATTGAGAAGGTGAAAAGGCCGTTCTGAAATCTCCCAAGGTAATTCTCAGAGCACTGTGCTGGATGACATTTAGCTTCTGTAAAGTACTGTTCCTAGAAGATCATATACTACAGATCTGTAGTCTGAGTAAGACCTGATTGTTGTTCTACAGAGTTGTAGTAAGGTGTGGCTGTTTGTATTCCATGACATAGATGATATAGATCAAATTAGGAAATTTTGTAAGTCTAGCATCCAGTAAGTCTCATATGGATCATACTTTCAAATATTTAGCTTAAACACAGCTTGAAAGTGTTACTGGCTGATAATACTGGACTTTTGTGGATTT
The DNA here is from genome assembly GCF_048544385.1 of Mastigoproctus giganteus. Classification (NCBI taxonomy): domain Eukaryota; kingdom Metazoa; phylum Arthropoda; class Arachnida; order Uropygi; family Thelyphonidae; genus Mastigoproctus; species Mastigoproctus giganteus. The sequence continues at coordinate 219,666,444 of NC_143583.1, forward strand.
ATTGGATGATTGTTTTCTGCAGCAGCATGTTCGAGAGGCAACCAGAGAAAGTAATACTCTTGATCTAATTATCAGCAGTGTTCATTCGTGTATTAAGAATTTGCAGATAAAGGAACCACTAAGTGGCAGTGATCACAGTGTGCTGATGTGGGATTTACTTAAAGATTTAATTACCATCAGGGGTAAAGGAAAGAGTTTTTGCTTCCATAAAGGTGAGTACAGTGGTCTCAGACAGTTTTTAAATTCTGTACAGTGGGATCAACTGACGATGTTACCAACAGTAAATTCTAAGTGGGAAGCATTCAAGGAATTAATCGTAGATAGCACTAAAAGTTTCATACCTATTAAGAAATATTGTTCAAGGTTTAGGCCTAAATGGTTATCTAATGAACTAATGAGACTCGTGACAGGGAAGAAAAATGCATGGGATGCATATAAATTATCAAGCGACTCAGAAGCCTATGGCGGATATAAGCTAATCTGTAATCAGGTCACAAAGGAGGTTAGGCAGGCGAAGGCAGATTACGAGAAAACCTTGGCAAAAGATGCTAAGAAAAGCAGCATGGATTTCTTTACTTATATAAACTCTAAAAGGAAGGGGATGAATCTGATTGGTTCACTTGACATCAATGGTTCGACTGTTGATGATCCTGCTCAGATAGCAAACAAACTGAATGAGTATTTTGCATCTACATTCACACATGAGGAATTATTAAGGTTTAAAAATGGCAGAAGGTTATCAAATTGTAGCAGGATACTTAATGATTTTGTAATAACTGAAAGCAAAGTGGAGGAAAAATTGTTGAAGTTAAACATAAGAAAAGCACCTGGGGTGGATAGGATCTATCCGGTTATATTAAAGGAGGCGGCACAGCAACTAACCAAACCCTTAGCCATAATTATGAGAGCATCCTTGGATTCAGGGGAGGTCCCCACGGACTGAAGAAGTGCAAATGTATCCCCAATTCAAAAAGGGGGATCGAAGGGTGACACGAGTAATTACAGACCAGTTAGTTTAACTTCTGTTCCGGGTAAAATAATGGAGTCACTGGTTAAAGATGCATTGCAGGATCATCTAGACAAGACTGCAGCAATAATTCAGACACAGCACAGTTTGTTAAGGGAAAGTCTTGTCTGACAAATTTGATAGGATATTATGATGTGGTTACAAAGGAACTGGATGCAAAAAATAATTTTGATATCATATATTTGGATTTCAGGAAAGCTTTTGACACTGTTGCGCATGGAAGACTATTGTACAAATTGGAGCAGAATAGTATTAAAGGTAAGTTGCTACAATGGATAAAAGGATGGTTAAGTGGGAGAAGACAGAGGGTGGTAATCAATGGGTGCTGCTCTTCGGGGACTAATGTTATTAGTGGAGTCCCGCAGGGTTGGGTGTTAGGTCCGCTGTTGTTTTGTATATTTATCAATGATATTGACGAAGGTATATCAGGCTTAATGTCGAAGTTTGTAGATGATACAACAGGATCTAGATAATTTGGGCAGATGGGCTAAGAAGAGGCAACTGAAGTTTAACCTTGACAAATGCAAAGTACTGCATATGGGTAGAAGTAACCCGAGAGAAACATACCAACTGTGTGGTACTACACTTAAGGTGGTAGAAAATGAAAAAGACCTGGGAGTAATTGTGCAGTCAGATATCTAGTTTTCTGAGCAATGCAGACAGGCTGCCAGGGCAGGTCATGGGGTTTTGTCAATGATATATAGGAATTTTGCTAGCAGGGAGAAGGAGGTGATTGCCCTCTGTATAAGGCAATGGTCAGGCCATGCCTTGAGTACTGCGTACAGGTCTGGAGGCCTCATTTTAGGAAGGATGTAGATTTACTTGAGCGTGTACAGAGATGGGCAACAAGATTGGTGAGGGGAATGAAGGGTTCCTCTTATCAAGAGAGGCTTAAGATCTGCAAATTGCAGTGGGTGGAGATTAGGCACTTGCGTGGTGATCTGATTGAGGTATATAAGGCCTTGAATGGGTTGAGCATGCTGAATTCTGATGGGATTCTTCCACTTGTTCAGATTACGAACCTAAGGGGGCATAAATTCAAGTTAAGAAAAGACAGATGTAGAATAGATGTGCGGAAATTTGCCTTTAGCCAGCGGGTGGTTAATTGCTGGAACAAACTTCCGTCTGTTGTTATGGAAGTTGACAGGTTAAATAATTTTAAGGAGGAACTGGACAGGCATTTGGAGTGAATGGTGTGATTTTTTTTTTTGGCTGATGCTGCATAAGCTCATACACTTGCTTTTTTTGCATCACATGCCACTACTACTACTGAGGTATATTTGCCAAGTTTTAGAATTGCACAAATAAAGGAGTGCCAGGAACAAAGGGGATACATTTTTTCTGAAAATATCCTCTTAAAGAAAATCAGTAAGATGTGTAGGTCTGTCTAACACAGAATCATGGAGTAATGAATACTATCTGGTCCTGCTGCACTGTTTATATATACATTCAAGGATGTTCATCAAAGAAAATGGATTGTTACAGGGCAAAATAAAAGGTGTGTTGAGAAGTTCACTGTGAAAAAGATGTGTTGAGAAGTTCAGCTTGTACTTTTCTGCATCCACTTTGATTCACTGAAAAGAGGAAACACACAAAAGGTAAAAGCAGAGATAGCAGAAAAGGAATCAGAGCTTTCACAATTTCGGTAGAAGACCACATCAAACTCCAGCATATTACTTGAGAAGGAGCTGATAGGTATTAGGATTAGCATTATTAGCAATAGTAGAGGCATATGATGCAAGAAAGCAATCTTATGCAGCATCAGCCAAAAAAAAAAAAAAAAAAAAAAACACCCACTCCCATTTCACCCCTCCGTTCGTTCGAAATACCTGTCCAGCTAAGCCTTAAATTTATTCAGGCTATCAACTTCCACAACAAGGGATGGAAGTCTGTTCCACCAACCAACTACCCGCTGGCTAAAGGCAAACTTCCGCACATCTACCCTACATCTGTCTTTGCTCAATTTGAATTTATGCCCTCTCAGGTGATTATTCTGGGCAAGAGGAGGAATCCCATAGGCATTGAGTATGCACAAACCATTCAAGGCTTTATACAACCCCTATCAGATCACCTCGCCAGTTCCTAGTCTCCAGACACTGTAATTTGCAAAACTTAAGCCTTTCTTCATAAGAGCAACCCTTTGTTCCATTCACTAATCTTGTTGTCCTACTCTGTACTCATTCCAGCAGCTCTACATCCTTCTTGAAATGAGGCCTCCAGACCTGTATACAGTACTCAAGGTGTGGCCTGACCATTGCCTTATACAAGGGAATAATCACCTCCTTATCCCTGCTAGTAAAATTCCTGTATATCATTGACAAGACACAATGAGCTACTCTTCCAGCCCATCTGCACTGTTCAGAGGACTTCATATCTACGTGCACAATTACCCCCAGGTCCTTTTCATTCTCTACCACTGTCAGTGTAGTACCACAGAATTGATATGTTGCTCTGGGGTTACTGTTTCCCATATGAAGTACTTTACATTTGTCAATGTTAAACTTCATTTACCATCTCTCAGTCCATCTGCTCAAACTTTCCAGTTCCTGTTGCAGCAGCATAGCGTCAGTAGTGTCCTTAAAACCCTGCCAACCTTTGTATCGTCTGCAAACTTGGACATTAAGCTTGATATACCTTCATCAATATCATTTATAAATACAGAAAACAACAATGGACCCAACACTGAACCCTGAGGGACTCCACTAATAACATTAGTCCACGATGAGCAGTGTCCATTGTTTACTACTCTCTGTCTTCTTCCCCTCAACCATCCCTTTATCCATAGCAGCAATTTGCCTCCAATGCCACATGCACCAATTTGTGCAGCAGTCTTCCATGTGCAACAGTATCAAAATCCTTTCTAAGATCAAATATATAATATCAAAGTCATTCCCTGCATCCAGTTCTTTTGTGACTGCATCATAGTATCCAATCAAATTGGTCAGGCTAGACTTCCCCTTACCAAAACCATGCTGTGTCCAAGCTATAACTGAAGTCTTGTCTAGATGATTCTGCGGTGCTTCTTTAACCAGTGCCTCCATTAATTTTCCTGGAACAGATGTTAAACTCACAGGTTTATAATTACTTGTATCAGCCTTTGATCCTCCTTTGTGAATTGGGGTCACATTTGCACATCTCCAGTCTATGGGTACCTCCACTCAGTCCAAAGAAGCTCTCATAATTATGGGTAAGGGTTTTCTTACCCATAATTATCTGCGTCCACCCCCAGGTGCCTTTTTTATGTTTATCCTCAACAATTTCTCCTCCACTTTCCTCTCAGTTATTACAAAATCATCTAGCTCACTGCCAGAGTTTACTTCACCTCTGGCATTTCCCTTCCTGTATAACTCCTCATGTGTGAATGTAGATGCAAAATACTTGTTTAGTTTGTTAGCCAACTCAGCAGAATCCTCAACTGTTGAACCATCAATATCCAGTGGACCAATCTGATTTATCCCTTTCCTTCTAGAGTTTATATAGGTAAAGAACTCTTTTCTATATTTCTTTGCATCCTTTGCCAAGGATTTCTTATAATCTGCCTTTGCCTGCCTAATCTCCTTTGTGACTTGGTTACAGACCAGCTTATATCTATCATAGGCTTCCATGTCACCCATTACGGTAATTTATATGTATCCCATGCATTTTTCTTCTCTGCCATATGTCTCATTAGTTCATCTGACATCCATTTAGGCCTAAACCTTGAACAGTATATCTTAGTTAGTATGTAAAGCCTAGTAGCTTCCAAGATTAGTTCTTTGAATGCTTCCCATTTTGAATTTGCTGTTGGTAACATCATCAGTTGGTCCCACTGTATAGAATTTAAATACTGTCTCAGACCATCTTAGTCGCCTTTACAAAAGCAAAAACCCTTCCCTTTACCCCTGATGGTAGTTACCTCTTTGAGTATATCCCACTTCAGCACACTGTGATCACTGCCACATAGTGGTTCCTTTATCTTCAAATTCTTAATGCATGAAGAATCACTACTGTTAATCAGATCAAGAGTATTACTCCCTCTAGTTGCCTCCCGAACATGCTGATGTAGAAAACAATTATCCACAAAAGCCTTGCTAGTGTGAGTGACCAACCCACAAATTCCAGTCAATATCTGGGAAATTAAAATCCCCCATTATAAGACTCTCTGATTTACTGGCCCACTCAGTTTCTTATTATACTCATCAGAGTCATTAGGCCTATAGCATACTCCAACTCTCAATTTTGATCTCGCAATGCTTATGTCACACGAAACTGACTTGACACTGCACTATCCAGCGATGTCGACTGGCTTCACTTCCTTGGATTTTATGTGTTTCTTAACTAATAGCATAACCCTCCTCCTTTCCTATCCTGTCTATCCTTTCTCTAAACGTTGTACTCCCCAAATTCCAGTTCTGCATTCCTTATATCTGTGTGACACCACGTCTCTGATATCCCAACAATATCTGCCTTTGATGTTTTGAGCAATACCTCAAGTTCATCAAATTTATTTACCAAACTCCTAGCGTTGGTGTACACGCAAGTATACATGCACCTGTTCCTATTCTTAGATACCTTAACACAACCCATATGTTTACTTGTACCGCAATGACTCCCAGCAGTCTCTGAAATACCCTGCATCTTGTTTTCCAGGCTGCTGCTCATTCTAATAGAAGCAGTGCAAGAATCACTTTCACCTCTGCCAGTGGCTACTGTTAATCTATTAGTCCTTGTATCCACCCCCCAAGCTAGCAGTTTTCCGACCCACCTAACACTGCCTCGATAGCATCAGCAAATATTCTTGCACCCTTTCTATTTAGGTGTATCCCATCCCTGTAGAAGCAGTCTCTCCTGTTAACAAGTACAGACCAGGTTGAAAAAAATTCTACCCCTTGAGCCTTGCACAATCTTTTCAGGGCCGAGTTGATCAACAAGGCTCTCATCATATACTTCCTCCTATCATGTCTGGGCAGAATTGCAGACACTTTCAAAGTCAACCCTAATTCACGGGTTTTTTTCAGCAGTGACCTGTACTTGTTAAGTAATTCCGCCAGTCTCCTACTCTTAATATCATTAGTGCCAACGTGTACAATTATATAACCTTTTGTGCCCTTAAAAGATGATATCCACTCTACAACGTCATCAACCTTTGCCCCTGGCAGACATACCCTGGTCCTGTTCTACTTATCCTTTTTACATACCACGTTCCATGTTTCCCTGACAATAGAGTCACCAACAACTACTAGTTCCTGTGGGACCAGCGCATTCTGCCTTGGGGGTTGCCCTCTGTTGCGTGATGACCAAGTGCAAGCTCTGGCGTTGATGTGGGCAGCTGAGAGCTTGATGGGCCCCTCAATTTAGATCCTTCGAGGGCATCCACCCTGTCCTTCAAGCTCTCATATAGGCACATAACAATGCTGAGTTGCCACCTGATTTCCTTACACTCCTTACATCGCGCACACACACAAGGACATCCCCCATGGCAATATCATGTCCCGTACCCGACTGTCCACAAACATTAAGCAAGCTGTGCATTTTAAAAGGCTGTGATTCAGAGGGCAACTACCCCCCTCAGTTCTCTCCTCAGCCACAGCACTCTATTAGCTTCAGCCTTTTGCTTTGCTGCTCTGGTCTGAGTCATGATTTCATTTTAATTTCAATAAAATTTCAATTTCAGTACAATATTATAACCCTAAACTTGTATCCCAGCACAGTTATAATGCTATATATATTTTTCAGTATTGAGTATTATCTATGAGTTTCATTTATATAACTTCCCTATCAAGTTATGTATTTATTAATTATGTTACGTTTTTAAAATCTAAGTCATTATATGTATTTAGTTAAAAAGTACATATTTAATTTACAATGAAGTTTAACAAGATTAATAGATTTTATTGATTAATTGACAATATTCTATTAGATACTATACTATACTAAGTTAACGCTATCTAGTTCGGGATCACTTATAAGTTTATCAAGTGGAAATCTGCTGTACACCAATGGAAACAGTGAAAGGAGTGAAGGTGGAGTTGGGTTTCTGGTCCATAAAGGTTTTAAAAACAACATTTTGGAATTCAAAAGTACATCACCAAGGGTGTCAAGACTAATACTCAACATTTCTAAGAGGTACAAGCTAAAGATTATAATGATTTATGCACCAACATCGAGCCATGATGATGAAGAGGTTGAAGAAATGTACACTGAAATTGAGAGTCTTCTAGATGAGCAGAAAACCCACTACACTATTATTATGGGGGACTTCAATGCTAAGGTTGGAAAAAGGCAAAACAGCGCAGAAAGAGGAACTATAGGAAATTTTGGAATTGGTGAAAGAAATAAAAGAGGTGAAAGACTTGTAGAATTTGCAGAATCTCAAGGAATGTCAGTAATGAACACTTTTTTCAAGAAAAGGGTGAACAGAAAATGGACATAGAAGAGTCCAAATGGATTAACAACTAATGAAATCGACTTCATCCTCACTAACATAAGATATATTGTGAATGATGTTCCCGTCCTGAATAAGGTAAATGTTGGAAGTGATCACAGAATGGTAAGATGTACACTTGATATAGATGTAGGAAAGGAAAGGAAAAAACTGACTCGAGTAAATAATACAAAGGTCTTTGAGATAACAGAGGAGGAGAAAAAGCAGTATGTACTGGAACTTAAGAACAAGTTTGAGCTTCTGCAGACTGCTCACGACCAAGATATCGACGAGGAATATTACAACTTTCTGAAAGTGATAAAGTCCAAGAAACCTATAGGGAAACAGAAATCCAAAGAAAAAATTAGTCAAAAAACACTTGTCATGATGAACCAAAGACGACAAATGAAGAGCAAGAAAAACACTGACAGGGAGAAAATTGAGTATACTGAGTTATGCAAAGCCATTAGAAAGAGACTCAGAGAGGACATAAGAAGATTTAACACAAGAAAAGTAGAACAAGCATTAAGGGAAAACAAAGGATTTAAATCAGCAGCCATGAGCAGTAATACAGAAAGACAAATGATACTGAAACTGAAGAATAGAGATGGTGTACTTATAAACAGCAGAGAAGGCATAATTCAAATAGCAGAAGACTACTATAGAGAATTATACAAAGAGCGAGGGAATGATACCAGCAGTGGGGAAGATGGATTGCAAAGTAGCAACACATAAGACATACCCGATATTCTTCCTGATGAGGTAGAACATGCATTGAAGAAAATGAAGAATCGGAAAGCCCCGGGGGAAGATGAAGTTACTGTAGAGTTGTTAAAATTGGGAGGAAGAGACATAACACAAAAACTGGCAAGGCTCTTCACAAAGTGCATTATAAAAGGTGTGATGCCTAAGCAGTGGAATAATGCAATCATAGTTTTGCTGCATAAGAAAGGAGATAAATCAGAAATTGGAAATTATAGACCAATTAGCTTGTTATCCCATATCTACAAGTTATTCACAAGGGTCATTACTAACAGATTAGAAAGAATACTTGATGAGAATCAACCGAAAGAGCAAGCTGGCTTTAGGACAGGATTCTCAACTATGGATCACCTTCACGTAATATCACAGCTAATGGAGAAAGCAAATGAATATAAAACACCATTATGCCTGGCATTTGTGGATTATGAAAAGGCATTTGACTCCATACAGCATAAGGCAATGTTTCGGGCACTGGAAAGACAAGGCATAGATACTCCATATATTATGATTTTGAAGAAAATATATGAGAGTGCTACATCCTTTATTAGACTAGACAAAGACAGTAGCAAATTTAAAATCGAGAAAGGAGTTCGACAAGGAGACACAATATCTTCGAAGCTGTTTACTGCTGCCCTTGAGGAAGCTTTCAGAAGATTAGACTGGTCGCAGAAAGGAGTCAATGTGAACGGAGAGTACCTAAACCATTTACGATTTGCAGATGACATTGTGGTCATAAGCCACGATCCCAAAGAATTAGAGGAAAATCTTAATCAGTTATGCACAGTTAGTAAGGATTTTGGACTAAAGATGAATATGGCTAAAACAAAAGTAATGATGAACAAGTATGCCACGGAAAGGGAAATAATGATTGAAGGAGCAGTAATTGAAACGGTGGAGTCATATACTTATCTGGGACAAGTTATTAGCTGTAATAATGATAAATGGCTGGAAGTCAAGAGAAGAATAAATTTTGGATGGATAGCATTCAGGAAATATAGTCACATACTGAAGAGCAATATCCCAGTTTGTCTGAAACGTAAAATAATGAATCAATGTATACTCCCCACCATGACTTATGGAAGTGAAACTTGGGCACTCACCAAAAGAATGGAAGAGAAGCTAAGAACTACACAGCGAAGAATGGAACGAATTATATTGGGAATCAGACTGTTAGATAAGAAGAGAAACACATGGATTAGGCAGCAAACTCAAGTAAAGGACATTCTTATCAAAACTAAAGAACTAAAATGGTCTTGGGCAGGACACATAGCTCGAAGACATGATGACAGATGGACTAAGAAAATAACAGAATGGTACCCAAGAGGAGCTAGAAGAAAACCTGGAAAACAAAGGCGGAGATGGATAGATGAAATTCATGAGTTTTTGAGTAGTAAATGGATGATGGCCAGTACTTAAAACAGGAGGAACTGGAAAGTTGCTGGAGAGGCCTTCATCCTGCAGTGGATTGAAAATGGCTCATGATGATGATGAGTTCGGGATATAACGTTGTATCACATAACAATAGTGGCAAGTTACAAACAGTAAATCTACGGACACTTAGTATTAATTGTTTGTTATTTGATTTTTAGGGGCATTAGCAACTAAGGCCATATTGCTCTGGGATATGCGGTGGTCATTCTCTGACCTTTCCGCATCCTCCGTATTTGGTGGTGATGGGCTCAAACCCTGGGTCTAATCAAGAAGCATGTGCTACGCACTGCTGCTCCTTCCCACTTGGCTACGGAGGCGCCTTTAAGTTAAGTATTAATTAACTTCGAAATCTCGCTGTCTCAATTCAGAATAAACTAAGGATCCTCACTAGATCTATAAGCTACTTATAGAAAATAATTCAATTGGTCAATAAAGCGGCTAAATATAGTTAAAAAACTTCTCGTTCAGCAGAGCTCAAACTTGTAACATGTTTATTTGATACCCTTACCGATACTAAGTAATACCTACAAAATCTCTATCTAAGTTAAACTTTAAACTAAATATCATAACTAGGAATATATAGCTTCTAGGAAACATGTTAATATGCCAATTTAAGCTAATAAAACAGAAAAAACTTCTCTATTCCAGGAGCAGTAAAAACTTCACCTGCACAAGGCTACTCTCGTTCTCACAATATCTGTTTTAATTCCTATTTAACGCTTGCATTTTTTTCCAGATTATTTATAGGTCAGTATTTTTAGTGACTGTTGAGGCAAAGGCAATCCAAGAATCATGTCTGGCTTTCCTCCTTATCTGCCAAGCTTGGTATTTAAGATTCTCGTAAGCAATTAGACTGGTGGTAATCAGGAACTTTCAGAAAAGGTTCCAAGATTGGTTTTATGTTGTCTGGCTTTAGAGCAATCTGTGTTCCGCAAGATGTTCCAACATATACATAACTTGACACTGGACTTAATTCTTGTCAAAAGGAACGTAAGTGTAGTAGTACTGCCAGTTTGCCAGTTTTCCTGTTAAAATTCCAGGTGGTATGTGGTTTAAGGTTTGGAATTACCTGTGTTTGAATTTACAGTTCACAGGAAAGTGATCATTATGAAATGGGCCACTCAGCTCTGACCATTCCAAACTTTGATGGTCAGTACTGAGCTGATTCCAAACAGTGTGCAGACGGTCAAGTCTACTGAGAAAGTGGAACCTATAGGTAAATGAATATATGTTGGGGAGTCAGTATTTAATAGAGTGAAATAGTGAAATAGAGTTTATCAAGGAACATCTCAATTAAATGGCCTCCTGTGTCCAAGGCAGGGGATATCAACAGTGGATGATGTGCATTGAAATCACCAAGTAAGTACACAGGAGATCGAATTTGTGCAATAAGATTCTAAGTTCAGTTCTGGAGCAAGAATACAATGTTGGAATATAAAGGGGCACCAGGGTCAGTGACGTTTCTATTGCAATGCAAACCTGCAATAACTGCTGGAGAGGCTTGTAATGTGATGTGTCTGGAGGGTATAGTAGATTTAACCAGTATTACCATTCCTCCACAAGTAGAGGGGCCTGAATCTCTGTCTCATCTATACAAAACATTTTCTTGTAGGCATACATACACTGGATTCATTTGAACAAGTAGATCTTTAAGTTTGTCAGATTTAGTATGCAAAGTCTCTACAAGTCCACTGCATGAGCTTATACATTACATAAGTTTAGGCATTGAAAATTGATCTGACTGTTTTTTTTTTGTTTTTTTTTTTTTTGTAGGCAGTGGACTTCTATTGAACTTGTTTTATTTTATCTTTCTAGGAATCGGGAGGGAAGGGGATACCAATCCATGGTATCATTTGCATAAAGTGCCAGCATAGTATCATTATGATCTGATTTATCATCTACATTGGATGCCAGTCCATCCAGGACAAAAAGAGCACAATTCTCCTGGAGAGCATATAATTAAGGAAGCTGGTTTAATAAGTAAGTCCAAGTCTGCTTTTTTTAATATCTTCAATGACATTAGGATAAGATCTAAGCTCTTTCAGGCATGAAAATCTGGAAGAGAAAGCAGGGCTCTTTCAGGCATGAAAATCTGGAAGAGAAAGCAGGGCTCTTTCTTATCAGATTTCCAGTTCTTCTGCCATGTGTAAGAAAGAATGGCATCACTTGGTAAAATGAACTTGGGGTAGTATAGAAGTGCACACACATTCATTATTTTCATGGTCTATGTAGCCACTTCCATATTGCAAATAAATATACTACTATAAGCTGTCCATCTGTTTGCAACATGAAAACAACCATATTCCTGCAATTAAACTTCAAGGAATTCAACACATCATGGAGCTAGACTACTTCCAGTACTTTTCTTAAGTTTGTTATTTATAATACAACACTTTGTAATACATTTCTATGACTGTTTAGATTTACTTTGATTTGATTAGATTTTGAATTTTTATGGCATATTGGCAACTTAGACCACAATGCATCAAGTTCCAGAAGCATAAAACTAAAATGATGAAGGTAAAGAAAGCCAATAAGAGTAAGAGAACTGCAGAAAATTTCAGGAAACTTTTAGCTGTCAAACGCGTTTCCCGGTACCGCAGCCCTTCATTCTCAGGAAACAGATGGCGCATGTTATCGGTAGTGGCAGTAGAAGTCGATAACAATGTATTGATTAGTTTTTTCCCTCATTATTAAAAGCAGATTATTGGAGTTCATGAGTGTAATGCCTTCACAGCTGAAATCTACTTACGGGTATACCCCCCAGCCTGCCTCAGTGGTTTATCCCCCGTTCCCATAGTTTTAACCCAATATGAAAACAACTTCTACAGACGGTGCACATTATCAGTAGTTATAATAGAAGTCATTTTTCCTATCGGGTTAAACACACCGGTAAAAGTTTCCCGAAGTTCTCATGTTGGCTTTCTTTACCACTAAAATTTATTGGAAACTTACAAATGTTAAAATACAAATAAATCATATAAATATAAATAAATTAAATCGTATCAATCATTAATCAAATCAAAATAAATTAGCATGTAAAAATACATATAAATCAACAAAAGTAATAAAACTTGATAAGAACAAGTGAAGATGAGTTGGTATCATAATGAGTGTGAGTGTGAGTGTGTGTGTGTGTGTGTGTGTGTCCATACGGATTTTTGCATTTCAGCTTTCTTATAAATCCTGGTATTGTTGTACTTATTAATGTATTCTTTTATGTTGTTGTTTATCTAGTAGGCATAACATATAATAAAGATTGCCATTTTACAATTGAACATAGGTGCTCACATCTGGTGAGTATGGGCTTGGCACACCCATGGTCCTGAGCTGGATATCATCATTCTTCTCTTTCTTGGTGATTCCTTGCTACTTCTTACTCTTGTTTTCTCTTTCTCTCTCTCTCAGGATAATTCAGAATTTTTTTTTATTTTGGCTGGTGCAACATAAGCGTCGAGCTTCCTTGCACCATACAGCTAATAATAATAATAACATTGCTAACATTACTGCTTAGGAGGTCTGAAAGAGGGACAGCTGACTGTGGTTGGTAGAGAGTTGTAAAGCATTTCTCTCTCATTCAGTGCAGTCTAATGATATGTGTTTAAATATTTTGCCTGTGTCACAAATTTGGTTCTTCTACTCAGAGAAGGAAAGAATGAATAATATGAGTGTGTCCCATTCTTGGTCTGGACAAGACTGTTTTGTCTCCTTAACTTTCTTAACCCATTAGCATATGTATCAAGGATTGTTCTTCATCTAATCCCACACAGGATCACTTTATATCCCATGCACCTATATTTGAAAAATCAGAAAAGAATAATTAAAAGTTTTTTTTTTTTTTACTTTTTCTTGGTGTATTTTGCTTCTTGGTTTACTTCGAATTTAGATAGCATGATTTTGAAAGTTAATTAATACTTAGTGTCTGTAGATTTACAGTTCGTAACATTCCGCCATTGTTATACAATACAATGTATATCCTGAACTAGATAGCAAAAGTTTAAGGTAAAACTAGATAGAGAACACGTAGCACAGTATTAGAAATCTGTTAGCTTAGTATAGTATAGTAGTATCAATTAATCAGTAATATTTATTAATCTTGTTAAACTTCATTTTCAATTAAATTGCACTTTTTTACCTAAATTTAGATTTAGATTTTACAAATGCAACATTATTAATTAATACTTATAACTTAATAGGAGATACAGAAGTTATATAATGAAACTTGGAGATAATACTTGATACTGAAACAAATATATATATAGTGTTATAACTGCACTGGGATATAAGTTTAGGGTTAAAATTTTGTATTGAAATTTTATTTGAAATTGAATCAAAATTGTGACTCAGACCAGAGCAGCAAACCAAAGGGCTTAAGCTAAGGGGAGTACTGTAGCTCATGGGAGAACTGAGGGGTGCAGTTGTCCTCTCAATCACAGCCTTTTAAAATGTACTGCTTGTTTGATGTTTGTGGAACAATCAGGGATGGGACATGATATTGGCAAGGGGAATTGTGTTGTGCATGATGTAAGTTGAACGACAGTGTGAGAAAATCAGGCAACAACTCAGCATTGTTATGAGCCTTTTATGAGAGCTTGAATGACAGGGTCGATGCTCCAGGTGCCATTGTTATGTTTATTTTCAACAATTTTTTTATCCACTTTCATTTAGATCACTGCCAGAGTTTACATAAGTAAAGAACTCTTTGCTGTTTTTCTTTGCATCTTTTGCCAAAGATTTCTTATAATCTGCCTTTGCCAGCCTAACATTTTTTTGCGACTTGGTTACAGACCAGCTTATATCTATCGTAGGCTTCCGTGTCACCCATTAATTTATATGTATCCCATGCATTTTTCTTCTCTGCCACATGTCTATTTAGTTCATTTGATATATATTTAGGTCTATATCTTGAAAAATATTTCTTAATTGATATCAAATGTTTAGTAGCTTCCAAGAATAACTGTTTGAATGCTTTCCATTTTGAATTTGCTGTTGGTCATCATCAGTTGGTCCCACCGTATAGAATTTAAATACTGTCTCAGACCTCCGCAGTCGCCTTTACAAAAGCAAAAACTCTTTCCTTTATCCCTGATGGTAGTTACCTCTTTGAGTAAATCCCACTTCAGCACACTGTGATCATTGCCACCTAGTGGTTCCTTTATCTGCAGATTCTTAATGCATGAAGAATCACTACTGATAATCAGATCAAGAGTATTAGTCCCTCTAGTTGCCTACCGAACGTGCTGTTGTAGAAAACAATCATCCAATAAATCCACAAAAGCCTTGCTAGTGTGTGTGTGTGTATGTGTGTGTGTGTGTGTGTGTGTGTGTGTGTGTGTGACCAACCCACAAATTCCAGTCAATATCTGGGAAATTATAATCGCCCATTATAAGACTCCCTGATTTACTAGCCCACTATTTCCCTGTACAGTTGTTCATTATATTTCCCTGTACAGTTGTTCATTATATTTCCCTGTACAGTTATTCATCCGAGTCATTAGGCTTATAACACACTCCTACTCTCAATTTTGATTTCCCAGTGCTTATGTCACCAAACTGAATCGACACTGCACTTGTCCAGCCATGTGGACTGGCTGTACTTCCTTGGATTTTATGTGTTTCTTAACTAATAGCATAATCCCTCCTCCCTTCCTATACACATTGTACTCCCCAAATTCCATTTCTGCATTTCTTATATCTGTGTGACACCATATCTCTGATATCCCAACAATATCTGCCTTTGATGTTTTGGGCACCTCCTTAGCCAGCTGGGCAGGAGCAGCAGTGCATAGCACATGCTTCTGGATTAGACTGAGGTTCGAGCCCGTGCCCACCAAATACGAAGGATGCGGAAAGGTCAGGGAATGACCACCGCATATCCCCGGAGCAATATGGTCTTAGTTGCTAATGCTCCTAAAAACCAAATGACAACAACTCTGATGTTTTGAGCAACACCTCAAAGTCATCAAATTTATTTACCAAACTCCTAGCATTCATGTACACACAAGTATACATGCACCTCTTCCTATTCTTAGCTACTTTAACACAGCTCATGTGTTTACTTGTAACAATGACTCCCAGCAGTCTCTGAAATCCCCTGCATCTTGTTTTTCAGGCTGCTGCTCATTCCAATAGAAGCAGTGCAAGAATCACTTTCACCTCTGCCAGTGGCTACTGTTAATCTATTAGTCTACGTATCCCCAAAAGGTAGCAGTTTTCCAACCCACCTAACACTGACCTCGATAGCATTAGCAAATATTCTTGCAGCCTTTCTATTTAAGTGTATCCCATCCCTGTAGAAGCAGTCTCTCCTGTTAACAAGCACAAACCAAGCTGAGAAAAATTCTACCCCTTGAGCATTGCACAATCTCTCCAGGGCTGAATTGAGGGACAAGGCTTTCATCATATACTCCCTTTTATTGTGTCTGGGCAGAATTGCAGACACTTTCAAATTCAACCCTAATTCACGGCTTTTTTTCTACAGTGACCTGTACTTGTTAAATAATCGGCTGGCCTCCTACTCTTAATATCATTAATGCCAACGTGTACAACAATATCACCCTTTGTGCCCTTAAAAGATGATATTTGCTCTACAATGACATGAACCTTTGCCCCTGGCAGTCCTGTACCACCTATCCTTTTTGCACAATATGTTCCCCGTTTCCCTGACAACAGAGTCACCGAAAACTACTAGTTCCTGTGGGACCAGCACATTCTGCCTGGGAAGTTGCCGCTGTGTTGCATGACGTTCAAGTGCAAGCTGTGGCATTGATGTGGGCAGCTGACAGCTTGATGGGCCCTCAATTTAGATCCTTCGAGGGGATCCACCCTGTCCTTCAAGTTCTCATCATTTGATGTTCCATTGTAATGTCAGCTTATGAAGGGATCCGATATAATTTGTATATTTGTAAACAGTTTTAGTATTTTGTAAATATTTTAAATCTTTGTATAGTTGTACAGATGTGTCTGGAATCTGTGACATTTGGTTTGCTAATTATTCGTACTAACATAGTAATTAATGCAATGCCGCAACCTAGATCAGCAGTACCGTCATGAGTTTTCACGGAAATATAGAGAGAAACATGCCAAAATGAAATAAAATTAAATTATTGAGAAGCTTGTAGAATTAAATTATCATTTGATATAAAATAGTTCAAGTGGAGAATTCTAGAATTATTATGATAACTCTAGATCAATCTTACCTTCCGGATCCAAAAGCCTTGTCACACCAAATTCACATTCAGCAATTGAAAAGGCACTTTCTATATTATCTTGGGCCGTTTTATTCCTCAATGAAAGAAAATCTATTAAATCTGGCCTGAAAATAATTTAATATTTAAACAAATAAATGAAATGCAGAATATATAAAAAAATTACAATTATCAGATATAATTAATATAAATAGTGAATTATGAATTTCACAAAGAGCGTGTTACACAAAGTGCTATTTAAATTTTACAATTTTAACTAAATATCCATTCCTACCAACTTTTATAAAATGGAATTCATAAAAATTTTAATACAGATCCACCTTTCTGACACAAAAGTACTTAAATTCTGGTCTCTTGCCAAAGTCAATGGCTACAACCTCTATTCACTCATCTGTTCTTCCATCTCTGTAATATCCTGATGGTTCTGTTACATCTTTATTTAAAGATACAGCTGATATAGCACTCACTTTTATTCTAACCCTTCCAAATATGATATTGGTAAATTTTCTCTAACCATCAGGAACAATACCACTTGATGCCTCCCAGTTTCCATTAAAAAAAAAAAAAAAAAAAGGAGTAAAACAGTGTTATTCTGAACAGTTATAGAGCTATTCTTGTTTAAATTTTAAACAACTCAATTAATTAATGTGCACAGACAGTTACATTTCAGGCATGTTAAAAAACATTAATAATTCATGATTTATGACAAAATAAAGTCAACCCATCAAACATGAAAAAAGTTGTTACAAAGATTTCTAAAATATTCTAAATAAGTACTGAAATTCTGAAATGGGTCAGAGCTTCTGTTCCAAATTTATAGTAATATTTCTGTAGGGAAACATGGGGAGGGAATGCAATAAAATCAAAATTGAACTTAGAATTCCTGGGCCAACAATAATATATGTTGAAAATTTGTATGTTCCTGTCAATTTATGTGAAAAGACTCTCATTTATGCTGATTTTTGTATGGGGGAGGGGGGGGGGGGGAACAGAGTTTCTGAAATCATAACTGGACCTGAAATTTTCCCAAGAACTAACAGATCATGTGTTGAAAATTTAGCCTCTATCTGCCTTTTCTTTCTAGAGTAATAAGCAAAATATACTTTCATTTATAAGAATAGATTTCTGTGATTGGGAGGGGGGGGGGATATGTTGACCTTGAGAGGGACCAACAAAACATAAGCTAAAAATGTCAAATAACTGAACATTTTCTGATTAAGTAATGTCCAAAACATCTGATAACTTACACTACATGTTAGGTAATATACATACTGTGCTAAATTTCTGGAACATTCTATATTTTTCTTAAAATTAATTTTTTTTTCTTTTTCTGTGATTAACTGAAGTGAAAAGTAAAGTTATCTTCTTATTAATTAATTACTAAGATTATAATTTCATTGAATACTTGATCTATACTTAATCTATATCCTCAAAAATTAGCCATTCAGTATAATTATGATTACAACTGTGAATATTTATTGATCTTCTCCCATATATACATTTAGGCGCCTCCGTAGCCAGGTGGGCAGGAGCAGCAGTGCATAGCACACACTTCTTGATTAGACCGGGGTTCAAGCCCATGACCACCAAATACGGAGGATGCTGAAAGGTCAGGGAATGACCACTGCATATCCCCGGAGCAATATGGCCTTAGTTGCTAATGCTCCTAAAAACCAAATAACAACAACCACCCATATACATTTAAGCCTATCTTCTCTTATAAATATATATAAGAGAAAATAGCAAATAGTAATCATAATTATACTGAATGGCTATTTTTTGAGGATATAAAAATGTCTGATAAAATTTGCATTGATGGAGGTGAAAAATACACAAAGTGCCAAGGACTAGAAGGGTAAGGATAGTAGAAAAAAGAAGTATAGTAGGTTTGTAAAAGGCAAAGGAATTTTAATATCCTAAAAGTTATGATGAATTAAGAAAATTATGGGCTGAATTGCAAAGCCAATTAGCAGCGAGGGAGCTGTAAAGTAAAATGATTAATACCAAATGATTAAATAAAACAAAGTAAAATAAAAGGTGGTAGGGCTGTCATCAGATATGGGTAGGCAAATTTGGTTATAAGTCGAAAACAGGGATATCAAAAATGCGAAATCTGCTCTCAGCTGAAGTAAATATTGATACATGGTCAGGTATTTCGTCAGGGGACTACACTTGACCATGTATCTGGGACTGTTTCTATATTTGTCCATAACAGTGGAAGAGAGGTGAAATAAAACCAAAAAGGCAAAAAGAATAAAATTAGCACATTCTCTTACAGTATGGAAAAGGTAGTCCCAATGAGTGTCAATGATATGAAAATTATTAAGGTAAATTATTAAGTCAAATTCCCTCATAGAGGAGTGAATTCATTATGAATGTAATGTTCATATCACAATGCAATACCATGAAGCTATCTGACACTATAGAGTACCAACATAAGGTTGTGATGATCTACAAGGATCCAACTGACACTTGCAGGTCCACCATGAAGATTCAAAATGAGTAGAAGTTCAATGCAGGAAGTAGAAGTCGAAACCAGAAACTGTGGTCACAATGAAGAAGTCAACTCTCCTCAAACCTGAACGGTCCTAATAGCATAGCAGTTAACAGTAAGGGGAATACCTCAATCAGTCCCAGGAACCACAATACCACAGCATCACATCATCCATCAAAGAAGCAACAACAATGCAGTCCACACAGGAATTTGATAGTGTAACCCTCCACTGGAGCCCCAATTTCTTCAACAGAAGCCTGCCCAATATGCATCAGCGATCTCCTCAACAACTGCTCTGAATTATCTGTCAGCGGCAGATGCATCGGGAGAATGTATTGTGAAGTTCTGTAAAAGCCTGTGTACACAGATAGACCAGTGGAGTTTGGGGAACCCCTGAAACGGCATTAAAAATAACACTATTCACAGGTAGACCAACATAGGGATCCCTCTCCCAATGATCCTTCAATCGTACCACCTAGATTAGTTGTTCTCTCACCCCCCCAATCCCTCCCAACCAGGGTGCCCCCTTCACCTGGTGGGTAACCCCACTGCCACCTTTCAACTCCCACCCCAGGACAGAAAAAAGGATGGGCATTCAGTACTGGGGATCCCTCTGCTGTTTGTGCTTTAACCAGGTGGGCCCCTTCACTACTACTATCCACTTCCTATCAAAATTAGAAAACCCCACACTAATACTACAGATCGGAACCAATACATTTCTGGCTTTTACAGAGGTTCTGTATTCATCACATTCCCACGTGTCTCGATTGTATGGTCACACATTTGTGAGCTCTGTTTTAATCAGTGTTATAAAGTGTTTACAATTTTTGCCCGCCGACAATGTCAGGTGAAACTCTTTTGGGATTCTATACATTCAGGTGACTTTTTAGCTAAAAATAACCAGTATTAAAGAAAATATGAATGGTTTTAAATCTTGTATGTAATGGCTGACCACTCATATAAGACGTGCACAAGGAATCTCGGACATTAAAGAGGGCACTGACTCTCTTTAAAAGGCACCTCCGTAGCCAGGTGGGAAGGAGCAGCAGTGCGTAGCACATGCTTCTTGATTAGACCAGGGTTCGAGCCCGTCACCACGAAATACGGAGGATGTGGAAAAGGTCAGGGAGTGACCACCGCATATTCCCAGAGAAATAGGGCCTTAGTTGCTAATGCTCCTAAAAAAATCAAAATAACAACTCTCTTTAAAAATTACAGCTGTGAATTACGGGCTCCAATGTTATGCTGGTTATTTTTATTTTAATTTAGATAAAGAGTTTTTGTAGATTACTACTTAATATACGTAAAACCGTTATTTCGTTCGAATCTTGCAGCCATTGTTTTTGTATAGACTAGTAGGGAATTCAAATTTTTAATTGTGATAACAAGGCAGCTCTAACGTATAATTATATAGCGTAATACGCATCACTGCATTTAGGATTCTATTAGATAGCATAGTATTGACAATCAATTAATTAAATTTATTGATCTTATCTTAATTTAAAATATCATGCCCCAGACCAGAGCACCAAAGCAACGGGCACAAAGTGGCAGGAGTGCTGTGACTCGCAGGGAGAACTTAGGGGGACAATTCTCCAACGCATCACAGCATAAAAAATGTGCAACTTGTGAAATGTTTGCTGAACTCTCTGGAACAGAACATGATCTAGCCAAGGAGGATTTCTTTGTGTGTGTGTGTGTGTGTGCCAGGTGCAGAGAATGTCTAGAAATTAGGCATCAACTCAGCATTCTACTGACCATCTATGAGAGCTTCAGATAGATGCCCTCGAAGAAATTAATATGAGGGGCCCATCAAGCTCTTAGCTGCCCAACTCAACGCCAGAGCTCATTCCTGGGCATCAGGCAACACAGTGGCAATCTCCAAGGCAGAATGCACTGGTCCCAAAGGAACTAGTTATTGTTGGTGACTCTATTGTCAGGGAGAGGGGGAATATATTGTGTTAAAAGGGTAGATGGAACAGGACCAGAGTATGTCTGCCAGGGGCAAAAGTTGATGACATTGTAAAGCATATTTCATCTTTTAAGGGCACAAAAGGTGATATTGTTGTACACATTGTCACCAATAACATTAAGAATAGGAGATCTGCAGATTTACTTAAGTACAGGTCAATGTTGCAAAAAAGTCATGAAATAGGGTTAAATTTGAAAGTGTCTACAATTCTGCCCAGACACGATAGGAGGGAGTACATGATGAGAGCCTTGTCAATCAATTGGGCACAGGAGGAAATGTGCAATGCTCAAGGAGCAAAATTTTTTTTCGGCGTGGTCTGTGCTTGTTAACAGGAGAGACTGCTTCTACAGGGATGGGATACACTTAAATAGAAAGCGTGCAAGAATATTTGCTGATGCTATGGAGGCAGTGTTAGGTGGGTCGGAAAACAGCTAGCTTGGGGGGATTCACAGACTAAAAGGTTAAAAGTAGCCGCAGGCAGAAGTGAAGGTGATTCTTGCACAACTTCTATTAGAATAAGTAGTGACCTGGAGCGAGAGGTGGTGGGGATTTCAGGGACTGATGGCAGTCATCGTGAAACAGGTGGGTATATGGGATGTGTTAGGGAAACTAGGAATAGGTGCATGTATGCTTGCATGTATACCAATGCTAGAAGTATAGTAAATAAATTTGATGAATTTGAGGTGGGTCAGGACATCAAAGGCGGATATTGTTCGGATATCAGAGACGTGGTGTCACACTGATATTAGGAATGCAGAACTGGAATTTGGGGAGTACAATGTGTACAGAAAGGATAGACAGGATAGGCAGCGAGGAGGTGTTATGCTATCAATTAAGAAAAACATAAAATCAAAAGAAATGCATCCAGTTGATATAGATGAACAGTGTATTGTTGAGTCAGTCTGGTGTGACATAAGCACTGCGAAAGCAAAAATAAGAGTAGGAGTGTGTTATAGGCCTAATGACTCGAATGTGTACAATGAACAATTGTACAGAGTGGGCTAGTAAATCAGAATGTCTTATAATGGAGGTTTTTAAGTTCCCAGATATTGACTGGAACTTGTGGGTTGGTCACTCACACACTAGTAAGACTTTTGTGGATTTAGTGGATGATTGTTTTCTGCAGCAGCATGTTCGAGAGGCAACCAGAGAGGGTAATACTCTTGATCTGGTTATCAGCAGTGATCATTCGTGTATTAAGAATTTGCAGACAAAGGAACCACTAGGTGGTAGTGATCACAGTGTACTGATGTGGGATTTCCTTAGAGATATAATTACCATCAGGGGTAAAGGAAAGGGATTTTGCTTCCGTAAAGGTGAGTACAGTGGTCTCAGACAGTTTTTAAATTCTGTAAGTGGGATAAACTGACGATGTTACCAACAGTAAATTCTAAGTGGGAAGCATTCAAGGAATTGATCGTGGAAGCTACTAAAAGTTTCATACCTATTAAGAAATATTGTTCAAGGTTTTGGCCTAAATAGTTATCAAATGAACTAATGAGACTCGTGACAGAGAAAAAAAATGCATGGGATGCATATAAATTATCAAGCGACTCAGAAGCCTATGGCAGATATAAGCTAGTCTGTAATCAGGTCACAAAGGAGGTTAGGCAGGCGAAGGTAGATTACGAGAAATCTTTGGCAAAAGATGCAAAGAAAAACAGCAAGGATTTCTTTGCTTATATAAACTCCAAAAGGAAGGGGATGAATGTGATTGGTCCTCTTCATATCGAAGGATCGACTGTTGATGATCCTGCTCAGATAGCAAACAAACTGAATGAGTATTTTGCATCTACATTCACACGTGAGGAATCATTACAGTTTGAAAATGGCAGAAAGTTCTCAAATTGTAGCAGGGTGCTTAATGATTTTGTAATAACTGAGAGCAAAGTGGAGGAGAAATTGTTGAAGTTAAACATAAGAAAAGCACCTGGGTGGATGGGATCTATCCAGTTATATTAAAGGACGCGGCAAAGCGACTAAGCAAACCCTTAGCCATAATTATGAGAGCATCCTTGGACTCAGAGGAGGTCCCAACAGACTGGAGATGTGCAAATGTATCCCCCGATTCAGAAAGGGGGATCAAAGGGTGACACTAGTAATTACAGACCAGTTAGTTTAACTTCTGTTCCGGGTAAAATAATGGAGTCACTGGTTCAAGATGCATTGCAGGTTCATCTAGACAAGACTGCAGCTGTTGTTGTTGTTATTTGGTTTTAGGAGCATTAGCAGCTAAGGCCATATTGCTCCGGGGATATGCGGTGGTCATTCCCTGACCTTTCTGCATCCTCCATATTTGGTGGTCACGGGATCGAACCCTGGTCTATTTAAGAAGCGTGTGCTATGCACTGCTGCTCCTGCCCACCTGGCTACAGAGGCGCCCGAAGACTGCAGCAATAATTCAGATACAGCATGGCTTTGTTAAGGGAAAGTCTTGTCTGACAAATTTGATAGGATATTATGATGTGGTTACAAAGGAACTGGATGCAAAAAATAATTTTGATATCATATATTTGGATTTCAGGAAAGCTTTTGACACTGTTGTGCATGGAAGACTATTGTACAAATTGGTATTAAGAGTAAGTTGCTACAATGGATAAAAGGATGGCTGAGTGAGAGAAGACGGAGGGTGGTAATTAATAGGTACTGCCCTTCGTGGCTAATGTTATTAGTGGAGTCCCACAGGGTTCGGTGTTGGGTCCTCTGTTGTTTTGTATATTTATCAATGATACTGAAGAAGGTATTATCAGGCTTAGTATCAAAGTTTGCAGATGATACAAAGGTTGGCAGGGTTGTTAATGATAGTAATGGCAGTGTGCTACTGCAACAGGATCTAGATAATTTGAGCATATGGGCTAAGAAGAGGCAACTAAAGTTTAACTTTGACAAATGCAAAGTACTGCATATGGTTAGAAGTAACCCCAGAGAAATGTACCAACTACATTTAAGGTGGCAGAAAATGAAAAAGAACTGGGAGTAATTGTGCAGTCAGATATGAAGTTTTCTGAGCAATGCAGACAGGCTGCCAGGGCAGGTCATGAGGTTTTGTCAATGATATATAAGAACTTTGCTAGCAGGGAAAAGGAGGTGAATGTCCCTCTGTATAAGGTAATGGTCAGGCCACGCCTTGAGTACTGTGTATAGGCCACGCCTTGGCCACGGTCAGGCCACGCCTTGAGTACAGGTCTGGAGACCTCATTTTAGGAAAGATGTAGATTTGCTTGAGCGTGTACAGAGAAGGGCAACAAGATTGGTGAGGGGAAAGAAGGAATCCTCTTACCAAGAGAGGCTTAAGTTCTGAAAATTGCAGTGGCTGGAGACTAGGCACCTGCGCGGTGATCTGATAGAGGTGTATAAGGCCTTGAATGGATTGAGTACCCTGAATTCTGATGGGATCCTTCCACTTGTTCAGATTACGAACCTAAGGGGACATGAATTCAAATTAAGAAAAGACAGATGTAGAATAGATGAGTGGAAATTTGCCTTTAGCCAGCAGGTGGTTAATTGCTGGGACAAACTTCCATCTGTTGTTGTGGAAGTTAGCATTAGCATTAGTAGAGGCATTTGATGCAAGAAAGCAAGCTTATGCAGCATCAGCCAAAAAAAAAAAAAAAAACCACTTCCACTTCACCCCTCTGTTCGTTCAAAATACCTGTCCAGCTGAGCCTTAAACATATTTAGGCTATCAACTTCCACTACAAGGGATGGAAGTCTGTTCCACCAACCAACCACCCGCTGGCTAAAGGCAAATTTCCGCACGTCTATCCTACATCTGTCTTTCCTCAATTTGAATTTATGTCCTCTCAGGTGATTATTCTGAGCTAGAGGAAGGATCTCATCAGCATTGAGCATGCTCAAACCATTCAAGGCTTTATACACCTCTATCAGATCACCTCGCTGGTGCCTAGTCTCCAGACACTGTAATTTGCAAAACTTAAGCCTTTCTTCGTAAGAGCACCCCTTTGTTCCATTCACTAATCTTGTTGCCCTTCTCTGTACTCGTTCCAGAAGCTCTACATCCTTCTTGAATGATGCCTCCAGACCTGTATACAGTACTCTAGGCGTGGCCTGACCATTGCCTTATACAAGGGAATAATCACCTCCTTATCCCTGCTGGAAAAATTCCTGTATATCATTGACAATACTCCATGAGCTACTCTTGCAGCCCGTCTGCACTGCTCAGAGAACTTCATATCTGCCTGCACAACCACCCCCAAGTCCCTTTCATTCTCTTCCACTGTCAGTGTAGTACCACAGAGTTGATATGCTGCTCTGGGGTTGCTGTTTCCCATGTGTAGTACTTTACATTTGTCAATGTTAAACTTCATTTGCCACCTCTCAGCCCATCTGCTCAACCTTTCCAGATCCTGTTGCAGCAGCATAGTGTCAGTAGTGTCCTTGACAACCCTGCCAACCTTTGTATCGTCTGCAAACTTGGACATTAAGCTTGATATACCATCATCAATATCATTTATAAATACAGAAAACAATAATGGACCCAACACTGAGCCCTGAGGGACTCCACTAATAACATTAGTCCACGATGAGCAGTTTCCATTGATTACCACTCTGTCTTCTCCCCCTCAACCACCCCTTTATCCATAGCAGCAATTTGACTCCAATGTCACACTGCTCCAATTTGTGTAGCAGTCTTCCATGTGCAACAGTATCAAAAGCCTTTCTAAGATCCAAGTATATAAAATATCAAAGCTATTCCCTGCATGCAGTTCTTTTGTGACTGCATCATAGTATCCAATCAAATTGGTCAGGCAAGATTTCCCCTTAACAAAACCATGCTGTGTCCGAGCTATTACTGAAGTCTTGTCTAAATGATCCTGCAGTGCTTCTTTAACCAGTGCCTCCATTAATTTTCCTGGAACAGAAGTTAAGCTCACAGGTCTATAATTACTTGTGTCAGCCTTTGATCCTCCTTTGTGAATTGGGGTCACATTTGCACATCTCCAGTCTATGGGTACCTCCCCTGAGTCCAAGGAAGCTCTCATAATTATGGCTAAGGGTTTGCTTACTTCCTTTGCTGCCTCCTTTAATATAACTGGATAGATCCCATCCACCCCGGGTGCCTTTCTTGTGTTTATCTTCAACAGTTTCTCCTCCACTTTACTCCCAGTTATTTCAAGATTCTGTAGCTTACTGCTAGAGTTGAATACACCTCTGGCATTCCCCTCGCTGAATAACACCTCATGTGTGAATGTCAATGCAAAATATTCATTTAGTTTGTTAGCTACCTGAGCAGGATCATCAACAGTTGACCCATCAATATCAAGAGGACCAATCTGATTCATCCCCTTCCTTCTAGAGTTTACATAAGTAAAGAACTCTGCTGTTTTTCTTTGCATCCCTTGCCAAGGATTTCTCGTAATCTGCCTTCGCCTGCCTAACCTCCTTTGTAACTTGGTTGCATATCAACTTGTATCTATCATAGGCTTCTGTGTCACGTGTTAATTTGTAAGTATCCATGCATTTTTCTTCTCTGCCATACGCCTCATTAGTTCATCTGACATCCATTTTGGCCTAAACCTTGAACAATATTTCTTAGTTGGTATGTAAAGCCTAGTAGCTTCCAAGATAAGTTCTTTGAATGCTTCCCATTTTGAATTTGCTGTTGATAACATCATCAGTTGGTCCCAGTGTATAGAATTTAAATACTGTCTCAGTCCATCGTAGTCGCCTTTACGGAAGCAATAACTTTTCCCTTTACCCCTAATGGTAGTTACCTCTTTGAGTAAATCCCATTTCAGCGCACTGTGATCACTGCCACCTAGTGGTTCATTTATTGGCAGATTCTTAATGCATGAAGAATCACTGCTGATAATCAAATCAAGAGTATTACTCCCTCTAGTTGGCTCCCGAACATGTTGATGTAGAAAACAATCATCCAATAAATCCACAAAAGCCCTGCTAGTGTGTGAGTGAGGCCCCAAATTCCAGTCAATATCTGGAAAATTAAAATCCCCCATTATAAGACTGTCTGATTTACTGCCCACTCTATTTCCCTGTACAGTTTCTTATTATACTCATCAGAGTCATTAGGCCTATAGCACACTCCTACTCTCAATTTTGATCTCCCAATGCTTATGTCACACCAAACTGACTCAACACTGCACTGTCCAGCGATGTCGACTGGCTTCACTTCCTTGGTTTTTATGTGTTTCTTAACTAATAGCATAACCCCTCCCCCCTTCCTATCCTGTCTATCCTTTCTGTAGACGTTGTACTCCCAAATTCCAGTTCTGCATCCCTTATATCTGTGTGACACCACGTCTCTGATATCCCAACAATATCTGCCTTTGATGTTTTGAGCAATACCTCAAATTCATCAAATTTATTTACTAAACTCCTAGCATTGGTGTACACGCAAGTATACCTGCACCTGTTTCTATTCTTAGCTACCCTAACACAACCCATGTGTTTACTTGTACCGCAATGGCTCCCAGTAATCTCTGAAATATCATGCACCTTGTTTTTCAGGCTTCTGCTCATTCTAATAGAAGCAGTGCAAGAATCTCTTTCACCTCTGCCAGTGGCTACTGTCAATCTATTGGTCTTTGTCTCCCCCCAAGCTAGCAGTTTTCCAACCCACCTAACACTGCCTCAATAGCATCAGCAAATATTCTTGCACCCTTTCTATTTAAGTGTATCCCATCCTTGTAGAAGCAATCTCTCCTGTTAACAAGTACAGTCAAGGCTGAAAAAAAATTCTACCCCTTGAGCCTTGCACAATCTTTCCAGGGCCGAATTGATCGACAAGGCTCTCATCATATACTCCCTCCTATCATGTCTAGGCAGAATTGCAGACACTTTCAATTTCAACCCTAATTCTCGGCTTTTGTTCAACAGTGACCTGTACTTGTTAAGTAATTCTGCCGGTCTCCTATTCTTAATATCATTAGTGCCAACGTGTACAACTATATCACCTTTTGTGGCTTTAAAAGATGATATTCGCTCTATAATGTCATCAACCTTTGCCCCTGGCAGACATACCCTGGTCCTGTTCTACCTAACCTTTTTACATACCATGTTCCCCGTTTCCCTGACAATAGAGTCACCAACAACTACTGGTTCCTTCGGGACTAGCGCATTCTGCCTTGGGGGTTGCCTCTGTATCACGTGATGCCCAAGTGCAAGCTGTGGCGTTGATGTGGGCAGCTGAGAGCTTGATGGGCCCCTCAATTTAGTTTCTTCGAGGGCATCCACCCTGTCCTTCAAGCTCTCATATAGGCCCACAAGAACGCCGAGTTGTTGCCTGATATCGATACACTCCTTGCATCGCGCACACACAAAGATATCCCCCATGGCAGTATCACGTCCCGTACCTGATTGCTCTGCAAACATCAAGCAAACAGTGCATTTTATAAGGATGTGTGTTAGAGGACAACTGCCCCCCTCAGTTCTGCTCTGAGCCACAGCACTTCCATTAGCTTGAGCCTTTTGCTTTGCTGCTCTGGTCTGAGTCATGATTCTATTAATTTATTAATTAATTATGTTATTAATTATGTTAAATATAATTAATTATATTACGTTTGTAATCTAAGTCGTTATATGTATTTATTTAAAAGTACAATTTAACTGCTAACGAAGTTCAACTAATGCTATCTAGTACGGTATATAACTATCGTATCACAAAGGCGGGAAAGTTACGAACGGTGAATCTACGGACACTTAAGTATTAATTAACTTTCAAATCTCGCTGTCTCAATTCAGAATAAACTAACGATCCTTACTAGGTCTATAAGCTACTTACAGAAATAATTCGATGTAAAAAATATTCAATCAAGCGGCTAAATATGGCTAAAGAACTTCTTGTTCAGCAGAGTTGGAAACACGTGGATACCCTTACCGATACTTTTATGCAATTACAAGGCCGAGTAAAGAATAAATGCACCAAATTAATCAGAAAATCACAAAATAATGTTATACTACTAAATTTAAATCAAAAGTTTTAGAAAAACAATAATTTCAAATCAATAAATAAGAAAAATCCACTTAGCTGCTTTGAACATGACCGTCTCCTAGTAGCCTCGTCCCTAGTTTATAGGTTAAATAAATTTAAGGAGGAACTGGACAGGCATTTGGAGGAAATGGTGTGATTTTTTTGTTTTTTTTTGGCTGTTGCTGCATAAGCTCATACACTTGCTTTCTTGCATCACATGCCACTACTACTACTACTATTAGCATCCTGAAGTGTAGTAAAGCCTTTTGCAGTGCTCACAGTGTAAAACTATAATTGTGAAGTAACACCAAGATATCTTGGTGTTACATACTAGATATAGAAGTTCTACAAAATGTATTATTATTTAAGTTTCAGTTCTGTTAATTGCCTCCCCTACTCTTTCTCTGATGAGTATAATAAAAAATTATACAGGGGAATTGAGTGGGCCAGTAAATCAGAGTCTTATAATGGGGGATTTTAATTTCCTGGATACAGACTGGAATTTGTGGGTTGGTCACTCACACACTAGCAAGGCTTTTGTGGATTTATTGGATGACTGTTTTCTACATCAGCATGTTCGGGAGACAACTAGAGGGAGTAATACTCTTGGTCTGATTTTTTTTTTTTTTTTTTTTGTGAAAACCCCAAACACAAGAGTTATTATATCCTATAGTACTTAGTACCGTGCTTGGGTTCAAGGTTGAGAAGGCAAAAGAAGATATTTGTTGACATTAGACTTGAAATTCTGTAGACTGTAATTTTCAGGAAAGACACTCGAAGGAAGGTCGTTCCAGAAAATGGCAGTTGAATGAATTAATGAAGAAGATGAAAAGTTCGTTCTGCGAGTTTCAAGTTGGACAGTAAATGGATGTTGGCTGGTGGCAGTTAATTGCCTCTAAGTCAGTAAATGGATGTTAATTGCCTTCCCTACTCTTTCTCTGATGAATATAATAAAAAATTGTACAGGGAATGGGCCAGTAAATCAGAGAGTCTTATAATGGGGGATTTTAATTTCCAGGATACAGATGGGAATTTGTGGGTTGATCACTCACACACACTAGCAAGCCTTTTGTGGATTTATTGGATGATTGTTTTCTACATCAGCATGTTCAGGAGACAACTAGAGGGAGTAATACTCTTGGTCTGAGTTTTTTTTTTTTTTTTCATGAAACCATAAACACAAGAGGTATAAGTACCCATAGTACTTAGTACCGTGCTTAGGTTCAAGGTTGAGAAGACAAAAGAAGATATTTGTTGACATTAGACTTGAACTTGTGTAGACTATAATTTTCAGGAAAGACATTTAAAGGAAGGTTGTTCCAGAAAATGGCAGTTGAATGAATAAATGAAGAAGATGAAAAGTTGGTTCTGAGAGTTTGATGTAAATGGATGTTTAGACAGGAAATGGATGTTAGCTGGTGGCAGCACGTGTTTGGACTGTTTTGAAAGAGAGAGTGGGAATTATAGAAGACAATTCAGAAGTACAGTGCCCATGGAAATATTTGTAGAAGAGGCATGCAGCAGAAACAGCACATCTTTCAGACAGCGAGTGGAGAGTGTTAGAGATGAATCGTTAATTAACCTAACTGTCCTCTTCTGAATGGAATCTACAAGCCTGAGAGAGGCTTTGGGGGCACCACCCCAGATGTGGGAACAATATTCCATGGTAGGGCATTGCAAATTGTACAGACTGAACAGCTGTTTGGAAGAAAAGTAATGCCAAGAGCGAAAGAGAAAACCAAGTTTTTTAGATGCAGAGGAAGCAATATTTGTAATGTGCTTGTGCCAAGAGAGATTAGAAGTCAGGGTAATCCCCAAAAGAGATATATCATTTTGCCTAGAAATCGGAGTGGCACCAAAGATAAGCATAGGAGCAGAAGAATCCTTTTTGCGAGATATAAGACAAGACTGAGTTTTAGAAGGATTGAAATCAACTAAGTTGCTGTTTGTTATTTGGTTTTTAGGAGAATTAGCAACTAAGGCCATATTGCTCCGGGATATGCGGTGGTCATTCCCTGACCTCTCCGCATCCTCCGTATTTGGTGGTAATGGGCTCGAACCCCAGTCTAATCAAGAAGTGTGTGCTACGCACTGCTGCTCCTTCCCACCTGGCTATGGAGGCGCCAACTAAGTTGCCTTTGCCCCACTGGAGAATTACCTGGAGATCGGCATTTAAGGAATTCTGATTAGTTATATGTTCAGTGATATTATCTATGGGCTGGGATTTGACGATTTCATCATCAAACTGGACATGAGAGGCATATTCATTCCAGGGTGCCCTATGAAATTGCCAAGTGGAACAATGCAGGAGAATTTACCATTTTTGGCTCTTTCAGAGAATCAGGAGTTGATTATTATTTAGTGAATTAAGAACAGACCACTCCATATTGTTATATATGGAGAGAGAACAGACTGAAAGGTCTATTGCACTCATGGATCCTATAGGAAAATGAATATAGGTAGGCTCACCAGGGTTCAAGAAGGTATGATGACAAGCATCAAAAAGCAAATCTATTAGTATACCTTTCTTGTCAATTGTTGGAGGTTCCCACAGCAGATGATGAGCATTGAAGACCCTGAGTAAGCAGAACAGAAATTGTAGCTGGTCTATTAGATTTTCTAGGTCATCTGAGGAGAATGAGAAATTAGGAGGAATATATATATAGATATGCTGTTGTAAGAGTAATACCAATTACAGTGTACACTGCCACTACTTCCAAAGGAGTCTGAAGAGCAACATGCTTAGATGGGAACGTTGTTTCTAACAAGAACTGTCACCCTCCATGGGCTGGTGAATCAGTACTCCTATCTCATCTGAAGATTGTGTAATTTTTAATGGTAGGACACACTTGTGGATTTAAATAAGTTTCCTGTAGGCATATGCCTGCTGGTTCATATTGGTCAATAAGATCATGTAAATCATCTTTTGTATTATGAAAGCCTCTACAATTCTATTGAAGGATTCTTTCCATTAAGCAAAAATTGCTTGGTTGGTTGTTTTTGTTTCTGACTGCTTTTTAACTGTAGCTTGTGTGTATCAATTTACCTTTGCTTTGTCTTTCTTAATAAAGAAAGGATGTGTGATGTCCATTTCATGGAGAATTACTGGCTTGCTCATGTTTGTGTTACAAAGGACACTGGATGTAGAAAGCAAGGAACGTGCCCAGTTAGTATATATATTTGGGAGAACCTGTTTGAATATCTATTGACTGAAAATTCTCAGCAGCTGTAGCATATGTATACTTTGGCTCTGTTTTGATTATTTGTCTTCTCGACTCTGAGTACGTGACTGTTCTCCACTTCATATTTCTGGATTTTTTTTCCCTTGCTTTCATAGTTCACATATTTTAGAGAATGCTGGGTGATTACCCTTACAATTTGGACAATGACAAAACTGTACATTTAATAATATTATGACAAAAGTGTATTTTTAATAGTATTGTGACAAAAGTGTAAACTTAGTAATATTATGAAAGTGTAAACTTAACAATATTATCAGAAAAATGTAAACTTAATAGTATTATAAATATAAGTAAACAAACCTACATGCTACACTTTAATCCCCCACTGGTAGAAAAATGGTTTAATACTATTTTTTTCTGAACTTTTTTTCTACCAGTGTTGCAACCAAACTATGACTAGGAAGTAGTAATAACATTATAAAGCTGTTAAGTGTAGGAGATACTTGGCATCCCACTCCCAAATCCATAATAACTACTAAAGAAACAAGGGATCCATCTAACACACATAAAACAACATTACTGTAAAGACAATAATCTCATCAGAAAAGTTACAGGCATATCTTTAAATAAACCTGACTCTCTTTAAAAATTACAGCTGTGAGTTATAGGCTCTGAAAAACTGGTAAGTGTTTGCCTTTTTATTTACATAATTGTTATTTTATATTGTACTTAGTACGTAGTCTTATAGTTATGCTGGTTATTTTTATTTTAATTTAGATAAAGAGTTTTTGTGGATTACTACTTAATTTACATAAAACCGTTATTTTCATTCGAATCTTGTAGCATTCTTTTTGTATATAGTGGTAGGGAATTCAAATTTTTCATTGAGATAGCCAGGTAGCTCTAAAGCATAATTATATAGATTAATACGCTTCACTGTTTCTATTCGATAGTGTAGTATTGACATTTAATTAATTTAATATTTTAATCTTATTAATTTAAAATAGCATGTCCCAAACTAGAGCAGCAAAGCAACGGGAACAAAGTGGCAGGAGTGCTGTGACTCGGGGGAGAACTGACGGGGGCGATTCTACAACGCATCACAGCCTAAAAAACTGTGCAACTTGTGAAATGTTTGCCAAACTCTCTGGAACGGAACATAATATTGCCAGGGGGATGTCGTTGTGTGTGCGCGATGTAAGGAGTGTAACGAAATCAGGTGACAACTCAGCATTGTTATGGGCCTATATGAGAGTTTGAAACACAGGGTGGATGCCCTCGAAAGATCTAAATTGAGGGGCCCATCAAGCTCTCAGCTGCCCACATCAACGCCAGAGCTTGCACTTGGTCATCACGCAACAGAGGGCAACCCCCAAGGCAGAATGCGCTGGTCCCACAGGAACTAGTAGTTGTTGGTGACTCTATTGTCAGGGAAACATGGAACATGGTATGTAAAAAGGATAAGTAGAACAGGACCAGGGTATGTCTGCCAGGGGCAAAGGTTGATGACGTTGTAGAGCGGATATCATCTTTTAAGGGCACAAAAGGTGATATAGTTGTACACACTGGCACTAATGATATTAAGAATAGGAGATCGGCAGAATTACTTAACAAGTACAGGTCACTGTTGAACAAAAGCCGAGTTGAAGTTGAATTTGAAAGTGTGTGCAATTCTGCCCAGACATGATAGGAGGGAGTATATGATGAGAGCCTTGTCGATCAATTCGGCCCTGGAAAGATTGTGCATGGCTCAAGGGATAGAATTTTTTTCAGCCTGGTCTGTACTTGTTAACAGGAGAGACTGCTTCTACAGGGATGGGATACACTTAAATAGAAAGGGTGCAAGAATATTTGCTGATGCTATCGAGGCAGTTTGGGTGAGTCGGAAAACTGATAGCTTGGGAGGATACAAGGACTAATAGTTTAACAGTAGCCGTAGGCAGAGGTGAAGGTGATTCTTGCACAACTTCTATTAGAATACGTAGCGACCTGGAGCGAGGGGTGTTGGGGGTTTCAGGAACGGATGGCAGTCATCGTGAAATAGGTGGGTATATGGGATGTGTTAGGGTAACTAGGAATCCTATTCCTAGTTACCCTAACAGGTAACTAGGCATAGGAGCATGTATGCTTGCATGTATACCAATGCTAGAAGTATAGTAAATAAATTTGATGAATTTGAAGTGTTGGTCAAGACATCAAAGGCAGATATTGTTGGGTTAGCAGAGACATGGTGTCACACAGATATAAGGAATGCAGAACTGGAATTTGTGGAGTACAATGTGTACAGAAAGGATAGACGGGATAGAAAAGGAGGAGCTGTTATGCTGTTAATTAAGAAAAACATAAAATCAAAAGAAGTGCACCCAGTTGATATAGATGAACATTGCACTGTTGAGTCAGTTTGGTGTGACATATGCACTGCGAAAGCAAAAATAAGAGTAGGAGTGTGTTATAGGCCTAATGACTCGAATAAGTACAATGAACAATTATACAGAGAAATAGAATGGGCCAGTAAATCAGAATGTCTTATAATGGGGGATTTTAACTTCCCAGATATTGACTGGAACTTGTGGGTTGGTCACTCACACACTAGTCAGACTTTCGTGGATTTATTGTATGATTAATTTCTGCAGCAGCAGCATATTCGAGAGGTAACCAGAGAGAGTAATACTCTTGATCTGGTTATCAGCAGTGATCACTCTTGTATTAAGAATTTGCAGATAAAGGAACCACTAGGTGGCAGTGATCACAGTGTACTGATGTGAAGATATAATTACTTAAAGATATAATTACCATCAGGGGTAAAGGTAAGGGTTTTTGCTTCCGTAAAGGTGAGTACAGTGGTCTCAGAAAGTTTTTAAATTCTGTACAGTGGGATAAACTGACGATGTTACCAACAGTAAATTCTAAGTGGGAAGCATTCAAGGAATTAATCGTGGAAGCTACTAAAAGTTTCATTCCTATTAAGAAATATTGTTCAAGGTTTAGGCCTAAATGGTTATCAAATGAACTAATGAGACTCATAACAGAGAAGACAAATGCATGGGATGCATAATAAATTATCAAGCGACTCAGAAACCTATGGCACATATAAGCTAGTCTATAATCAGGTCACAAAGGAGGTTAGGCAGGCGAAGGCAGATTACGAGAAATCCTTGGCAAAAGATGCTAAGAAAAACAGCAAGGAGTATAACCTCCAAAAGGAAGGGGATGAATCTGATTGTTCCACTTGATATCGATGGATCGACTGTTGATGATCCTGCCTAGGTAGCAAACAAACTGAATGAGTATTTTGCATCTACATTCACACACGAGGAGTTATTAAGGTTTGGAAATGGCAGAAGGTTATCAAATTGTAGCAGGATACTTATATGATTTTGTAATAACTGAGAGCAAAGTGGAGGAGAAATTGTTGAAGTTAAACATAAGAAAAGCACCTGGGGTGGATGGTATCTATCCAGTTATATTAAAGGAGGTGGCAAAGCAACTAAGCAAACCCTTGGCCATAATTATGAGAGCATCCTTGGACTCAGGGGAGGTTCCCACGATCTGGAGATGTGCAAATGTATCCCCAATTCACAAAGGGGGATCGAAGGGTGACACAAGTAATTACAGATCAGTTAGATTAACTTCTGTTCTGGGTAAAATAATGGAGTCAATGGTTAAAGATGCATTGCAGGATCATCTAGATAAGACTGCAGCAATAATTCAGACACAGCATGGGTTTGTTAAGGGAAAGTCTTGTCTGATAAATTTGATAGGATATTATGATGTGGTTACAAAGGAACTGGATGCAAATAATAATTTTGATATCATCTATTTGGATTTCAGGAAAGCTTTTGACACTGTTGCGTATGAAAGACTATTGTACAAATTGGAGCAGAATGGTATTAAGGGTAAGTTGCTACAATGGATAAAAGGATGGTTAAGTGGGAGAAGACAGAGGGTGGTAACCAATGGGTGCTGCTCTTCGTGGACTAATGTTATTAGTGGAGTCCCACAGGGTTCGGGGTGTTGGCTCCACTGTTGTTTTGTATATTTATCAATGATATTGATGAAGGTATATCAGGCTTAATGTCGAAGTTTGCAGATGATACAACAGGATCTAGATAATTTGGGCAGATGGGCTAAGAAGTGGCAACTGAAGTTTAACCTTGACAAATGCAAAGTACTGCATACGGGTAGAAGTAACCCCAGAGAAATGTACCAACTGTGTGGCACTACCTTAAGGTGGTAGAAAATGAAAAAGACCTGGGAGTAATTGTGAAGTCAGATATGAAGTTTTCTGAGCAATGCAGACAGGCTGCCAGGGCAGGTCATGGGGTTTTGTCAATGATATATAGGAATTTTGCTAGCAGGGAAAAGGAGGTGATTATTCCTCTGTATAAGGCAATGGCGAGGTCACGCCTTGCGTACTGCGTACAGGTCTAGAGGCCTCATTTTAGGAAGGATGTAGATTTACTTGAGCGTGTAGAGAGAAGGGCAACAAGATTGGTGAGGGGAATGAAGGGATCCTCTTACCAAGAGAGGCGTAAGTTCTGAAAATTGCAGTGGCTGGAGACTAGGCACCTGTGCGGTGATCCGAATGAGGTATATAAGGCCTTGAATGGGCTGAGCACGCTGAATTCTGATGGAATCCTTCCACTTATTCAGATTACGAACCTAAGGGGACATAAATTCAAATTAAGAAAAGACAGATGTAGAACAGATGTGCGGAAATTTGCCTTTAGCCAGCGGGTGGTTAATTGCTGGAACAAACTTCCATCTGTCGTTGTGGAAGTTGATAGGTTGAATAAATTTAAGGAGCAACTGGACAGGCATTTGGAGGGAATGGTGTGATTTTTTTTTTTTTTTTTTTTTTTGGCTGTTGCTGCATAAGCTCATACACATGCTTTCTTGCATCACATGCCACTACTACTACTACTACTACCTTTCAACATTATTTATTAATAAATACTCTGCAGATTAACTTTTACTGATATCTGGCACAAGAACATAAAATATACAATCCATCTGAAATTTGCCTACATACCTATTTATAAAATAGTTCTGGATGTTTTAAGTTCAAAAACTAAAAATTGTTCAAAATGTCTTACAAAATTCTGAATTATATTACTAATCTTAATTACACTATCAGAATATAATAAAAGATAAATGTTATATTACACTTTGTCTCACCTATTTCTATGAATAATGGCATTGAAGGCAAGGCCATCACGCCAACTTGTAGTGAAATCTTTAACCCTGACACCAGGATAATGATCAGTGGTACGTTGTGCCCATCGTAATAAAGCTTCTTTGGCAGTGATTTTCTCATCTGTATGATGGGTAATTATATCTGATATCTGAAAATAAATTAAAATAGTATTTAATGGCACAATGTGCCAAAAATATTGCACATATCAATATCCCTCAATTAAGGTTATAATCCTCCCCCTCAATGAAATCTTGAAAGTTAGTTCTTGAAAAATATATTGTAAATTTTAATTTTAAAAATATTAATATTACATGAGAAAATATTATGCAAAAAGTAAAAAAAAATTAGTTAATAAATTTTTTAAGAGTTCCAGAAAACCATTTCCCAGATGTATAATTATTGCAGAGATGACAAAAATGAAATAAGCTTACTGATCATTCATGATAAAAATTTTATTTTCTTGATATTGCCATAAATAGTCCCAATTACCAATTCAAGTGGCAAAGGTTCTGAATTCTATTCTATGAGAATATAAACAGTACAAAGAGATATACTGTATATAATAATTAAAATGGAATTATGACAGTATTAATCATCTGCCATTTAAAATAGCCAGATGATTAATACTGTCAAGATTATGGCATAATGCTGGCTCAATGAATATAAACATATAGGTCAACCAATTGATGATTATCATCGGGTTTAGTTCTAGACAGAATTAAAAATTCAAACAAATTAAAATTTTATTTCATGCAAATACTAAGTGGGAACACTGAAAAATTGCATAAAAAACACATTACAAGTAAACTAACATGTTACCTAACACAGTGGTTCCCAAACTACTGACATCTACAGACCCTTTCAAAAATCGGAAAAAAAGTATGCGGACACCTATATCACTGAATTATGACCATCCCTATAAAAACTGAATGCAACCCGTTGACCACATTAGGTACAAGAGTGCAAAGTTAGTCAACCTACATTTTGTTTGTTATTTGGTTTTTAGGAGCATTAGCAACTAAGGCCATACTGCTACAGGGATATGCGGTGGTCATTCCCTGACCTTTCCGCATCCTCCGTAGTTGGTGGTCATGGGCACGAACCCCGGTCTAATCAAGAAGCATGTGCTACGCACTACTGCTCCTGCCCACCTGGCTACAGAGGCGCCTAGTCGACCTACATAGCATAGATAATGTGTCAGTGGTTCAGTAGGTAGTAGAATTCTGAGCGTGATGGGTAAAAGGAAGAATTTATCAGACTTTGATAAAGGACAGATTGTGAGTGCTCATCGAGCTGGTGCCTCGATGTCCCAAACAGCTGAACTGGTGGGGTGTTCGAGAGCCGCCATAGTTAAAGTGTAAGAGGATTGGTATCAAAATGGTCAAACAACCACCCGACGGCAAAACTACAAAGTTCAGTGAACGGT
Source organism: Mastigoproctus giganteus (assembly GCF_048544385.1). Taxonomy (NCBI): domain Eukaryota; kingdom Metazoa; phylum Arthropoda; class Arachnida; order Uropygi; family Thelyphonidae; genus Mastigoproctus; species Mastigoproctus giganteus. The sequence continues at coordinate 219,705,497 of NC_143583.1, forward strand.
TGATGTTAGAGGTGAGCTTCAGGTCCGATGACAAGTACACACGAACAGGGGTGCAACACTGTTGAAGATTTGACTACCCAATACATGGGCCAACCCGGAACAATATCTGGCATGACCATGCATCGCATGTATGGGCTATACTAGCAGAAGACCCCTACAACATCCTCTCCTAACCAAGGTTTATTGGTGTAAAAGACTTGCCTGGTGCAAAGAGCATGCAAATTGGATGTCAGAAGAAGGTGTACTGGTCAGATGAGTCATGTTATTTACTCCACACTGTGGATGATTGTGTACGGATTTGGCATCAACAACATGAGGCTCTTGATCCATCATGCATGGTATCAAAAGTGCAGCCCGGTGGAGGCGGTTGTATGGTGCAGGGCATGTTTCATGGCAGGAACTTGGACCCCTGGTGCATGTGGAACAATGTATTAGTGGTCTCCGGTATCGTCAACTGCTTGCTGACTGTGTACACCCCACTACGTTACACTTTTTCCCAAATGGTGATGGTATCTTCCAAGATGACAATGCATCAGGCACTTGTTGTGAGCACTTGCAGGACAGGAAATATGGAAAGGCATATCAGGCATCAGGATACACCAATCACCTCCATACCTGCATTGCTGACCACATTACACACAGCTTGGTTGGCCATACCTCCCGAATGCTTCCAACATCTTGTTGAATCAATGCCACATCGTATAGCTGCTGTATTGAGGGCAAAAGGAGGACCTACGAAGTGTTAGGTAGGTGGTCATATTTCAGTGATCACTGAGTGTATATCATCATTATCAGCCATTTTCAATCCACTGCAGAATGAAGGCCTCTCCAGCAAATTTCCAGTTCCTTCTATTTTGTGCAATGGCCATCTATTCACTACCCACGAACTTGTGAATTTCATCTGTCCATCTCCATCATTGTCTTCCAGGTTTTCTTCTAGCTCCTCTTGGGTACCATTCTGTTGTTTTCTTAGTCCATCTGTCATCATGTCTTCAAGCTATGTGTCCTGCCCAAGACCATCTTAGTTCTTTAGTTTTGATAAGAATATCCATTACTTGAGTTTGCTGCCTAATCCATACTATTATTAGCCATATGGTGCGAGGAAGCCCAAGGCTTATTCTGCACCAGCCAAAAAACAATTCCCTGAGTTACCGTGATATATATACTGTATATATATATATATATATATATAACGGAATCACTAAGAAAGAGAAGAATGATGATATCCAGCTGAGGACCCTAGGTGTGCCAAGCCCATACTCACCAGATGTGAGTCCCTGGGGTTAAATATATTTCTCCTCTTATATAACAGTCTGATTCCTAATATAATTCATTCCATTCTTTGCTGTATAGTTCTCAGATTCTCTTCCATTCTTTTGGTGAGTGCCCAAGTTTCACTTCCCTTCCATGAGTCATGGTGGGGAATATACACTCGTCATTATTTTATGTTTCAGACAAATTGGGATATTTCTCCTCAGTATGTGACAATATTTCCTGAATGCTAACAATCCAAAATTTATTCTTCTCTTGACTTCCAGCCATTTATCATTATTATCATTATAATGATTGTCCCAGATAAGTATATGAATCCACCTTTTCAATTTCTACTCCTTCAACAATCATATTCTTTTCTGTGGCATACTTGTTCATTACTTTTGTTTTAGCCATATTCATCTTTAGTCTGAAATCCTTACTGACCCTGCATAACTGATTAAGATTTTCCTCTAATTCTTTGGGATCAAGGCTTATGATCACAATTTCATCTGCAAATTATAAATGGCTTAGGTACTCTCTATTCACATTTCTGCGAATAGCCCAATCTTCTGAAAGCTTCAAGGGTAACAGAAACTGACAACTTTAGAAATATTGTGTCTCCTTCTTGAACTCCTTTCTCAATTTCAACTTTATTAGGTAGTCTAATAAAGGAGGTAGCATTCTCATATATTTTCTTCAAAATCATAATATATGGGGTATCTATGCCTTGTCTTTCCAGTGCCCGAAACATTGCTTTATGCTGTATAGAGTCAAATGCCTTTTCATAATCTACAAATGCCATTTTTATACATTTGCTTTCTCTATTAGCTGTGATATTACATGAAGATGATCCATAGTTGATAATCATGTCCTAAAGCCAGCTTGCTCTTTCAGTTGATACTCAACAAGAATCCTTTCTAATCTGTTAGTAATGACCCTTGTAAACAACTTGTAGCTGTGGGATAACAACCTATTTGGTCTATAATTTCCAATTTCTGATTTATCCCCTTTCTTATACAGCAAAACTATGATTGCATTATTCCAAGCATCACACCTTTTCTAATGCATTTTGTGAGGAGTCTTGCCAGTTTTTGTATCATGTCTCTTCCTCCCAATTTTAACAACCCTTCAGTAACTTCATCTTCCCCTGGGGCTTTCTGATTCTTCATTTTTCTCAATGCATGTTCTACCTCATCAGGAAGATATCGAGTATGTTGTATGTGTTACTAATTTGTGATCCATCTTCCCCACTGATGGCATCATTCCCTCGTTCCTTCTATAATTTCTCTATAGCAGTCTACTGCTATTTGAATTATGCCTTCTCTGCTATTTATAAGTACACCATTGTTATTCTTCAGTTTCAATATCATTTGTATTACTGGTCATGGCTGCTGATTTAAGTCCTTTGTTTTCCCTTAATGCTTGTTCTACTTTTCTTGTGTTAAATCTTCTTATATCCTCTCTGAGTTACTTTCTAATGGCTTTGCATAACTCAGTATACTCAATTTTATCCTTGTCAGTGTTTATCTTGCTCTTCATTTGTCGTCTTCGGTTCACCATGAAAAGTGTTTCTTGACTTAATTTTTTCTTATTTGGATTTCTTTTTACCTATAGATTTCTTGGGTTTTATCGCTTTCAGAAAGTTGTAGTATTCCTCGTCAATATCTTGGCTCTGAACAGTCTGCAGAAGCTCAAACTTGTTCTTAAATTCCAGCACATACCACTTTTTCTCCTCTTCTGTTATCTCAAAGACCTTCGTATTATTTACTCGAGTCAGTTTTTTCCTTTCTTTTCTTATATCTATATCAAATGTGCATCTTACCATTCTGTGATCACTTCCAACATTTACCTTGTTCAGGACAGTAACATCATTCACGATATATCTTCTGTTAGCGATGATGAAGTCGATTTCATTAGTTGTTACTCCATTTGGGCTCTTCCATGTTCCACTTTCTGTTCACCCTTTTCTTGAAAAAAGTGTTCATTACTGACATTCCTCTTTCATTTCTTTCACCAATTCCAAAATTTCCTATAGTTCCCCTTTCTGCACTGTTTTGTCTCTTTCCAATCTTAGCATTGAAGTCCCCCAATATGATAGTGTAGAGGGTTATCATCTGAGAGTCTTCTAGATGATAGTGTAGTCATCTCGAAGACTCTCAATTTCGGTGTACATTTCTTCAACTTCTTCATCATCATGGCTTGATGTTGGTGCATAAATCATTATAACCTTCAGCTTGTACCTCTTAGAAATCCTGAGTAGTAGTCTTGAACCCTTGGTGATGTACTTTTGAATTCCAAAATGTTGTTTTTTATATCTTTATGGACCAGAAAGCCAACTCCACCTTCGCTCCTTTCACTGTTTCTATTGGTGTACAGCAGATTTCCACTTCATAAACTTATAAGTGGTTCATTTCTTCTTCTTGTTTCAGCAAAACTGATGATATTCCAATTCACATTTTCTAATTCCTTTTCCACCTCTAATATCCTGTCTTCACCGATGAGGATCTTACGTTGTAACAGGCCAAGTTCAGTTTCTGTGCATAGCAACCTGGTCGTACCCAGAGATTCTTAGCACCCTCTGCTTTCACTGTGATCCTTTCACTGCCATAAGAAGGAGAGTGAAAGCCACCGGGGACTGAGGGCCATCTGTTTCGTCGTGCTGTCATGTGCTGGAGGGTTTGGTCTTTTCACCTTCCTGCTGACCAGGTGTCTTGAAGAGAACCAGTCTACACATTCGTTGTCACCTAAGTGACATAATAGGGCTTACCATCGAGGTGAGCACGAGTGGATTTTAGAGAGGCAGGCCAACCAGACTTCTCCTAAATGTTCTGAAATAGAAAGATATTGGATCCGTCAGTGTTTTACACTGAGTGTCTGATAACACACAGAATGCCTGCTCCCCTCTAAGCCCACAGTATATATGTATATATATGCATATAACATATGCATATATATATATATATATATATATATATATCTGTGATATGCAAAATGTATTTATGAATTTAAGAATAAATTATAGGATTATTATAAGATGATTATAATATTATAAATAAATTAATTAATTAATTAACCAGAACAGATTAATGCCATCTATATAAGAGATTGAACATTACATCAGTCTGTATATTATTTAATATAGTCTAAGTATTTTATCTATTTAGAGGAGGCTAATATGTAAGATACCGAATCTATATTGAAGTACTGTTACAAATAATGCAGGTTAACGTGCAGACGACGAACGACGTAACAACCAAAGAAACATATAATAGCCTATGCCGGCACCAATGGTCATTCCTGAAAACATATACGTAATACAAAGCAAAGTAAAAATAACAATTAAAATTAAATTAAAAGATGTTAATTATGGGTAAAAAGATACATTGAAAGGGACTAACCCTCTCAATGTATCAACCATAATTAATGTAGCTATCTGTTTCTGTTGTCATCCGCCAGCTAATTAAGTCCAGATGAAAGCAAAATAGTATTTGTTAAGCAAAAAATAAAAAACTTATTATTAATAAGATGTAAGATAATAGTTATGCTACAAAATAGCACCATGGTATATCACAATTTAGTTGTTAACTGGCTGGATGACTTTTAGCCCAACAGATAGTTTAATCACAAATTTATAGAAAGATACCTAGAATTACAAAAGCAAAAGACAATGTAGAAAGAGATCCATCCACTGTTGTTCATATAAGTATATGGAATAATGTGCTATATTGGTATCAATAGTAACATAAGCTAACAGAAGGAGAACGGAAGTAGAGTAAAGTATAGCAATAGTACCTCAAAATATATATATAATGAAATTATGGAATGAAATTAAAAGTAAGTGTTAAAATTTGTTTCAGATTAGATTAATGCCATCAATTACAGATTAAACATTACATCAGTTGGTAATCTGATATTACTGTAAATTGTACCATATGACACCCCTAAACACAAAGATAGCATAGGCTATCTTTGTCTTTAGGGGTTCTTTTTGTCTAATGGCCTGCATATTACTATTATGCTAACGTTTTATCATATGGTATAATTTACAGTCTTACAGTAATATATATATATATATATATGTGAGTGTATGTATTTTTTTTCTTTTTAAATGGCACTTTGACATATAAGTATTATTGTGCATCCGAATCTGGTAATCAAGTTAGCCCAACTAGGTTATCTTAATTCAGCATGGCCTATACATATTAATTTTATGAAGTATATGATAATGAATTTTCATTACCTTCAGCTAATATTATGTTTAATTCAATACTAATTTTAAACATCAATACATTTACTTACAAATATTATAATATTATTAACGTATTATATTATAATATTTGTAAGTAAATGTATTGAGTTTAAAATTAGTATTGAATTAAACATAATATTAGCTGAAGATAATGAAACATTATCACATACTAATATACTTCATAAAATTAATATGTATAGGCCATGCTGGATTAAGATAACCTAGTCGGGCTAACTTGATTACCAGATTCGGATGCACAATAATACTTATATATCAAAGCACCATTAAAAAGAAAAAAACACATACACTCACATATATATACAGGCATGTATAATGTCCAATTGGCATAATTACAATGGCATTAAAATTGCACGTAAGTATTCATTAAACTATAAGCTAAAATTTACCCTATTATGCATACTAATAATAATATATATATATATATATATATATATTATTATACACACACACACACACACACACATATATGTATATATGTGTGTGTGTGTGTGTGTGTGTGTGGGGTATTTTTTTATTTATTTATTTTTGTAATTTGTTGCAGCCTCTAGGATTCCCCTATATGCCAAATATATAAGGTTGACCACTGTTTCGTACAAATCAGTGCAGCTTCACACTAATCAAGATAGAAACAGAAATGCAAAGTGAATATATCTTAGATGTATCCGATACGTTAGTTATCTTAATTTTGCTTCTAGATAAATTTACAATTGAACAGATTAGTACACCACCTTATATATTAATTTACTTGTATGTTTAATTGCAAGGGAATTAACCTGTGTTCATTTACTTTAATTTACAGTAAAATCCGAATACAGCGAACTTACTTGAGGGGCAACAAATCATCTCGTAATCAAATTGTTCAAATCATTATCACTAAAAATTATTTCAAAAGAATCATTATTTATAAAAATAAGTTCTGTTGCTTTTCAACCAATAATTTCTGTTTTATTTTACTTAAATATCAACTTAACAATAAATAAATTAAATGATGAAATGCATGTATTACAAAAGTAAAAATATTTTGTTCAGAGAATGTCATTTTGAAACCATATTTTTATTTATAAGAAATGCCACATATTCAGAAATATACAGCAGATTATAACTTATTACTTTTCACATATTAATATATCACTTTTGTTTCAATTGTAACTTTTTTTCCACCACATTCGATGGGTACCATAAGTATTAAAAAAAAAGAATAAAGCCTAAAATGGTGGAAATTATAGTAAAAGGTGTGATAATGAATTCTTTTACCATACCTTCTAAAAACTTTAATTTTTTTTTTTTGGGGGAAAATGCTCCCATAATCATATTTACAATACAGCACACATAGCATTCATAATTTTCCAAATGAAGCACTCCTTTCCTTATAAACCAGTATATATCAGGCATAGGTAGACTGAAAATAATTTGTTGCACTGAATTTTTCATTAAAAATTAGACTTAAAAAGCACTAATAATAAAGGAAGTCAGACAGAGCTAGAAATATTTTCATTATAGAAAAATTTTCATCAAAACAGTATTCATTGTAAGACTAATATTAATTTTATGGTAAATTAATATGTCAAGCATATATGAACATAAATTAATATTGAATGATTAACTAACATGTGCACAAAAATGAATAAAACTTTCTCATCTTTATTCATTTTATTAGCATATATATATATGCATATATCACATTTATGCACATATTGAAGAAGCTAGTTTGTATTTCAAACTCTTCATTCCTCAAGTTCCTGATTAGAGTTCCTAACAACCTTGTAAAGGTGAATGTGGCAATAACTCATTTTCACCTTACTTTATTTGTGAAGTCTTTGGGGCAGAAAGGTCACTTCCCTCTATCAGTATGGAATTGTTACACATTTGAATATAATCTTAATATATATATAATATTTTGATTGGCAGGACTCTTCAGACAAATTCTTGGCATTTTTGTTAAATATGCAACATGTGATTAGTAGAGGATTTCATTAACAAATTTATTATTCTTGTTTGAACAGTCTTAAGTTTGGTTATTCTTAAATAGTCTTAAGTTAGTTGGTAGCAATACACTAATATCAAAGATATTTCTTGGCTAAATGCCTATTGCAACAACAGAGTACCTGCCCACTCACTGATGAGAAGCCAACAAGTGTTTCCTTAAAATTAGCCAAGAATAAGTAACGTTAGTCTTCTCCACAGGTGAAGCATTACTTATTTGAGGTAGTGCAATGCCATGACAACTCGTTGTGAAGGTATAGTATTCACAATATGAGATATAATTAAAATGATGCATCAAAACTACCTTTGTAGTAGAAATGATGTGTGTGCATTACCCGTGCATAAACAAATTCTTTCATACTCTTAGGCATTTAACCAAGAAATATCTTTTAGATCAAACACACACACACACCATCCTCTGGCATCCTTCATATTGTGGAGTTATACTTCATAACTAGGTTGTCACTATTGCAACAACAGGGTACCTGCCCACCCACCGATGATGAAACCGACTAGCTTCGAAACAGTCACCAGTGGGAGCCAGATATTCACGGAGTTTCTGAGAATAAGTTACAACAGTCTTCTTTACTGGGGGAAGCATGCCTATTTGAAGAATTTATGAGTGGTGTGATTATGAGGAGTAACTGTTCCTTTCTTCCTTCAACGGCATTCCTTCTTCTTCTTCCTCTCCTACTATCACTTTCCTACTATTGAAGAAGAACTCTTTATTATATACAGAAAGCACATTGCTGTATACAACTCCCTTCATGGCTACAAGCCAGGGGTTTACATAAAAGAAATCACACAACATAATAAACACAAAAAAAAAAAAAAAAAAAGCATTATGACTCCTGAAAGGCTTGAACACTGGGATGATGGATTCAAGGCAGTGGTGAATAGGTCTCCAGGAGCAGGTTCTGTCCTCTGGAGTATTGCTTTACTAAGTTTAATAGGGACAGTATGAGGATAATAGAGTATATTATCCCATACTGTATCATTTTTCAAACGGTGCTATCTGTGTGGTGGTATCCCCCGAGAATAAGTAGCATTAAGTCTTTTATTCGAGGTACTGCAATACTACGGAAACTCACTGTGAAGGTATCACAATGTGAGAGATAATTAAAACTACCTTAGTAGTATAAATGAGGTGTGTCATTACCCATACATAAACAAATTCCTTCAATGCACTAATCTGTAAAAAATATTTCTTATATCTCTCACCTCCCTTCTTTATCTAAATCTTGATTTGGTAACAGAATTGCAATGCAGATTTGGAAATGTTTCCTCCTAAAAAGAAAGTTAATATACCTGGTATGGGAAATTTGCTTTCCATAATTTGAGTAGCAATTAAATATAAACATTTTCCAATACAACAAATGAAGGGTTTTAATGACAACTTTATATTATCCGTTTTGCGGCCAACCATGCAAAAATATTCTTAAGAAATAAGTAACATATCTACAAGAATTCTGCTGTATGATTATCAGAGAACATTAAAGATAACTTTTTTTTCCCTAAATAAAAACTGCAAGTAGCATAGGGCAATAATGTTGTTTTTGGTTGGGATCTAAAATTAATGGCATATCTGTAAAACCCTTAATTAAAGTATAATTTGATACTGTGTATACTTTATTTGTTTGCAGATAGTGCTAATGCATCATTGTACAATATGAAAAGCCACTGTAAAATATCAATGAAATTAAATGTGCTAATTAGTGCCTGTTCTTCCACTACTACCCCCCCCCACCCACTTTTAAAAATCACTGCTGTGCTATACAGGGACTCACTTCCCGGCTTGGCACACCCAGAGTCCTCGCTGGATATTATCATTCTCCTATTTCTTGGTTTACTTTTGACTCACTCTCTCTCTCTCTCTCTCTCTCTCTCTCTCAATTAGGGTAACTCGGGAATTTTTTTTTTCTCATAAGCCTCAGGCTTCCTTACACCATATAGCTAATAATAATAATAATAATATTCACACAGATCACATCTTGAGTGTGTGTGTGTGTTTGTTTTGTTTTTTTCCGATAATGCTTACCTTTTGCTTTTTTCTTTGTTCGGCTTCAACATTCTTTTTGAAAATTCTTTTAGACTTTTCGTATATCTCTGTATCAGTGGACGTACTACTGGTTCGCTGTGGGATTGCCCGCATTTGAGTTCCGTGGTCGCGATTACTTCGATCAGACGTTTCTCGGTGCTGAGTGCTGATAGAACGGGTTTGAGGTTCAAGAGCTGGTTGATTAGTAATCATGCTTTCGGTAACTGCTTTATGTTCACCACGAGTCAAGGTAGTTGTCTTTCGGATAATCCGAGAAGTGTGGACGGTGCGTAATCCACTACGATTATGTGCAGTACGGTATACTTCACGTGATTCTTGGGAAGCTGAAGCCATCTGGGCTCTGGTATGATAAACCGCCTGTACGAGCGGTTCATCTGGTTCCACCTGATCGCCCGGATCCGGCATGTTGTCAACGTCGTCACCTTCACGTGCTCCTTTAACGAAAAGCCGAGCGCCCCGCACAAAAGAATACATCCCGTGGGAATGCTAATCCATATCCAATAACAGGAAAATGACTGCTGAATGGCAAAACCAGATAAAAATTCAATACAGATAGATACTAAAATTCACGTATACTGGAAACTATACTAGGCTCATCTGCCTGTTCCTTCACTCACTTTGACATCAACTGCTCACCAAAGCGAGACCACTTCTGCCACGTCCTATGTGTAGTTGCTGACATCACTGGTGTTCTTTAAATATGCACACCACCCTTGCCATTCTCGGACCGGCCAGACAGGTTTCCAGCTTAAACTGCATAGCGGCACGAATTCTTCCCTACTCAGGTGTAAAGGCGGGCAAAGATAACGAAAGCCCGTATAAGTCCCACGCAACACAAACTGCTCCTGTCGTTGCACGACGCCACTCAAACTGAGAGGTGTGAACTGATTGGCCTACCAGTATATACAGTAATCCCTTGCCAAACGCAGGAAATGCGTTCCTGCAAAGTACCGCATTTGACAAAACCGCTGTTTGGATGATTATGGTCCCATAGAAAACAAGGAATTAGGAGAAAATCCAAATATTACCATTAAAATATTTAAAAAACACGACCAATGTCGAGTATCGGGGACTCGCTTGTATTATATTTAGTACATAACAGTATCAATAATTTAAGTGAATCACAGTTCTCGACTTTTACACTATTTTCTATTAATTTTTCTATTACCTAAAACGAATTCAAATGTATGACCGATTCTAACTGTTCCTATGGCAGTTATCATATGTAACCTCACTTACTGTGGTAGGCGCTATATGGCCTAAGTAGCTCTTTAGCCAGAACTCCCATAAGAACAACCGCCTTTTAAATAGCGGCATATGGGGAGGGGGGAATACTATTCATCCAATAAAATATTCATTTTAACAGCGAGATATAGGAGAAGTATTATTCCCCCTATTTTGCTCTTGTATAAAAGCCGGGATCTGTGATTCACTTACATAAATGATACTGTTGTGTAAGTGAATTACACTTCCCGACTTTTATATAAGGACAAAAATGGGGGAATTATATTCCTCCCATATCTCTCTGTTAAAATGAATATTTTATGCTGTTGTTGTTGTTGTTTGTTTTTTTAGGAGCATTAGCAACTAAGGCCATATTGCTCCGTGAACATGCGGTGGTCATTCCTGACCTTTCCGCATCCTCCGTATTTGGTGGTGACGGGCTCGAACCCCGGTCTAATCAAGAAGCGTGTGCTACTCACTGCTGCTCCTTCCCACCTGGCTACGGAGGCGCCTCAAATATTTTATGCAGGAAGTAGTATTTCCCCCATATGCAACTGTAGAAAAGATGAGAACTAATTCACTTTCATAACGGTATCAGTTATGGATGTGAATTGCTAAATATAATACATATCAAGAATTCAGAATCTGTGACATGTCATATAAATATCCATTTATATGACAATATCCATTAATATCCATATGATATGACAATATCATATAAATATCTATTTATATGACAACAAGAAAATGATGGCAATATTGACAAAATTTGACAAAATCTGCTTTTTTATAGGCCCCCAGTAAATCCTGTATTTACTTAGCCCCCACTATATTTATTTACCTTATTTAGCTCCCCCCCAAGTAAATCCTATACACTATAACTTATTTTTTGTTATCATCCGTTAGTGCATTGCTCTTCTGTACATGCCATCAACAATAAAATAAAAATAACAAGTGGTGGAAGAGATGTGCGAACATTTGGAATAACTTTGGTGTGGCCTATTAACGGTGACCTAGTGGGCATACATGTATTTCCATGGTTATATTTCAATATGTTATTTGTTCTCGAATTTTTTTATTAGTCCCTACGTAGAGGAACTCAAACTCTGTGATGGGTTCCTCTACATATTATTTCTATTTTGTTTTATTTATTTATTTATTTATTATTATTTTTTTTTTTCTGTGTGCGTGTATCGAACATCTCCATACAACAAATCATCTGCATTGCCCACCAGAATCAGCCCTACGATCTACGTGAGGCTGGAGAAATAGCTGTTCTCTCGTTTTAGATAACTATGTATTATTGAATCTTACGTAGAGTTGCTCAGTTCAACTCCGCCGTAATGCATATTTGATTGATATTTATTACTTAAAGCGGTCCGGGCCAACCAATGGCAACCCCGCTGTCAGTTGCACATAATTTAAATAAATAAATAAATTTTCTGTTTATACTGCGGCATGACAACCAAGTCAGTAGAGTTTACAACAAATCGTCAATACAAATATTTATCGTATTTAGTAGTCATGGGCTTGAATCCCAGTCCACTCAAGGAACGCGTGCCATGCACTCTCGCTCCTGACCACTGGGCTACTCCGTCTCCTGTTTTTTATTATTATTATTATTATTATTATTATTATTAGCTATATGGTGCAAGGAAGCCTGAGGCTTATGCTGCACCAACCAAAAAAAAAAAAAAAATTCCCCAGTTACCCTAAGAGAGAGAGAGAAGTAGAAGGGAATCACCAAGAAAGAGAAAAATGATGATATTCAGCTCAGAACCTGGGTGTGCCAAGCCCATACTCACCAGATGTGAGACCCTGGAGTTTCCCCCAAGTACAGGGAGAGGAAAAACCTGCCATGACTAAAATAGATTGATATGAACAAACTGAAAATAATCAAATTACATAAAAAATAAATATACATATAATTAAATTTTAGACAAAGTCCAAACTTCGGAAAAGGCTACATCTGTTCACAGTCTGTTGGAAAGCCAGCAGCGCCAGGAGCTGCCGAGAACAGAAATGCCAACACAAGGAGCTGGAGTTGCATTGGAGATAGCAGACTCAAGCCTCCACAATTTCACAGAACTTTAGGTAATACGGCATACACCATACCGCATTACAAATTCAAGGCGTCCAGATGCAGAAGAGTCTTTCGCGTAAGAAATATTGCAGTTGCAAAGGCTTGGAAAGCCAAGAAGTTCTCCTGTTTATCAACTAGATTTGTCTCGCAGCCTTCTGCCATAAGATTGAGATTACTAACCCGAGATACCAATTCAATTCGTAGATCGCTGTACTCCTCACCGTGATAAGAACCACCGTGGTAATGCACCGTGATAAGAACTTTGTGTTGCGCTGTTTGTGTGCGCGTGTGTATGTGTGTGTGTTCAGTTGTTTCTGGTCCCTGCTACTACGAAGCAGCGTTCGCCAAGAAGTCTGTAATGGACTGAACCGCATTATATGTGACAAAAAAATACAGATTGTAAATTGTAAAATTTTGTTACAAAAATATAAAACCGCGTTTGGAAAGGAATTATTGCAAACATAAAACATGGCAGATAACTGATAATGAGCCGGCTGTGGTCCAGTGGTTAACGTGCGCTACTACAAACAGGGCCGGATCGAACAAAAGCGGGACCTTGATACAAATTCGTACAACAAAATAATTTATTGCATTTTGATATTTATTACTTTGCACAAATTGGTTTAGAAAGGATTACATGAAAATGATAAATAATTAAATTATTTTAATAAACTTAACATTTCAATCACAAAAAAATCTTTAATAAATCAAATAAGAAAAATAATAAATAATTGCTTCATATACTTATAAAATACAATTTGGTGTGCGACTTAATCGAGCAAATTCGTTGATAATATCATCATAATTTAGTTTTTTGGCTATTTCGGATTCGATAGATAAAATGGCTAAGGAGGTAAGTCGTTCTTGACTAATGCTAGATCTGAAGTAATTTTTTATTATTTTCGTTCTTGACTAATGATAGATCTGAAGTAATTTTTGATTATTTTCAATCTTGAGAAAGATCTTTCTGCAGATGCGACGGTAAGGTTAATATAATTTTCAGAACAGTAACAAAATTTGGATACAATTCAAATAAATTATTTTTCAGTAAATATTGTAATATTTGTAATATTGTGTCGACTTGTAATATTAAGTCGATTTTTTGAAAAAAACTCGACGACAAATTTTTATTTCATTAATTAAATAAATCAATGCAATCAATATCGTCTTGCAAGGTAGCATTTAAGTCTTTGCAACATTTAAGAAGATCGTTTTCAGTCAGTTTTTGAATATTATCCGAATTATATAAAAAACCATATGATGTCTCATGTTCGTGATAAATTTCGAATCTTTTCTTAAAAGAAATAATCGCACTATCGATTATGACTAGAAAATATTGAATTCTGAAATATTCTTCGCCTGATGGAATAGGCTGATCGGTTCCTTCATAACAAAATTGCTTTGTTTTTCGTCCAGTTCATTGATTCTTAAATTCAGATGTCACTTGTAATTCTTCAGCTATTTCCTTTGCATTTATTAAATAAGATTTGAATCCCGATTCACGATACTGTTCAAAAAAAATTTAAAAGGCCTTTTAAATGTGAATTTGCAGTACCGATATCTATATTTGAATTTTGAAATATCTTGCTCACAATATTTACTTCATTCAGTATGTCATACCAAATGACCAAACTTAATAAAAATTCAAATGAAGTAAGTTTATTTTCGATTGATTGGATTTCGGATTTCGTTTTCATGTCACTGGTATGTTCATAAAGGTATTTTAAAGCTAGAGAAAATTGTGCTACTTGGTATCTCACAGATTTCACACTTTCGAGGCGACATTCCCACCTCGTTGCTGACAGTGGTTTTAGAGTAAGATGTTTGACATGCTCTTTTAATATATCCCAGCGTATCACAGAACTTGCAAAAATATTATATATGTTTTGTAAAGTCCCAAAAAATGAATTTGCAAGAGAAGATAATTTTGAAATGTCTCCAAGAACTAAATTCAAATTATGACTTCAGCAGGGCATATACCTGGCTTTGGAATTCTTTTGCAGGATAAGTGCTTTGGTTAAACCAGTATTATTAACTTAAAATTTTCTCAGAAGAAAATTTAAGTCGACTTTTTGAATAATTTCGAATTCACTCGATCTCTCGAAGGTAGAAAGCGAAAAAGGGCAGAGAAAACCAAGTCGGTGGTATGTACAGCCTTTAGAGTACGATAACTATGCAAACGCTGGCAACATATAATCGTACGTCTGAGCGACTTGTAAGGAGAGATATTTTAAATATATTTGAAAGAAAATATATTTTTCCGTGTTCTTTGGAGAATTCTTGGCGGGCTTTCAGATAATGTTAATAACATGATTATTGACATTTTATTTCTTATGTATATTGAAAATATGGCCATTTTATGGCGATATCGCTAGATTTTGCGACAGTATTAAAACAAAAAAAAAAAAAAAAAATGAAACCATTTTTATTTTGCAAAATCAGTCAGCGGCGCGGGGCCTTCAGAAACGCTAGGCCTTGTGCGCTCGCACCGTTCGCACCCCCCTCGGGCCGGCTCTGACTACAAATAGGGAACCCGTGTGCTATACAAAATGCCACGACCAGCGTGACTTCCACTAATAATTCAATATATATATACAGTCGTGATGACTTCGTAAACTATTCTGGTCCCTGCCATTCAGAACATAACGCTGATTTCCAGAACATGGGTACCTTCGTTGCGGGCGTGGCCGAAGAACAGAGCGATTGGCTGATTATTGGGAATGCGTGATTTACCTCATTTTGCGAGTTTGATTGGATGCAAATTCGCTTCTGATTTTTATTTATTATTATTAGCCATATGGTGCAAGGAAGCCTGAGGCTTATGCTGCACCAGCCAAAATAATTCCCCAAGTTAGCGAGAGCGAGAGCAAGAATCAGAAGTAGAAGGCAATCATCAAGAAAGAGAAGAACGGTGATATCCAGCTCAGGACCCTGGGTGTGCCAAGCCCATATTCACAAGATGTGAGCCCCTGGGATTTTTGGATTTTAGCAGGAAATGCGAAATTATTATGCTGTTTTTAAGTTGTCGTCATGCTGCCCTCGGTTATTGTGTTATTGTTATTCTGTGTTTATGGTTTGCAAAAGGATAAATGTAAGACTAACTGAATGGTGTAGAGTGCGAATTTGACAGCGTCGGAACACAAGTGTTTTCAGTGTGGAAGTTTGATGAAATGTACCAGCAGGCATTCGAGGACTGATGAGGTGTGGGTTTTTTTTTGTTTTTTTTTTATTGCTTTGTGTTCAACTTGTTTCTTGACGATATGATTTTTTTCACAGTAATTGTATAAGTTGTTAGTATCAAGTTCTCTTTATATTAGCGAGGCACCCCCCCCCCAAAAAAAAAGCATTTCTATTAAGGTGCATGAGCAATTCTCATGCACGTCAATGCTCGTGAAATCGTCTAGTACTGTACAGGCGAGAAAAATCAGTGGTTGTATGCGGTGTTAATTTCAGTGGGAGCTTGTTGGTAGGCGCTGTGGAACTGCAGCAGCCCCAGCTTTTTTAATCTAAATATACAGTCAACGAAGTTATATGAAAGTTTGTGAAAAACAATGCAATGCAATGAACATTTTAATTAACAGGTCCCGCATATAGTATACTCTTCCTGTATTTCCAATCAAAAAAATAAATAAATAAAATAAAAAAAATAATATATATATATATATATATAAGATAAAATAAAAACAAAAAAAAAAAAACACACACAATTGCTTTGTTTATTACAAGTATTAAACAGAGCCCAGGCCCAACATAATCTAGGGTCTTTGGTTAAATTAAAGTTTCTGTTTATACTCCGGCACGACAACCGAGTCAGTAGACTGGTATCAATAAATCGTCAATACAAATATTTATCGTATTTAGTAGTCACGGGCTTGAACCCCGGTCCACTCAAGGAAAGCCTGCTGTGCACTTTCGCTCCTGACCACTGGGCTACGTCAGGTCTTCATAGGAAAACAACTATTTCCAATAATCATTTCAAAAATAAATGAATAAAAACATGAAATCGTTTTCAACTTTGAAGTTTAACCGTAGGCAAAACTTCAAATTTGATCGTTGATCGTGAAGGGTATGCCTACATGTCTTATAACCAAGGCAATATAATGTAACTTTAAGAAGCAGCACCCACATGCATTAGAGTCACGAGCCGCCATTGGTT
Source organism: Mastigoproctus giganteus (assembly GCF_048544385.1). Taxonomy (NCBI): domain Eukaryota; kingdom Metazoa; phylum Arthropoda; class Arachnida; order Uropygi; family Thelyphonidae; genus Mastigoproctus; species Mastigoproctus giganteus. Next base: position 219,722,526 of record NC_143583.1, read on the forward strand.
AATTTTTATTAGTTGTTTAAAAAAATTGCCGTTTCTTTTTCTTCATTTTAGCTCCTACATATTGTTATGTCATGTGACATCCCCAGTAACATGCAGCCAAGGAGGAGAGAGGGAAAGCAATCAGTGGGAGGTTCCCTCATGGCCTATCACTACCTTCTTCCTGTCTTTCTCGCCGAAGTTCCACGTTTTGGAAATTAACCAAACATAAATAAAAATTTATTTACAGTACCGTACTTAAGACTATTTTTTTTTCTTCGCAACAATACTATATCTCTCCCATTTCAGTGTTGTCCCACCTGGAAGCCTGTACAGCGGCGTCGGAACGCCTTGGCATTGGGGCAGGTGCCAAAGGCGCTGGTGTCAGAGGGGCGCCACTGACAGACCATATCAGTTCCTTGTCAAGCTATTTCGACACCAGAGGCTAGCTGACGAAATGGCGCCCCTAGATGTCGCATCAGGATGAGAGCAGAGGGCGAGGTGAAAATTAATTTTTCCCAAATGCCGTGTTTTCAGGGGGCTATTCAAGCCTGCATGCATCCTTAAATCTGAGTACATACTGCATACGTCTATTTACCATCCAGAACGCAACTTTTTAATGTACCAATCAGGTGATCGGTACATGCCCGATTGCACAGCAGTTCGCAATTCAAGCAATGTGTACGTTCTGAGATACTGAATAAGTTTGAAGTTATAAATAATGTGTATATACGGTTTTGTGCTTGCTATATAAACAGATGATTGTGAATATTGTGATTTTTAATTTAGGTGATACAGAAGCCTTTAGTAAATATATGCTGGTCTGTAATCAAATCAAAAAGGAGGTTAGGCAGGCAAAGGCAGATTAAGAGAAATCTTTGGCAAAAGATGCAAAGAGTAACTTATGTAAATTTTAGAAGGAAGGGGATGAATCAGATTGGTCCACTTCATGTCGATGGTTCAACTGTTGATGATCCTGCTCAGGTATCTAAAAAACTGAATCAGTATTTTGCATCTACATTTACACACAAGGAGTTATTCTTGGAGTGAAATGCCAGAGGTGTATTAAACCCTGGCAATGAGCTAAATGATTTCACAATAACTGAGAGCAAAATGGAGCAGAAATTGTTGAAGATAAACATAAAAAAGGCACTCGAGGTGGAACGGATCTATCCAGTTATATTGAAGGAGGCAGCAAAGGAAGTAAGCAAACAACCCTTGGCAAAAATTATGACAGCTTCCTTGGACTCAGGGTAGGTATCCATGGACTGGAGAAGTGCAAATATGACCCCAATTCACAAAGGGAGATCAAAGGGTAACACAAATAATTACAGACCTATTAGATTAACTTCTGTTCCAGGGAAATTAATGGAGACACTGGTTAAAGAACTATAGGATCATCTAGACAAGACTTCAGTTATAATTCAGACACAGCATGGGTTTGTTAAGGGGAAGTCTTGTCTGACTAATTTGATTGGATGCAAAAAATTATTTTCATACCATATACTTGGATCTTAGGAAAGCTTTTGATACTGTTGCGCATGGAAGACTACTGTGCAAATTGGAGCAGTGTGGCATTAAGGGCAAGTTGCTAGAATGGATAAAGCGATAGTTGAGTAGGAGAAGATAGAGTGGTAATCAATGGACAATGCTCTTCGTGGATTAATGTTATTAGTGGCGTCCCCCAGAGTTCAGTGTTGGTTCCACTGTTGTTTCCTGCATTTATTAATGATATTAATGAAGGCATATCAGGCTTAATGTCTAAGTTTGCAGACGATATGAAGGTTGGTTGTGTTGTTAATGACACTAACGACAGTACGCTACTACAACAGGATCTAGAAAAGTTGAGTAGATGGGCTAAGAGATTTCAACTGAAGTCTAACATTGACAAATGTAAAGTACTGCATATGAGTAACAGTAACTCCAAAGTAACGTATCGAGTGCGTGGTACTATACTCCGGGTAGCAGAGAATGAAAAGGACCTGAGGGTAATTGTGTAGTGACATATGAAGTTTTATGAGCAGTGCACGGTCTGGTGTCTTGTGAATGATATACAGGAATTTTTCTAGCAGGGATAAGGTGGTGGTTATCCCTTTGTATAATTATATACGGGGATAATCAACTCCTGATCCCTGTATACAGTACTGAAGGTGGTCAGGCCACACCTTGAGTATTGTATGCAGGTCTGGAGGCCTCATTTTTGGAAGGATGTAGAATTTCTGGAACGAGAACGGAGAAGGGTAACAAGATTAGTGAATGTAACAAAGAGTTGCTCTTACGAAGAAAAAATTAAGTTATGCAAAATTACAGGGTCTGGAGACTAGGCACCTGCGAGGTGATCTTATTGAAGGCCTGGAATGGTCTGAGCAAGCTCAAGGCTGGTAGGATTCCTCCTCTTGCCCAGATTAATCGCCTGAGGGGACATAAATTCAAATTGAGGAAAGGCAGTTGTAGAACAGATGTGCGGAAGTTTGGCTTTAGCCAGCGGGTGGTTCATTGCTGGAACAAACTTCCATCTGTCGTTGTAGAAGTTGACAGCTTAAATAAATCCAAGGCAGAACTAGACAAACTTTGGATGCGCGAAATGGGAAGGGATTTTTTTTTGGCTGATTCTGTATAAGCTTGCTTTCTTGCATCATATGCCTCTACTAATGCTAAACAAAACAACAAAAGACCAATTAATTTTAGTCATGCCACCAAAGAAAAGAAGCGCATACCGCGTAGAAAGACCGCATAAAGAGGAAATTTAAAAAAAAAAAAAAAATTCCACTTAAATTTCTAAATTTGAACTTTATTATTATGATTATTATTATAATTATTATTATTTTCTTTTACTGTACGAGAAGTAGGTGACACTCGGATATTCAATTCTGTGACCATATAAACAGAAAGCGAGGAAATTTACGGCAAAGTGTCGTTATTCACTTCAGCGAACAACAGATCACCCTTTGTTGGGGTACATGAAAACCACTCTCTCATAAAACTCTAACAGGGTGCTTACCGTAGAAGATTTACCAGAGTCCGGATGTGGAATACCCTTGATCTGGCTATGGATACATAGAAAGTAATTGACCAGCTCGACTTCTCGGTATGTATTAGTAGTAGTAGAGGCATGTGATGCAAGAAAGGAAGCTTATGTAGCATCAGCCAAAAGAAAACCCATTTCACACATCCATTCCCTCTAAAAGTTTGTCGAGTTACTCCTTGAATTTATTTAAGCTATCAATTTCTACAGCGACAACAGATGGAAGTCTGTTCCAGCAATCAACTACCCGCTGACTAAGACAAATTTCCGTACATTTATTCTATAACTGTCTTTCCTCAATTTGAATTTATGCTCCCTCAGGCTCGTAATCTGAACAAGAGGAAGATCTTAATCCCATCAGAATTAAGCCTGCTAACCCATTCAAGGCTTTATACGCCTCAATCAGATCACCTCGCAAGTGTCTAGTCTCCAGAAGCTGCAATTTGCAGAACTTGTGCCTTTCTTTGTAAGAGAGAGAAGCTCTGCGTTCCTCTCACCGATCTTGTTGCCCTTCTCTGTGCTTGCCCCAACAACTCTACAGCCTTCATAAAATGAAGTCTCCAGACCTGTACGCAGTACTCAAGGTGTGGCCTGACCATTGCCATAAAGAAGGGGATAATCGCCTCCTTATCCCTGCTCGCAAAATTCTTGTATATCATTGACAAGATCTTATGACCTACTCTGGCAGCCTGTCTGCTCTGTTCAGAAAACTTCATAATTGACTGAACATTTACTCCCAGGTCTTTTTCATTTTCTACCACCCTAAGTCTGACGTAGCCCAGTGGTCAGGAGCGAGAGTGCATAGCACGCGTTCCTTGAGTGGACCGGGGTTCAAGCCCGTGACTACTAAATACGATAAATATTTGTATTGACGATTTATTGTAAACTCTACTGACTTGGTTGTCGTGCCGGAGTATAAACAGAAAATTTATTTTTTAAATTTATTTTAAGTGTCATACTACATAGTTGGTACATTTCTCAATGATATTGATGAAGGTATATCAGGCTCAATGTTAAACTTCAGTTACCACATCTCAGCACGTTTGCCCAAATTTTCTAGATCCTGTTGCGGTAGCACACTGCCATCACTGTCATTAACAACTCTGCTAACCTTTGTATTATCTGCATACTTGGACATTAAGCCTGATATACCTTCATCAATATCATTGATAAATATACAAAACAACAGTGGGCCCAATACCGAACCCTGGGGGACTCCACTAATAATATTATTCCACAAACAGCAGCGTCCATTGGTTATCACTCTCTTTCGTCTCCCACTCAACCATCCTTTTATCCATTGTAGCAACTTGTCCTTAATATCATACTGCTCCAATTTGTATAGTAGTCTTCCATGTGCAACAGTATCAAAAGCTTTCTTGAAATCCAAGTGTATCACATCAAAATTATTTTGTGCATCCAGCCCCTTTGTGACCACATCATAGTACCCAATCAAATGTGGGACAGGAAGTTGGATAGGTTTTACAGGTACCACTAAGTTGCCGTGTAATCTTTTAGGCCAAAAGAGATTACCACTGTGCTTAGCAATAGCACTGTTGCCTAAATTTCTTGAAGGCAAAAGGGGCGAACAATGCGTACACAGTTAAGTCTCCCATAATCCCTTAATCACGTAATCTTATATGGAAAATTTTCTTTGTTCTACAAACACTATTTTAAATGTAATTGCGAAGGGAAATTCAATAAATTTTGCTACACAGAAAATTCTGCTATAAAGAAGTTCGTTAAACACAGGTCAGACTGTACTTATTATTTATTTTGATAATTTTATTTACGCGCCTTTTTACGATGTTTTTACTAATTATCGTAAAAAGGCGCGTAGCCACGAATTTGCCAAGAGCGCCAAAAACCTAGCTATGCCTCTGATAGTTTATATCGAGTTTGTCACTAAGCTTTAATGTTGTTCTTCTTTTCTGCTCTGTGTGAGGTTTATTAACTTTAGGAGCCATAGTGAGGGGCTTTTAATTCAAAATACAGTGAAACTTCCCTTTAACGGACAGCCATGGGGAACGAAAATGTGTCCGTTAGAGAGAAGTGTCCGCTAACAAAAAGTCTGAGGGAGAAAAAAAAAAAGAAAGAAAGAAAAATCGTTAAACGTTTAATGTAAAATTAAATTAAAATATATACAGATTTTGAACAATATTTTTGTAAATAATATACAATTACATACACAAGAGATAAAGAAAAATCGAATCGTTAAATGTTTAATGTATAATTAAATTAAATTATATACAGATTTTGCACAATATTTTTGTAAATAATATACATACAATTGTGCTATGCATATTATGACTTTATCTTAAGAAAAATACATACAGTAATCACTTATTTTCTTCTGCACCTTCTTCCGGCTGATAATTTTGTTTTCAACATTTGTTTGGAGTGAAAAAACCATCGAAAGTCCTTCAGTAAGATACTTCAGCGGCGAAAAACATTTTTAAACGCTTGATTTGTATGAGCGCTTCTTCTATTTTCATCGGTGGTTCTTCGTTAATATATTCTTCGACAGAATGACCTCCTTCCATTTCTTCATCCTCATGAGGAACTGCTTGAAAATTATCGATGATAATGTCGTTGATATCTAGAGCACCAGAAGTAGTGAGGTTTGAGTCTATATCTTTGTAGCCAGAGTCACTTGTAGCGGAAGTATCGTACATTATCAATAGATGTTGAAGTTCTTGTTCTTCTTGGTGCTCCACATTGCTGTTCACAACTTCAATTTTTGCGTTTGAGAAGCCAGACTTTACAAAACAGTTCACGACAGTTTGTTTTCTAATTGCGTTTACTGAAGAGGAAATCCACTGAATCGCATCTAGGATGCTGATTTTCTTTGCAAGATCACTCGCACATGTTACATCGTTCATGTTTGCAATGAGATGTCTTAAAACACGTTTTCTGTAGTGAAGTTTAAAATTTTTTATTATCCCTTGATCCAAAGGCTGACACTCTGCAGATGTGTTTGGTGGCAGAAAAATGATTTGAATGTTGGACAATTCAATGTGCGGGTGAGATGCAGCATTATCCATGAAAAGAATAATTTTTCTGTTTTGACGAATCATGTTTTGGTTAAAGTGACTTATCCATTCGCTCATGATATCTCGTGTCATCCACGCTTTTTTATTAGACTTCCAGTCAACATCCAAAAGATTCAACTTTATGCCCTTGAAACAACGAGGATTTTGTGGGTTTCCTATAATAAGAGGTTGTTCAAAGTCTCCCAGCATATTTGTACACAATAGTACAGTCAAGCGTTCTTTAGAAATTTTTCCGCCCTGGCACTTTTCGTTTTTTAGACTCATTGTTTTTTCAGGAAGAGCTTTAAAAAAACAACCCTGTTTCGTCACAGTTGTAAATATCCTTAGCTTCAAAATCACGACATAAATCTTCCAATTTGACGGTCCACTCTGTTACAACCCCAGTATCAACAGATCCACCTTCACCACTTACGGTTTTCCAAGAAATTTTATGCCGAGTTTTGAACTTGTCTAGCCATCCCACAGAAGCTTTGAACTCATTTACTCCCATAGATTTCGCAACCTCCAAAGCCTTTTCCCTAATAACAGGCCCATTAATGGGAATTTTTTTAGCACGTGCGCGACAAATTTGAAGTCCAACAGTTTTCGGGAATGATTTTTGAACCTGATCATTTACGTGTTGCCAAAATTGTTTGAGCAGTCATTTTTTTTCTTTAGGATGTCGCTTACCTGCGTCTTCCCGATTTTGAATTTTACAGCGAGATTGCGGACACTATTTTTTTGTCGATCATACGCATTAATGAGTTCGACTGTCTTTAAAGTTAAATGTTTACGAGAAGACATTGTGCACTTCACACGAAAATTGAAACTGAAAAGACGACCATATTCTCCCCCTCCCTGCACACACCGAATTCATCCGAAGAATCGGAAATAGAAAATAAACACACGATTGAGGCAATACGTGGAAGAAACGTTCCTAGAAAAAGAGCCGTGAGCTCGCCCGCTATGGGGAGATCAAATGCCGTTATGGGGAGATCAAATTAAGTGCTAATCTAAACGAAACAGTGCAGATTGCCTGTCCGCGTCCGTTACAGAGAATGTCCGCTAGACAGAAGCTGCAAACACGTTAAAACCAATGGAGGTGAGTTGGGGAATTTGAAAATGTCCGTTAACGAGAGGTGTCCGTTAGGAGAAGTTTCACTATATTTGTAAAACAGCTGTATAATCCGTGATATCAGTACAGAATTCACTTTCAAATTGGCGAACGTAAACAAATACCAGTAATCACGTGACCTGCCGTTTTCTTTTTTTCGGAACTGCAAGACATCTGCTCTGTATATATACATCCGATCTCAAAATGCCGTAATTTGAGGTGCCGTTATTTCGACAGTCTACTGTTTTTTTAAATTAAAAACCCCTCACTATGGCTCCTAAAGTTAATAAACCTCATACAGAGAAGAAAAGAACAACATTAAAGCTTAGTGACAAACTTGATATAAACTATTACATTAGGATCACCCGGAATGTTAATTCATATACCCATGTGTATTGTGTCTAAATTGCGTGTATTCTCTGCTCGTTTTGCCGGATAAAAAATCCCAGAGACCCACTAACTCAAACACAGAGTTAAAAAAAAAAGTCCATAAAAGTTCCTCGCGTCATCGACGGGATTCAAATCCGAGTCTTTTCCACCTGGTGTGGGGATGGCGGTGGCGAAACCACTATGCTACCACGCAGACTAAACTTGATATAATAAAGAAAATAGAACGGGGCGTAAGCAGAAGTGTAATAATGATAGAATGTAACATTCTATCATTAATACACTTCGTCTATATGTTTATGTTTTTTTTTATGTGCAGTTAATAAAATTGCGTTCTTAATCTCTCTATTTCTTATTTGGCCTCATTATTTCTGCATTAAATACATTAAAAATAAAACTTTCTAGATAACGGAAAAATCGAAATAATGGCACCTTGAATCCCCGAAGGTGCCATTATTTCGAAAGTCTACTGTATTCTGCTTGTAAAAAAAAAATAAGTTATTTTGTAAAGTTAAAACTTTACAAAATAAAAGTAAAACTACATTTCTTTCATATCTAGTAGATATTCAACTGCTAGTAGTAAACTACACAGCTAGTAATTAAATAATGTATTGCTGTTATAATTAACAATGTACTGTATACCACTGAAAGGTGCAATCTCTGATTTAAGCTGATATATCATGAGATAAGCGAACCACTATGGTTGTACACGTGGGCATCCCAAATCTGTTTCGTTTGAAGTTCTGTCTGCTCTCGTTACAAATGACATCGTCCGATGAGTGTATCTGTTCTAGAAATCAGGAAGTGTGCTTCGCCACTCTTTTTTGTTATCTCATAGCATCGTCCCTGACTCAACCGGTTGTAGTGGTAGCAACACCCTCCCCTCCTCGGCCACACATAACGTTCGTCTCCCATATTAGGTTTATTTAGATAACGTACAAAAGGCATTTGCGCAGGAAACAGGTGATCTCTCCAAATGCCTGAATTGCTTTCATTATGTTCGAATATAGTATTCGTATACAATTTTTACAGCTCTAGATTCGCCACTTTTTTCTTAGTCATTATTATTTTTTTTATTATTATTATTATTAGCCATATGGTGCAAGGAAGCCTGAGGCTTATACTGCACCAGCGAAAAAAAAATTCCCAAGTTACCCTGAGAGAGAGAAAAGTAGAAAGGAATCACCAAGAAAGAGAAGAATGATGATATCCAGCTCAGGACCCTGGGTGTGCCAAGCCCATACTCACCAGATGTGAGTCCCCAGGGGTAACATAGAACTGTTTCTTTGCAGATTAAGCAAAGAAAATAAATTGATTGTAGTGTTTTCAGATCCCATATCAGGAATAGTGCAGTTATGGTATTTTAGAAATAAATTCTTTGAAATGCCACCTTGCAAATATTAAAATATAAATTTTGAATTTTGAATCAAAATAATGTGGACTTTTTTACTACTACATGATGATTAAAGCTAAATAATTCTCCGAAATGCCCTTTCATTTATCTACTTTAGCCCAATTTCTTTTTAGAAAAACCTGGGACCGCAAGTGAGCTGGAGAAGTTTACATGGCATAAGCACTGCGAAAGCAAAAATAAGAGTAGGAGTGTGTTGTAGGCCAAATGACTCGAATGAGTACAATGAACAATTGTACAGAGAAATAGAGTGCGCTAGTAAATCGGAATGTCTTATAATGGGGGATTTTAACTTCCCAGATATTGACTGGAGCTTGTGGGTTGGGCACTCACACACTAGTCAGACTTTTGTGGATTTATTGGATGATTGTTTTCTGCAGCAGCAGGTTCGAGAGGCAATCAGAGAAAGTAATACTCTTGATCTGGTTATCAGCAGTGATCATTCATGTATTAGGAATTTGCAGATAAAAGAACCACTAGGTGGCAGTGATCACAGTGTACTGACGTGGGATTTACTTAAAAAGATTTAATTACCATCAGGGGTAAAGGAAAAGGTTTTTGCTTCCGTAAAGGCGAGTACAGTGGTCTCCGACAGTTTTTAAATTCTGTACAGCGGGATCAACTGACATTGTTACCAACAGTAAATTCTAAGTGGGAAGCATTCAAGGAATTAATCGTGGATGCTACTAAAAGTTTCATACCTATTAAGAAATATTGTTCAAGGTTTAGGCCTAAATGGTAGTCAAATGAACTAATGAGACTCGTAACAGAGAAGAAAAATGCATGGGATGCATATAAATTATCAAGCGACTCAGAAGCCTATGGCAGATATAAGTTAATCTGTAATCAGGTCACAAAGGAGGTTCGGCAGGCGAAGGCAGATTACGAGAAATCCTTGGCAAAAGATACTAAGAAAACAGCAAGGATTTCTTTACTTATATAAACTCTAAAAGGAAGGGGATGAATCTGATTGGTCCACTTGACATCGATGGTTCGACTGTTGATGATCCTGCTCAGATAGCAAACAAACTGAATGAGTATTTTGCATCTACATTCACACGTGAGGAATTATTAAGGTTTGAAAATGGCAGAAGGTTATCAAATTGTAGCAGGATACTTAATGATTTTGTAATAACTGAGAGCAAAGTGGAAGAGAAACTTTTGAAGTTAAACGTAAGAAAGGCACCTGGGGTGGATGGGATCTATCCAGTTATATTAAAGAAGGCGGCAAAGCAACTAAGCAAACCCTTAGCCATAATTATGATAGCATCCTTGGACTCAGGAGAGGTTCCCATGGACTGGAGATGTGCAAATGTATCCCCAATTTACAAAGGGGGATCGAAGAGTGACACGAGTAATTACAGACCAGTTAGTTTAACTTCTGTTCCGGGTAAAATAATGGAGTCGCTGGTTAAAGATGCATTGCAGGATCATCTAGACAAGACTGCAGCAATAATTCAGACACAGCATGGGTTTGTTAAGGGAAAGTCTTGTCTGACAAATTTGATAGGATATTATGATGTGGTTACAAAGGAACTGGATGCAAAAAATAATTTTGATATTATTATTATTATTATTATTATTATTATTATTAGCCATATGGTGCAAGAAAGCCTGAGGCTTATGCTGCACCAGCCAAAAAAAAAAAAAATTTCCGAGTTACCCTGGGGGAGAGAGAGAGAGAGAGAGAGAGAGAGAGAGAGAGAGAGAGAGAGAGAGAGAGAGAATCATCAAGAAAGAGAAGAATGATGATATCCAGCTCAGGACCCTGGGTGTGCCAAGCCCATACTCACCAGATGTGAGCCCCTGGGGCTATCATATATTTGGATTTCAGGAAAGCTTTTGACACTGTTGCGCATGGAAGACTATTGTGCAAATTGGAGCAGAATGGTATTAAGGGTAAGTTGCTACAATGGATAAAAGGATGGTTAGTGCGAGAAGACAGAGGGTGGTAATCAATGGGTGCTGCTCTTCTTGGACTAATGTTATTAGTGGAGTCCCACAGGGTTCGGTGTTGGGTCCACTGTTGTTTTGTATATTTATCAATGATATTGATGAAGGTATATCAGGCTTAGTGTCGAAGTGTGCAGATGATACAAAGGTTGGCAGGGTTGTTAATGACAGTAATGGCAGTGTGCTACTGCAACAGGATCTAGATAATTTGGGCAGATGGGCTAAGAAGTGGCAACTGAAGTTTAACCTTGACAAATGCAAAGTACTGCATATGGGTAGAAGTAACCCCAGAGAAACGTACCAACTGTGTGGTACTACACTTAAGGTGGTAGAAAATGAAAAAGACCTGGGAGTAATTGTGCAGGCAGATATGAAGTTTTCTAACCAATGCAGACAGGCTGCCAGGGCAGGTCATAGGGTTTTGTCAATGATATATAGGAATTTTGCTAGCAGGGAAAAGGAGGTGATTATCCCTCTGTACAAGGCAATGGGCAGGCCACGCCTTGAGTACTGCGTACAGGTCTGGAGACCTCATTTTAGGAAGGATGTAGATTTACTTGAGTGTGTACAGAGAAGGGCAACAAGATTGGTGAGGGGAATGAAGGGATCCTCTTATCAAGAGAGGCTTAAGTTCTGCAAATTGCAGTGGCTGGAGACTAGGCACCTGCGCGGTGATCTGATTGAGGTGTATAAGGCCTTGAATGGGTTCAGCACGCTGAATTCTGATGGGATCCTTCCACTTGTTCAGATTACGAACCTAAGGGGGCATAAATTCAAATTAAGAAAGGACAGATGTAGAATAGATGTGCGGAAATTTGCCTTTAGCCAGCGGGTGGTTAATTGCTGGATCAAACTTCCACCTGTCGTTGTGGAAGTTGATAGGTTGAATAAATTTAAGGAGGAACTGGACAGGCATTTGGAGGGAATGGTGTGATTTTTTTTTTTTTTGGCTGATGCTGCATAAGCTCATACATTTGCTTTCTTGCATCACATGCCACTCCTACTACTACTATAACTTTAGGAATAATACTGTATTTCTTGTAATGAAGTAGATTTTAAACCTTGTGTGAGGAACACCGTACTTGCATGCATGTTGACCATATGACTTAAAATCAAAAAAAAAAAAAAAAAAAAGACTGCACATTTAGAATGTTTTATATTTTGCTGGTTGTTTTACCTTGTTGTGGGATTTTTATTGCAACTTATTCAAAAAGGCAATTTGCAATGTTGGAGGAGAGAAATCTCAAACTCAGCCAAAAATTTTTCAAACGTATAGTTTTCTCCATGATTGTATTTAGCTGTGTACTTCTCGTAGTGTTCTCTGTTAATGTCCATTAGCAAAGTAGTTCCAATTTTTAGGAGCATTCACATATGCAGTATACAGAAGGTGAACAAAATGGAAACAGATGATATGAAAATAATAGTTTTTGTAATGACTGTATGATGTATTTATGAACATGCGGTGATGCTCTTTTTTTTTTTTTTTTTTTTTGGTTCTTGCATGTACGAGGGGTTTCCGAAAAGTAAGGGTAACACATTTTTTCTCTCGATGATGTTTAATAATACGAATTTGAAATTACACACCAAGAAATAAGTGAACATGCACTCATCATCATTAGCCATTTTCAATCCACTGCAGGATGAAGGCCTCTCCAGCAACTTTCCAGTTCCTTCTGTTTTGAGCACTGGCCATCCATTTACTACCCAAAAACTCATGAATTTCATCTATCCATCTCTGCCTTTGTCTTCCAGGTTTTCTTCTAGCTCCTCTTGGGTAACATTCTGTTATTTTCTTAGTCCATCTGTCATCATGTCTTCGAGCTATGTGTCCAACATGCACTACTTCTCCACAAAGTCTCCAGTTTTATTGATGCACTTGTCCCAACGATGGATCAGTTTATGAATATCAGTATTGAAGAAGTACGTGCCCGCACGAAGTAATCAACATCGCACCACCTGATGAACTGCTTTCCTGAAAGGTGTTTTTTCAGATGGCCTTACAGGAAGTCTGAAGGCACTAAGTCTGGCTGTAGGGAAGATGTGACAGAGTTTCCCAACGATTACGGCGCTACCACTCACGAGTGGTGTGGGCAATGTGTGGAGTCGCGTTGTCGTGCAAACATATCACGCCGCTTGTCGGGAGTCCTGGTCGTTTGCGTCGAATGTTGGCTTTCAGTTTTTCCAACGTTGCATAGTAAAGCTGTGCATTGATTGTTTCCCCCCTCTTCCGCAAGAAATCCACCAACAGAACGCCTTGACGATCCCAGGACACTGTGGCCATGATATCGATCTTCAATGTCAACAAGGCCCACTTTAAATTCATTGCACCAAAAACACACCTGCTTCTTTGTCATCACCCTTCCACCATACACAGCAACCAGTTCACGGTGAATGTCAGTTGGTGAAGACCCTTTTGCTTGCAAAAAGCGAATAACTTCCCGAACCACACTCGCACAGTAGCCGCCATTTTGCAACTGGAATCCGCTGTGAGGCGACAGTACCGTAACACTACACTGGCGGTCTTTTAGAACGTTATTAACGGGTCTATCTGTCCATAGCGTTTCATCTCATTCCCTTTCACCATTATTAATAAAAAAAATTCGGAAACCCCTCGTAGTGCTCTGAAGGAAAGATGATAAAAGCTGACGTTTATTTAGCTGTGATATAAAAAAAAGACATGAATAAAATAATCGACCTATCTGAATTCCAAAGATGTAAAATTGTTGGTGCACGTTTAGCGGGGCAGCATCAGTGACTAAAACAGCTGATTTGTTTAATACATCCAGAGCAACTGTGTCGAAAGTAATGTCTGCATTCAAATTATGGAAAAACAAAATCTGATTGGACGAACTGTGGAAGAAAATGGAAGCTGACTGAAAGAGACCGAAGGACACTGAAAAGAATTGTAGCCCGAAAACATTAAACTACTGCCTCAAAAATAACTGCAGAACTTAATGTGAGTCCGAGCAATCCAGTTTCTAGCAAAACAGTTCAGTGAGAATTTCATAAAGCTGAAATTTATAGCAGAGCCGCTAATGCCAAGCCACTCGTTAGTGATAGTAATGTTAAAAATAGAATGCAGTGGTGTAAGGAGCACAAAAACTGGACTCTTGATGATTGGAATCGCGTTATATTTTCCGACGAATCATCGTTCACTCTTTTTCCGACATCAGGGAGAGTTTACGTTCATCAAATGCCATCGTTCTGACTGCTTTGTACCAACGGTCTACATCGAGGAGTATCAACAATGGTTTAGGCAGATCTTGGTATTCCGGTAGCCTTATCTCATCCTGAAAGGGCGATTTACTGTCGCTGATTACCTTGATATTCTGAGTGGGCAGGTTCATCCCAAGGTGCAAACATTGTTTCCCACACATACAATGTTTCAAGATGATAATGCTCCAACACAGACAACCATATATGTCCAATCTTGGTTTGAGGAGCATAAACTGAGACCAAGCAACTCCCGTCGCCTGCACAATGACATGCTTAAACGTTATTGAGCCACTAAGGGCATATTTGGAGTGAAGAGTGAGAAGCAGATTTCCTCCAACTTCATCACTCAAGGAGCTTGAAACGTTCCTCTATGAAGAAATGTACAATATTCCTCTTAAGACAGTTCAAGATTTATTTGAATCTATTCCACGTAAAATAAGAGCTGTTTTAAAAGCAAAGATTGGTCCAACACTATATTAGTGCATACCTTTAATCAGTGGTGTATTCGGGCAGGAACGACGTTCCGTTACTTTTTTCTAAATGTCATAACAGAAAATCATTAAATTTATACACCTAATATTATGAAACAATGACACATGATCAAAGGGGAGGGAGAAATAATATATGTTTTACCCATTGCTACTAAAAATATATATTAATAGCAATCTTTAAAATTTATTTGAAAACAAAAATATAAATTTCTCAATGAAAGTTGAACGTTTCTTACCAAAGTACAATGTGTTAGATAAAAAGATCCAACGAATGAGATATACTGTGATGCGTGCGAACGCTGCATTTGTTTTCTGTTCGTTGCATCATTCTCGACACACCCTTGAAACTGTGGTGCGTGAAAAGTTCAGAACTGCCGTTTCAGAAATGCTTTGTCCAGCACGTTTTGCACCTCCTACCATGCCACGTTAGAAGTCCGTTAGATCACCTTTTCACCATTCTTGCTACGGTTTGTACGCTTAACTGATACTAGAAAGGTTTTCTGCTGCATTTTTAACTTTCTGCGTTGGTTCCTCCTCGTGCGGTCACGCGTTTTGAAGCTCCGCGTTAAGTGCTAAAAATATAGTGTTCGTAACGGTGAACCATGATGAATCAAATACCAGAAGACTTCGTTTAGTATCAGCGATCCAATAATGGAACTATCGTTCAACTCTCTATTACAGGTCAAATTTTATTGTCATTTTTCTGTTGCATATATTGCAGACATCACAATAGGGTTATCATAACCACAGTAAGCCATTCCCCGAGTAAGGCTAAACTGTGTAATGTATGTTGAAACCTGACGTGGTCAAGGTTGCCACACAATAGCGCCGATTTAATCCCTCAATCATTGAGTGGGGTAAATTCCCTAGTGACCTCCTCCCTAACATCTTACAGCCTGCAATTTGCAAATAAATCCATTGAGCGTCGCCATAGAAATTCGTCTTAAAGTAACTACTATTCTTAGCTTAAATTTGAAAGTCAGTTGAAAGCAGGATATTTTACGTTCACTATACTGTAGAAAAATTTGTGGAATTTAAACATGCCAAGTCATACTCAGAAGAATACCATGTGTGCCGCAAAAAGCACATGTAGCCAGTACCAAAAGCTTGCGACGATAACCGTGAAATGTGTCAGCTGCTCACTTAGCTTAGGAGCTTGTTGTGTTTACAAGCTTACAAAATTGTCAATAGCTAAGCGAAAATCCTATTTGTGTCAAGCTTGCAAAACACCTGTACATAAGAAAGTACTAGCAAATAAAAGACGAAATCGAAAGGAAAGGATACCCAACATACTACGCGGGTAGCACAGTGGTATCGTCACCGTCCTCTCTACACCGGGTGGAAAATGCCTGGGTTCCAATCCCGTCGATGACGCGAGGAACTTTAGTGGGCTTTTTTCACTCCGTGGCTGAGTTAGTTGGTCTCAGGCGTAGATATCAAGGTTTTTCTCCCCAGTAACTGGGGTTTTTTCGTCCAGCAAAACAGGCAAATCAACCATAGAACATACGCAATTTACAGACACAAATACGGGTTAATGTATTTAATTACGGGCAACCGTAAAATAATAATAATAATAATAATAATAATAATAATAATAAATAATAATACCCAACATAATAACTCCGTTAATATAGATAAAGCTAAGCCGCTGTCAATAACCAACGATGGGAACAGTGATGTCAGTCCTGCTGTCGTGTTCATCACAGAGAACTCTGTAGCTGTGAATGAAAACGAAACCATCAGTGAGATTCTATGCATAATTGGTCAGAAAACAGACGGTCTGATACTGGAGAAAACACCCAGGGTGTTTTCTCCAGTATCAGACCGTCTGCTAACGACAAAATAGCTGGCGAACACGGTGCACCTGCCATTTCCACACTAAACTCTGCAATGAATTTTAATACTGGGATACAATCTCCCGTAAATAAGAGATATGTTGCTAATGCTAATAACAATCTTACAACCCACATGAAGCAGTTGTCTCCAGAACGCAACTCCACAGAAATCGATGTAGAGGACGGCATATTAGTGATAGTATTGTATATTCCAGCCATCATAATGAAAACCTGGCTGACGCTGGTCCTAACAGTGAAAAGAGTATTGTAAACTTAAATGAATTTCAATATTCAATATGCCAGTTCCAAATAAACAACAGTGCGAGTCTAGATGTTCCAAGTGAAACACCCAACTCGGTTGTGGAAGCTTGCCTAGGAACCATCAAAAAATCTGATCATCGACAAGCAGATGACAAAAAACTAGATTTAATTGTTAATGAAATAAGGCATCTACAACCACGAAATCAAGTCGGAACTGAGCATTGTTCGGAACGTGACACTTTATATTCAGCCCTCCGAACTTTAAAGGTTGCCCGCTGGAAGAAACATGTCCCTTCCCTGAAAGTATTGGGCATATATATAACCTTCATGATAAAACGTCTAGGGGCGCAAACTGAAGGGAGAAGTGTTCTCTATGCATGAACAAAATAAAACCGTCAAGCATATGATAACAGACCTCTGACCTATCTAAGTCTAACCACAACTTTGAACAGAAGCGACTGGCTAATCCCAAGCACCTCATCCAAATGGTTGAGACTAATGAACTTTCACAAAGAGAGAGCCAGAATCACCTCGAAAATTAGAAAGTACAAGTGAGCGTATCAAAGGTTAATGATCGAGTACACAATACTCCTTCCAGAAAAGAACATCCTACCTCTATACATAATTGCCTATGTCCTGACCAGAGCACCTTAGCCGGTCGGAACGAGTGTTTAGGGAGGTGACGTTACCACTGCAAACCAACCTTAGAAATCTTACTAAAGAAAATCAACATTTAAGATTTCAAAACAAAGTAATTTTAGACAAACTAAATGACGTAGAAAAATAACTGCACGACTTCAAACAATTTGTTAGTGAAATGGGAATTACAACAAGTCAACATTCACTAATAGAACCAATATTAAGCCATCCCCACCCCAACGAACCTCAAGAGCCCACTCTGGATAGTATGCCTGCTACCACTGATATTCAACTCCATGTGAACGAAGGAGAGAATGCAAACGAATTGAACTTCAGGAAAAAACAACAACTCGCTCAACAAAATTTCTGCTCCACTAGGCTGCCATGTCCGCAAAGACGTGATTCACCAGTTTCCCCAGCAGGGACTGAAGCATCATGTACAAGACTAATCATAGTCCCCACCTAGACCTCTGTAAGCCCTAAAACATGCACAACTGATTCGACTTTAATTGAGTATCCCACATTTACGGAGACAGTCCAAACTCCGCTAGTAGAAAACCAAAGTAAAAAAATTTAAGCATATCCCATCTAAACCTACTCTCTCTCTCTCTCAGCAAACTACAAATGTATCAGTTAATACGAACCTACCACTGATTACTCAGGCAAGAAGACTGGAGGACATATATCAGCTGACATATACCATATACTGTATTCGTATCAGAGAAAGGATCTTTGTATCCAGGACAATCCATGTTCCATCAAAAAGAGACTTTTGTTTGAAGTGGACGTGTAGAAATTAAGAACCAAACACCCATCCTATGCCTCCGCCCTAGTGATATGCACGTCGAACGCAACTAATACTGTCATGAACCAGAAGAACTGGCCTCCAGGAACACTGGTTAAGCCTTTTAAAGAAAGACGCCACGTGAGAGCGCACGGACAAAACTCACAATCTAATCCAACATAGCAACTAATGGCTAGTTCGGAAACTGAATCAAAAACTATGCAATTGCGATATTTTCTACAAAATGTCAGGAGTTTATCTAAGAAATTCCACGCTCTCCAAACGCTTTTATCTCTCAGAAAAACTGGTCTCATCTGTTTAACGGAGACCTGGCTGACAAATGAGCGACAAATTAATATACTTCTTCAAACTACCCCTTACAGGTGGTATCGGAAACAGTAGAGGTATGGGTAGAGGAGGGGGGTGTCCAAATATTCTTCCCAATCCAGTGGCAGGCAACAAGAGCCAAACTAAGCCAGTCTAACAACTTTGAAGCTTTGTGTGTAACACTGGTGAGCCGACAAGTGAAAATACAACTTTGTTTGGTTTACCTCCATCCTGACCATTCCGACGTTACACGGATTGAACTCCAGACCTGGTTAGTCACAAGCCTAGCCCCTACTCAACAAACTGTTGTAGGTGGAGACTTCAATATGCCAGTCCAAAGACATGTAAAAATCTACGAAACGTTAACCTTGAATTCTTTAGACCTCAGGAGACATATCACATTGCCAACGAGAGGAGATCAAGCTTTAGACCTAGTATTCCACAACTTCTCCAACTGTATTAACATACTCAGGGGTATGGGAAAGGTCAGCCCTTTCTCATTCTCATCAGATCACTTATCTATCACCTGTACCTTCTCCATCCCAAAGTTATTGGGAAAGAAAATTAGAAATTACTATTCAGATACTCACTCTGATCTGTTTTTTTTTTTTTCCAAAATTCCTGAAACCTGAAATAGTTATCAACTAAAAAAAAAAACTAAACCAAACTATTATATTTAGGCCACCCGAATAATTAAATTCATCTGCCGTGCTGTGTGTCTTATGTCTGTTAATTGCGTGTGTCCTGTGGTCGATTTGTCTGTTTTGCTGAACGAAAAACCCCAGTTTGTGGGGGAAAAAAACCTTGTTATCTACGACTAACTCAGCCATGGAGCGAAAAAAGCCCATTAAAGTTCCTTGCGTCGCCGACGGGATTCGAACCCGAGCCTTTTCCACGCGGTGTGGAGAGGACGGTGACGATACCACTGTGCTACCGTGGAGGCCGGTAAAAGGACTGTAAAGTGCAAAGTGTGTTAGCCGTCTGACAGCACCAGGGATTTCCCCCATCTCCGCGTTGTATTCTTTGTAAGTGACATAGAACTCTGTGGAGGCCAGATATTTAAAAAGTGTGTTGGGGGTAGTTTGTTGTGTAGTGTTATTTTCTGTTGTTTCTCTGACCATTTAGCCATTGGGCTTCTATTGGGACCCACAGTTGCCACTGGGTGCCTGACCCAGGAGGAGGCGAGTCAAGCACCCAGTAGATTATTTAAGTACTCTGGCAGGCTCTACCACCTAATTTCCATGGATTTCAATGGCTAGACTTATAAAAAGGGGGGGGGGGCTGAACACTAGAATTTCGAAAGGCCGAAAGAGATTTACAAAAAAGCGGTAGAATTTAGAAGTTGATTACAATTTGGCGGCATTGTTAGGGGCGTATGCGGTCGGTTTAGTGACAGAGGAGGAGGAGGAGACTGAAGACTGGGGGAAAACAGGTAGAAGGATTGTGACGATAGAGTAGGCATCCCAAAGAGGTCAGTGGGGACGAGCCCAACCAGTCGAAGTATGGGGGAAGCAGGGAGAGGAGGAGACAGAAACTGGGGATAGGGTTTCAAAGAGTTCCAGAGTTCAGATCGTCAATGCCATGTTGTGTCGATCCCGGGAGCATGGTCAAACTGCCCATCCCGCCCCGGGGGCAGGACACGTTAGCCGGCAGTGGGGGGGAGGGGAGAAACGCATTCACCTCCTTCACAATCTGCACCCTCACTCCACTTGCGCTCCATTCCCATACTTTTTTCCTATATTTTATAATATATTTTTTTCTGTTAGGTTATATACAGGGTGTTTCAAAAATGATGGTCAATAATTTAAACGTGAAAAGTACAAACTAAAATAAGCAAAAAAAGTCCCAGTGAACATCGGGCCGCAAATGTTCTCGAGATAACGCACATTTTCGGTTAAGATTCGCCACTGACTATGGGAGCACTAGTTTAGCAAAAAGCTGTGAATCCTTTGCTAAGGGTGGTTTTATTAAACATAACAAAATACATTTTTAATTTTTGATTTCAACACCATAGGATTTTACTGATCCTACATGTTACAGGATGTTCTTTCTAACACCCTTTCCTCAACATCAGGTATGCTTCTGGGCCTACCTGCTCGTACTCCATGTGCGAAGCGCCCATGTTCTCTAAGGCGTTTGTGAACACTGATGAATGTGCGCCTATTGGGCTGCCTTCGGCGGGGAAATGCTTCTTGGTACAAATGTGCAGCCTCGAGTGCACTGCCGTTGGCTTTACCATACATGAAGTGCGTGTCCGCATACTCTTCGTTGCTGTAACTTCTTTCCGTGTTCGCTATCCTTTGACAAGTACTAATATGCCTGCTACGTCTCAGAGCATTGAGAGAGGGGGAAAGGGAGAGAATGAGCTTAACCTAACATAAACAAACAAGTCAGTGAAGGATCCCAAATCTGTACAGTTCACCTTGTCAGTGGTGAATCCCAACTAGAAAGGCGCAATATCTCGAAAACGATTCACTTAAGGACCCATGTTTACTAGGCTTTTTTTGCATATTGTAGTCTTTACAGTTCACCTTTAAATTATTGACCATCACTTTTGAAACACCCTGTATATATATATATATATATATATATATATATAATTATTATTTTTATTTTATTTATTTATTAAATATATATATATATATATAATTATTATTTTTATTTAATTAATTAATTTATTTTATTTATTTATTTATTAATATATATTAAATATATATATATATATTTTTTCCCCCTTTCACTCACTCATTCATCCCCTTTGCACATAAATTATTGACCATCACTTTTGAAACACCCTGTGTATATATATATATATATATATATAATTATTATTTTTATTTTATTTATTTTATATATATATATATTTTTTTTTCTCCCTTTCACTCACTCATTCATTCCCTTTGCACACACACCAGGGGGGATGCAATGGTATGTAATGTAAATTTTAATATTAATGCATAACAGTCAAGCTAAACAAGCAAGAATACAAAATATTAAAACTAGAGTTAGCAACATTTATGGTTTGTATTCCCCTTCTCACACACTCACGCTCTCATCCGTTCTTCTGGCTCTCATTTCATCTGTTCGACCCCCCCCCCGGACCCCAAATCCAATTCCACGCCTCAGCTGCAGTGCAGGCCCAGCCGCAAGTCCCCTGCACGCCAGGGAAGAATGCTTGATTGATTTGGTAGTTTTTGGCGCATCGGCTTCTGTGGCCATATTGCACCTCCCAAGGTTTTTGCAGTACTTTAATCCAAGCCCGAGGCGGGAATCAAACCCGCGACCTTTGGGTTGGCGGGCAGGTACTTTACCCACTCGGCTAGCCCGGTCGGCTGGGGAAGAATGCAGTGATAGTGTTTGCGTTGTTAGTATATAAAGTAAGGTAAATTATTATTAACTTTGTATTCTTTCGGCCAATTGCATTTGCTCTTCTACTCACTCCCATTTACCATAATACTCTCTCTCTCCCTCGTGCTGTGCCACTCTTTCTTTCAACAAAACTGACATTTATTCCCTTTTACCATAATTTCCAATTCACTCTGTGCCCAGCCTATTCATTCTTTCTTTCATTCTCTCTACATTGCATCCCCTTGCTACTAGCTTACTGATATTTTTCAGCTAATCTGATTCACTGGCTCCTTCCCCTATATGGTTACTTATTTATTTGGTGTGGCCCAGGTTCCTACACGTGGCAGGGTAGTCCTGAGGGGTACCCATGTCAATCAGGTTTTGTCATGTCAGGTTTCTGTCAGGGTGCAGAATACTGCTATCCCTACAGTTTTTAAATCATCGTCTGGACGAAGTGGGAAACGAGGGCAATTTTTTTACTATTGATTATTCTTCAATTGTTGCGGGGGGGCTGAATTGCCCTGCCTTTCTTTGGATAATTCTACGCATTTCGAATGCTTTCTGTGTGAAGGTTGTAAAGGCTTTATAGTTTTCCTCTTCTGTAATGAACAGATGTTCTCCTCTGGGAAGAGGGTCAATCTGTGCTATTAGTTTTGTTCTGGGAGGGGGTGTCATAAATTATACATTCATATAAAATGTGTGCCCAATCTTCACCCTCACCACCGTTACCAGTCAATATAAATGTTGTAAACAGTCCAGGGGCATACCACTTAGGTGGCTTTGGGCTGACCATTGACACCCTGGCAGAAACTGTTTGGTAACGAGACCTCTGGGTTTCCTGTTCCCACTATGTTTGCCATAGTTCTTGGAGTTTTGTGGCTATTCTTTTTCCTTTCAACGTTGAAAGTGCTGGCTGTATCAAGGGCTATCCTCAGAAATTCTGGGGGTGTGCCCGTTTTAAGTCTATAATATAAGCACTTCCTAATTCATTTCAAAAATATACATGGTCTCAATTCTAATCTCAACGATGTCCATTTCCACTTGCAGTCTGCCAAACCCCATGTACTTTTTCTGACAGAATCGGGTGATTCAACTACTGTTCATCTCAGATGCCCAAATTATTCGCTGTATGATTCCTTTCGCCTCAAATGTGGTTGTTATTTGGTTTTTAGGAGCATTAGCAACTAAGGCCATATTGCTCCGGGAATATGCGGTGATCATTCCCTGACCTTTCCGCATCCTCCGCATTTGGTGGTGACGGGCTCAAACCCCGGTTAAATCAAGAAGCGTGTGCTATGCACTGCTGCTCCTTCCCACCTGGCTACGGAGGCGCCTCTCAAAGGTGGTACTTGTGCATATGTCCGTTCTGATATTTTCTGTCGGAGACTTGGCAATTTGGAATCTACTCTCTTTGATCTTCTCTGGCTTAAAATCTCTCTACCTCATTGTGTCAAATTCATCTGTTGTCTCTACCGTTCTCCCAACTCCACTAATCACTTGGAGCTCTTTGACTTCCTCCCTTTGCAACTTGACTTTCTCCAGTACAACTTTCCTAACAGTGAGGTAATTTTCCTTGGTGATTTTAATGTTCACAACTCCAGCTGGCTTCCGTTTTCCAGTCACACCGACCCAGCTGGTCGAGATGCTGAGGCTTTTGCAATTACTAATGACCTTGCACAGATTGTTCATTTACCTACAAGAATACCGGACAATCCTAATCATACAGCCAATACGTTTGATCTTTTTTCTCACAAACAACCCTTCTAAGTACATGGTCGAAGTGAGGTCCTTTAGGCACTTCAGATCACAACTTGGTGATTGTCTCTTCTCCAATGGAACCTTTATCTCATGGCTGCTCCGAACCTCGTGTTGTTTGGCATTACAAGAATGCAAAATGGGATGACCTGCGAGATTTCTTTTCTTCTTTTCTTGGTCGGATTACTGTTTCAAAACTTCTGATGTCAACGTTCGCTCAGATCGTGTCAGTGAAATTATTCTTGCAGGAATGGAATCTTTTATCCCACACTCCACTTTAAAATCTCGTCCTTTATCTAAACCTTGCTTTTCCAATAAATATGCTAATGCTGTTCAAGAGAAGAATGTTGCATATCATAATTGGCTTGTTTCTAATTCTTCAGTTTCATTTCTGCCTACACAAAAGCTCGCTAGAAATATAAAGCAGTTATTGATCAGTCAAAACTAGAGTTTGACCAGGCTAAGAGTAGAAAACTTGCTTCTTGCCCTAATGGTAGCCGAGCATTCTGGTCTCTTGCCAAAGCTATTGGCCGCAACTTTTGCCCATCTCTGCTCCACCTCCGTCCAAACCAGATGGTTCTGTTGTCACTTCAGCCAAGGATAAAACTGACCTGCTAGCATCCCATTTTTCTTCCAACTCATGTATTAATGATCTTGGTAAAACACCTCCCACCATTCCCAACACACTATTTAATGCCTCCTGTGGTCTTGCGTCAAAAGGATGTCAGAAGAATTTTGACGAATCTGTATGCTAAGAAAGTTCCAGGTCCTGATGGTATTTCTCCACTTGTTCTCAAAACCTGTGCTCCTGAACTTACTCCTATTCTTTGCCGCCTTTTTTCACTTTCTTATTCCAAAGGTGTTTTTCCTTCTTCTTGGAAATTTACTCATATCCAGCCAGTTCCTAAAAAGGGTGACAAATCCCTCCCATCCAATTATCGTCCCATTTCAATTACTTCTACTCTTTCTAAAATAATGGAGAAATCAATTAACCGCCAAATCTTAAACTACCTAGAAACCTTCCGTCTGATCAAGGATCGCCAGTATGGATTCCGCCACTGTCGATCCACTGGTGATATTCTGGCTTATGTTACCCATTTATGGACTAATTCAATGGAAAGGTTCGGTGAAACACAAGTAGTTGCTCTTGACATCTCAAAAGCTTTCGATCGTGTTTGGCAAAAGGTCGTATAAACAAGCTGCCATCTTATGGTTTGCCAACTGTTTTTAGTAATCGGTTATCCAGTTTTCTCTCTGATCGCTCACTAAGGGTGATGGTAGATGGCTCTCTGTCTTCTAACTTCTCCACTAATGGTGGCGTTCCCCCAAGGTTCATTTTTTCCCACTCTTTTCGTCTTGTATATTAATGACTTCTTCCAGTGAATGGCAATCCTATCGATAGTTTTGCCGATGATAGCACATTGCATTCCACTTTCCATTTTGAGAAACCTTGTCCTGCTCAATCAGCCTCAACGTCTCGAATATCCGCTACCAATTCCTTAAATGCCGATCTCCAGTGGGGCAAAGACAACTTAGTTTATTTCAATCCTTCTAAAACTCAGTCTTGTCTTATATCTCGCAAAAAGGATTCTTCTGCTCCTATGCTTATATCAAGTGACACTCCGATTTCTAAGCAAAATGATATATCTCTTTTGGGGATTACTCTGACTTCTAATCTCTCTTGGCACAACCACATTACAAATATTGCTTCCTCTGCATCTAAAAAACTTGGTTTTCTCTTTCGCTCTCGGCGTTACTTTTCTTCTAAACAGCTGCTCACTCTGTATAAATTGCAAATCCGCCCTGCCATGGAACATTGTTCCCACATCTAGGGTGGTGCCCCCAAAACCTCTCTCAGGCGTCTTGATTCCATTCAGAAGAGGGCAGTTAGGTTAATTAATGATTCATCTCCAACAGAGTCTCTGCACTCGCTGTCTCATAGACGTACTGTTTCTGCTGCATGCCTCTTCTACAGATACTTCCATGGGCACTGTACTTCTGAATTGGCTTCTATAATTCCCGCTCTCTCTTTCAAAACAGTCCGAACACGTGCCGCCCCAGCCAACATTTATTTACTGTCCAACTTCAAACTCACAGAACCAACTTTTCATCTTCCTCATTTATTTATTCAACTGCCGTTTTCTGGAACAACCTTCCTTCATAAGTATTTCCTGAAAATTACAGTCTACAGAAGTTCAAGTCCATTGTCAACAAATATCTTCTTTCGTCTTATCAACCTCCAACCCAAGCACGGTACTAAAAAAAAAAGCCTCTTTTGGCTACTTCCAGGTAAAGTGGGAGAGCTCCGGCCAGAAACTGTAGCGCAGGTGTGCTTACTTTGCGACATGCTCTGGTAATAGTGAGAAGTATTGTCCTTGGTATCGATTCTAATTATTCCTGTTTCTTACTATGGCCGAGCGGGTGAACCACGCAGCAGCTCCATAGGTGATAACAGGTAGGAACATCGCACGGTATATGATTGCCAGGGTATTACTTTTCAGCCCCCACTCTGCTCGGCTGATCCTGGCAATCCTACCTGCATAATTTCTCACTTTCTTCGCCAAATAGGTCAAATGGAGATAAAAAGTTAATTTTGAATCAAAGACCGCTCCAAGATATTTTAGTTCTGTTACTATTTTTATAGTTATTGTGTTATTTTTTGATTTGTGGACGTCTTCTTATGTCCAAATTGCCTTTTAGAAGTATTTGTTTGGTTTTTTCAGGCGATATTTTGAACATGTGCATTTGTGCCCACTCCTGGAACTGCAGGAGGGCGGCATTGATGTTTGCTCTACAACCACTCGCGTGTTACATTTTACAAGGAAAATTATGTCATCTTCAAGGGCTAGGCGTTCCACGGGGCCCAGATCCAAGGCCAGAAATTCATCAAGAACAATGTTACAGTAGAAAGGGCTAAGGATTGAACCCTGCGGACAGCCTTTATTCACAGAGCGTGACAATTCCCATAATCTTGTGCATACTGAGACACTTCTGTCTGTAAGTTTATTACCTTATAGAGGTTTTGTGGAGAATTTGCCTGGCGGAGTCTCCTAAAGACACTAGGCCACCAGAGTGAGTCAAATGCCACAGCAAAGTCAATGGAGATTGGCAGCATATATTTCTCCTCTGAGTTTTTAACTGTTGTCAGTAGGTGGTGCATAGCATCCTCCGTAGAGTTGCCCTGCTTAAAACCATACTGATTGTTGGAATGCAAACCTGCTTCTGTGTACTATTGAGCTAATCTGCTATATACTGTATCAGTCTTTCGTATATATTCCCTTGTACAGGGAGTAGGGCTATTGGTCCATATGATTTGGGATCAGTACGGGATTTGTCGGGGTTTTTGAGAATTAATCTTAACACAGCTTTTTTTTTTTTTTCCATGTCTTTCGGAATATACCTTCTGTCATACAGTTATTATATAGTGCTATTACGGTAATTTGTCTGGTTCTATTTCTGCTAATTTTTTAATGATCTCAACCTCTAAGAGGTCAAAACCTGGGCATTTATTGTTTTTGGTTTTAGATAGTGCTATTTCTAAGTCTTGTGTAGTAAACAGAGGTTCAATATTGGCATTTTCATATTCAGTGTTTTCTTTTCTTTTATGTCCAGCTGGGTGGGGGAATGATCCCCACTTTCAGTTTGAATAATACTGTCTAGGATGTTATTTACAGAATCGGTCCAACACAGGGTTGGGGTTCCATCTGGTTTTACAGTGGTTTCCAAGTCATCTCCTCTTGGCAGCTTGTTGGTAGACAATTCTGTATTCTGTAGATAATTTTCCAAGGGTTATTGTTTCCAGTAGTTCCCATCAAGTGCCTCCATCATTCCTTTTTCTTGTCTCTTATGAGGGCTGTACACAGCCCTCCAGAACAGTCTAAGCCTTGCAGAAGAGGAATATAACAGTAATAGTACAGGTATATTTACAGTTAATATGCAAAGTCAAATGTCAATATACATGTACAATGGAATATCATATTTCATAGGCGATTTGCATTTAGGCAAACCTGGTATGACAGAGATTTTCTTTTATTTATTTCTAACACCTTTGTTGTTATATCTCCTTGTTTGCTCATAATTTTTATTTAATTTGTGTGAATTGTATTATTATCATAGTTATCCATTTTTTTATATATGATTTCTTATTAGTGTATTTATTTTTTTAAATATCTATAAATGATATAACATGTTTATTATTTAATTTTTATTATTATTATTTAAGTAATCATTTATTCTCATTTTCTAATTACTTGATTGTAGTACCTTTGCAATTCTTTTTTGATATTGATATCTTCAGCAAGAATATCAATGTTGGATTCGTTTAGAAATCTTGCAGTTCTATTGAAATAGTTGAATTTAAGATTATCAGTTCTGAACGGCTCTAGTGCCAGCAGATTGTGTCTTCTCAGGGCTATTGGAAGGCAGCTAAAGTTGATGAGGTAGAGCAGCTCGGGGGCATCCAACTTTCCAGCCACTAGATGCATCAGGAATTTGCAGTCCGCCACAGCCCTTCTTTGAGAAAGTGGTACCATCCCGAAGTGAGTGCACCAGTCATAGTAAGATTTTGTGTCGATCTCCAACCTAGACTTGTACACTAGGAATCTGACTATGGATTTCTGAATATTTTCCAGTTGTTTTATTAGAATTTTGGTGTGAGGCATATTCTAGTATAGGGTTAATGATCATTATGCGTGCTGCTTTTATAAGTTGAACGTTGGAAAAGGTTATTAGGTTGATATATCATTGAAAGGGTGAGGTGGCTATAAAATCTGATAATATCTAGTCATCGTGTGTGCCTGCTCTGCCTTCTGTACGGCTATGCCATAAGGCTGACCGGCAGTTGACATCAGCACACACTATATTTGCAGTAGGTAACAAATTTATGACTGTTTGTAAGTAATCTATAGTAAGGTTTATGTCTTCACCTGGTCTTGCATAAAGAAATATAATATAGAACTGTCCAACTACACTCTTGGAGTACCAAGGTATCTATGTTATTTTCTTCTAATTTGAGTTTGATCTGATTTACAACGGTTCTTGCTCTTTGAGCATTCAATTGGACGAGATTTAAAGCCCTAGTTACATTTATATTTTCAGTCTGGCCCATAGTTGGTCCTAGATTGTATTTTCTTTGTCATTTTCTTACAGCAGGGGCATTTTTCATCCCTGATGCTGTGTGCCTAGTCAGTCAACCGTGCTGCCTTGCAGGTAGCACATTTTGGCTGCTGATTATTATTTCTACAGTTTTATAGTCATGCCCAACTACTGCACAGTGACTACAGACAGGTTCTTTCTGACTGCAATCCCTGGCAGTATGTCCAAATTTATGATAATTATAACAACTTGTTAAGGGAAGTGTTCCCTAAATCTATGGCTAGTCCAGCCAGCATAGATTCTTTGCTGCCCTTGTTAGATGCCTGCAGATTTTTGGGGAAATCTCCACTATGATATTTATCTGGCCATTTTTCCTGCTTTTTGTGGCTCTTTTGAGTTCAGCAAACTCTTCTATGCCCATTATTCTTTGGAAATTTTTATAATATATATCTTTCTTATTAGTATTAGTATTAGTAATGGCCGCATAGTGCAAGAAAGCCTATGGCTTATGCTGCACCAGCAAAAAAAAAAAAAAAAAAAAACGAATAAAACAATGATAAAAAAAACAACTAATAATTAATAAAAGAAAAAGGAAATTAAATCTATCATCCTATGCGTTTCCCTCACCCGAAGATACTATCCAGATGACCTTTGAATTTCCCCAAACTGTCAGCCTCTACCTTTGTATGACTTCAAACAGTAGAATATGTGGGTTCTTTCCCTTTGGTTTCTCTGGTTTTAAACCAAGTTTTAAGATTTTGGGGTTAGTTTCTACCTTTTTCAAATCTTCTTTGTTTGCTACTTCCAGTAGCACCCCATTTTATCTCACTTTCCTCATACTGCTTATTCTGATCTGCTTTAGGTGGGGTTTCAGTTGAATCACAATAGCTTCTCTGACTGCCTCACTAGTCTTGTAGTCACTGTCTGGTTTTGCTTTTAATATCACTATATTAGTTTCTTTAGTCCTGTATATTTCCTTAGGTTTGTTAGGTTGCTTAGGTTGGGTATTTTCTGCTTTAGTTATGCCCAGGTAGCAACTTGCCCTTGCTACCTGGGCATAACTTAAGGTGTTCATTTCTTTGTAGTTATTCCTTTCCTCAGTTACATTGTCTATCCTAGATCTCAGCACTCTATTTTCTGTGTTGAGTTCTATCACCCTTTGCTCGAAGACTGTCCAACAATTTATAATCTGTCTAACTGCAGATGTTATTCTGCTAATCTGGTTATTGAGGAAGTCCTCTAAGTACAATTTCAACTCTTTTATTTGCTTAATTGGATCTGCCATCATTGCTTGAAACCTTTTTTCCTCTTCTGTATTTTCATTGTTTTTCTTCGCTTTATCCTCTTTGTTGTCAGCTTGGTTCCTCACTTTTTTGGCTCTTTTCATACAATTTTCATCAAAAGGCCCAGAGGACCTTCCCAAAAATGGCGATGAAACTAATAATTAAGAGAAGTCTTCATTATTAGTTTCATCGCCATTTTTGGGATTCCTTTCGCTTAAAATACTTATTTCAAAACCACGGTTTGTCTCTATGTCTAAATCGTTATTTCCAGATTTTTGCCTTTTATTCTCAGTATTTTGTTCTTTCCCAGTCGTTTTATCCATTTTCATTTGTTCCTTATGTTGTGGGAAAATAATTTAATGTGTCTAATTCCAACATACAGTTATTTAAACTGGAATACTGGGATTTCACAGTTTTGGCGGGAAAACCGCTATGAACAAAAAAACGTTATAACTTTCGTTATAATCAAATTCCCCATTCAAAATATGCCTCATGTAGTTAGTTTTACTTGTAATATACTCAAAACTCTTGTGTTCTTGAGGTGCAATGAAGTCAACAAAAGTAACAGTGAGATCGCTACCGCTAGCGCTGAAGCGATCGCGCTGCACGAAAATTGGTAAGAACTATAGTAAGCAAAACTCTTACTAGAAATATATCACTTACCTCCATTTTCATGTAATTAAAATCCAAAAAATCCATGGTAAAATCCTAGCACTGATCCAAAACCAAACTAAGTTATCCAAAGATCCCCGTCCGCCGTCCACAATCAAGTGCAGCTCCGTGTAGAAGCGTCGGTTCACTACCACAGCAAGTCAATCGCTGGTAAAAGGACTTTGATAAAGGACAAATTGCAGGTGCTCAACGAGCTGGTGCCTTGATTTCCCAAATGGCTGAACTGGGGGGGAGGGGATGTTCGAGAGTTGCCGTAGTTAAAGTGTATCAGGGCTAGCCTCAAAATGGCAAAACTGCAAAGGTCAGCGAAAGGTTGATGTTAGAGGTGAGCACCGGGTCCGACGACTCGTACAGGTGAACAGGCGCAGCACTGTTGAAGAGTTGAAAACCCAAAACAACATGGGCCAACCCGGAACAATATCTGGAATGACCATGCGTCGCATGCTCGCACGTATGGGCTATACCAGCAGACGACCCCTACGGCATCCTCTCCTAACCAAAGTTCATCGGCGTAAAAGACTTGCCTGGTACAAAGAGCAAGTTAAAAGACTAGAAAAAGGTGTGCTGGTCGGATGAGTCACTTTATTTATTCCACACCGTGGATGATCGTGTAGAGATTTAGCGTCAACAACATGTGGACCTTGATCCATAATGCATGGTATCAAAGGTGCAGGCAGTTGTGTGATATATATACACTGAGTGATCACTGAATTATGACACCTACTTAATATTTCTTAAGTCCTCCTTTTGCCCTCAATACAGCAGTTATACGACGTAGCATTGATTCAAGAAGATGTCGGAAGCGTTCGGGAGGTATGGCCAACCAAGCTATGTGTAATGCGGTCAGCAATGCAAATATGGAGGTGATTGGTGTATCCAAATGCCTGATATGCCTTTCCATTGTGTCCCACAAGAGCTCTATGGGATTGATATCGAGGGTAGTTCGGAGGCCAATCGATATGCTGGACGTCAGAACTGTGTTCCTCAAACAACTGCTGCACAACAATTGCCCAATGGCTCGGCGCATTGTGATCTTGGAAGACACCATCGCCATTTGGGAGAAAGTGTAACATAGCGGGGTGTACACAGTCAGCAAGCAGGTGACGATACGTTCTTCCACGGATGGCCGATGCTGTTACGAGTAGACACGTTTTTACGAGCTCCTGATTTTTGTGTTAAAACATGCGTTTTAAGTGTTTAGTTCGCCAAGAAAAGTGTTCCTGTCGAAAGACATTCATCTGAGGATTCCCTAGGTGAGACAATTTTGCAAACTTTTGGGAATTTAGCAAATTACCATCTGTGTCCTTTGTTTGCCAGACTGCAATGGTCACCATGTGGCTGGCAGCAGGGCCATAGAGAGGCACCGATTATAAAGCGGAGGCCACGTTGGTAGTGTGCACTTGACTGGGGAGGGTGCCCCAACAGTGTTTTTAATGGGGCTGAAAGAGAGCTCAACCAACAGCGGGCTTAATTTTCATTCAACGCAGCCGAACCCAGTGATATTCTGCTTAAAGGCAACACGTCACTTAAGCTCCTGGCTAGGTCAAGTGGCGACAGGGTTAGTGATTGTTTCTCCCCCACTCCCACCCACTGCTGCATACTTTCTCTTCTAGTCATCGAACGGAAGAAGTTCACTACCACTACAGTTGTAGATGACTCGCCAGGTGGCGCCTATTAGTACACCGTGTGTGTTTAGCTCTCTTATTCAAAAGTAATTTAAATGAATTATATTAAATGCTCGACCATAGAAGTGATCCAGTAACCATCGATGAACGCCTGTCTACTCGTGTATGAAGTTTCAGCTGCGCTGCTCCAGCAAAAGTTAAGTATTTTGTATATTTCTCCTTTTGGCTTGGGACAGACAATGCACTTCTTCAAGATGGACGCTAGCTTGTAGTAATTCTTGTATAGCATAATTTGCAGTTAGTGGACACTAGCTTCGCTGACCAATAACATTTTCCCTTCGCTCTCTCTCCGTTTCGTGTCACCTCCCTGCCTGCGGCGATACTCTACAGCAGGAGGTCCCGTTCACAATTGGAGAAAGCTTTATTTGCTGCAGTGACAAACAGGCTTAAGTCTTGTGTGACTACCAAACATAATTAAGAATCCAAACAAACCACCAGAACAGCCATCTTCCTACAGACCGATCACACTACTCACAGTACTAAGTAAACTTTTTGAAAGGCTACTGTTATCCAGAATAAATCACCACTACCAACAGGCAAACCTATCCTCACCAAACCAGTACGGATTCAAACCAGGTCGATCTACAGTAGATGCACTCCAAAGCCTAATTGCCCAAGCACAAGAATCTGAGAAAAAATACGTGCTAGCTATCTCAATTGATTTTGCCGGGGCGTTCGACACCCTATGGTGGCCGAGCATCCTGGGTCGGCTCCGGGAGGCAGGGGTTCCTGGCAACCTCTTCAATGTGCTTAAAAGCTATCTCACCGACAGAGCAATCAAGATAAAAGCTCCCTACAAAGAAATAGAAAGAAAAATATATAGAGGGTGCCCACAGGGGTCAGTACTTGGACCAACAATGTGGAACCTCCTGATGGACCAGTTTCTAAACAAGGATCTGGAAGGGGTCCGCTCACAAGCCCCTTCGCGGACGACCTCATCTTAACAATAGAAGCTAATTCCAGGGCACAACTGGAAATACTGGCAAACCGCACTGTGCAAATTCTCCAAGACTGGGGGCCACACACCATTTACTACAAATCTCACCGACGAAGACCAATTCCATACTCTTAAAGGGAACACTGAACATCCACAGACCACCCCAAATTAAAATTGGCACTAGAACAATAAGGCTCAGCACAGAGCTCAAATATTTGGGCGTCTTCTTGGATACCCGCTTATCCTTCAAACCGCACCTAAACTACGTAAGAAGAAAAATAAGAAACTGCACTGCCTTAATAAACAGAATTGCCCGAAGAGACTGGGGATTGAAACAGAGAACGATGATGTTTTATTATAAAGCAGCCTTCTTACCAATCGCAACATACGCAGCTGGTGCCTGGTACAAAAAGGCCAGCACAGCTGCAAACCTAAGAATACTTGATTCCATACATAGAATCATGCTACCCACTGCTACTCGTGCCTGCAGCACAGTGAGCACACACGCTCTGCAAGTCATCGCAGGAACCCTCCCCTTAGACCTAGAGGTAGTGAGAAGAGGCATCCTCCATGAGCTCGCTAAAGGCAATGCTTGTACACACCTTGACTTCAACGGAGATCCAGGAAATAACCGCATTGCGGAAAAAAGAAGACTCCAGACCCACTTGCTGCAGGCGTGGCAGGCACGATGGGATGTCTCCATTAAAGGTCGGATTACAAATAAATTCTTTCCAAATATACATAGATTCCAACCTAAATTACCAACCTGGTATGCACCTGGTCTGTTTGTGACGTACCTACTCACAGGACATGGTGCCTTAAACGCCAAACTAACAACTCTGGGAATAATTGAAAATCCAAACTGCACTTGTGGCATTCCAGAAACTTGGTCGCATCTAATGTATGACTGCCATCAATACGACGACATCCGCTGCCAGCTGGTGACAAGACTACAACATTCACCCAAGGATCAGGAGCAATTCATTCTGGACGATAAAGGACCATACATGGCATTCACCGAATTTGCACAGAAACTGTTTAACAGACGCCGAGCCACACTAGCCCAACAAGCAAATAACAACACAACTGGAAACTAAATGGGACAAGCCATTCCCACAACAAATTCAATACCTCCAATGAGAATAAAAGGACATGGCCTACAACTCTGCGACTGACTGAACCCTGAATCTGTAAAAGCCCACATGGACCTGAACCATGCAGCTTCACTGCCATCAAGACTCGTTGGGGACCAGAATCGAGCACCTGACTCGATTCCTTTCCAAACCTACCACGGCGGGGCGGAGACTCCTTGTGTCCCCTCGCCGAACCCCCCCCCCCTTTCCTCTCTGGTGAGGCATGGGCATGCCTCACTGACCAACTGGGGGCATCTTCTCTATCGCTCCCATATTTCTATCTTTACCCCCCAGTCTTCTGTCTCCCCTCCTACTCTATCTATATACAATGCGAACGCCCTACACACTAAATTTAACAACACTCAAAATAATCTTCGCCCAGTTTCGGCCTATCCATCTATGTAATATCAAACCCCCCAGCGGTGTGTATAGGCATACAACATATGGTGTATGCAGACAAGTGAAATGAGTATATACATGTGCATATACATACATATTATGATTTTTTTTTTTTTTTTTTTTAAAAGGTCCTAGCCGCCGAAATCTCAGGAAACTAAGCGGCAGGACCTGCCAGAGTAACTAAGTCTACTGGGTTCCTGGTCTGCCTCCACGGGGCGAAGGTGGGGCAACGTTGGGCTCCAACAGGGGCCCAGCGGCTAAATGACCAGATGAACAATGGTACACGACATTATACATGTACAATACCCACACACTTTTAAATCTCTGGCATTCCCAGCAAGCTGGTACACCCACAATGAAAGCAACGCGGAGATGGGGGAAACCCCTGGTGCCGCATGACATCAATATACCTTACACCTTACACCTTACCAAACACGCCTACACAACAGTGTATTATAAACAATACACATATAAATATTCTGTTAAAATTATTAAATTCTGTTAAACCTTTTGTTTAGTAAGAAAACAAGTTCTGCATTTTCTATTTGAAAAAACATTTCCGCTGTCCAGCTTTACGCCACGCCAAGCAAATTTCTAATTAGATGTTCTGCAGTCTACACCACGCGGTCAAGCCCTGATTGGTCAAGCCCAGTTTTGAGTGACCGTTAGAGTGAGTTGGCAGCTACGTACCTAAAGATCTATATCCAGAATATTTACTGGTATTAAATTTATTTCATTTAAAAATTTAACAAATAGAAATTATTAATTTCATTACATTTAAGATATTGAGAACATATATGTATATAATAATATGCGCTGTGCCGTGCTCCCGATGGCTCCCCAGGACGAACAATAAACCAAGCTCATCATCCAGTATTCTTCTATCTAGGGGTTAAGACTCCCCCCCCCACTCGTAAAACTCCAAGACTCTGAACTAAACACTGCATCCCAGCAGCAAAGCAACTCAGCAAGCCCTTCATCCCGCGGATTTTCATCCCGCAGATTTTCATCCTGCTGCAAAAAATTATCTTGGCACCATTATCCAATTCTGGGGGCACTGCATAGTTTTAAAGTGGTGGATTAGTTTCCATTCCATGAAGCACGATGGAATTCAAGAACACCAGCATGCAGGAAGCGACCGATGAGATGAGGACTGTACCAGCCACGAAAAAGAAGTGGAAGAAGCTGGACACGCCCAAACCTGACAGAGAAACGCGAAGCCACAGTGCTCAGCTAAAGGAAACCCAGAAGAATTCCCTCCCACAAATTGATTTGACTGTGGAGAAAAAACAACCAGAGGCCTCTGCACCCTTGGACCCCTCCTGGCCAGAGGGCACATTGTTGGAAAAAACTCAAATCCTGCGTACCGCCCTTGAGGATCTGATGAAAGACTCTAACAACCGGATAACCACTGGAGTTAGGGGACAGATTGTTTCCCTCTGGACAAAGTTGGAGACAATTCTCTACCAGACAAACCTAAAATATGAAACAACTGCTGTGAAACTGGAGGCATACCTAGATGGTGGGGCAAACAAAATGCAACAGCGTGCCCCATCTTATGCACAAGCGCTGAGGACATCAGCTGGTGAATCAGCAATAAAAAGCAGTGTACCTTCTACAACAAAAAAGACCTTGCCAAGACAACCACACCTGGTGGTACTCCGACCAACAACCATTGAGGAAAATCAAACAAGCGAACAATTAAAGATACAAATCATGACCAGCCTAAAAGAAGAATTCAAGACAACCAGAATAAAGTCGGTCAGGAAAACTAGAAATGTCGGAGTACTGATAGAGACAGAAACAAGGGAAGAAGCACAAAAAATTATCACTAATACCAAAATCACTGAGCTGGGGCTCACAGCGACTACCCCCAAAAGAAAAGGGCCCTCAATAGTTATTTATGACCTGGATAAAGACCTGACCCCGGACCAACTAACAGAGGAAATTTATCAAAGAAACCTGATGTCCGCTCTCCCAGAACACAGAAGAGACGAACTGCTGACACCAAAATATTCAACCAAGTCCAAGAATGGCACTCAACGAAACTGGATAATTGAACTTGTGCCTGCAGCATGGAAAATATTAAACACTCAGAACAGAGTATATGTAAATTGGGGCAGCCACCGCTTCCGTGAACATGTGGCTGTACCCAAATGCTTCAGGTGCTGTAAATATGGGCATACAACGCACACCTGCACTCAGACTGACCCCACATGCGGCCACTGCTCGGCAAAAGGCCACACTTACAAGGATTGCCCAAACAAGAGTACTGACCCAATCTGCACCAACTGCAAGAGTCTGAAGCTGGACTGCACCCACTCAATCAGGGATAACAAGTGCCCCACCTACCTGAAGATTAAGAGCTTGTTCCAATCCAGGCTGGATTATGGGGACGCGCCTTAAAGGATACAATACTACAGAGGTAAAATTTCTGCAGATCCGTATCAAGGCTGAAGAGGAGAATGTAGACGTCATGATAATACAAGAGCCATACTCACACATGAAGATAGTCAGGGGATACCCCTTGACCTACAAGATAGTACAATTCGAGGACGACACCCCCTGGGCCGCAGTCGTGGTCAGAAATCCAGATATTACGGTGACCAAAATCACACAGCTTTGCACAGCCTGGGCTGCATGTGCCCACCTCACCACAGCTCTGGGGGCATTTTATGTTATTGCCCTCTATTGTCGACCGGGCGAAGACATAACTTTCGCCACAAGATACCTCCAACTGGCTGCTGACACCCTTCCCAACTCAAAAATTATAATAGGTGCTGACGTGAACTGCCGGTCACCAATGTGGCATAGTCACACGCCAGACAGACATGGCACCAGAAACGGAACTATATTGGAAGAGTTCCTTGCAAATTCAACGTTGACAGTGTTAAACCAACCAAACAATCTGCCCACATTTAGTAATACACTGTGGGAGGCCACCATAGATGTCTCCTTGGCTTCCAGGAACATTGCTAATAATACTACTGACTGGTCCGTCCAAGAGGGCTGGACAACATCTGATCATCGAGCCATTACATTCCAACTCAACAGATCACTGACTAGGGTACCAGCAGCTAGACAAACCACTCACAGATACTCCATATCCAAAGCAAACTGGGAACTCTTCCAAAGTACCTTAAAAACCAGCATACAACAGAGACAGAGTGAGCTTGAGAGACTCGAAGACCCAGATCACCTCCAAAGCAAGGTAACAGAGATCATAACGCACACAAGCGACATTGCTATTAAAAAGAAAAATCCAACCCCTGGGGCTGTGCCCTGGTGGAACCTAGAACTGCAACGACTCCGGAAAGAAACACAAACCAGAAGAAAGGCCTTTCAGCGGGCCAGGCGCTCCTGGCCGATGGCAGAGGTTGAAGTACTCCGACAACGCTACAAAGAAGCAAGGAACACTTACACAGCCCAAATCAGAAGCTGTAAACAGCAATCTTGGGAGCGCATGGTCTCCACTATGGGAAACGAGAACCCCTGGGGAATCGTCTACAAACTGACCATGAATAAACTTCCCCGAGGAGAAGTTATTGCCGCCACCACATTGACCCAAGGAGGCATGTCCACAACCTGGGAGCAGACCATTTCCAATATCCTGGACACAGTCTTCCACCCGGCTATACAACCGGAGACAACAGAGCAGATCCAACTCTGCTTAGAAAATGAGAGCTATCAAACAGCAACGACAGAACCTCACTTCACCGTGGAGGAGCTCAAGAGTGCTGCCACCCTCATTAGGGGAAATAAATGCCCTGGACCAGACCTCTTGGAGCCCGAAATCATCAAAAAGACAGTAGAGTGTTCCCCGAACCTGTTACTCAACCTCTTCAACCTCTGTCTTCACTGTGGCACCTTCCCGACTTCGTGGAAGAAAGCAAACGTCAAACTAATCCTGAAAAATCCGACCAAACCACCACACCTCCCAGAATCGTACAGACCAATCGCACTTCTCACAGTCGCAAGTAAACTACTTGAACGCCTTCTCTATAGACGAATAGAGCAATATTATGACAGGGCTGGCCTGGCCTCACCCAACCAGTTTGGCTTCAGGCGGGGTCGCTCAGCCGTGGATGCCTTAATACACCTACAAGAACAAGTAACAAGATGCACCAAGAAGTATTTCCTCGTGATTGCCGTGGACTTTGCTGGGGCCTTCGATGTACTTTGGTGGCCAAGCATCTTGGCAAGGCTTCGGGTTGCTGGGATCCCAGGCAACCTCTACAGGGTTATCAAGAGCTACCTCACAAACAGATCCATCAGGATTGTTGCTCCCTATGGAACCCTCTCCAAGAATACATTTCGCGGTTGTCCACAGGGTTCGGTCCTTGGACCACTACTGTGGAACATAGTAATGGACTCCTTCCTAGCTATAGACCTTGACGAGGTAAAATCGCAGGCCTTTGCTGATGACCTCTTACTGACAGTGACAGCGGACTCAAGGACACAACTGGAGACACTGGCAAACCGGGCTCTGTCCACCCTTCAGGAATGGGCAAAGAAAAATCAACTTAGAATATCCCCTGCAAAGACAAACTCCATCCTGCTCAAGGGGTGCCTCAACCTCAGGCGGCCTCCACAAATCAAGATCGACCAGAAAACAATTAAATTCTGAAAGCAGCTAAAGTACTTAGGCATGATTCTAGATCCGAATCTATCATTTCAGGACCACCTGAAATATTTGCGTACAAAAGTCAGACGATACACTGCATTGGTTGCCAGAGTCACTCGCAGAGACTGGGGCCTAGATAGACGGGTGCTACGTCTTTTCTATAAAACCATCTTCACCCCAATTGTCACGTATGCATCTGGCGCATGGTATCAAAAAGCCACAACTGCTATCAATAAACGAATCATTGACTCGATTCACCGATCAATCCTACTGACCATTACTCGGGCTTGCAGCACAGTGAGCACGCATGCCCTGCAAGTCCTTGCTGGTGTCCTTCCACTGGACTTAGAGATCATTCGACGGGGCCTCACGCACCACCTGGACAAGGGTATCCCACAGACATGTTTAGGATTCACCACCGACATCATCAATAGCAAGACTATGGAAAAGAAAAAGCTGCATGCTCACCTGCTGCAGGTGTGGCAGGATAGATGGGCCACCTCGCAAAAAAGGCGAAATCACCAGAAAGTTTTTGCCCAACATTGGCCGGGTTTTTCCGAACTTCCCACCCTGGTTTTCCCCGGGCCTACAAGTCACATACCTACTGACAGGACATGGAGCTCTGAATGCAAAGCTATCCCTACTCGGAATACAAGAAGATCCCACCTGCACCTGCGGGGGGCTGGAGAGCTGGCAGCACCTCATGCATGATTGCCAGCTGTATGACGACCTCCGCAGTGCATTCATCACCAAAATACAGTATCTACCATACGGACAGGAGCACCACATCTTGGACACCAGGGAAGAATATCAGGCTTTCTCCAGCTATGCACTGGCCCTGTTCACAAGACGGAGAGCTCTTATCGCAGCGAACCGCAATCAACCACTGACACAATAAGAAAAGTACAAACCTCGAAGGAAATCATCCCGCGGAAGACGCCTGAACCCAATGGCCTCCGATCATCAGGGCACTAAACCCTGAAGTGGACCTAAAGTTGAATAAATGAGAAATGACTCTATAAACAACATTGACGCAAACACCACATGGATGAGAAATGTCACAAGAAAGACTCCACAAACGCCGACAAGCAAACCCGGACCTTTTGACGGTAAAGACTGCAGAACGGACGGGAACCACCCCATGAACGATCATGCTTCGGTCCGATCGCTCCTGGAAACGGACTAGAACCACTAGCAGCTCCGCTGCCAAATGCTATATGGCGAGCTGAATGGGATACCCTTACCCTATTCATCTTA
Source organism: Mastigoproctus giganteus (assembly GCF_048544385.1). NCBI lineage: Eukaryota > Metazoa > Arthropoda > Arachnida > Uropygi > Thelyphonidae > Mastigoproctus > Mastigoproctus giganteus. The sequence goes on from NC_143583.1 coordinate 219,763,164, forward strand.
AATTCCCTATCCCCGGCAGGAGGGAGAGGAGACATGCTCTGTTTCCTCCCTCCCCTGCCAACCCATCTCTTCACCTGGTGAGGCATGCGCCTGCCTTCACTGACCACCTGAGGTCGCCTTCTCTATCGTCCCCATGCTTCTGCCTTTGACCCCAGTCTTCAGTCTCTTCCCCCACTCTAACTGTATACCTTATCCATGGCAGGGGGAGATAACTCCTCTTTGTCTCCCCCACCCGCCATCCAAACTCCCCTCTGGTGTGGCATGGGCATGCCATACTGTCTACCAGGGGTCATCTCCTCTATCGACCCCTTACTTCTACCCCCCCAGTCTTCAGCCTCCCCTCCCTCCTACTTTTATCTTTCATCTAGCGTATAGCCCACACGTCTAAATTTAATAACAACAAAATTCTGCCCGACCTATTAGGCCTTTTAACACATCTTTCTAGCGTTCAATCCCAACCAGTGATTTCCTAACAGCAATCTCCTTAAGAATTAACGTCAAACGCGCATATATATATATATATATATATATATATTTTTTTTTTTTTTTTACTTTTATTATTATTTTTTATTTTATTTTTTTTTTACTTTTATTATTATTTTTTATTTTATTTTATTTTATTTTTTATTTATTTATTTATTTTTATTTATTATTATTTTTTTTAAATAGGCCCTAGCCACTGAAATCCCAGGAAACTAGGTGGCAGGAGCTGCCAGAGCAAATTGTTATGATACTGGATACACCCGGCTAGCCTCCACGTGGCAGGGTATGGGCAACGCCGGGCCCCACTAGGGGCCTGGCGGCCAATAAGCCGGACAAACAATGGGCACAACAGATCACACTGCACAGACATGGCCCACACACTTTCAAGTCAGTGTACTGTCCTCGATACAGCGAACATACGCGGAGATGGGAGAAATCCCAGGCGCCGTCTGACACGAACATACCTTACACCTTATACCACTACAGTTACGCGAGCGCTACTTGGGCGCACTCTACGCCTTTGGCAATAATTGCCTTGCAGCGACCACCTTCTTTTCACAGCTTTCACTTTCCCACTATACTTGGATGTAACCCCCCCCCAATCATTGGTGGCGAATCAAAAGTTTAGATTGACCACTGCTAGGCCCGAAATTGTGCCACGGACTTACGATCGGCAACATTAGTAAACATTCCTAGCCGGTTCTTGAGTGTGTGGATCCTACCTCGATAATCCGGACTAGTCTCGATAAACCGTACCTGAGACAAAATGATTACCCATAGTCAGAAATTGACTGAACTTCAGCCAGAAGATGAACACCAACGAAGAAGGCAACAACCTATCTTAGAGCAAAATGATGATTTGCAAATTATAGAGAAGAATGATCACGACGATGGAGCACAGCCACAACAAACTTCAAAAAAGAAATACTAGAAATATGTCGCCCTGAGTACAGGAATGGAGACAAGATCGCAAAGCGAATCGAAAGACCAGCAAAACAATGAGGACCCCCAATCAGACAACAGCGAAGAATTAAGTAAGCAGCCCCAGCCTACCATAGATCCCAGATTGCCGGATGGAACGGTACTGGACCAGGTTTTGGCTCTCCGGGTGGAGCTTGAAAACAAACTGAAAGACTCCGCAAGTAGAATCTCAGCCGCCCTTAGGGCTGATATTGTAGGAATATGGACCAAGCTGGAGACGGTCTTCCACAAGGTTCGCAGTGAGGCAGAAAGAAATGCAGCCAAACTGGACGCCTACCAGGAATGTAGAGTCACACAACAAACGCAACAGCGCATCCCTACCTATGCAAGTGTACTGAGTAATCCACCAACTGTGACATAGATGCCAAGAAATGAATAGCCAAAGAAAAAGACACTCCTCCCAACGGCAAACCTGGTAATACTAAGGCCCAAAAATGCAGAGGAAATAAGAACAAGTGAAGAAATTAAGGCAAAACTAATAAGCACCATGAAGGAAGACCTCAAACAAACCCAAATCAGAGGAATACGCAAGATGAGGAGCATAGGACTGGTAATAGAAACCGAGACAAAGAAAGAGATGCTAGGAATAATACAAAACCCCAAAATAGCCACTTTGGGTCTAACAGCTGAACCACACAAAAGAAAAGGGCCAGCCATAATAATATACGACGTAGATTCCTGCAGCAAACTGCTTTCTGCGAGTTTACATAGCGCTGGACTTGACGTCATGAATATCTTTTTATTTTTGTGAATTGAACTTTTCCCGTTTCTATTGTACAAAGTATATTAGTCTACCACTTATTTTTATGTTTGTACAACCTTTGCTCTGTTATACACTTTAACTGGGCGAATGCCTGTTGTGTATATTATATGTTAAAAAATAAAATAAAATAAAAATAAAGACATCACACCGAACCAATTAGCGTACGAACTCTACCATAGAAACCTACAGGGTAAAATCCCTAACAAAAATCCACAAGAGATAGCAATGCCCAAATACTCCATTAAAGCGAGGGATGGAATAAACAAAAACTGGGTAGTAGAACTAACCCCGGAAGCCTGGCAAACCCTGAAGAACCAAAATGGTGTTTATAGAATGGGGATGCTACCGATATCGCGAACGTGTGGTCGTTCCGAAGTGCTACCGCTGCTGCAAGTTCGGTCACACCACGCATACGTGTGCACAAACCACCCCAAACTTGCGGCCACTGCTCAGAAAAAGGCCATGAATATAATGCCTGCCCCCACAAAGATGTGGGACCTACCTGCGTAAACTGTAAAAACTTAAAGTTAGAGTACAAGCATTCACTGAGAGACCCCATGTGTCCCACGTACCAACGAGCCAAGAGTTTATACCAAAGTAGGATTAACTATGGGGACAAAAATTAAAGCTTACAACACAAATATACTAAAAATAATTCAAATAAATGCGCAGAGGGCTAGAGCAGTAGCCGACCAGATCCGGGTTAAAGCTGAAGAGGAAAACGCGGATGTCATCATATTACAGGAGCCATACTCGCATGGGAAACGGGTTGTAGGCTACCCACTCACCTACAAAGTGATACACACACAGTTGAAGACACTCCATGGGCTGCTGTCCTGGTAAGGAACAGCAATATCACAGTGACTAAAATCACGCAGTTCTGCACGGAGTGGGCCGCCTGTGCCCAGCTAAATACAGCTTTAGGGAACCTGTACGTTGTGGCACTCTATTGTAGACCAGGACAACAGATAGATTTTGCAATCGACTATCTTCAATGCCTGCAGGACATCCTACCAAACCAAAAAAATCATCATAGGAGCTGACGTGAACTGTCGATCCCGGACATGGCACAGTACTACCCCTGGCAGGCGTGGAACCCAAAATGGTCAACTCCTTGAGGATTACTTGGCAGGATCACAGCTGACAGTGCTAAATCAACCTCACCACTTGCCAACCTTTTGCAACACCCTCTGGGAGGCTACGATTGATGTATCCCTAGCCACTAGGAACTTGGCGGGATTTGTGACTGACTGGAAGGTGGAGGAGGCATGGACTACCTCAGACCACCATGCAATCACCTTTAAAATAATCAGACAACTGACAACAGTAACACTAACAAACCAACAGAAAAACAGATATGCAGTTGCCAAAGCAGACTGGATGTCATTCAAACACCTGCTCATCACAGCCATAGAAAGCAACCCAGCCAGTATAAACCCATAGAATGACCCGGACGACCTGCTGAGGGGGACCACAGACCTAATACAAACCATTAGCGATCGAACAATCAAAAGAAAAAACCCAAAACCTGGTGCTGTTCCTTGGTGGACCCCAGAAATAGCCGTGCTTCGACGCCAGATGCAAAAAGCTAGGAAAGATTTCCAGAGAGCCCGTAGGACTTGGCCAGCACATGAAGTGGAGGCTTTAAGACAGCGCTATCGAGAAGCCAGAAATCACTATACGGACACGATACAGAAAAGCAAGAAACGTTCTTGGGAGCGTCTAGTATCCACGACAGGAAGAACTGACCCCTGGGGTGTAGTTTACAAGGTGACTACAAACAAACTGCCCAGGGGGGAGGTAATCAGCACCACCAGGACCTCGCAAGGAGACTACACAACCACTTGGGAGCAATCAATGGGTAATACACTTGACACAATTTTCAAGGAACCCGCGACCCTAACTCTGCAAGAACAATATAAGATCTGCGAAGAAAATGAAAAATATATCACCCCTGCGCTCAAGCCCCCCCCCCCCCCCCTTCACCCATGAGGAACTCGGCGCGGCTGCTACCAGGATCAAAAACCGCAAATGCCCGGGACTTGATATGATCGAACCGGAGATACTGAAAAAAATAGTAGAAATTGCCCCGCAAATCCTACTCACCCTCTACAACAGATGTTTGGAAACAGGGAAATTCCCTGCGGCGTGGAAAACTGCAAACACCAAGCTAATTCTGAAAAACCCTACTAAGAACCCAGAATGTCCATCATCATACAGACCCATCGCGCTGCTCTCAGTAGTCAGTAAATTATACGAGAGGCTGCTCCACATGCGGATACAGAACCACTACGAAAGGGCAGGCCTGGCAGCTAAAAATCAGTTTGGCTTTAAGCCAGGATCCTCTACGGTGGATGCCCTTGGAGATCTGCTTAGAAAAGCACAAGAGTGCAGGAAAAAATATCTATTGGTCATTTCAGTCGATTTTGCCGGGGCATTCGACTCACTTTGGTGGCCGAGCGTCCTGAACAGACTGAGAGAAGCTGCAGTACCAATCAACTTATACAAAGCGATGGAAGACTACCTTTCAGACAGAAGAGTGCAAATAAATACAAATTAACAAAAATTCACAAGAAACATATATAGGGGATGTCCACAGGGGTCTGTCTTGGGTCCTCACATTTGGAACATGGTCTTGGACGATTTCCTGTGCCAGGACTTGGGGCTGGCTGAAGCCCAGGCCTTTGCGGACGATCTCATTGTTACTATTGAAGCAGATTCCAGAGTCCAACTGGAAAACATCGGTAATCAGGCAATGCAGAAATTACAATACTGGGCCACAAAAAACCAGCTAAAAATTGCACCGACGAAAACCATATCCATCTTGCTGAAAGGAACTCTTCAGGTACAGCGTCCGCCCCAAATAAAAATAAATGGCCTGACCATCAAACTCACCAAGCAAATGAAGTACTTATCTTAGATAAGGAGTTATCTTAGATAATAATCTATCCTTCATACCTCACCTGAAACACATAAGAATGAAAATAAGAAGACACTCAGCCCTAGTGGCTAGGATTACGAGGAAGGATTGGGGACTGAAAAAACGAACCCTAATGCTATATTATAAGTCAACCTTCATCCCAGCAATAATCTATGCAGCTGCAGTATGGTACACCAAAACATCACTGGTAACCAACAAGAAAATCCTGGATATGACACATAGGAACATCCTATTGACAACCACACGAGCTTGCCGCACAGTAAGTACACCTGCACTGCAGGTACTTGCTGGAGCGCTACCCCTGGATTTAGAAGCTGTGAAAGCAGGACTGCTCTACCTGCACTCAAAGGGAGTGGCCGCAAATCATCAGGACTTCACAATCAACCCAGCAAGCAGTCAAAAAATCAAAAAACGGAAAGAGCACGGCTACAGACCTACCTCCTTCAGGAGTGGCAACAAAGATGGACAGAGACGACAAAGGGCGAGATCACTCGTAAATTCTTTCCAGAACTGAACAAAATATACCCAAGGCAACCGGGCTGGTTCTTCCCGGGCTTGCACCTGACCTCGTTACTCACAGGACATGGACCCTTCAACCAGAAACTGTTCAGCTTCTGCCTCGTCGATGACCCAAATTGCACGTGCGGGGAGGTCGAAAGCTGGGACCACCTGCTTTACGACTGCCCACAATACGAAGACCTCAGATGCACCCTCATCACGAAAATCCATTACCTCCCCAAAGGACTTGAACATCATTTCATTGACATGAAAGAGGAGTACAGCGCGCTCTCCCAGTATGCACAGGACCTCTTCACAAGGAGAAGGGTGTTAATTGCCATACACCGATACTGATAGTACAGTAACATAAATCGCATAAGACAGAGACAACTCCTGGAAAAGAAAACTGTGGAAGAAAAGAAAATGAATGGAAAAGAAAGGAATAAAGAAAAGAAGAAGAAAAGAGAATCAACGGAAAAAAAAAAAAAGGACAGATTGCCTCATGAGTGTCCCAATCTGAATCAAGTGGACAAGAATAGAGGCAACAAACAACAAACTGCAACCTAGCTCCCAAAGCCTCACGGCAGCCTGAAGAGGGCACCCTATCCCCCTTGACCTACTCCCCCGGGGAGACGATTCTCTCGGCCCCCCTCATTTCTACTCTGGTGGGGCATGGGAATGCCACACTGAAACTTGGGGCTGTCTTCCCTATTGGCTCCATACTTCTGTCTTTCTCCCCCCCCAGTCTTCAGCCTCCCCCCCTCTCTATCTTCACGCTAGTGAAGCCGCACACACCTAAATTTGAATACAGTACATCCAAAATATCTTCACCCACGTTCTGGCCCAACTCAAGCGACGTCAACCCCACGACTGACGCTGGTATGTGTATGCACGTTGTGTGTACATATGTGCATGTGTGTATATGTACAAATTTGTATGTACTTGTATGCACCCAACTCAAGTGACGTCAACCCCACGATTGACGTTGGCACACGTTGTGTGTACATATGTGCATGTGTGTATATATGTGCTTGTATGCACGCATATATGCATGCAATATAAACACAAAAAAAAAAAAAAAAAAAAAAATTTTTTTTTTTTTTTTTTTTTTTAGGTCCTAGCCACTGAAATCTCAGGAAATTAGGTGGCAGGACCTGCCAGAGTAACTTAAGCTTACTGGGTTCCCGGTCTGCCTCCACGGGGCAAAGGTGGGGCAAAGGTGGGGCAACGTTGGGCCTCAGCAGGGGTTCAGCGGCTAAACGACCAGATGAACAACGGTACACGGCACTACACATATACAATATCCATACACTTTTAAATCTCTGGCATTTCCAGTGAACTGGTACACCCACAATGAAAACTACGCGGAGATGGGGTGAACCCATGGTGCCGTCTGACACTAAATACACCTTACACCTTACGTTCTTCCACATGCACCAGTGGTCCAAGGTCCTGCCAGTGATACATGCTCCACACCGTCTGCTGGTATAGCCCATACGTGCGACGCATGGTCATGCCAGATATGGTTCCGGGTTGGCCCATGTTATATTGGGTAGTCAACTCTTCAACAGCGTTGCGCCCCTGTTCGTGTGTACGAGTCGTCGGACCGGGCGCTCATCTCTATCAACCTTTCGTTGTCTTTTGCAGTTTTGCGTCGGGTCGTTGTTTGACCATTCTGACGCCAGTCCTGGTACACTTTAACTACGGTGGCTCTCGAACACCCCACCAATTCAGCCTTTTGGGAAATTGAGGCACCAGCTCGTCGAGCATCCACAATCTGTCCTTTATCAAAGTCAGATAAATCCTTCCTTTTACCCATCACGCTCGGAATTTTACTACCTACTGACACCTGATCTATGCTACGTAGGTCGACTAACTGCGCACTCTCGTACCTCACATGGTCAACGGGTCGCATTTAGTTTTCATAAGGGTGTTCATTATTTAGTGATCACTGAGTGTGTATATATATATATGTGTGTGCGTGAAACAAACTAATTAACATAAAAATAGGTAAAAATAAAGAATAAGAAATAAAATTAATAAGGCAAGCATCAGAGGCAGCAAAAAAGCATAATCCTCTGCATGTTGCGTGCTGTATAAAACAGTAAAAATAATGGTAATAATAAAACTTATGCGAGCAGTATGGCAAACCAATAGAGCGAAAAATAGATTGAAATTAAAGGCATAAATGCAAACAGTGGGGAGGGAGGAAAGATAGTAAAGCAGAAAGTATTGTAGAAGTTACACTCCAAATAATTTAGAATAAAAACTCGAATTAAACAAAATTTAGCGGCGCCCCCCAACAGCAGCATCAGGTCTGAATTGCGTGAAATATCACTATTAACAGAGTCAGAAACCAACTACAATACAAAATTAAACTAAATAAACAAAAATAGACTAACCATTATGCCCTATCTCGTCGGAGGACCACGAGGTCAATAATGTCAGAGAATCAGAGTCAGAGTTAGAGAATCACAGCATTTCGAACACTGGACAAATCGTAGCAGAGGCGAGTCGATCAAAAGATGAGCTCCATATCCGATCGTTAGATCGATACGCCAGTGCAAAGGATTTGAACAGTGGTGGTCCTTATGCTGTGCAAAATATATATAGGATAGATAATAGCACTCATATAGAAACAACTACACTACTAACAAGATTAACATTAAACTTCTACAATATTTTCTGTCTTACTACCTTCCCCCCCCCCACTGTTTGCATTTACGCCTTTAATTTCAATCTATATTTTGCTCTATTGTATTGCCATACTGCTGACTTAAATTTTATTATTACTATTATTTTTCCTGTTTTTTTTATATACAGTATATGTATATATATATATAAATGGGTCACAGTTCGAACAATGGAATTGTCTTCATATAAAATATCGTATATTTTTTAACTCGTGTATTCTTATATTTTATCACTTCTTTAGAAGGCAATTTGTGGGCTGGAATGATGACCATAACTTATATATCACTTCTATATCTCCACCTAAAAATATTATTATGAAATCCTTTTTTTAGATATTTTAATAACGGATAGAAAATGCAGGCATTTGTTTTCTATGCAGAGTTAAGACATCATGTAATGGATATTATATGAGTTTCCAGAACAAAAAAAAATCGCAATGCTCGCACGAAATTCAAATTGTTTTTTACACACAGTCTCTGCAGCGAAAGAGCTGTAAAAACGTAAGTCATATAACCTTTCGCACTTTAACGGAAATAAACATGAGCCAAAACTTCAAAGCCAATAACGTCAAAACACACGTTATATTCTAATATAATTAGAATTATATTAAATGTGTAATTATAAATATCAACCGAAAGCACAAAAATAAATCATTCATTTGTTGTTAAAAGCTGAAGGAATTTTACGGCTTTGAATGAGCACACGAAACTTTTTTTCCTTTTTTTTTTTTTGTAATAATCAGCCCACCTATTTCGCCTACTTTCCCGAAAGTCAACATCTGACCAAGCATTGCTCTTTACAAATTTTTACGTCGCCTATCACGTCCCACGCACCTAGAAGTATGCTGAAAACAAAACAAAAACGAACTAGTTCGATTGAGGTGATATTAGAAAGTTGTCCGCTTTTCTGAATTTTGTCATATTTTCCTCCGCAGTGGTTGCAATAAACTGGAAATATTTTTGCAGCATAAAATATTTTCGGCTCTGCGCCTTTTTTTCAGGGAATTCTCCAATATATTCCCTAAGGAATATTGTCGAGAACAATGAAAATTATCGCACAACTGCCATTAAAGCAAAGAACGCCCACGACTTCAATACTGTCCCACACAGGATATCCCAATTCCCCTACAAGGAAACTTGTTCGGGTTCGATGAAATTCCCCACTTCAAAAGGGTAGGTTCAAGCATGGGTACAGGGGTGACCTGTCTGTCTCAAAGTTGAACGTTGCGTGGGTAGAGGGCGTTATCCACTCGTTTAAGTTAATACTTGGCTTCTTCCTCTGTATATGTGAATTTCTAACAGGTGTGGTTTCAATAAGTTATATGTACATCTAAACAAATGCGATTTTAGATTCCTACTACATAAATAAATTAGTGATAATCTGTCTATATATGTGTATATACTGCAACTTTCAAAGTTAATTCAAATTTATTTGAACGAATCGATCGATTAATTGAAATCTTGTTTTATGGAGCAGCAATTTATGTTGTTTTATGGAGAAGCATGGTCATAACAAAAAGAAGAGGTAACACAAGTACGAGATGTGGAACGCTGAATGGTTACTCGTTTGATTTCGTTGGATGAGTGAATTAATTGCAAAGAAGGTAAAAGCATCCGAAATAAGCTGAACATATTTCAAGGAGTGGGCTGCATGTAGTTTCTGAAAGGTTTGATTTTTCAGAACATGCAGCCCACTCCTTGACAAATGCACAAACTGCAAATTTATACTGATTGCTCCAAAAGTGACACAGCTGCAAGAGCTGCTGTGGCCCTACCAACATCAACAGTCTCTGTCTCATTACCACAGGAATGTAACGTTTTCGCTGCAGAATTCTATGCCATTAAGATGGGTTTGACCTTTCTTGCTAATGATTTCACTCCGAAGACTGTAATACAGACTGAGTGCAGTGACAGCCCTCCATGGCAGTTCTCGCTCTCCACATCCATTTATAAATCAAATAAGAAATGAAATAGTAGAACTTCATAATAATAGTAACATTTTCCATGAAGGTTGTACAATTTCTCTGTCTTGGTGAGAATTAGTCAAATGCATATTCCACTCCTGAATTAGCTCTTGTAAACGGATTCCTGTAGGTTTGTGTTCATGAGGTTTATTCCTAAAAAGGTTTAACTATTAAGGATCATAAAGGTATGACCAGATATGATAAAATGCAGTAGCGTAGCTACCCTTTTTCGGGCCCGGAGGCAAAAAACATGTTCGGGCCCCTAATGAAAATTGCAAAAACAGGAGACAGCCAAAGACGCCGGGGCCCCTAAAGGGCCCGGGCACGGAGGAAATTGCCTTGCCTGCCTACATGGTAGCTACGCTACTGATGAGATGGAAGGTTAAGTATTTTAACTGCACAATTGAGGAGCAGCATCTTTCTACGAAGTGAAGAGGAGTTCATTATTGGCTTTGTACTGGCGAAGTCCTGAACACCCCAAGGGAAATCCTGAGCGCACTATGTTGTACTGGGTTGAGACATGCTAACAGAGTCATTCGAGCGGAGTCATAAACTGCGGCACCATAATCTAATCGAGATCTGATCAAAGGCTAGTATAAGTGGAGTAGAGTATAGCGATCAGTTCCTCGTGTCATAGATGAGACAAATTTAAAAATATTCAGCTTTTTAATACAAACAGTTCATGTTTATATACTGGTGTGCTAAACTTAAGGACCAGTCAGGTGTTCACCTGTAGCTTCTCATAGGAGTGGCCTGGATATGGGAAAAGCATACTAAATGAACATCGTGAGCTACAGAAATTATGAAGGAAACAACAACGGAAACAAAAAGGTACAGAGAGATTTTATTCAAAAATGGCAACATAGCACTGGCTGCCATGATACAGATGCATCACTGCCAAAGATGGAACAAAGAGGTGGTCGTCAGTAGGAGATATGGTCACCCCTAATGTCGATGCAGACTTTGCACCGCCTGTCCATACTTAGAACAATGTTGTTGATAAGTTTTTGCGGTAACATCGTACATTCCTCTGTCAGCGCCATCTTCAGCTAGTGAACATTTTCTGGTGGGTGTGGACGTGTCGCTAGGCGTCTCTCCAGAGCCTAGCGACACGTATAGCGACACATAATCCCATATGTGTTCGATGGGATTTAGCTCGATAGAAACGGGCAGGCCAATCATACGAACAATATCCTCACTTTCCAAAAGCATATCAACAACTGCACTGCGATGTGGTGTGGCGTTTTCATTCATAAACACGAACTCGGGGCCAATGGCACCTCGGAACAGACGCACATGGGAAAGGATTACCTCAGTATAGTAGCCTGCACCGGTTACAGTATCGCCTTCCAATATCAGGAGTTGTGTACGTTCATCCAAGATAACGCCTCCCTGGACGAGAACACCTCGACCGCCATATCGATACCTTTCAGTGATGTTTGCTGGGTGATACCGTGTGCCAACCTCTCGCCAGATTAGCTGACGTCTAGAATCGCTGCTTGAAACTGAATCTACTCTCATCAGTAAAGAATACCTTAAGTAAAGATTTTGTGGTTGTAATAACCTTTATAAATAGTGTTGGATCTTAAGTTTTGCACACCTGTGTAGTATATATTTCTGGAATATCAGTTTGGTGTCAAAAGTGATTCCCAAGAATCGGATTTGGCGGTAATTGGTATTGGTCGAATTCCCAGTGATAATTCTGGATGTAGTTGACGCTTCTTAAAAAAGTGAATAGCTGTAGTTTTGGTTGCCATGATTAATATCACTCTATTGTAGACCCAGTCAAAACATCGGCCCAGCTATTGACTACCTAAGAACTGTTACCACTACTCTACCTAACGCTAAAATCATCCTGGGGGCAGATGTTAACTGCCGTTCTCCTGCTTGGCATAGCCTCACAGCTGACCGACCTGGTTGCCATAATGGGCGGCTTTTGGAAGACTTTCTAGCCACCTCACCATTTAATATAATAAACAGGCCCAATAACCTCCCAACATTCTCCAGTACTATGTGGGAGTCTACAATAGACATAACAATTGCTACAAGATCAATCTCAAGTAAGGTGTCGGGGTGGCAGGTATATGAAGCCTGGACCACCTCCGACCATAGAGCAATTACATACAGCCTCACAAGAAATATAGAATCAGCTCCTACTCCGCACTATGATATCAACCGCTATGCCATTAGCAAAGCCAATTGGGAGCTGTTCACCACTTCTCTCCAGTCAACAATCATGGATCACCCTTCTGATATCCTCTCCTTGAATCCCGAGCAGCATCAAAAGCTTGTAACTAACATCATCACCCTCTCCTGCAATCAATCTATGCCCAAGAAAAAACCTCTTCCAAGTGCTGTACCATGGTGGTCTCAGGAACTCGAACGTCTACGCTGGACTGTTCATAACAAGAGGAAAGCTTTTCAGAGAGCTCGCACCTCTTGGCCAGCTACTGATGTGGAAGCCCTTCGTGAAGACTACAAGAGGACCAGGAACCAATACACTTCCATGATCAGGCAGCGAAAAAGAACTACATGGGTGCGGCTGGTTACCACCACTGGTAACTCGGACCCTTGGGGAGTGGTGTACCGAGTTACTACCAACAAATTGCCAAGAGGAGAAGTAGTCCATTCCACAATAACACCACAAGGAATCATGACAACGTCATGGGAGCAATCCATGATGAATATCGTGGATACTCTCTTTATCAGCGACACCGATCATCTCACAACACAACAGCAGCAAATTTGTCTAGATAATGACAATTACCACATTGACTCTGTGGAGGAAGAATTTAACACTGAAGAACTGCAGCAAGCCCTTGGCAAAATGAAGGATAAAAAATCCCCAGGACTACATCGCATTGAACCAGAAATACTAAAAAAGGTCGCCCAGGTAAATCCCCAATTTCTGCTTAACCTGTTCAATAAATGCCTAACCCAGGGATCCTTCCCAGAAAGCTGGAAAATAGCTGAATTAAAGTTAATACTGAAAAATCCATCGAAGCCTCCAGAACAGCCTAACTCATACCGACCCATTGCCCTCTTGTCCACATTGAGCAAACTACTTGAACGCCTCCTCCATACCAGACTCCTAACACACTACACAGAAGCTGGCCTACAATCCAATTCACAGTATGGATTTCGCCCAGGACGCTGCACAGAGGATGCTCTCTACCAAATAACCCAAGCCGCAGCCAACACTAATTACAAGTACTTCCTCCTCATAACCATTGACTTTGCCGGGGCCTTTGACATGCTCTGGTGGCCAAGCATTCTTCGCAGGCTAAGATTGGCACGCATACCAGCCAACTTATACAGGTGTATAGAAAGTTACCTTTCCAACAGGAAGATCACCGTCTCCTCACCATACCAGAAGCTCACCAAATCTATCTACAGAGGCTGCCCACAGGGTTCGGTCCTCGGCCCGTTCCTCTGGAACATCGTCCTTGATGAGTTACTTGGTCTGGATCTGGGCCCTGTTACTATCCAAGCATTCGCAGATGATATTACCATCTCCATCGCAGCGGACACCAGAGCAGCTCTCGAGGCAGCTGGAAATCAGGCACTAGAGATCTTACAGGACTGGGCAACTCTACACAAGCTCCGGATTTCTCCACAGAAGACACAATCCATACTTCTCAAAGGCACCCTACAAATATCAAGGCCACCTCAGATCAAGGTACAAGGAAAAACCATCAAGCTGGTAACTTCCCTAAAACACCTGGGTATCATCCTGGATTCAAAGCTCTCCTTCTTCCCGCACCTCTCATACCTTCAAGTAAAAATCAGAAATTATGCAGCCTTAATCGTCCGAGTAAGCAGGTGTGACTGGGGTCTGAACCGGAGAACACTCAAACTCCTATATAACGCTATATTCCTCCCTGTTATTACATACGGATCCGGGATTTGGTACCATAGAGCAATAATTGTTCGCAATAAATGCAAACTGGAAACAATTCAGCGAAGTATACTGCTTGCCATTACCAGGGCCTGTTGCACAGTAAGTTCTCCGGCCCTACAGGTTCTTGCAGGTGTCCTCCCCCTTGACTTGGAGGTTATCCGTCGAGGATTGCACTACTGCCTGTCGCGGGGAATCCCAGCTACCATCTTTGGACATACCATCGACACCCGCACTGACTGCAAGCAAGAAAAGAAAAAACTAGCTGCCATACTACTTCAAATCTGGCAGACAAGATGGGAGGAGACGGACAAGGGCCTGATAACTAAGAAATTCATCCCGGATGTCAAACTAGTTTATCCAAAGTCGCCGCCTTGGTTCTCTCCTGGCCTCTACTGTACATATATTATAACTGGACACGGTTCTATAAATCATAAGTTGACTACCTTGGGAATCATCAATAACCCCTACTGTACATGTGGAGAAATTGAAGATTGGGACCATCTTCTTTATAACTGCCCAATTTATAACGATCTTCGAGGAACACTGTACACCAGGCTACAACACATACCTCAAGGACAGGAGCACCTGCTAATTTCTGAAGAACAATATTATAAATCATTAACTGAGTACGCACAGAACCTCTCTAGGCGCAGGACTCTACAACCAACTCAAGCCAGGGATAGAAACCTGTAAAGGACTTACTCAAACTTGAAATAAAAAATCTACTTGACTGTTTTACCAGCATCGACTTGCTAACCCTGGAACATCCAAAGTAGGATTACCTGCTAACTTTCCATATGGTTTGGTAGGCTCCAGTGGTCCTGACCACTCCACCGCAAAATACAAGTCACACTCAGCACTCTCGCTGAGTGGTTTTTCTACCCTTCTGGAGTTATCCCCTCCCCTTTTCTCCTGGTGGGGCATATGCTCCACTGTCAATTTACGGGATGCCCTTACCTACATCTCCTTACTCTTACTTTCATCCCCCATCTTCTTCCGTACACCCTGTACTGCCGCACTCTACCTTATTTTTTATTTATTTTTATTATTTATTTACTTAATTTATTTTATTTTTATTTATTTTATTTTATTTTATTATTATTTTTTAATATTTTTTATTTTTTTTATTTTATTTTATTTTTTTTATTATATATATTTTTTTTATTATTATTATTTTCTATTATTATTATTATTATCATCGGTTTTTTTATTATTATTATTATTTTTTAATTTAAATTAATTTTTTTTTTTTTATTTTTTTTTTATTTATTTTTTTTTTATTATTATTATTTTTTTTTTATTATTTTTATTTTTTTTTTTTTATTGGTCTCCGTTCAGAAAGCTCAGGCGACCCTGACGGAGACCTGCCAGAGAATAATGGGCAGCCTGGCTACCTCCTAGTGGTGTGTGCGGGCAACGTGGGGTTCCACCAGGGGCCCTGCGGCCAAATGCCAGGACACACAACAGAACCCAACACAAAACTACACATTCAACACACTACACTTTTTCTGGCATTTACAGTGTTCTGTATTTCTTCACAGTGTACATATGGCGCAGATGTGGGAAACCACAGGTGGCGCCCGACCCTAACACTATGCACACTATGCACACTATGCCATGATAGACGATAGCCATTACGTGAAGTCCATGACAACATTTTCTTTACTGTAAGCTGCAGTTGTTCAGTGGAACGCATATTCTCGGAATGGCAAGAAATTGCAAGGTCATTGGCATAAAGATAGATGTCTACGTTACCCAAAATGTTCTGCGCTAAATTGTTTATTCTAATGGCAAAGAGTGTAACGCTGAGTATCAATCCGTGTGGTACACCTTCTCTTTGGACAAGAGATTGTGAAACAGCATTATGATAACTCATTTGAAAAGTTCTATTTACAAGGTAACTCTCTATGATCATCGGGAGTCGACCTCAGAGTCCTATGGCGTACAGGTCTTGCAGAATACCATAGCGCCAGGTGGTGTTAAATGCTTTTAAATATCTAGGCATACCATGACAAGATGTTCTTTTCTGATAAAGGCGTTCCGCTATGTTACTCAGCTTCACCATAAGCTCTAATGTGGATCTGTTTTTGCAGAAGCCATATTGATTAAAATCAATGATTGAGTTGGATTCTAGATACATACAAGTCTATTGTATATAATCTTTTGTAATGTCTTGCCCAAGCAGCTGGTAAGGCATATCGGTAAGGCTGATAAGGCTGGTAATGCATGTCTTCATTTGGTTTTTTCCAGGTTTAAGAAAAGCTAGCACTGTTGAATGACACCATGAGCGAGGATAGTAGCTTTCGGAGAAGATCCGATTCTGAAAAGCAAGAGGGAATTTAATTCCTTTTTTTTGTCAAGGCTTTGCAATATGAGGTAATGAATTCCATCAGAACCTGATGCCCATTTGTTTAGAGCGTCCTGGAGCTCCAAAATTGTAAATAATATTATATGGAAGTGATAGTCTTGTACTGAAATTTAAATTGCGTTGCTCAGCCTTTGATTTATATTGTTGAAAAGACGGTTGTACGGAGATATATCTGAGTTTGTGTAAAATTTGCTGCAATACCATTAACTATTTCAACTTTTTTTTTTTTTAACTACTATTTTATTTATTTTTTTTTACTTTTATTATTATTATTTTTTATTTTTTTTATTTATTTATTTTTTTTATTTTATTTTTTATTTTATTATTATTTTTTTTAATAGGCCCTAGCCACTGAAATCCCAGGAAACTAGGTGGCAGGACCTGCCAGAGCAAATTGTTGTGATACTGGATACACCCGGCTAGCCTCCACGTGGCAGGGTATGGGCAACGTCGGGCCCCACTAGGGGCCTGGCGGCCAATAAGCCGGACAAACAATGGGCACAACAGATCACACTGCACAGACATGGCCCACACACTTTCAAGTCTCTGGCTTGACAGTGTACTGTCCTCGATACAGCGAACATACGCGGAGATGGGAGAAATCCCAGGCGCCGTCTGACACGAACATACCTTATACCTATTTCAACTAGAAATGATAAAATTTGCCCACTCCATCTGAGCATTGGAGAGGCTGTTGGTAAAATCTACTATTCAGTTTTTTATTTTATTCCAGATTATTCTGCTGTTGATATTCTTCGTTATAGTAGAGGCAAACTGAATCCAATAATATTTTTTACTCTTTTCCTTACAAATGGTGCTTTTGCTTTTAATTTTTTCGTGCATGACTTTTTTTAGGCCTAAATTTTGTGTTGTCATTATTTCAGCAATGTTGTAATTATCAAAGGAATGTATTTTTTTTTTTTTTTTTTTGTTAGTTGTTGGCGCATCGGCTTCTGTGGCCAAATTGCACCTCCCAAGGTTTTTGCATTTTGTACTCTGATCCAAGCCCGAGGCGGGATTCGAACCCGCGACCTTTGGGTTGATAGGAAGGCACTTTACCCACCCGGCTAGCCCCATCGGCAAATGAATGTATACTTTTATCAATATTTATGATGATTTTAAGAAGGTGATGTTAGCAGTGTTAGTTTTTCAGGTTCTTGGCTGTATACTGTGCGTATATTCTGTTTTGTTTGCTATTTTGAGAAACCCGAAAGACCCGATTTCTCATTTTTTCGACCACAGAGGAGAGGAGAGACTACAGAATTCTCACCCACGATCTGAGAAAAAAACCATACTATGAAATCTCCCCACCTTAAGTGGATTCGAACCCAAGCCTCTTCCTACACATTACAAAAGGACGGTGAGCATAACCACTGGGTTACTACGATAGCGATTTAAGGACATACTTGAAAAAAAATTGTCTTATTTGACTTTGCAACAGATTTAAAATTCAGATCAAACACAGCAAATTTTAAGCGATTATTATACTATACCAGAAAAAAAAAAAATATATATATATATATACATATAATATTAATAACTAGGGAGCTCCACCCCTGCTCGCTTTGCTCGCCAACACCCGCGCATGCTTTTCTAGGTATTATGTAGAGGTATGACGGAATAAGTCAAATATTTTCTACGTAAAAGACACGCCGAAACGGACTGATCGAAATCTAATCTAGAAAATAGAAAGAAAGTGTAATAAAAAACTATAAAAAAGTAAAATTGTGTCAATGTTGAGTCAATGAAAGTTATTATTAATTGCATACTCTATCTTAGCCTCTTCACTAGACACTGATGGCTATGCAGGCCCTCAGGGGCCTCATGATTATCCAAGCTGACACCATGCTGTAGCTTTTCCTAGATGGCATGGTGTGGGATGCTGACACTGACCATTAGGGGTAACCCCCAGGCCAGTGCGGGACAGAGCTGCAAAAAGCACGCTCCACCATAGAAATCTCTTTCCCTATGTTCTCTTATTCCTACAACCTCGGGTGGTTGAGTATCCTTCCCTCAACCCCTTTCCCCACTCTGGGTGGCCCTACCCCCTTTTGAGTGGTGACTCACCCCACCACCCACTTTCAACTCCCACCCTCTGGACCAGAATGGACGTCCTGTACCAGGCAGTCCCTTACTGTCTCCCCTTTCAAATCAGACGAGTGCCTCAACTACTGCCCCCTCTGTTCTCTGCTCCTTTTATCCCACCCTCTTCCTATTTCCCCATTATCTCTTTTCCAATAAAAAATGTGTTTCTTTTTGGGCTCTCCTTGGATGCCTATGTTACAACAGGGTTCACCCCGCCAGAACTTTCTTCTCTCCTAATGTGTTCTGGCCCGCCGCCCCAGGGCGATGATGAAAATTGGGGGCGTTAGTGGTTCTGCACAGGCCCCAGGCTAAGTGGTCAGAGGAACAACACAACCCACACCCTGGCCTTATGCAGATTATTATATTCTACACTGATTAAAAACACGGAGTTTGGGGAGACCCCGGTGCCGCCAGACAAAAAACACTTTGTCACTATGATCGATATCTAATCAGGAAATAATCTGTGTAATTATTTACTTGTGCATTTGTAGTGCGCGTATTCAATCACTATGTAATTATTTACCTGCGTTTACATAGATGACTTAGGAAAAGGCCTTTTGCTTCGGATTGCATAATGTATGAGGAATATTGTTGCATCCCAAAGAGCAGGAATAAAATATTTAACTGAAATATTTACAAACTGCACAAATATTTACAAAATACTAAACTACTGTATTTACAAATATACAATATTTATTAATATATAAAAACGTTACAATGGAACATCAACTGTTAGACAGGGAAGCACCAGGTGGGTGAACGTTATGGAAGCAGTTGTCAATAATTACAGTAATTACATTTGTAGTGACATAATTGCCTCGCCCTCTTCTCCCATTGGCTCGAATAAATATCAGTAGGAGAAAAACTTTTTAAATGTATAGAGAGATAATAAATAAATAAATAACTTACCTGAAAGTGAAGGATAATCGTCCAAACTAGACCTAAAGTTAATTTCGGATTACCATCGACGATATCTTCGGCACGGATGTTGACTAATTTTATCTAGAAAAATTAATTAACGGTAACTAAGATCCGAAATTACATTTTAATTAGTACAAAAATCAGTAACATTTAGTATAATTAATACACTAAAAAAAAACACCAAATCATAACATATTCACCTTAAAAACATTCAAAGAGACTTTATTCTGTACTTCATAAGATAAGTGATAAATAAAAACATTGAATACAATAAAAATAAATAATTAAAAAAAATTATACATTAGTCCCTAAGCCGGGTCACACACATTTCTCGAGGTATGACAGCTAGAGCATGCAACTTTAAAGTTTAAAACGCTGATGAAATTTATATTCAGGTCTAACTGTGAGTCAAGAGGACTTAATTTCGGTGAATTCCGGTCGTTACACCTTCACGATGCTGATAATGTCCCAATGTGCAAGGTCTGAAACACTGCACCTACTAGTAGCAATCCTACGTAATATGGGTCGAGTGTGTCGTCCACAACATAGAGGAATGCTATCCACCTGTGTCACACTAGGCGAGCGGTTCCCAAAATATGCGCCGCGGCGCTCAGGTTCGCCACAGCGAACTCACAGGGGCACAGCGGGATATTTTAAAATTTCGAGGGAAACACAGCGATACTGGACATCTGTCGGATACCGCGGTTTGCGCGCGTAGCACAGTAGTATCATCACCGTCCTCCCCACACCGGGTGGAAAAGGTCCGGGTTCGAATCCTGTCGATGACGCGAGGAACTTTAATTGGCTTTTTTTCACTGCGTTGCTGAGTTAGTCGGTCTCAGGCGTACATAGCAAGGGTTTTTTTCCCCAGAAATTGGGATTTTTTCTCCCAGAAATTGGGTTTTTTTTCGACCAGTAAAACAAGCAAATCGACCACCAGAGAATACACGCTATTTACAGACAAAATGAATATATGGGTAGATGTAATCATTTACGGGTGACCTTAATATCATAATTTTTTTTTTTTTTTTTTTTTTTGTCGGACAACGCGCGAACTACTATATATATAATTTTTATTGTATACAAAAGTGATATATACAATACACCCTTCACAGCAGCGATGCCAGGGATTTTACACTAGCTACGGACAGCCTTGGGGAAAGGGGCCCACATCGAGGTTGGGGCTCACCCCCCCCCCCCGAGCCAACAATAGAATCAGTGTCAGATTATATACAGAACATTATGCTTTTTATAGTATTTACAATGTACACTGGTGTGCAAAACTTAAGGACCAACGCTATTTCTAAAGGTAACAACCACAAAATCAAACGAAACTCCCTGCGGCGATTTGCGTAACTGTGGCCGTTCAGTAGAAAACTGGTGCACATGCAAAAATGATGCAGGTTGATGAACGTCTTTAACAATCGTTCTCACCCACATCTGGCCCAATTGTAGTGATACTGTTCGTCACAGAGATACGAGGCGGAGTTGAACAAACGTTCTAGGTGCCGCCCTTACATATACACATGTCCACATGTCACCAAATGGTGAGCACCATTGTTAAAGACGTTCGATTGGTTTCATACAGTGCTACAGACAACGAAATGGCCAGTAGACAACATCTGGATAACTTTACCCTGGGTCGAATAATTGGAAAGCTCGAGGAAGGTCGAAGTGCAAGGAGTGTGGCTCAGATTTCGGTATCGCCCATAGCATCGTCTCACGTGCGTGGTCGGCCTTCAGAACGACAGGGACAGCTATTTTGTTTTGTTTTTTTATTAATCACAAAAAACAGCAAAAAGTCCTACATTTGTGAAAAACAGTTTGATAAATAAAATAACATATAAAAGTAAAACATATAATCTTCAGTAAAGTTAAAATATAAAGAATTAATACAAAACATGAATGGGCTATAACAACAGTTTGTGATATTCATTTTTAATACTGGTTTTATTAATAAAAATATCAATTTTATTTTCATTTAACAAAGTTCTGTTGAAAAATTCAAATTTAAGATTTCACATTTCCAAATTTAAAATTTGAAAATGTGAAATAATTTCTGTTCCCTCAAAAGACTAGGTAGACATTTGAAGTTAATACAAGACAGTAGCAATGGAGCATCTATTTTGCTTTGAAGAATCGAATGTAGAAGGAAGCAATCAAACATTCCTTCTCTTTTAACAGGGGAAGGTTAAAAATTTTACACCAATCTTTATATTTATGTATAAAATAGTTTAAATCTGATTTATAAACTAAGAATCTGATGAGAGATTTTTGAACCCTTTCGAGCGTATTAATATTATTTATACCAAAAGGGATCCACACTTGAGTTGAGTGTTCTAGAATTGGACGAGGGATGATGTATAAGCAAGCTTTGGGGTATCAGGGCCAAAAAAGTCAAAACAAGCCCTTTTGATTAAGCCAAGTAATTTAGAGGCTCTGGCAGTTACTTTAATAATATGAGTTGTGCAAGCGCCATTACTAGTTCTTAAAATCCCTAAATCTTTAATTTCATGAATTCTTTTAACATGCAAAGATTCTAAAGTGTAATTGTAACAGATGACAAATAGTTTATGAGGATCTGAAATGATAATGACATGACATTTATCAATACATGTATTCACATTTAGTCCATGTCTTTTAATCCATTGGTATATCAATTGAATACCTTTTTGAAGCTCCTCACAATCCAAAGACTGATTAATTCCTTTGTACAATTTCATGTCATTAGCGTAAGTAAGAATACTCAATTTAGCTTTCTGCAGACAAGAAGATATATCGTTAAGAAAAATACTAAAAAGTAAAGGGCCAAGAGAGGAACCCTGTGGAACCTCCCTCTATATATTAATGAGCTCCGAATGAACGTCATTATAACAAACAATACTTTTCCGATTACAAAAATAGTCCTGAAACCAAGTAAGAGCAAGTCGTATTACACCCAGTTCAGCAAGTTTATTACATAAAATTTTATGGGAAACTGAATCAAAAGCTTTTTGAAGATCTATACAGGGTGTTTCAGTTAAACGTTTCAGAACTTCTAAGAGGGGTAGGGTACATCCTGACAACTCGAAATCATATAGCAATGTGGGGTCGGAAATGCTTTCCTGAAGCGGTGTTGTACACAGAAGCACCATAAAGAAAAGAGACCGTAAGTGAGAAATCGTTTTAATAATACATGAAAAGAAGCAAAAGGTACATGGATTAAAGTAAGTGTTCGAAGTTTCTTCCACGGGCTACAATGCACGCCTCACATCTCCGACGCATGGACATCCGAACATTCTGGAATACTCCAGGCGAATTTCGAATTTCTTCGGCAGCTACTGCGATTCTTGCAACCAGCTCCTCAGCATTGTCAACAGGGGTGTCATAAACTAGCGATTTCATATGACCCCAGAAATAAAAATCAAGACATGATAGGTCGGGTGACCGAGCAGGCCAACGCACGGGACCACCACGTCCGATCCACTGTTGACCAAATGTGACATCCAGGTAGTTACGAACATCTCCGCTATAATGGGCAGGGGCTCCATCGTGTTGGAACCACATTGTCTGTTGCGTCGATGCAGAAATCTGTTCATCTCTCAAAAGTTGTGGCAATACTTGCTGCAGAAAGATCAAGTAGATAGGTCCGGTTAGACAACACGGTAACAGGTAAGGTCCGATGAGGTGATCTCCCATAATACCGGCCCATACATTGACCGAAAATCGAATCTGTGCTGCACGACGTCGTATTGCATGCGGGTTCTCGACCGCCCAGATATGGTCGTTATGCGTGTTGAAAATTCCTTCCCTTGTGAAGGATGCCTCATCGGAAAACAACACTTCAGCAGGAAAAAGGGGATTTGTAGCACATTTTCCAAGGTACCACTGTGCGAAAGCAATACGAGGTTGAAGAAACTTCGAACACTTACTTTAATCCATGTACCTTTTGCTTCTTTTCATGTATTATTAAAACGATTTCTCACTTACGGTCTCTTTTCTTTATGGTGCTTCTGTGTACAACACCGCTTCAGGAAAGCATTTCCGACCCCACATTGCTATATGATTTCGAGTTGTCAGGATGTACCCTACCCCTCTTAGAAGTTATGAAACGTTTAACTGAAACACCCTGTATAGATGACGTCCAGCTGTCTGTTTTTGTCAAGGGCTTCCCTAATGTCATGTTCCATTATCAGTACCAGTGATTCGAAGGACCAGTGGTGGTCGTCCACGAAAAACAACGCCCAATGATGACCGCTATATACTCCTACACGCCAGGAGTTTAAAGTGGTGCATCGAACACAAGGACAGCAGCGTAATGGGATAAGGTACCCTTTACTGATGAGAGTAGATTCAGTCTCAGCAGCGATTCTGGATGTCAGCAACTCTGGCGAGAGGTTGGCACACGGTATCACCCTGCAGACATCGCTTAAAGGGATCGATATGGCGGTCTAGGTGTTCTCGTCTGGGGAGGCGTTATCTTGGATGGATGTACACAACTCCAGATACGGGAAGGCGGTACTGTAACCGGTGTACGCTACTGTACTGAGGTAATCCTTCCCCATGTGCGTCTGTTCCGAGATGCCATTGGCCCCCAGTTCGTGTTTATGGATGATAACGCCACACCCCCATCGCAGTGCAGCTGTTGATATGCTTTTGGAAAGTCAGGACATTGTTCGTATGGATTAGCCTGCCCGTTTCCATCGATCTAAATCCAATCGAACACATATGGGACCCTCTGGAGAGACGCCTAGCAGAACGTCCACACCCACCAGAAAATGTTCACCAACTGAAGATGGCGTGGACAGAGGAATGGACGATGTCACCGCAAGAACTTAACAACAACATTGTTATAAATATGGACAGGAGGTGCAAAGCCTGCATTGACATTAGGGATGGCCATATCTCCTACTGAGGACCACCTCTTCCATTTGTTCCATCTTTGGCAGTGATGCATCTGTATCATGGCAGCCAGTGCTATGTTGCCATTTTGGAATAAAGTCCCTCTGTGCCGTTTTGTTTCCGTTGTTGTGTCGATGTTGTTTCCTTCATCATTTCTCTACCTCACGATGTTCCTTTGGTATGTTTTTCCCATTTCCAGGCCACTCCTATGAGAAGCTACAGGTGAAAACCTGACTGGTCCTTAAGTTTTGCACACCAGTGTATTAATAAAGATATTCATAAATATATTCAGATTTACACTGTGCTGCCACTTTATTAGAACACCCCTGCTGTGCACACAAATGGATTGTCCCACATCGTCACATTTGTCACAAATTAGAAGAAATTAGCCACCATTCAAAGAATAATTAGGTGTCCTGCAGCAGGCCTGGCAGGACAGAGGGACGACATCCACTAAGGGAGCAATTACAAAGAAATTCATCCCTGAAGTAACTAACGTTCACGTTCCCAAAAGCCCCAAGCTGGTTTTCCCCTGGCCTGTACATAACGTACCTCCTCACAGACCATGGGTTGATACAAGAAAAATTAACGTCTCTGGACATCACAGATGATCCACGCTGCCACTGTGGCACTGAAGAATCTTGGCACCATATAATATATGACTGTCCTGAATATGAAGACCTGAGATCTATTCTGATCACAAAGATTATTAATTTGCCAAAGGACCAAGAACATACACTAATTCATACCCATGACAATTATAAATACTTCACCACTTTTTCACAGGATGTCTTCAACAGACGAAGAACATTAAGGAGCCTAAACCACCAAGACCAATAATTTGAGATAGATTCTGGGCACCCCTCTCCAGTATCATCAACTACCAACCTCAGCAAAGCTCAATTGAACTGAAATTCACTTCCTTCATCCAAGTTCCATCGGGCTGATATCTGCAAGTGAATCTGGTACCTGATCCTACTCAAGACTCCAAACCCAGACACTGGAAACACCAGCAGCTTTTCTGCCACAAACCACAAACCACATTGGCAATCAAATCGAGCACTCTAGCTTGGTTTTCTTTTACTCTACTCCCCGCCGGGGGGAAGGATATTGGTTCCTGTCTCCCCCCTTCCACCTCCTTCTTCGCCCTGGTGAGGCATGGGCCTACCTCACTGAATTTGTGGGGTCGCCTTCTCTATCGTCTCCATACCTCTCTCTTTTCCCGCCAGCCTTCAGTCTCAGGACAGGTCCTCTGGAGCAGGTTCTAATGTCCTGCGACGTGGTCTGGGAAGGAAGTCGACCGAGTACGTTCTGCCAATATTTCTTATCTACTGCGAACTTGTAGAGATCGCCGTCCAAGGAGTCTATGTCCTGCAACATTTGCACCGGTAAGAACCGATTAGATAACTTTAACCGGTTTGGAATGGCCTGAAGGATTGGACTGGCCTTAAGGTTTGCGACCGGGATCCTCCATCCGCAGTTAGCCCAGAAATCTGGTATTAGGTATTAGGTATTTTCGGGATCTGACGGCACCTGGGATTTCTCCCATCTCCGCGTATGTTCTCTGTATCGGACAAGCCAGAGATTTAAAAGTGTGTGGGATATGTACTGTGTAGTTTGTTGTGCCCATTGTTCATCCGGCCTGTTAGCCGCCGGGCCCCTAGTGAGACCCGACGTTACCAAAGGCCGCCACAGGGAGGCCGGCCGGGTGTTCCCAATATTTGTACTCTTGCTGGTCTTGCCACTTACTTTCCTGGGATTTCAGTGGCTAGGACCAAAAAATAAAATAAAATAAAACGAATAATAATAATAATAAATAAATAAATCGAGTTTGATATTAGTGATACTTAGCAAGTTAGTATTAATAGTATGCGACGTGGGGCTGTGCGGTGAAAGTGAGTTTTAAAAACCAAATAGGTTCAGGCAAGAATTTTGATGTTCTCTTTTGATTTTGAAATGTAGGGCTAAACGCTGTGCAAGACAAAAGTTTGGGGGGAGGATGAAGACTGGGGGGAAGAAATTGTAAATAAGGGGCCGACAGAGTAGATAGCCCCTGCAGGTAGTGAGGCATGCCCGTGCTCCACCAGAGTGAGAAAATTGGGGAGGCAAGGAGAGGCAAGCCTCCCCTCCCCAGGAGTTTGGAAAGAAAGATCCACACAAGAGAGTGCGGATTTGGGTCGCCAATAGGCTGTTCCGGCGGGAGAGTGCCACCGTATGTCGTCTCCATCAGTTTGCAGGCCCTAAAAAGCTGACCGTTGAGTCTCATCTAGGTGGGACACTAATAGGGGGTTAAATCTGGGATGTCATCCTTCCAGACTGCATGTGGTCTGGGTCCTATTTTCTGGTCATTATCTTGGGGTCATAATCAAGTCTACTGGCTGTCATTATGGGGTTTTATCCCTTCCGTGATGTTTGAAGTCCTCACACTACCTTTTGTCATTATGTAGTGGGTCTATGCTGCAAGGTCTGGGGGCAGTGTCCCTTTGTTCTGATGTCACAACTATTTAAAGGTGTTTTTTTTTTTCGCTTCCATTGGCGGTAATCATGACTCTTGTGGTTAGACAATATATTGTCACTTGTCTTTTCCCAGTTCATTTTGTACTCAGTCCTAGGTCTGTATAGTCGGCTCCTCTGTATCATCTCGCTGCTATTTGCAGGTTTGTTTTGTCTCATTCCTTTAAGGTCTTCTGTATATGGCGGTTAGTGTTTGGCGCCTGGTAAATAATCCCTGGGCAAAATCAGTTAAGGCTAAATATTCCTCTTGTGTATCTAGTAGATGTGACTAAAGATCCCTCGGTAGATAGTGAACTCTAGTTATTAGACTGCATCTAAGGTCTTCGTATTGGGCACACTCAAACATAATGTGCACCCAGCTTTCTTGTTCCCCGCAAGTACAACGCGGATCCTCCACTATTCCCAATGTAAGCTTTGCATTGAAAGCCCCGTGACCCGTAAGGAGGTAGGTCGTGTAAAGTCCGGGTTGCAGCCCGGTTGGAAGAATGGGGTCTATTCTGTCTACGTCCGGGATGAAATTTTGGTGATATTCCCTTTTGTTGTGTTTGTCCAGCGGTATTGCCAGGTTTCTTTAAGGTATTTCTGCAGCCTGTTCTTTTCAGCCTTGTGGGTTGCACTGTTATCCACTGTGTAGTCTAGGTGGGTGCAAGGCATTCCTTTGTTTATATAATAGGCTATTCCAGTACGTATGATGTCCAGGTCAAGAGGAAGGGCTCCGGCCAAGACCTGTAGGGCAACAGTGCTAGTGGTGCTGCAGGCTCTGGTAATGGTTAACAGGATAGTTCTATGGATTGAGTCGATTATGCGCCTATTTACGGCGGTTGATGCCTTGTGATACCAAACCGCAGAGGCGTATGTTATAGCTGGTGGGAATGTCGTTTTATAATATAAGGAGAGTACGCGACGTTTAAGTCCCCAGCCACGACGGACCACACGTGCTAACAGTGCAGAGTACTTCCTTATCTTTGTTCTTAGATGTGTGAGATGCTGCTTGAAGGAAAGATTACAATCTAATATCACCCCCAGGTACTTAAGCTGGCTTTGGAGTTTCATTGTGGTGTTGTTCACCTTTATTTGAGGCGGTCTGTGCAGGTCAAAGGTGCCTTTCAGTAAGATTGAGGATGTCTTAGTTGGTGAGATTTTTAGGCAGTGTAAGGTGGTCCAGTCCTGTAGTATCTTGATGGCATGGTTTGCTTTTACCTCCAACTGGGTTCTACTGTCGGCAGCAATTTTCAAGATTAAGTCGTCGGCAAAAGCTTGGGTTTGGACGTCACCAAGGTCCATGGCCAGGAACTCATCCAAGACAATGTTCCACAACAGCGGCCCCAGGACAGAACCCCGGGGGCAACCCCTGCAGACACGGCGGTTTACCCTACCATAGGGTGCCACGACACTAATACTCCTGTCGGTAAGGTAAGACTTGATAGTGAGATACAAATTGCAGGGAAGGTTGGCCCGCCTTAGCCTTGCCAGGACACTTGGCCACCAAATGGTGTCGAAAGCTCCGGCAAAATCTATGGAGATGATTAGGTAGTATTTACTGTTGGAACTGGCCACACCGTACAGCAGATGTCTAAGTGCCTCTACTGTCGAAGACTCGGGCTTAAAGCAGAACTGGGTAGATATGTACAGTTCAGCACTCTTGTAATGTGTGTCAATTCGGGCATATAGCATTCTCTCAAATAGTTTGCTGATCACTGGTAGCAAAGCTATCGGTCTGTAGGTGGTTGGCTGTTGTGGAGGCTTCGTGGGTGTTTTTGGGATCAGCTTCAGTCCCGCAGTCTTCCAGTTTCTTGGGAAGATGCCTTGATGCAAACAGTTATTAAACAGATTTAGGAGGAGTTCGGGAGTCAGATCCGTTACTTTTTTGATAATTTCCGGTTCGAGATAATCGAGGCCTGGGCACTTATTATTTCTTACGTGATTTGCCGCGGATTTGATGTCATCTAGCGTGAACGGTGGTTCACGGGAGTCAGTGGTGTATATGTCATTTTCTTGGCATATTCTATGTTGTTCAGGTGAAGTAGGCATGGCAATCTCCGGAAAAATAGTGCCCAGAATATTTGTGATTGACTGTTGCCATGTGGTGGTTTGGCTCCCCTGTGGTGTCAATGTGGTAGAAATAACTTCCCCCCTGGGGAGTTCGTTTGTGATTATCCTATAGACTACCCCCCATGGCCCATTATTTCCTGTTATGCCTGCCAAGTTTTCCCAGGCTCTTTGTTTTTCTGTTTCTTGCTTCTCTATAGCGCTCCTTTAGTATCTGGACCTCAGCAGCAGGCCATGTGCGTCTTGCCCGTTGAAAGAATTTTCTTCTTCTCATGGGCTCCCTTCTCAGTTACTGGATCTCGTGAGTCCACCACGGGAATGCTCCCGGTTTGGGATTTCTCCTCTTCATTGATGCTTCACTCGCCGCAAGTATTATTTCCGTTACCCTCTTTTGATTCTCGTCTGGGTCCCCATTCTGGTTTGTTGTTTCCATGTGTTGGGCCCCAGCAGGCATTAAGACCTCTCTGAACCTTTCCCAGTTCGCCCAGCGGATGGCGAAGCGATTTAGTGTTTGTTTAGGTATCAGTAGCCTGTTTAATGATCTTCTGATTTGGCAGATAATCACCCTGTGGTCGGAAGTCGTCCACGAGTCTCTGACGATCCACTCATCAACGTAACCTGCAAGGTTTCCCGTGGACAACGTGACATCAATAGTCACCTCCCACAGGGTATTACAAAACGTAGGCATCTGGTGTGGTCTGTTCAGGATAGTGAACCGAGAGTTCGAGAGAAAGTCCTCTAAAATCTGTCCATTTCTGGTACCTCTCCTGTCTGGGGTCAGACTGTGCCAGGCTGGTGAGCGGCAGTTTACATCTGCCCCAATTATGATCCTTTGATCAGGGAGCATGTCGGTCAAGGCCTGCAAGTACCTGGTGATGGGTGCGATGTCCTCGCCCGGCCTGCTGTGAAGGGCAACAGCACAGATTTGGCCCAATGGCGTTAAGATGTGGGCACACGCCGCCCAGGATGCACAAAGCTGTGTTACTTTAGTCACGGTATAATTGGGATTGCGGACCACAACCGCAGCCCAAGGGGTGTCACTCTCATCATGGACTAATTTGTATGCAGCCGGATATCCGCACACTCGTTTTGAGTGGGTATATGGTTCCTGTAGTAGTAGGACGTCAGCTGCTTCCTCGTCCGCTATGACCCTAAGTTGCTGGGCCACTACTCTAGCTCTCTGCGCGTTATGCTGTATTATTGCAATTTTGGATCTGTTGTACTCTTTAGGGCGTCTCTCCATAGTCGATTCGCGACTGGTATAACCCTTTTACTTTAAGATAAACTGGACAGTTCGGGTCTCTGATAGAATGCGAATGGTCCATTTTCCCTGCCTTGCAGTTTGTACAGATTGGATCTTGCTCCTTGTTTGGACATGTTTTATATTCATGTCCCCTGCCAGAGCAGTGACCGCAGGTTGATTCTGTTTGTGTACACGTATGGGTTGTGTGGCCGTATTTACAACACCGGAAGCATTTCGGGACTGCCACATACTCCCGGAATCGGTGGGATCCCCATTCAATGTAGATTCTCTCTTGATTCTTTAGTTGCTACCAGACAGTCGGGGCCAGCTCTAGAACCCAGTTTCTGTTTGGTCCTGCCCTAGATCTGGTGGAGTACCTGGGCTGCACCAGGGTTCGCTGTTCCTGTAGTTGTTGGGGGGGGGGTCTCAGATTTCTGTTTATGATCTCTGTGGCTAACTGTTCCGGGGTTAGGTCTTAATCTGGTACTAAAATAATGCCATCATTTTGACGGCAAAGACGAGTCTTCTCGCGTGAATGATGGCAGGAAGACGTCTCATGTTGAGAGCTACCGCCATCTGGGTGGTCCTTGGTGCAGGGGGAAGCCGAAATTTCCATATGGCCCACTTCAATAGGCAGAATTCCACCGCGAAAATCCATCTAAGATGGATCGTAGCAGTTCAAGTCCAAACTTCGGCGCCATAGAGTATGACTGGATAAACACGTCTTTAATATATCTGCACCGAACAGCCTGGTCATGGGCGTGCATAAGTTGTTTAATCATCCACTGGAGTCGACAGAACTTTATTTGCAGGTGGTCTATTTGCGGTAGAAAGGAGATCTTCTGATCAAAAATAACGCCCAGATCTGATGTCGTCGGACAGCAGAAATTGCGGATCATCTTAAAATGGGTTGCACTATTGTTGGGTTCTGTTTGAGCGAGAAAGTCAATTGTGTCGACTTCTCAGGATTGATGTGAAGTCCGAAACCGGAGAGGAAGGCCTCAGATTCCGGATTGGATTTTCTGAAGGATTACGGCATTGATGTATTCAGCAGTGTCTCCAGGGCTGATGGGAGTAAGCAGTTTTATGTCACCAGCAAAAAAAAAAACAAAAAAAAACAAAACTATTATATTTAGGCCAACCGAATATTTAAATTCATCTGCCGTGCTGTGTCTTATGTGTGTTAATTGCATGTGTTCTATGGTCGATTTGTCTTTTTGCTGGACGAAACACCCCAGTTTCTGGGGAAAAAACCTTGCTATCTACGCCTGAGACCGACTAACTCAGCCACGGAGTGAAAAAAGCCTATTAAAGTTTCTCGCGTTTTCGACGGGATATGTCATCAGCAAAGGTTATGATATCAGTTCGGCCCGTCACGAAGGGCAGGAGAACAGCAAAGAACAAGATTCCAGACAGGACCCTGCCTTGTGGGACGCCAGCTGTAATAGTCTTGGTGTAATGCAGATTGCCATCGCAAATAATAATGGTCCTGTTCTCAAGCATTGTCTGAATAAACCAGAGCGCGTCTCCACCAATCAGCTAGCGCTCACGTAGTAGAGCCAATGGGTAAACAGATATGGAATCAAATGCTGCCTGAACGTCTAAAGCTGTTCAAGATAAGAATGTAGCACGTCAAAATTAACTTATATCCAAATCTCCAGCTTAAGGCTTTTGGAATAATTTCTAAAAGCTTCTTCAATACAGGTTGCAATCAGCCGCTCTCAGGAGTAGGCAGGGGAGAGAGAGAGAGCAGGGTTATTTTCAACCCCCACAACACGCAAATCGGCCCGCGAACACACACAATGGCTCAATATAGTGTATAGTGTGTTTAGAATCTAACAGCACCATGGGTTTCCCCTATCTCACCGTAGCATACATTTTCGTGTGATACAGAACACTGTAGAGGCCAGAGATTTAAAAGTGTATGGATATTGTAGAGTGTTGTATTGTGTTGTGTACCGTTGTTCATCTGACCTTTTAGCCGTTGGAAAACGTATAGTGTGGAAAACGGCCCACCGTTTTCCACACTATGCCCCTGGGAGGCAGGTCAGGTACACCAATATTATATATTTACTCTGGCAGGTCCTGCCACCTAGTTTCCTGAGATTTCAGTGCTAAGACCTAAAAAAAACACACACACACACTAGGATTGGGTTTGGCCGAAAGGAATATAAAGATTAAAACGTTGGGTGTTGGGCTCGGTAAATTTTGACATGTGCTTGACGCTAGTAGTAAAGGTAGAGAGGGAGGGGAGACTGAAGTCTGAAGGAAAGACAGAAGTATGGGGGCCAATAGAGAAGACAACCCCAGGTGTCAGTGGGGCATGCCCATGCCTCACCAGAGGGAAAAGAAGGGTTAGCAGGGGGAGGAACAGGGAACGTCTTCTTCCCCCCAGTCGAGGGATAGGGAGTTATAGTGAATCGGGTAAGAGCACCTTATTCAGGCCATCAGGTGGCAATGGCAGCAGAGTTGAAGGTCAGCTCTTGTCCTGCAGTGTCAGATCCTGGAACAGGTGCCATCTAGGAAAATTGGTGGAAGGACTAAATCAGAGAGGTTCGGTGGTGGTGGGAGGATCCTACGCATTCCGAAGAGGTTTTGGACAAATTTGGAAAATGCATATAGGTGTCCTCTGATTCTAGGAGATATTATTCCGCAGTCTCGGGATGAATTGAATTTTTGACCATTCAATAATTAAAAAAATATTATAAATTAAGTAATCTTTTCTAAGCCACCAAAAGCAATACCATTCTTTATGGAGACCTCGAGGCACAGTGCATACAAGTACAGTTCTCCCTACACCAGAAGGAAAAGGGTCGGATTAGAATTTCATAAATACCACGAGCAATTTTTATGGGCAAATTTTTTTTTTTCACAATGGTCTTAGTCGGTCTTAGTGGAGGGGTTATTTTCTCCCGGAAACTAGGATTTTTTGTCCAGCAGAGGCAAACCGACCACAGAATACATGCAATTTACAGGCATAATATAAACGGTGCAACATGGTGTAAGTCGCTAATGTGTCTAAAATCCTACAACGATCCACTTTAGGAGATTTTAAAGTCCCGACCACTTTTGTCCCAAATCGCTCACCGAATGCACTGGCTTTAGTCAGTGACATTCGGTGACAGATACTTTTTAATTTTAGGAACACTGATTGGACTTCGTTAAATCGATTTCTGGCTAATGCTGATTAGATCTCCATCCAAAACTTTGAATAGATTGATCTTTATATTAATTATCTGTACTCAATCCTTCATTCTGCAATTTTGCATTCGTTACCATAAAATCCTCTACTGCTAGTCGTAGTGCGCTCCTTCGCTGTATGTCAAACAAGCTAGTGTATCTAATTCAGTCGCAAATATTACCTTCACAAAAGGTACCTAAAACTGAAAATTAACTTTAGCTACTTTTCTTTCCCCACCCCACAAAGACGTCGTGTTAAGGAAGTTACGCAAGCTCAAAATTTTCACTCAGTAGAACTTACTCAGAATTTCAGTTCTAGATCGTTATGGTACTATCTCAAACAGTTATCGAGATCTACCCGAACTCCTATAAATATGATCTTTATTGTAAGGTTCATAGGTACACGCAGCTACGCTAACTCTACAAACCCTTCACGGCACTAAGCCAGGGGTTAACAAGCAGCGGCAGAGATACCATTTCATCGGAAATATAATACAGGGTAAGTACAAAGCACTAAGTACCAAGACACTTACCCTTAGTTTCTTAGGTTCGTGTTTCATGAAATAAAATAATAAAAATACACTGTAAGGTAATTATTTTTATTATTTTATTTCACTTAAGAGTCACTAAAGAATCAGTTTGTTTTTAAAATGAACTATACGAACTCGGAGCTTTAACACTTTTAAAATTATTAATGCTGTTCGACATTATTGAAATTATTATTATTATTATTATTATTGCTATTATATTATTTCTCCCTTATTGGGGGTTCCACTTCGTGACGGGTGGTTGTTGTTAAGTCTGGTGTTATTGTTGGTCGAGGAACTCTCTGACTGTCCTACCGACGTTCAGGATTGCGACTTACTGGAGTTCCTCGGGTTGCCAGCGTTGGGTACCGCTATGTCAATCAGATACGTAGCCTTTTCCTTCTTGTTCACAAGGGTTATGCCGGTCTGTTGTGCAGGAATGTCCTATCCGTTATTATGGCGCGGTCCCAGTACAGATTGTGGATTGGGGTCTCTAGTACTGCCTGGGGTTCGTACTTATAGTACGGTACACTTTCTTCGATCTACTGGTATTTCCTTGCTAGCTTCTGATGTATTATCCTGGCTACTTGGTCGTGTCTATGAGCGTACTCAGTAGGGGTGATCACTTTGTATCCCGCGGTGATGTGTTGGATCGTTTCTAGATGGCATCGTCGACGTGTGTCATCGGACGCTCCGGGTTCCTTGGCGATGTATTTTCTATAGTTCCTGGTGTTGGTTATCTGGTCTTGGATGGCGAACATGAATCCTTCAGTCTCGGGGAAGAGCATCTCGCTCGTGAGCCATGCATTGGAAGCAATTTTATCTATGTGATCTTGATGGAGATCATTATAGTGTCTGCCATGGAGTGTCTTCTCTGCCCATCTTTCTAGCTTCGTTTGTGCCTCCTGGTTGGGAGGGCCCTCCTCGCTTAGGTTGAGTAGGGTATACCGCTGGTCTATCTTCTTTATGGCCTGGTGGAGTGCTGCTGTGTGTTTCTGGAAGTAATCCTTCAGGTTAGCAATCGCTGTCTTCTATTGCTCAATGAGGTCTATCAGTCCCATTCCTCCTTCTTTCCGAGCAATTGTCAGTCTCTCCACGGCTGATTTCGGGTCGTGTTGGCGGCTCTTGGTCATCATTGTCATTGTCTTTCTCATGATATCCTCCAGCTCGGTGTTAGTCCAATCTATGATCCTGAAGTAGTATATTAGCACTGGGGCTGCACAGGTGTTTATGGCTTTAACTCTGTTCCCTCCGTTCAGCTTTGCTTTCAGCAGGCTTCTGAGTCTCTGATAGTATTTTTCGGTCAGGCAGGTCTTAATTTCCTTGTGCTGTAACTGCTGAGTCTGCATCATCCCCAAGTATATGTAGGCCTCTCCATCTGCCATGGCTTCAATCTCTTTACAAGTCTGCAGCTGGTAGTTTCGGTTGACTAACTATCGACTCCGTGCCAGCTATGAGATACGGAGTCGAATGCCTTGCGGTAATCGATGCATGCTGCATACATGTTGCGGCGCTTCTTTAGGCTTGCTCCATAACCGCAGTATCTTTGGTTAATTGCTCCTTGCATCCTTTGCTCAGCCGCTTATATCCTTTCTGCTGTTCGGCCATTGAAGTGCCGCCAGGTGGCGTCTAGTTATACAGCTTGTGCATTTCGTGCTCCTAATTAAAGGTGATTTATGTGAAATACAGTGAATGCTCGACCGTTCAAGTGATACAGAGGTCATCAGTGAGTGCCTGTCTACTGGTGCATGAAATTTCAGCTGCGTTGCTCCAGCCAAAGATAAGTATTTTATAATTTTCCCTTTTTGGCCTGCGACAATGAATTTTTCCAAGATGGACGATATCTTGTCATTTCTTATATAGCACGATGGCAGTTAGTGGACACTAGCACAACTGACCAACAGTGTTTTCCCTCGCTCTCGCTCTCTCCGTGTCACCTCCCTGCCTGCGGCAATCACTGTACAGCAGGAGGTCCCTTTCACATTTGGGGAGAGCCTCGGTTTTGCAGCAGTGACTAACGGGATTATGTTGAGTGCGCGGGTGATATACTGTACGTAGTTCCCACTCTCATTCATACCGTTCTCTATGGAAGGGGAGACTAGACCGAAAAATACAGACAACTGCAAATTATGCAAAAAAGAGGTTAATAAAGACTGCAAAGGAGTCTACATCAAATGTTCGAAGTGCAAATGCCAAATTTGCCAAAGCTGCTCAGGTCTGTCTCAGATAAGCTTGAAAAAATTATCAAGCGCAGCACGCGCGAAATTCACTGCTTACTGCTGTCGGAAAAAGCCGACGAATGGACAAGTAAGCCCTTTCCAATCAGTACCGTATTCCCCCCCGAAATTGCTGCTCGACTCCCACCTGGCGTCGCCCAGCCCACTGCAGCATAGTAGAAGGCGGCACGCCAGTGACAGCCAGGTGTATTTCACCCAACTTGAACAACACGGCCGCGCTGGAGTTGTTTCTGTTCAAGGAGAGCGAACAGAACACGAAAATGGAAGTTCACACCAAAACGCACACACTAATCCGGAAGATTCAAAGTCTAAAAATACAGTACAGAAAGATACTGGCACAGTTGGTGACAAAACAGAACCAACAAATCCAGAAAATACTGAAAATATTAGCCCCTCCCAGACAACAGGGGTTCAAAGCACGTCTTTCACCGATACCTTGGATCTTGGAGCTTCTTTGGATCCAACTATTGTACACGCCACAGTTGTAAAAATAAAGAAGGCGCTCGGAGATTTTATGTCAGCAGATACCAGTATGGTTACGAAAATTGCATCAAACTTCATTCACAGCCTTTGGGCTGACATGGAGGCACTAACAATGGCTCTAATAATAGATAATGAGAGGCTGAAGGCCAAGACGACCAGCACAGAATGTCGGGCAGATATTTTTGATCAACATATACTCTCCCCAGGAGGTTCCCATGGAGGAAATCAATCGTTGATGAAAAAGACTTTTGCAGAGGCTGCAAAATCAAAATGGGGCCGACTTGATCCTGAGCGATCCCATCCATTGGAGAAAGTTAATTCCGGAAGACGGGGCGAAAAGCCTAGACAACTATCAACAGAAATGTCAAATGAACCACAGATGGTGGCCCATTCAGAGCCTGCCAAAACCCCCTGGATTTCTCGACCTGGTGATCCACGCAATATACTAATCCTAAGACCCACTGCTAACTCAGTGATACAGTCCAGTCAAGACATTAGGAATGCGGTGACAAACACACTCAAAACCGAGTATAAAGAAATGAAAGTTAAGAACATCAGACTCCTCCGGAACAAGGGTTTGTTAGTAGAGACTACAAACTCATATGATGCCACCAAAATCTGTACCTTGCCTGCACTCAAGAATGCAGGACTTTCAATAGAAAAGCCAAAAATGTCAAACCCAACAATTTTAGTCTATGGAGTTCCAAAAGATTATAGTAAGGCAGATATCTTGGACGACCTGTATCATAAAAATTTAAAAGATTATTCCTTCTCACAACAGGAGGTAAACGAGGGTACAACATTTAGGTTCAGCTCAGGTTCTGGAAACAGTATTACTAACTGGGTGATTGGATTCAATCCTGAAGTTCTCCACTGTTTACTTCAAAACAATCGAATATATTTAGGCTTTACATCGCATAAGTTCAGAAAATTCACCGTAGTTAACAAATGTTTCAGGTGCCTGGCCTACGGGCACTCTGCACAAAATTGCCCTCATAAAACCGTGTCATGTAGTCACTGTGCCAATGGGGGTCACATCTTCGCAGAGTGCCCCAACAGAGAAGAATCACCAAAATGCATAAACTGTAAACGCAAGAACAAGGACTCCAATCACTCAGTCAGGGATGGCAAGTGCCCCGAGTTTTTAAAAGCGATGGAACTAGCAAATAAGCGTATCGTTGATGGATAATACAACTACAAACAGAAATAACTTTGGCTATTCTCAAAATACAGACACAATTAGAATTTTACAGATAAACGCACAGCGCTCTCGAGCCGCAGCTGATGAGATCAGAAACGTAGCCATAGAACATAATTATGACATTGTCTGTCTACAGGAACCATATTATTCATCCCAAAATGGTTTGTGCCTAGCATGACTACATCATATTTAATGACTGGCCACGGATCGCTCAGGGCTAAACTTTTCGAAAGGAGCCTTGAGCCTGACCCTTTCTGTCACTGCGGAGCATCTGAGACATGGCAGCACGTTCTCTTTGAATGTAACGATTATTCGAATGAAAGACAGGTACTGCTGAGTAAAATAAATAATCTCTCAGAAAATAATGTACATTTGCTCATCGAAAATTCTGATGTCTTCACTACATTTCAACAGTTCTCTGCGGCAGTTTTCAAGAAAAGACTTGCGGCTAGAAACTCTACTGTGGTGTCATAATGATCCAGATTAACTCACTTTTGGGAAGAACATATCGGAAGATAGCCATCAACGCAACAGGAAATGACAGGTAGACCCCTTTCTCCTCTAAGTGATGCTGGATGGGATTACAAGAAGCTTTGTGTATAAACTGGCCTAAATTATTAGGAAGCTAACCTCGAAGAATTGTAATATTTATATGTAACTTAAATATTTATATGTAAATTTATATGTAACTATTG
The DNA here is from genome assembly GCF_048544385.1 of Mastigoproctus giganteus. Taxonomy (NCBI): domain Eukaryota; kingdom Metazoa; phylum Arthropoda; class Arachnida; order Uropygi; family Thelyphonidae; genus Mastigoproctus; species Mastigoproctus giganteus. The sequence goes on from NC_143583.1 coordinate 219,801,772, forward strand.
GTAAGTAACAACTTATGTTGCTGTAAAACCGACTGTAAATAATTTTCAAATTCTGTTGCTAGAACTGTCAAACAGAGAGACTGGTAAATCTCACTGTAATGTAAATAGTGATCAATGTTAACAGTTTATTTCCTTGTTAATGCTAAACTTAATAGGATAACTGATGTATAATGCTACTGATAACTGCAGGTCTCTTTACAAATGTTTGTCTTGGCTGTGTGACTTCAATGGGTTTTTGGAGCTCCAGCCTTGTTTTTTTTTTTTTTTTTTGCTGGCTCTAGGCCTGGGCAGCCTGTGAGCGGGATAGCGGGCACCCACTGGTATTGCACTACCTCCAGTGGGTGCGGGATTTCGTGCACTTTGGCATGTAAAAGGTTTAAAAAAAAACCAGGTCTGGCTACTCGCGCCTGGGGACAGGCACCAGATAGCAGCTGCACAGGTATTGGCTGCTCCTTTGCAGAGGTCCTACATTCAATACAGATCCACTAGGTGGAGATGGGTTATGCCTAGGGGCCACCCTTGATACCAGGACACACACACACGTGTTTTGTACTGTTTCCTCAACTGTATTGTGAACAATATATATATATATATGCTAGGGTAATTATATAAATGAGAATGAAAATGTACATAAAATTGTATATAGATTATTGTTTATGTTTCTTGAAATTGTACATAATATTTGGGTGTGTAAATAAATGAAAAAAAAAAATGAAAAATGCTGTTCGGCCATTATGTTCTGGCGCTCAAAGTTGTCCAATATCTTCCTAGTTATGCAGCTGGTCAGGATCTTGTACATTGTTGGGAGGCAGGTGATTGGCCTATATTTCGCCGGGTTTCTCGTATCTTCGTCTTTGGGCTTCAGATATGTGATTCCTTGAGTGAGAAACTTCGGGACTGTCTCTGGGTGCCTTATCATTCGGGTGAACTGCTCTGCCAGGTGCTTGTGTGTGTGTGTGTGTGCAAGTGAGCTTCTTGTACCAGTAGTTGGGGACGTTATCTATTCCTGGAGTTCGCCAGTTGTGAGAGTTCTTGATCGTCTGTTTTACTTCTTCCCTTCTTTCCCGTCTTCTCCGAGACTCCTGTAGAAGCCTCTTTGGTCCTCATCGAAGATTCGGTTGTTTATTTTCCTCTGAAAGCTCTCTTTGTATCGGTGTAATCTCTTGCTGAGTGCAAAGAGGTTCTGCTTCAATGTGTCCAAGTACTCTCCAATTCTCTGATTTTTTTTCTCATGTTTGCTGTGGACGCTGTCTCTCTCTTGAGGATGCTCTTCACTTTTACAATTAATTTCTTACTCCTATTTCCCCGTTTGTACTGGGTCAATTGGCCTATCTTGACTCTTATTTCTTCTATCTGGGGCGCCTCCGTAGCCAGGAGCAGCAGTGTGTAGCACACGCTTCTTAATTAGACCAGGGTTTGAGCCCGTGACCACCAAATACGGAGGATGTGGAAAGGTCAGGGAATGACACCGCATATCCCCGGAGCAATATGGCCTTAGTTGCTAATGCTCCTAAAAACCAAACAACAACAATTCTTCTATCTTCTGCTGAAGTCTTCTTTCCCAAGCTGGCGGTTCCGTCTGTTTACGGTTCTTCTACTGCCGGTCCTCGTTTCTCTTTCATTAATCCTAGAGGCTGCTACCGCAGCACAATACACGGCTGTGTGGATGGCCTCCAGTGTTGCATAAGTTGTCGAGGTAATGAGGTATTATTTGCCGATTGAGATGGTCTGTGACTCTCCACAAGGTTCTATTCGGCCTCTGCTTCGGTATCACGTGAACCTTGGTGGGGTCCAGTCCTTCGAATTCTGTTAGGGCCTTCTTCCACTCGCCCTTTATTCTGGATATCATGACCTTGTCTCTTTCCACTTCAGCTGTTGTGGGTTGTATTTCTTCTTGCTCTTCCTCCTCTGGTTCGGTGGTGGTATGTTCTCCCACCTTTGGTTCCATATTCTTTATCCTTTGTTGTTGATCGCTCACGTCTTGCTCCATTTTTTCCAAGATTGCAGGAGCTATCAGGTTCTTTGTGATGATGGTCCTTCTCTGGTCCGCTATTCGGTGATCTGAATATACGGGAATCGTTCCAGCCACTTGGTATGTAGTCTCGCCCTGTAAGTTGTCATATCGGTCTCCAGCTTCGTTATTTCGTAGTATACTTTCATGATGTACGTATTCATTTCAATGCTCCACTTCATGCTTGGCGTTTTCTTCCTTCCTGGGTGGTCACTAGTGCAGTTGCGCAGGAAGCACGTCCAGTTGGAGGTCTGGAAGTGCTTCCTGTGGAGACCTCGGGAGACTGATTTTTCGAACCGACTCCTCTGCTTAAGGCCTGAACGCGATTACTTTATCCTGCGCCACACTCAATGCAGTATGACTAATATTTCTCTGCGACATCATCCATCTATGGAGGTGGACCTATTCAGATTCGACTTATGTCCAGTGATAGTTCTCGGAAGTGACACTAGATAGCGCCACAATCTGCCTTAGCCGCCACTCCGACCTTGGGGTAGGTATGTCCCTTGGAGCAACTTTCACGATGTTTACTTATTTATTAATTTTTATTACTATGAATTTATTTATTATTATTCTAATTAATTAATATTATTACACCGGTCTCCCAGGCGAGACTCGAGCCCGGGTCCATCAGGCTGGTAGTCCATTGTCGTAACACTGGGCCATCGCGCGCTCCCCACTATTATTATTATTATTATTATTATTATTATTATTATTATTATTGTTGCTCTTATATTATTTCTCCCTGATTGGGGAATTCCGCTCGGTGACGGGTACTGCTACCAAGTACACAAGGTGGTTGTAATGTCTGGTGTTACTGTTGGTCGAGGAACTCTCTGACTATCCTACAGGTGTTTAGGATCATGACTTTCTGGAGTTCCTTGTAGATGTTCTCTGGGAGACCTATTACTGCCAGGCTGCTATGTACGGTCTTTGGCACCATACCGGTGGTTGACACGATGATCGGGATGGTCGTTTTTCTTGTATATGCCACATCTCCTTGACCTCGTGTCTCAGGTTCGTGTACTTATTTTTTACCTCATTTGTTTTCTGGACATTGCTAGTGTTGAGCACTGCTATGTCAATCAAGTAGGTAGCCTTTTCCATCTTGTCCCGAAGGGTTATGTCCGGTCTGTTGTGCGGGATGGTCTTATCCGTTATTATGGCGCGGTCCCAGTACAGCTTGTGGGTTGGGGTCTCTAGTACTGCCTGGGATTCGTACTTGTAGTACGGTACACTTTCTTTGGTCAACTGGTATTTCCTCGGTAGCTTCTGATGTTATTCATTTGGTTTTTTTTATTTTTTTTTTTTTTTAGGAACATTAGCAACTAAGGCCATATTGCTCCGGGGATATGCGGTGGTCATTTCCTGACCTTTCCGCATCCTCCATATTTGGTGGGCACGGGCTCGAACCCCGGTCTAATCAAGAAGCGTGTGCTACGCACTGCTGCTCCTGATGTATTATCCTCGCTAGCTCCTAAATGTATTATCCTGGCTACCTGGTCGTGTTTATGAGTGTACTCAGTCTGGGTACATTGCACCCCGCGGTGATGTGTTTGATCGTTTCTGAGGCCAGGTGGCATCGTCGACATGTCTCATCTGAGTGGGGTATACCACTTATCTATCTTCCTTGTGGCCTGGTGGAGTGTTGCTGTGTTGTTCTCGAAGTAATCCTTCAGGTTAACTATTGCTGTTTTCTGTTGCTCTTGCAGGTCTATCAGACCCTTCCTCCCTCTTTCCGAGCTATTGTTATTCTCTTCACTGCTGACTTCGCGGCTCTTGGTCATCATTGTCCTGTCTTTCGCATGATATCCTCTAGCTCGCTGTTAGTCCAATCTCTGATCCCAAAGGAGTATGTTGGTACTGGATCTGCAGTCTGCGCGGTAGCACAGTAGTATCGTCACCGAACTCCCCACATCGGGTGGGAAAAGGCCCGGTTCGAATCCTGTCGATGACGCGAAGAACTTTAATGTTTTTTTTTTCACTCCGTGGCTGAGTTAGTTGGTCTTCAGGCGTAGATAGCAAGGTTTTTTCGTCCAGCAAACAGACAAATCAACCATAGAACACACGCAATTAATACACATAAGACACAGCACGGCAGATGAATTTAATTATTCGGGTGGCTTAAATATAATAGTTTGGTTTTTTTTTTTTTTTTTTTTTTTTTTTTTTTAAGTACTGGAGCTGCATAGGTATTTATGGCTTTAACTGTGTTCCCTCCGTTCAATTTTGCTTTCAGCAAGCTTTTGTGTCTCTGACGATATTTTTTGGTCAGGCACTTCTTGATGCCGACTCAGCTCTAACTGCTAAGCCTTCATCACCCCCCCTAGTTATTTGTAGGTCTTTCCTTCTGTCATAGCTTCGATCTCTTATTATTATTATGCAGTGGGTGATAAGGCCATTTTATTAACCTCGCAGTTATTATAACAAGTCCTGCTAGAGACAAAAACATACGAAAGTATAAGAATTGTCCTAAAGTCATATAATTTATCCCCTGGGGCTCATCTGGTGAGTATGATCGTCACTAAAGCATCAGTTTATTTTTAAAATTAACTATACGAACTCGGAGCTTTAACACTTTTAAAGTTTTTAATGCTGTTCGACATTATTGAAATTACAATAATAATAATAATAATAATAATAATAATTATTATTATTATTATTATTATTATTAGCTATATGGTGCAAGGAAGCCTGCACCAGCAAAAAAAAATTCCCGATTTACCCTGAGAGAGAGAGAGAGTCAAAATTAGAAGGGAATCACCAAGAAGGAGAAAAATGATGATATTCAGCTCAGGACCCTTGGGTGTGTCAAGCCCATACTTACCAGATGTGAGCCCCTGGGGATAAATTATATGACTTTAGTACAATTCTTATACTTTCGTATGTTTTTGTCTCTAGCAGGACTTGTTATAATAACTGCCAGGTTAATACAATGGCCTTATCACCCACTGCATAACAAACTTAGCCTTCACAAGGAGTTTTCCCTAGTACAGTATTGCACTATTTTCCAACAAATGGCATCTCCAAAGGTTTGAAAATACTACTGCCAGGTCAACCCCCCTGGGGAAAGTAAATTGGGTTTGATGGTTTCGTATGGTTGTTAAAGATCACGTGGAGCAGTTCGATCAACTGGTAGGAGGGGCAGAATTTATGGTTTGGCCTCTAGTTTAGTGTGTTATTTATGCAAAAAATGACACGCCGTTATGGATATTTTCTGGGTTAATGTGCGCCATTTATTTGAAAGATAACACGCAGTTATGACTATTTTCAGGACTTAGTGATCACCTAACAGGCCCTACGGTCAGAACTCAGAGAGTAGGTGGTCTCTCTTTTTTTTTTTTTTTTAAATAATAGGAAGATTAACCTTTTGTTCGATGGCATTTGTTTGAAAGTAATGCAAAACAATGGAAATTCCTTGAAGTCAAAGTTTTTCTACTGTGAGCGTTGAATAGACCCATTGCACTAATTATGAAGTTTAAATCCTGATACCAAAAAAAAAAAGTATTACGTATTATTTATTTTGCTTTGTCTGATTTTAGCTGCATGATTTCTCTTCAAGTTTGTATCTCTACTACTGTTCGCTTCTTATAATATTGTTTGATCCTTGTAGCATGCAGGCATCTTGCATGCATGTTACAAGAAAGAATTGCAAAATGCTTACGGTTTTTTTTTTAGCATAAGCAGCTAAAAAATACTGCATACTTAAATTTAGCTGCTCGAAAAGATGCAACATATTGATGTATGGGGAGGGGAGAAGGGCGGATTCGTCTAGTTAACTAACTTATCACCCACTGAGATCGGCT